>NC_134702.1:128026281-128626281 GCF_043290135.1 Rhipicephalus microplus
TGTGTTTGATTACATGAACGCAACTAAATGATAACCGTGCTAGTGGGCCCTAACCTTTTCAGATCTTTAGTTTATAATTCGTAGCGTAGTCTGTCAAAAACAAGAGATGGCTTGACCGCTTGCTCAGCAAACATTTTTGTTTATTGGTATTATTATCTCTAAACGAATTTTTCAGATTGGCTTTTTTTTCAGTTTAGTTTCATTTAAGTATCCTGCCGCCCGGTTCTTGGCGCATCCCTCTCTGTGGGTGAGCGCCATTTATCTCAGGTCATCAGCATCAGCATCGCCTCATTTTTGCGCACACGCGATCATCGCCTCTTTTTCCTGGAAAGTGCCTGGACACTACGCCATATCATGGTGACGTGACTGCTCTCATTGCTTATTCCTAGTCCTTATTCTTCACGAGCACTCATTGGAGATGTATATGATTGATACAGGAGGTTTAGCCTTCGAAAACTACCATATGAATATGAGAGACCCCGTAATGAAAGGCTTCGTAAATTTCGGCTAGCTGTGGTTCTTTACACCTTACCCAATTTTGAGCCCATTGACCTACAGCACTTTAGACTCCTTTAAAAATGCAACTGCCGCAACCGGGATTGAATCCTGCGACCTGCAGATCAGCAGCCAATTGCCTTAGCCACCATGCCACCGCGGCAAGGCACAAGGATTTATCTTTTTGACAGTTTATCCTTCAAACCACTCATTCATTATGACAGGTCGTGGAGGACCACTTCAAATGAATTATGACAATTTTTATCGAATGTTAGTATTTAAAAGGTATAGTTGAGTAACAGTGGGTTCCCGAGAAGGCAACAGCATCGCAGAAGGTAACCACAAAGAGGCCTTGCAAACACGCGAATTTTGAAGCTTTGATTATACTATGAATTTCTGTAACTTTCGGTTTTTTATGGTAGTAGAAAACAGCGTGTGCCTGTAGCCCTGAATAAACAGTCGTATAGCAGTATTGTGAGAGCTGTTTCTCATGCTAAAAAATTCAATCGGCATGACTTTCTTCGGAGAAAAGTGGGCAAAGTTTTAAATTAACGAGGAACGCTAGGCTGCCGTTCTGGTGAAGCGTAGGATGATTTTCATGCTGATGTTTCGTTGAATTTTGTGTCAACACGTTTGTCAATATTTATTATGAAACGACGTTATAGAATATAATACGCTTTATAGGAATTTGCATAACTAGATATGTGCACCCTATTGACATGTATGAATAATCATATGGACTTAAGGAAAACTTACAGATACCGTTTAGATAACATCTTTCCAAAGTCAGGTGGAAGCGACGTTGTTCTACGACGACTTGCATTATTGAGTGTTTGCCAGCTCTCAGGCAGTTCTCTTTGTAGAAACGATGAGCCTTGGCCAGATGAACTGCACTATTTACTTTAACCTATAAATGAATGTTCTTTTATTGAGTTACAAGGAACGCACACTACGAGAGCGGTAATATTTAGGTGATTTCTGTATTTTATTTATTTGTCTTTTATTTACGATGTATCAGATCTAGCTTTCGCTCAACACACTTCAATTACCACTGCTCGTATCTTCCGCCTCCGGTTCAAACGACTTATTGCTGTCTAAATCATTCTAAACATGTCTTCGCGGGGTGCCCCATGAAACATTATGTGGGCCCTCAGTACTCTATGTCACAGGTGTTAACATGTGCTATCTTCAGTAGCGCTAAGCGTGAGGCATCGCGTTCACACAGATCCGCTCGTGAAATACCAGGTTGTTACGCGTGACTCGAATAATAATTAACGTTCATCAAGAAGTTCTCTACATCATCAGAGACCACTGAATAGGGAAATATTTCGCAAGTTTCGCTTCGCTTAATTATCTCAATAGGGGACGGACGCAAACTCTACTGTATCACGTCTTTTGGACCGCACAAGACCTAGCAAGATTGGCACTGCCCATGGAAACTTTTTACGTGCAATGTCAATGTTGTAAGATATTGTGCGTTCTAAAGTTTTTTTTTGTTCTAAATGTAGCGACCAATAAACTTCCTTGTTGCGGAGCGAATTCACTTTGAGAAGTTAAAGTTCACTTTGGTTACAGCATCACAGCTAGAATAAAAGTGGTGCATGATGATATACATCCCTAATAAGCAATCTAAGGACACAGTGTGCCAACCTCAAGGATTGTCGTTAAAAGGTCTGTCAGAGGCACAGGCGCGTCATGTTACTGAAACTACCCAATCATGATGATTTTGACTGCGGCAGTTATGGGTCGAATAAGTAAAAACGCCAGAAAAGGCTGAAAGATGTCGAATTGATCCTAACACTGTAACTGTCAACAAACCAAAATATGAAGTAATATTTAAGCCCTGATTTATGTCTCGTTCATGGGACATAGAAATGAATATTGAATTTTGGGGGCAAATCAACTAGTCTGGTACTAGACCGAAACCATCCTATGTGCCACTGGAAGACACCTCGTATACGAGACATTGAGCGAAAAGAAAATGCAGGTGGTTGCATTGCCTTAGGATTCACGCATCGACCACCGTCATATCGTTGACTTTCATAAAATTCATAAGGGGTTAGGCAGTTCGTGATTGGGAATAACCAGGTTAACTGCTCTCGGACAGGACCAATAATTAAAATACCAACTTTCAAGCATTTTCATAGAGTAATTGTAGCCAAAGTAAAATATCGAAATCCTTGGAGCCATGGTAGGAGCCATTTTCACACACAATTCTAAAGTGAAATTTCGGCTTCCCTTTTTCTTCTGCATTCATGACGGTGACAATCACATTTAGTTTTCATCACACAATTTACCTATCCATAATGACTGGTTGTTTCAGTGTCTCTTGAAAACCGTTCAGTGAATGATTCAAACAAAAGGTTGAAACCACGAATGGCCAACGTAGTCTCTGACTTCGTCTGTGAGCATTCGTGGAAATATGCTCAGCTCATTCTCGCTGCGTTTTTAAATGCGAAGCATATCTTGGCGAACTTCGGTGACTTTGAACGTATCTATCTATCTATCTATCTATCTATCTATCTATCTATCTATCTATCTATCTATCTATCTATCTATCTATCTATCTATCTATCTATCAATCTATCTATCTATCTAGCCGCCTACAACTTTTATCTCTCCTGGCCGTTTCTATATTTGTAGTAATACCAAACTTGGTATGGCATAACATCACTCTATGAAGAACATATTTGACTAAGTGATAACATGAAAATCATGGCGTGGTTGTCATGAATGTCATTACTTACGTTTTATGGTCCTGCAGCTCTTGCGGCAGTTTCGTTCACATGACATGTTGCAAAACTGGTGTGGTATGGCCTGATTGCAAGGCGAACACAAGCGACAGACCCTAACATAAAAATCATGACATGCGTGTCATGTACAACATGACTACTTGCCACGCGTATGAAGCGCTCGCGGCCGTTTCGCTTGTTTCAGGTATGCCAAATTTGGTATTACGTGGCTCCAATGAATGACGAAGGCACGTGACTGGTGCAAATATGATAATCATGAAATGCCTGTCATGTGAGCACATGACTACATGCCACAGTAGAGGCGCCAATACATTTCGACGTGATGCAGTGTGCGCGCTCGCCCGCGTTCTTTTCGTCGCGTCAGGCCGGCGTTGCCACGCCAGGAGCCGGTCCTGCCATAAACTCGCAGGCGCGTACCGCGCTGCGCTGCTTCAACGCATGCGCGTTTAAGCGTGTCCGGCGTCCCTCCGCTGCGAAAAGACGGAGACACAGTGTTGTCTGGGTCATGCATCGGCGCAAAACGCAGAATGTCGTAATTCGCGCACCGGTTGCCGTCAGGCGCGCCGATGGTTGCTGGTCGCGCCTGGCGTCAGACTAAAGAGAGCTCGTGTTTGCTAACGTAGCGTCGCCGTGCCCAGCGTGCGCGCGCGTCAACGCTACATTGGAGTATATTGGGCCCTTCATGATGCGCTCGTGGCCATTTTCTTAGCTCCACATATACAAAAATTCATGTTATTTGACATCAATGAGTGACGAAATATATGACTTGTGGAACCATGATAATCCTAACACGCGTGTCATGTTAGAACATGACAACTTACCACGGTCGTAGCATGCTCGTGGCCGTTTCGATAGCTCCACTTATACAAAATTTTGTATCATGTGACATGAATAGATGACGAAGGTAAACGACACATGCAAACATAATAATCATGACACGAATGTCATGTACGGCATCATCTACTTTAACTTCGTAACGTTGTGCTGATTTTAAAGTGACATATCAACAATTCTCATTCGTGCTTCGCATACCATCGATTCCTTCTCTACGTGGGATTTGCCATTTGGTTTTGTTTGTTTGTTCACGTACAGGTGCATCAAAGCTGCTGTAATGTTACTAACTGTTACACTGCTACTTTTTTACCACTGACGCTGAAACTGCAGGAGTCCGAGGAACACCCGCTATACAATAGCTGGCAGGCCCAGGATGATTCTGAAGAGCAACATAAACCCAATTGGATGACTTCGTGGATGGTGGCCGTGCTCGCTTTGGGATTAACACTATTGTGCAGCGTTATCGCATTCGCCTTTGTACAGACCGCACCATCGTTCCGCAACAAAGCGACAACGGTAAGAACTGTGAGAGCGTGCACTATGTCGAATGCTACCGTAATTATGAGCACGTGCAGTTTTCCGCTTTCATTTCCCGATGTTCTTACACGGACATATACAGAGTAACTACATGCCGGAAAGAAAGAAGTGAAATTTAAGGTTTCTTGCTTCTTTGTTGGATGAAATGTTTATTATAACTAGCAGACCACCATGGCAAGAAAAAAAAACGGCTATTGTTATGTGTCGTGATAATGAGGCAAATGTCACGAAATATTTTGACCAAAAGGTGAACTGCCGTCAGAAAAGACAAAATCTGCAACCTTCAAAGTAAACGTGCAATGCTCGAGGAATTGACCTACTGGCATCTATCGGTGTATTTAAAGCCATTCGTGCATTTAAACTGCAACAAGGACGGTAAACGTAGATCACTACTTTTCAATGCTTGTTTGCGTTACTCAGCAAAAGATCAGTTTATGAGCTGGGAGCTGACCGCTGGCCAATGAAGCTCCCGTAATGACAGGGGTAGGCTATACGACCCCGAAAACACCGTTTGTGAATATGAGTGACACCATAGTGGAGAGCTTTGGAAATTTCGGCCTTCGGCAATGTTTTACGTTTTTTTAACAGGAACCTACACCATAGTATACAGACCTCAAGCATTTTTTACTTTATCGAAAATACGGCCGCCGCGACCGCGATCCCACAACCTGCGGGTCAGCAGTCGAATACGAGAACCAGCAACGCGCTCATTCACAGCGAGGGTCTCATTCTTGCGTCGCTGACCCTGTTGAAATAGAACTTGTATTTTGAACATGGATTAGTTGATGATTTCATTCTCTCAGCTTGTAAAATATGTAAATAGAAAAAAATTCGCTGCTCTCTCCAGAAAATCTGGGTGAAGCGTGTGAGTGTGAGCATCACCACTGTTTGTATTCGTGTTTCCATAGCAATAAAGCATTTCGTTGAAAAGTTGTGCAGGTGCTGTGTCGGTCCTTTTTGTTCTTGTGTTACTCGCCACAACGTATCGTTTGATGCCTAGCAACAACGCCAGTTTGATCTCTGTCGTGATCTGCAGGCGGACACCAGGGCTCCTCACCATCTCGTAAAAAGTGCGTCATCAAGGATAACAACAACATATAAGCGGACTCCTCTACTTACAGCCAACGCCTCAGCAAATCCTTTGTTAATGGCCGACGTTCCAGTCAGAGCGGAATGTCAAACGCCGTACTGCCATATGCTGTCAGGCGGGTTACGGATAAAGCTCGACTACAACGTGAACCCATGTACCGACTTCTATAAGTTCGTCTGCAATAGCTTCAGTGGCAAGGACGAGTTCGTCCACGTAAGTGCGTATGCCGGTCATAAAAACTGTAGATAGCACCACCTTGGTTCCACTAGTTTCTAAGATATTTTCTATAAGTAGTAAAGAAAGCCCTAACCGTTAAAATGTTTCATTGTCCTTGGAAATAATTGGCAATCGATCATTCATGTGATCATTCAAACACCACGAACCTAAAGACAAATAGTGTGAACAAGCTTATTAGCTCAATACGTTAACAGAAAGACCTCACTTCGCACCTCGCTTTCTTATGCGCATCATGTTGGCATCATAAGCAGGAAACATTCAAAATGAGAGTTCTCAAAAAAGAACAGCGCTTTTTCACTAGTAAGTTGGTGATTGACCTATAAAACTGATTATTCCAGTTGGAATCGCAGTGTGTGAGAGAGTTCAACTGTGGCGTTAGAGTAAAAAACCGACAGTGAAAAAAAGCAGCCATACTTAGTGTTAATAATGAAACTTTATAATTAAACGTTTCAAGAAAGCCTACTTTACAAAATAACCCCCATTTACTGAAACCTGTTTTGAGTGACCAATGACAAAAACTGATTTTTTAAATTTTGCCACTTTCGAAGTGTTCTTAAAATTTATTTACCTACTAAATGCGAATATATCTGTCTATGTCTATCTTTATTTCTTTATATTTTTTTCTATCTACTTATCACTTATGCATGGAGGCCCTTTTGGGGATCGTATAGGTGACAATTGACAAACACCGATTTACGGATGGGAGGGCATGAGCGTATGGTGAAGATTATGAACAGGTGAATATTATTATGAATATGGTGACATGCTTATCCCGTATATCAAGAAACTGTTTACTTGAGTCAACTGTAGCACATACCTGTACACAACACCCCAAGGAATTCGGTTATGAGACAAATGTTATTGGCATATCCTATCAACTTAAAAGTGGCGGCAACAGACTCTTCAAGAATAATGACACCATCGCATTATGAAAATTTTGTCGAGAAAATGGGGAACACGCGTCGGCGACGTTGTCGGTGCGGATAAAATCAAAGGGATAAACAGGTATAAATTGCATGGTAAGAACTGCAATCAATCTCAGGTATCTTGCGTGGCAGTCAACTGTTTTACCACAGAGCTGCGCAAATGATTCAAGCTGCTCACGAAATAGACCCTATGAAGTATTGTATCACGACAACGTCGACTCTAGTTCCAGTCTTCATTGTTGGCTTATTTATTTATGTAATAAACGATACCAAATCCCACCCATGAATCGCCGAACAATGATAGACTATTACTCGACCCGGAGGAAAACTGTTAAAAAAGTACTTCGTATGCTATGCACTTTTCACCGTAGCATGCTTTCTCAGAATCAGAATCAGAAATAATTTTGTTTTCCAACGAAATTATTGGGGGTCCTTCAGGCGAAAAGCTGCGTAGTACAACTTGAATGTGCCTGAATGCGATTCTTTCATGCTTTGTCCTGTTACATCGTCTACTGATAGCTGCAGCCTATGACGGTTCACGAAGTGGAACTTTCGCATAATGGGACAAACATCTGTATGTTTCATCCAAGAGTAAACTCTTTCTTTTTACCATCTTCTGTATTCAAATAGTAAGTTATCGGTTTTATCGATGTAAATACAGCGGGGTTGAATTGTCATTGACTCAGGCTTTGCACTCACTCGTGAGAATATTCTTATAATCCAGTTACAAATACCTGTGGTGTTTGAATAAAACACTGCATTTGTCTTCTTCACAGATCAAGGAAAGCCTTCGAAGAACCACCCTGGAAGATCTGCAGAATACGGTAGTACCACCTTACAACCAAAATGCTTGGGAAAAGGCAGCTGCGATGTACCAAGCCTGCGTATCTTTCGCATCGTCATACATGCCTGAGGTAACCGTTCATTGTGACTTTTATTAGAGGAGCTATAACATTTTCTACAGCCAGAAATATGTGAGGCGTGTATACAAACACGCTGTCAGTACAGTGATTTTGAAAACGGCGTTTATTCGTAGAGACTATAAAATACCCTACTAGTATCGCTTTTTTTCTATCTTGCATTGTAGCTAGTGCAAGATAGGGCAAATTCAAGTAAGTAGAATTAGTACCTAACAAATCGGCTTAGTAAAAGACCACCAATACACCTTCTTCCGGGTGCCATCACACATGAGCCGTTCTCTTAGCATGGAAGTCTCGAAACGTAGTGTTAGGCCTCTACACGTCTTTTGATCTCTATTGATATTGTTCTGGCGATTCTAGCTGCCCCCGAAAACTCTGCAAAGCTCCTTGGCCTTACGAAAATGAAAAAGGTGATTAGAACATGCAGGTACACACAATTCCTCTCTGAGGGGATAAGCGTGTTGCGTGAAGCTTATCGACATCTCGTCCATCTGATGCGCCACTCACTTATATATCGTGAAATCAGGAGACTTTTCTTGAGAACTTCCTATTACATTCGACAGGTATATGTATAAGCCCGTGATATCCTTTACATCAGGTCTGAATTGTGGTCACATTATGGTCACATTGTGGTTGCATGGTGCGCAGTGTTCAAGTCATTGAAATGGAAGAATGATCCAGCCTCTCTGGAGTTTGACGCTTCATAAAACAAGTGCGACCACTTCCGAACTACATTAAAGTAGCCATATTGAAAGGGCGGGGCAATATCTCTACAATATGGTCACAGTCTCTAGTGCGGATGCAGCCGGCCTGCACCACGGGGATTGGTGCACGAAATTCGTTATTGAACCGAACACTGAACTTGAACGGCTTACTTTCTGTGCACAAGCATTATATTCGAAGAGGAGATCGCCATTGCAGTGGTCGCCACAGTTACAAGGCTCCTGGTAACTATCACGGATCCTAAGGGTGCGTGTCGCAACGTTGAGCAATGGTATATTGCATGCCATGTTTTAGGATCCTCCACGCTTGCTAGTAAACATCGTATCTAATTCGTCGTATGGTAATGTGGGCTTCAAGTCAGTGGCGTCTGCAGGACAACGAGACAGCCAGATTTTCCGCCCGTACTCTTACTCACCGTGCATCACCGTATTCGTGTTAAGCTCGAAAACCTGCCCGGAAATGTGGAGGAGCACTGGCTTTTTCGCCTCTTCAGCAGTACTGTACTGCGCCTGGTAGTACCGATGCATGTAAGGCCGGCCTCATTGGCTACGGGTCCGCACTGTGCTGAAAAATTGACTGACATCAATCACATCGTATATGAATGCCCGTGCAGTTTTCTTATTTGCCCTACTCCACTCAATAGAATTTGAAAGCTACCCTGCACGACTCCTCCGACCTGCAATCCCAAGAGGCTTTGAAAGTGGGCCACCGCAGGAGCTATATGTATCTCGGGCTAGAGTTCCTTCATAGTGGTTATAAAGGGTGGGTCTTTACGACTCGCCCCATCGAAAATAATTCACGTAGCTGAACAAACGTTTTTTTGAGCACCATCGAACTAACGAAAGAGACCAAATAACATAACAAAGCAAAAAGATATGATGAAACACATAGCGCTCCTGCTAGCTTGATTTCGCCTCACGCTAGGGTGAAATTCATCATTCCTTCCCTGAAATGGACCTACTGACAATTTTTGCCAATTAGGTTCGCACGCAATTTCATTTTCTGCAGAATTGAGAATTTTATTGTCAACAGTGCTCGAGGTTTATACGGTCTTGTTACCACATACATCTATCTGTTAATCTGCGCTGTTACACTTGCTTACGTTTGGTGCAGATGAGGTTGTTCGCTGTCATTTATTTTCTTTTTACCAAAGATGTGGTTTTTTACGTTTTTTGTGCTCGAAGAAGAAACTATTAGCATTAAGACAAATATCCACTTTCCTGCTGCTTGTCAGAGCTTCTACCACACGTACATTGCGAAAATATGCATTCACAGCGTGAACATTCGGAGAAGCTTTACAATGAACACAAGAATCTCTCGTATATTACTGCCATCTCACGCAGCGTGTAAATACCATAATACAGAATCTAATTAAAATAAGGGCATATTAGACAAATAGATTAATTCAAAAATGTGTCAGTTGATACCTTAAAATCATTATTCGCAACATTTTGTTTTAAGTAACATGATACACTTCGCCGTATTATACGTCGATGTGGTTCATTGTACCAAACTTTCCACTTTTTTTTATTTACAAAAAAAGAACCTCACAATTTTCTTCATGTCTAGTGTCTGAAATTTGTTTTGTATTCTCTGCTGGCCATGTGTGAGAAAATGGGTAATTGTGGATGAAATTCACTAGAACAGTCTCTTAGGGGTGCTAATACTATGCTCACACCTCAGACAGGTGAGCTGAGGAGGTGGATGATCTCGATGAACTTGGACCTCTACAACTACACGACATTGTCGAAAGTCCACTCAGTCGAGATGATGGTTCGAGGCTCTCTTGACCTCGGACTGCATGTTATGCTGTACATATCGTTCGCGCAGAGGACCTTCATAGGGGACAGGCGACACATGCAGGTGAGTGCAAGAATGGTAACTTAACGTGAAGCAGTTGTAACGAGACAAAATCAGAATGCGTGTGCTCTTATGAGCAACGCTGGAACTATACTTGTAGACATATGTGCTAGTATTCCTGAAAATCAAATTTTTGTAGCTACGCATATGAGACATTGCTTCGTGTGTCTACTTTACCTAGTATATAGCAATAATGACAATCCTAGATTGGAATACCAGCCTTCCAGGCTACTTTTTGTAAAGGATAATTCAAGCTAGAGGAAGAAGATTCAGAATCGATGCTGAAGTTTTGTCAAATAGCCTCTATAAAGTTGTATAGAACAACCAGCAAAATTTTACAACTATGCGAACATGCAAGTCTGCGGCCATTCATAACCTTTTTAAGGGATGTACTACTGGCAATGTCTTGTTGTTGTGGCTACTTAGTAACGCTTGAGTAATTATTCCGGGAAGAAGAGAATGCTATTGTGAAGGCTGAGCACTCGTGGTGCGTATGAGTGTTTAGAAACTTCAAAAGAAAAATGATTCACTTGCTCCGCTCACTGCGGAGCAAGTGAATCATTTTTGTGCCGCGAATCATACTTGTGCCGTTTAACCAAGGATTATATTATAACGAAGTCCATAAATGTGACCAGGCTGGCGTAAGAAAATCGTACAACGCTTGACACCTTCAGCATTAATGAAGGTTAGCAGGGCCCTTTGAGAAATTTTGAATTATTGTGGAGAGCCGTTGCTGATCCTGTGTCCGAAGGACCAGTTGGGGTTATTTGATGCCAGATATTCACTGGCATTTAAATTTGCGTCTTTGTTAGTGTTATCACTGATTACATGGAAATGTTTTTCTGATGTTTCTCCTAGGCAACATTATGCAATGTTCGCCGCAGCTGGCATACATCTATGACGTAGATTTACTGCTACGTACAGAAGAAGTCTTGCTCTACGCTATTACGTAATGTCTTGCGTTGGTCTTTCGTTGCACAGTAATACTTACAGAGGTCTCAGTGACGCGTTAAAATTTATATTTATATCTTATCTTGTCGATATTCCACAATCTTATTCAAGTCCAGGACTACCGGTCCATTTTTGAGAACAGAAGACAATAATTACGAATTTTACAATACTGATAACCGTGCAGTAGTTGTTATACTAAGTGAAGAATGAAATTTAAATAAAAGGAATGTTATTTTAGCGCACAGTGCTTTTCCCGGTAGGGGGACTAAAATTGTTCTTAAGAATCTGCGTCTAGACAGCGCTGACCTTGCAAGATGTCCTTTACTTCATTTTTTGACGAATCCCCTTCAAAAGTTGCGAAAAACCTTTTCAAGTAATAATTAGGCAACATTGCCTTCAAAGCTATTAAAGAATGAAGATATGTTGATAACATGCTTGGAAAGCCGTCAACTATGGGTGAACAAAGCTCTTGTTACCAGTACAAAAACTACCTGGGAGAGTCCTAACAGTAAGACTGGTTAATGTTGACAAGGAGATAGTACAAAAAGCAACACATAATCCATTTAGCTCTAGTAATGTACGCGATGTTAGTCTTAACTCGAAATAGAGGGAACGACAGATATTATTACTTCAAGTGTGACTGTGAGGTAACAGAGAACGAAGTGGGTCATGGACAAGTTGTCTAACGTTGATGTATTTTTTTTAATTTCAACCCTTTTAACACTCGTTTTCTAGCATGTTCTACTAGACCACGCCAGAGAACGATTGTTAGAAGCATCAAAATTAAGGAGATTTCACGCCAAGAAATTATTTAGTATAAATGCATGGATCACTACTACATACCAGTATTACACGATGGCTGAATAATAGCTGCTACTAAGAGCTTGTAGTTTAGAAGTAAGTGCAATGGCAACACTGCTAAATGCGTTCAGAAGGTGGAAAATTCTTTGAAAAAAAAAAACTAAAAATTAGCGAAATCACAGAGATGCCTAAATCAACTTTTTATATAAAATTGTCTTAACTGTTTGAGCCAGTGAAGAATATGACTACAGAATATACACAACTGGAATTCTCATAAACGAGGAATGAAAGCAATCTGTTGGCTGCAGAATTGGTTGCACCAAAAATTTTGGCAGTATCCCAATTCTCATAGAAATGTAGTTTCCATGGTAATCTGAACGGTTCAGGTAATTTCTAGTGCGACGCTTTAGTATCACAGACACAAATATCCATAAGGCCGAAGAGCCTCAATGGTTACCGCGATTTCGGCTGTGAAAAATGGCACTAGAATGGTTGCTTTACTACTTCCATGTATGTATGTATGTATGTAAGTATGTATGTATGTATGTATGTATGTATGTATGTATGTATGTATGTATGTATGTATGTATGTATGTATGTATGTATGTATGTATGTATGTATGTATGTATGTATGTATGTATGTATGTATGTATGTATGTATGTATGTATGTATGTATGTATGTATGTAGGTATGTATGTATGTATGTATGTATGTATGTGGCTAGCATCTTCTCCATATTATTATTCTGCTACCCCACGCCAGTTCGGAATGTCTTCTGTGCACTCTGATTCGCTATTGTTTATTTTCTGGCTTTCAGAACAAGGTTTACTGTGTACGCAGCATTTAATTGTGCGCCATTTGTTACTTCAGACACTGATAGCATCAATCGCGATCCCTTTTTGTCTACTGGGCAACGCGTAAAACTTACAGCACTCTAAATAGAAGTCAGACTAACACCGACAGGAGTAATATTTTACTTTATGATTACCGCTTGAAACATTGAGATTCTAATCATTGCTGATTTGCTTGCGTTCTCCTCCGTCAGTTGCGGCGATTGCATTTGCAAAGCAAGTGTACCTATGCTCACGTCATTTTTGTTGTTAGCATCGCTGACGTTATTGTTATCATGTTCACTGGTAGATGGGCTTCAGCAAAGAACAAGACGAGTGGCTGCTAAAGAGAGACGATAAAGGATTCCTGCAGAACATCGGCGACTACTCATTACTCTTCCTTATGTATGGTGTAAGAAGAGGGGATGACTCCGACCTCGCTGCGATGATGGTCAGATACGAACGAAAACGTGAGATAAATTGTCTATTTCTTTTAGTTCTACTAAACTCGATAAATACACAATGCTCTCTTCATGAAGCTACTGTATCACTAATGAGTTTTTTTTTTTCATTCAAGGTGGAACACTTGTATTGCATATGTTTTAGACGTTATCATGGTAACACACAGCTGCTTAAGCATGAAAACGATAAAAAATTTTGTCCAACTTTACAAACTAGGCACTGTTAGTTAGCACAATTAAAAATAAAAAAAATTGTGCTAAATTGACATTCCATAGAGTACCAAATTTTAGGTAATTTTGATATGTTTCCGCCTTATTGCCAGACCAAATCATTAGTGTCTGTATTTGGTGGTATCAGAAGTACTTGTGTAGCAGTTATGAATTTTTTAAAGCACCATCCATTTTTGCTATTCAGGTAGGAAATTGATCATTGATTATGTAGTAAACAGCAACGACTACTGCTGCACCCACATGTGCACAGCCTCGCGCAAAGGAGCATGAGCTGCATACCGTACTTGCACCCCCACGATTCTTCTCGCTATCATTTCGATGACAAAAACGTTTTTTTAGGTTACAATTATGATAATCTTCTACAGAGGGCAATCATCATTCTAGGTAATATTCAAGAATTCGTCCTGTGCCGTTTAGTTCCAAAAACAAAAGAATTAATGAAGACGCCAACTAGACGCCAATGAATGCTTCAAACTTCACGACGTCAATTATTTTTGAATATGGCGGCAAAGTACTTTAAGTGCAAAATCAATTCTTATCGAACGCAAGCAACTTTAAGCGTATCTATCTATCTATCTATCTATCTATCTATCTATCTATCTATCTATCTATCTATCTATCTATCTATCTATCTATCTATCTATCTATCTATCTATCTATCTGTCTGTCTGTCTGTCTATCTATCTATCTATCTATCTATCTATCTATCTATCTATCTATCTATCTATCTATCTATCTATCTATCTATCTATCTATCTATCTATCCATCTATTCCTCCATCCCCGACCTTCTATTCTCGTGCCATTTCACTTTGCGTTGATACCTACAAACACCGGTATTGCACAACTTGGCCGTATTGCAATCACGAATATCAAAGCCACAAACTAAAGCTCAGGATATACTTGGAATGCTTTATACTGCACTGCCATTGTGCTCTCTCGGCCGTTTTGTTAGCTTGCTATATGCGACATCGCTGTGTCAGGACGTGAGTATAAGACAAACTTAAGTAAAACTGTTAGTGAAACTTGTGACATGCTCATCAAGTATACATCGCGATTCATATAGTAAAAGAGAGGACCGAATATGCATGAAACTTACGAGAACGTACGTTAAATTAGCATAGTACATACCAAAATTCACAAGCTTGCATGCATGCATGAGAAACATGCGAGACTGAAATGTCTACGCCATAAATGGTTCGATTTGTTTCATAGCCAAGCAATGCGTCTTACGCAGCTCCTCAATGACTTCTACGTCGTATATTGTTTTGTCACAGTGCACAGAATCTCTGAAAATATTTTTTGTTGTCAACATGTAAAGTAGGTGCGGTACGTATTGAGCATGCACATAACAACATTTCAATGCACGTATACAACAGAACCAATGACGATGATACTTTAGGGGCGACGCTCCTTCGTTCGTTCCCTCGTAAGTATAGTACTAGTAGCCATTTCTCTATAGTCATAAGAATTGCTCATTAGATTGCGTGTGTATATGTCCCTGGAAATAATATCGCTAGATGGCATTAGTGATTTCCGTATAGCTGACAAATAAAGCTGATAGATGGCGCTGTTATAAAAAATTCACAAAATATCAACGGAGTGAATTAGGATGAGTGGGACGAAACTTCTGTCCGTCCGTCTGTCTGTCACACTGTATGTCACACAGACAGACAAACAGACAGACAGACAGACAGACAGACAGACAGACCGACAGACAGACAGACAGACAGACAGACAGACAGACAGACAGGCAGGCAGGCAGGCAGGCAGGCAGGCAGGCAGGCAGGCAGGCAAGCAAACAGGCGAGCGGGCGGACGGGCAGGCAGCCAGCCAGCCAACCAGCCAGGCAGCCAGGCAGCCAAGCAGCCAGACAGACAGAAAGTCGGGCAGCCAGCCAGCCAGCCAGCCAGCCAGCCAGCCAGCCAGCCAGCCAGCCAGCCAGCCAGGCAGACAGACAGACAGACAGACAGACAGACAGAGGCTTCGCCCCACTCATTATTATTTACTCCGTAGATATGCTGTGATTTTCATTACTATTTCATAGATTTCAACCAACTAGGTTGATTTTTATATTATTGTATTTCAATCATTCTGCAGTTTTGGATGTCGTAAGAAGAGTACGTTCCAAACCTGACAATCCACGGTACATGTTCATCCATGAGCTCGGAAATAGGACAGATCCATACGTTTTTTCAGGTGGGCATGGTTTTTACTCAAGTTAATCTGCACATTGCACAGGTTCAATGCAGGTAATAATGAATGCTCAACAAAAGTTAGTGAATATAAAATGAAGGTTGGTAGGCATTGTATCAGCGGTCAGTAGAGCGTTTCAGTCTGCACGATATTCGAAAAAGCATAGCGTATAACTAAATAACGCGGGCGGAAACTGGCGCTTGGACAGGCGCTACCGGCTGTCGAGGGTTAGGAAAAAATAGCAAACGCATAATGTACACCCTTCATGATTTGAGAAGTAGCCATCGTCGCACAATAAGCCTACGAAGTTGGTGTTTTGTGTGTTTCTCTGAAAAACAACACCAAACCGGAACAAAAACTTTTGTAAAAATTAGCACATGAATCTATCTAAATAATAGCACTAGCTGAAAGCTTAAGAGCTACAGAGTGCACAACGATCACTTCATATATCCAAGGTGGCTGATAACTGAGTCTGGCTGGCTCTTCAGCCAAGAATAAGTTCTCGAAGATTGCGTAACTTTGGCTATGCTGCACGGAACTTGATAAATACTACAAGGTGGAGCAGTAATTTTTTGACGCAAGCATGAATATCTGCAGGTTTTGACGGTCTCAAAACTGACAAATAGAGAATGTGGGTACACCTATTTAAACTGAATTTACTTAGAACGCTTCTTAAAATATTTTCTAGGCAATATAAATGGAAGAATGGGAATATAGTTTGGCATCGCGCTGACAGGAGATTTTTTGACAAATGAGATAGGCAGCTGTTCCGTAGGGCCGGTCTACCACACATAGCCAAGTATGTGACTGTAAGGTATGCGCGGTTAACAAAAGAAGCCAGTGCAGTGCTATTCAAAGTTTACTCACTCTCTGTATTATTTTGTTTTTGACCAGATGATTGGGTGTCCTTTTTTTACAAGTACACAAACGGCACCTATAGGCACATCGACTTGGTTCAGCACCAACCTCATACCACCGCAATATTATTGGCCCTGTTCAAGAGTCAGTATGTGGGCATAAAAGGTTTGCGATACTTGGTCGCCTGGAGCATCTATCGACAGCTGGCCGAATTCACTGAGCCATATTTATTTCGAGGGGAAAGAACTGCCAGTGACGCTTGCTACACCCATGTAGAGACACCGATGCACTTGGTGATCATCTCGAAGTACTTTAATGACGGTGCGTATACTTTTCCGAAACTAATGTGATGTTTAAATTGCTTATCTATTCAAGACATGATAAATGTTTTATTCTTTGGCCGCAGTCACCTTTGCATTTGTCCGTGGTCTAACGAAAATTCTTGAAAGCTCTGAGGCATACTGTACAGTTCCTCGTATTTATTATGAGAAAAATCCTTGTGACATCACAATTTGCATCAGGAACTATATTGTCACGACGTCAAAACAGAGATGTTGTCGCAGAGATTGAGACACCAGAAGCAGGTTGACCTTTTTAATTAGAACGCGCAAGCGAGTTCTTTTTCGTCCATTTCGTAGTCCTTCGTGGCACATGCACAACTGCCATCGTCTTTCTTGAGCAAGCCCTTGACATTTGCCTCCCTCCGGAAGTGGTCGTACGAAAACGGCAACCGGGAGCTAATTAACTCTATAAATACGGTTTCATATGCACGACGTGCACGACTTTGGGCAAATGCTTTTGGCGCTTAGAACTACAATTAGTGTCGAGAACAACTTCGTAGTTCACGTCGTTCAAGCGTCACGTGACGCTGTATGGACCAAAGTACCGTCTTAGCAGTTTTTCAGACAGTCCACGTCGACGTATCGGAATCCAGACCCACACTTTGTCGCCTGGTGTGTAGCTAATAAACTGGTGTCGGATGTCGTAGCGTTGTGCATCTTGATGCTGCTGATGAAAGATGCGCACGCGCGCGAGCTGTCTAGCTTCTTTGGCAGGCTGAGTGAATTCTTCGGCGTCTACATGGATGTCGTCACACTCATGCGGCAACATGGCGTCCAATGCTGTCGTGACTTCGCGACCATAGATTAGACTGAACGGTGTCATCCCAGTGGTTTCTTGTCGAGCGGTGTTATAAGCGAAGGCCACGTACGGAAATCAATATCTGATCCCAGTTGTTATGTTCCGTGTCAACGTACATGCTCATCGTGTCTGTGAGGGTCCTATTGAGGCGCTCCGTCAGTCCGTTTGTCTGCGGATGGTATGCAGTTGTTCTCCGGTGAGCTGTACCGCTGAGTCTGAGAACCGACTCCAAAGGCTCTGCGGTAAAGGCAGGTCGTCTGCCTGTGATCACTGTTGTCGGAGCACCATGCCGAAGGACGATGTTTTCGATGAAGAATTGAGCGGCTTCTGCTGCTGTGCCGCGCTGCATTGCTTTAGTCTCCGCATAACGAGACAGGTAATCAGTGACCACAATAATCCATCTGTTTCCTGTTGTGGAAGTTGGAAAGGGACCCAGGAAATCCATTTCAAACTCGGTGAACGGCTTTTCTGGCGCTTCGACTGGATATAAAAGACCGGCTGGCTTGCTGGGAGGCGCTTTGCGTGTTTGGCAGTCGGTGCAAGTTCGCACGTGATAATTAACAGCAGCAGGTCACTTTTACCATTAGTACTTGCATCGTAGTCGGCACAATGTTCGGGTGTAGCCTAGATGACCAGAAGTTGCTTCATCATAGCACGCTTCTATAATTTCATTTCGAAGAGAGGCAGGCACGACGAGCTAGTGCGGGTTACCGATTGGCGAGAAGTTTTTCTTATAGAGAACACCGTTTCGCAAGCAAAAAGATAGTCTTCTAGCAAATAACCGCGGCACGTCTTTACGTCGTCCTTCTTAATATTGAATGAGTGGTAACAGCTCAGGGTCACTGCGCTGCTCTCGTGCAATAGTGGCCGTGTTGACAACTCCCAAGAATGCCACGTCGATGTTTTCGTCATCAGGAGCGACAGTTTCCACTGGCGACCGTGAGAGACAGTCGGCATCAGTGTGCCTCTTCCCATATTTATAGACGATGGTCATGTCAAACTCTTGAAGCCTTAGGCTCCAGCGCGCCAAACGACCACATGGATCTTTAAGGTTGGTGAGGCAGCACAAAGAGGGATGGTCGCTAACAACCTTGAAGGAGCGGCCGTAAAGATACGGACGAAATTTGATGACTGCCCACACCACGGCGAGACACTCCTTCTCCGTGGTCGAGTAGTTCTTTTCTGTGTGAGAGAGAGTTCTGTTGGCGTAGGCTATCACTCTTTCACAGCCGTCTTGCCACTGCACAAGAACGGCACCTAGACCTACATTGCTGGCGTCATCGTGAAGTACTGTAGGGGCGTCCTGGTAGAAGTGCGCCAGGACTCGAGGTGTTTGCAGGCGTCGTCGTAGTTCATTGAATGCCATTTGCTCCTGTTCACCCCAAAAGAAGGGGACATCATCACGTGTAAGTCGTGTCAATGGCGCCGCAATAGACGAAAAGTCCTCGATAAATCGCCGGTAATAAGCACACAACCCTAAGAAGCGTCTCACCTCCTTTTTGTCATGGGGTGCAGGAAATTGCGCTACGGCGTCTATTCTGGCCGGGTCAGGTCGAACACCCTCGTCACTGACGACGTGGCCTAGGAAGCTAAGTTCGTTGAAACCAAAAGGACATTTTTTTCTGGTTTTAAAGTCAGGCCGACCGAGCGTATGGCTGGGAGTACGGTGAATATATAAATAAATAGACGGCTGAGATGTTCCTCTAATGATGCTGAGAACACAATAACATCATCCAGATAGACCAAGTATGTTTGCCACTTCAGGCCCGATAGTAGGGTGTACTTGAGACGCTGAAAAGTGGCTGGCGTCGAGCACAACCCAAAAGGAAGCACCTTAAATTCGTAAAGGCCATCAGGCGTCAGAAAGGCCATTTTTTCACGATCTTTCGCGACGACTTCTATCTGCCAGTAGCCGCTGCGGAGGTCCATTGAAGAAAAGTAGCGCGCATGACGCAGCCGATCGAGGGAATCGTCTATGCGGGGCAGTGGATAGACGTCTTTCTTCGTGACTTGGTTCAACTTGCAATAATCAATACAGAAACGCGACCTGCCGTCTTTCTTCTTGACCAAAACCACGGGGGACGCCCAAGGACTTTTGGAAGGTTGTATGACGTCATCCACGAGCATCGTCTGTACTTGCTTCTGAATCTCCTCGCGTTCTTTCGGAGCCACACGGTAGGAGTTTTGCCGAATTGGTCGCGTGTTGTCTTCAGTAATGATGCGGTGCTTGGTCAATGGTGTCCGCTGGACCTTTGACGTACGTGAAAAGCAGTCTTCGAATTGGTGTATAAGTCCAAGCAGGCGCTTCCTATCCGAGGGCCGTAGCGTGAAGCAGATTTCCACCGACAAAGTTGTCGAGGCAGGGACTGTCGCGTCGTCTGGTTGCAAAGCACAGCAATCGCCGGTTTGGTCTATACCGTCGAAGTAGGCAATTGCGGTACCCTTCTGGATTTGACGGCGCTCGTTGCTGAAGTTTGTGAGGAGCGATTCTGCCTGTCCACCAGTAAGCGTTAGGATGCCTCTCGCGATGGAAATGCCTTGCGTGAGCAAAAAAGCGACTATGTGCTCCACTATCACATCTTTATAGGAAGGGCACCCACTGGACACAGACACAAGGCAGCATGATCTTGGTGGGAGCGTCACATCGTCGGCTATTCGCAAACGGCCGCGTAGTTCGTCG
The DNA here is from genome assembly GCF_043290135.1 of Rhipicephalus microplus. Taxonomy (NCBI): domain Eukaryota; kingdom Metazoa; phylum Arthropoda; class Arachnida; order Ixodida; family Ixodidae; genus Rhipicephalus; species Rhipicephalus microplus. The sequence continues at coordinate 128,046,806 of NC_134702.1, forward strand.
CTGCTGTCGTCGACATACGGATGTGCGCAAAACGTCACCATAAGTTGAGGGATGTTGATAACAGCGCCATGATCTTGAAGAAAATCCATGCCCAAAATTAGCTCTTTACAGCAGTCTGGCAACAGGACGAAAGTGGCCACGAAGCTAGAATCCCGAATGCGAAGTCGAGTGGTGCATTTACCCGCGGGAGTCATCAGCTGACCACCAGCACTCCTTATGTGTGGCCCTGTCCACCGTGTCTTGACCTTTCTAAGGCGGTCGGCGAGTTCTTGTCGCATGATTGAAAAGTCGGCGCCAGTGTCGACCAGTGCAGTAACGTAATGTCCGTCAATTAAAACGCCAAGATCAGCACGTACAACTTCACCGGCATTAGTATTAGTCGTCGTATTCATCGTCGTATTCGTCGTGGTTGTCGTCGTATCTTTTTGCGATGATAGGGGGAACTTTTCGGTGTTTCGACAATTGGCAACTTTGCCCCCGGAGGTCGCAGCAGTTGGTTTCCCCGGCGCGGGCTAGGCGAACGGCCTCTGGTGGCGTCCGCGTAGCTCTGAGGGAAGTCACTGTGATGTGCAGGAGATGGAGATCGCCAGCGACGCGGTGTAGTTGGTTGGCCAGTCGACAGTTGATCGGCATCGTGGGCACGACGGTCTTCAGAGCGGAAAGAAGCGGGACGAGAAAAGTTCCTGAACCCGGAATCGCTATGAGGGCAATAGCGGGCAATGTGACCTGACTCTCCGTAGCGGAAGCAAATAGGTCGACGGTCAGCCATGCGCCACAAGTCAGTTCGGCGAACTTGTGGTCGTCTCATGGAATCCCGTTGCCACCAAGCTACGGCAGTGGGTCGTGGCTGGAAGGGTGTCGCCACAAATGACGGTGGAGGACGACGGACCGCATCAGCGTAGGTCGCTGGATGTAGCTCAAGATTTGGCGCGGGTGGTGTAACGGCTTGCCTCAACTCCTGGCGGACGATTTCGACAACAGATGCGACGGCCGGTTGGGTAGGAGAGACGAAGAGGGCCCGAAGTTCCTCACGCAGTATTTTCCTAATCATTTATCGCAGGAAACTTTCACATACCGCAGTGTTCTCAGCTGCAGCACTTACTGCCGTGTGGTTCCGCAGGCGGTCAAAGTGTCGGTATCGTTGTCACAGTGCGAGCTCGATGACAGTCGCCTCTCTTATGAACTTATCTACTGTTGTAGGTGGATTTCGTACGAGGCCCGCAAACGCTGGTTCTTTGACACCCTGCCTTAGGTGACGCACCTTTTTCGGCTCGGGCATGTCAGGGTCAGCTCGTCAAAACAGATCGATCATACCCTCTGCTTACATGGCGGCTGTTTCGTTGGGTTTTTGTACGCGAGCCTCAATCAGTTGCTGTGCGCAATCCCGTCCGTCCGTGTTCGAAAATGTGGCGAGGAGCTTTCAACGGAAATCTTCCCAAGATTGGAAAGTAGCCTCGTGCTTCTCGTATCACGTTCGAGGGCTATCTTCCAGGGCGAAATATGCACGGCCAAGTTTGTGCTGTTCGTTCGAGTGGTTAGATACAGCGACCCGTTCGAACTGTTCGAGCCAGTCCTTGACGTCCTCGTACTCTTCCCCATGGAAAACTTCAGGAACGCGAGGATGTTCAAGAGTCACCTGGGAGGGAAGAGAGGTCTGCGATGGAAGGGTAGCCGTCGATGTGGTAGGAGCTACCATGCTGGTTAGAGGCGGAACAGGTGTGGACTGCAGACGTAGGCCTACTAGGCGCCGACTGAATCGGTGCAGCGGAGTCGTGACGAGAGGCTAGGTCTCTGGACTAGGTGAACGGGTCCGAGCAAGACTGTCCAGCATCCGGTTGTAGACCCCGGCACCTCCACCAGTGTCGCGACGTCGAAACAGAGGTCTTGCCGCAGAGATTGAGACACCAGAAGCAGGTTTATCTTTTTTATTAGAACGCGCAAGCGAGTTCTTTTTTTCGTCCATTTCGTAGTCCTTCGTGGCACATGCACAACTGCCATCGTCTTTCTTGAGCAAGCACGTCACAATATGATGCTGAGGAAAAACTGACAGACAATCCACAATACAAAGCTGACGATGGAGCGAAGCTCCTTCGATGAGTATGTAATGTTTTTGAAATGTTCAATCTATGGCTGTGATGGTCTCAGACATTGTTTCCTAAAATCAGCTAGAGAAGACTCTGGCGCTGCGATCGTTCAGAGACTATGGGAATGATGGGTAGTACACGGATTTACCGATTTGCCTAGTCTTCGTACTTGCAGGTGGCGAATCGTACCTATGGCTTCGTTTAATGCTGTGTTTCGGTTTAGTTTCGAATGAAATAACGAACTCTTTTGAACTTCGTTACCCCATTCGAAAAGGTAAGCCTAAAGAAATAAGGTGGTGAAGCGTGAGCGCTGAACTCTTGCTATTTTTGTGCTGTGAGAAAACAGCTTTGAGCCACACGAATACACACGAAGCCACATGCAGTCCAAAAGTACGATGATTACCCATCATTTCCATGCTTACTGAAGCGCCGTGCGTTGCAGCTCCCATAGACGCTAGCGTCTGAGTTCCCTCTGGTGTTTATTAGGAAACTTCATGATCCCAGGTAGCCGCCAGAATGCTCTATAGCCAGTCGATGTCAACATACGCCAGCTGCATCGGTCACGCGTCACGTCGCACACTACAGCACTCGCGTTTCCTTCCGTAGCGGCACTGTGCTCAGCCCATGCAGTCGAGTTTTCCAGTGTGACAGCAGCGACAGAACGTAATGCTTAACGAAGAAAAAACGCAATAATAGGCTGAGGTCAGTCAAAATGAAACGTGAAGCCCACGTTTCTCTGCCCGCGGGAGTGAGCGGACTGCGTGCCCCTGAGAGCCATTGTCAGCGAACATAGAGTTTCATACACTATTACCTAGAGAGGAATCTGGCGCTTCGATCATGTAATCTCATGAGAATTGTCGGAAGTACAGGCTTCGGATTGGATTGTGTTAGCCAGTGAACTGTCTACGTATCTTTTTTTGTAGTTTCAGTTTTGTTCTTTGCATTGAGTGGGTAGTGGGGTGGGTGTGAAGAACTGAAGCTGTGCCTTTGTTGTTCAATGAAGGTGAAAACTGCTACGCCTCTGAATTTACTGCAACGCTGGAGCTGTATAAGTCGTGTTTGACAGTTTCAGCGATGCGTCGTCAACTCACCGCTGCGCATAGGTGCAGCGTTCCATGCCAGTGCAGGATGTTACGCCGAGATCACGTTTGTTCTTAGTGCTTCTTGCCAATACTCGTTGAAATCAACTGAAAAGTGACGGCGACACGGAGTAGACGCACCGCCACGCTCTTCTGACTCGACTTCACAACAAAACCAGAGGTGCGTTGGGGGCAGACTACTTGAACAGACACACCTGGCGTCGCTGCAGACAAAATGTTTAGTGTTCCTTCCAAACACTTGGCTGTTATTTTGATAAACAGATATTACGTACATTGGAGGAAAAACGAAGTATGTTTGTTCTTAAATGTTGTAAAAAATAATTCATTGCATCTTGATGCCAAATCTAGAACGCAATGGCGAAGTAATGCATACCCTGGTCGATATTTAGTCGAGTTTTGTTGAAGTTTGTCGAGGTTTAACTTCTACCGCCTCGTCACAAGAACCGTTTGCGTACAAAAAATGAAGCAAGTTTCAATTTATTATAGTTTCTCATTTATATCATTCACATTCAGAAAAGAAGCGTCACGAATCTCAAGAACGAGATTTATCCGAAGCAGATCCGAAGCCTGCAATTCCCATCATTCCCATTCGGGTACAAGCGCCGCTGAAGGAGCCCGCGTAGACACTAGCGCAAGATTCCACTCTAGCTATTATTGTATGAAACTCTATGCCAGCAAACTTATGATGGGCTAGTGCTAGCAACGCAGCTCCCTCTGGTCAGCGAACGGTTCTTCCTAATTCACTATAGCTCAGGGCGTCCAATGTTGCAAGACTTGTGCGTCACGTTTGATATCTAGGATGCACTGCCTAGAGCACAGTGGCGCTGCGTATAGTGTCGTAAAGCAAGATGTCGTTCGTTCAACGTATTTTGATGAAACTGTTATTTTCTTTGCTATCTGGCCATGCGTATTTTTGTGACGTCCTTTTTGTGACAAAAATGCATCATTATAGTGTTGGTGAGCAGCGCCGTAACGCACCTTATTGGTAACAATAAGGAAACCTTAACGTGATTTCAAGGTGTGTGGGCATGACACTTGGTCGTCACGTATGAACTGTGTACTTTCATCTACGCTCACTTTTTTTTAAAACTCTTGATTGGACAAGTGGTGTTCTGTGTCAGTAAGTTCCTTATGCAAGAATATCTTGTAGTTAGGCTTTTAGATTAGTTATCAAAATGCATATTTGAGTGCTGCGAGGCTGCCACGGAGACCGTGTCATGGCTGTTCCCTAGACGACGGAATTCTGATAAAATTGACGATGTGGCAGGAGCAACAGCGTGCGGCTACAATGTTTTTATTGTTGATACCATCTTTGGCCGTGCTGCCTGAATGTCATTATCAAAGTACGTAGCACAAATTTCCCAATAAACTACCCTTATATGTTTCTTTATGTATGGAGCAGTGGGGTCCCTGGTCTTGGAGCGGCGTACGAAGGTCATGGTGTCCCACATCCTCGATATTTTCAAGCAAGTAATAGCGAACTCCTCATGGGTTGGCCAGGAACCTTTCGAAGCCCTAAAGGCAAAGCTGGATGACTTAGTGGTAAATGTGGGAGATCCAGGAGACCGACTAGACAGCGAGTTCATCGAGAGGTTTTTCGGTGGGTATTCAAAAGATTTCACACCCTTAAATGCGAACGAAAGACGAGAACAACGAGAGTTTGTAGGTTGCTTCTTCCAAGTGGTAAGTAGTTTCAATCAGGCAGCTTTATTTACCAAAGTGCGAAATATGCAAGAAGATAATGGGTGCAGTTGCACGCGAAAAAGGCATTTTCGTTCATAACTCTGAAAGGAAGGAGTAATGGTAACCAGGTGAGAGCAGAATATACTTCTGATGTTCAGCTTAGCTCGGCAAAATGATAACGCTGAGGTCACCGTATCGCATTCGCAGAATGCTTTCTATACAGTGTTTGTATTCGAATATAATCAGTATCGGCATACTGCGCTTGCATAGGTGGCAAAATTAACGTGGCGGCGTCCAGCATCCGCGCGGCCATTTTCGCGTCCCATGGGGTGACAGCATTTCCCTCCCATACTGCACGCGCGGCTACTTTACAAGCGTTCTGTAATTTGCTCGCATTCCTTTGCAACTGGTGACTGCTTTTTCAAAACTTGAAAGGCTTTGGTTAACTTTTAGAAAGGAAAAATTGAATAAAGGCAAGCTTCTGTACAGGACACAAATTGTACGTAATGGTAAAGAACTTGCATCTGCGAACGGAAGTGTGTAGACAGGTCGGTGTGTGTACTAAACACACCGCAGCTTCATCGTGTACTATAAAATCGACAGTGAAAGGTGCTTTTATTCAATGGCATTATTTTATTTATTCTGTCTCCTTTCAAAGCTCTATATAGAGAGATGCGCCAATGACGCGACGTGCGACTGCAGAGAAGGCAAGTGCGCTGCGCCAGAGGCCGTGCACCTGCAGAAATTCGAAAGTAAATCAAAACAAGTAATACCGAAGTCGCATCAGAATCATCTGCGAGGCAGTCGCAACTATCAAAAAACAATATTACTCTACAAAACAATAATACTACAAAAAATATTTTAGAAGAGCGTTTCTTGTTATTTAAATCTAACGAAAATAACATACAACCATGCATAGCGCGAAACATGCACACCAGCTTGCAACATATAAACTAGGAAGCCAATGCATCGTGAACGAAACCGATATACGTTGTTGTCAAGCCTAAAGAACGCGGGAAACGCACGTACATATTACCGTATTCCTCAGCGTTTATATGAGCGAGCTATAGCAACCTTTATGTTAGGACAAGGAAAAATTGTTGGGCGGTAGGCAAGGTATTAGGGTGCGTCGATGCGCGCGACCCCACTCAGGGTGCTGCCACCTTTGGTACTGCTCACTCCGTCAGTGCAGTGCCTGCAGCGTTTTCGCCTAGCTCTAGGGCTCACATGCCGGCTTTTTAGAGGCGAAGCTCCTTATAGCGGCCCCTGTTCGTCCCTCGTAGTCGTAGTAGTAGTCGTAGTGTGTAACCAGTCTTACATTTTGACCTTCAAGCTGGTGCTGGTGAGATAATTCTTTGCGTTGTTGAACAATAAAAACTTCGCAACGTGCGCGTTAACTGAAAGCCGAATCCTCCTGTGTCTGATTCCCCTTTAGCTGCCTTTGGCATGTACATTGAGAATTAACTGACAAGAAAGGGTTGCTACGTTATACTGGCTGGGCATAACCTTTTTGGTTTCAGACAGGTTTATTGAGCGTTGGGCCACAGTGCCATGAATACAGTGAACTAGTACACACCATGAACTTGATGTGGTTAAAGGTGGGAAGTAGACCCGAAGCACAAGCCGTAAGAAAGTGTGCGTGTGCCACCTCTCGTTTAGTCCATGTATTGTCCGCTGGATGTCGGTGCTTCTATATGGGGAATATATCATGGGAAGACGCGAGATGGTGGTACTGGAGTGTTGACTAGATGGACGAAGGGACACACAGACAGAAGCATGGACGGACTCACGGATGGCTGCACCCACGGATGGACGCATGGACGGACGCAGGGGTGGATGCATCGACGAACGCAGGGACAGACGCACAGATGGACGTGTGGACGCACGAACAGACGCACGCACAGACGGGCGAATGGACGCACGGACGGTCACACAGACGGATGCATGAACGGACGGAAGCAAGAACGAATGAACGCAAAGATCCTTCGCCCCACTCTCCATCATTCACCCCATAGATTTGCTGCCATTTTTTCTGTATATTTGGCCTGAATGTTGAGTTTCTCAGTGCTACAACCATTTCCTTTGGGTTAGGGGCCACTACGCGTCAGAGCAAAACCTGTCTGCAGCGGGAACAATGGGGGCGGCCGCCGCACATGTATCCAGGAGTGGGCAACGAGGCAGTGTTCTAGTATATAGAAATGCACTGGCATTTCCTACGATATTCAAGTGTAAGATCTGCGATTTTCTGTCGGTGCACACTCTGTTCAATCAACGGTGTTCGTAAAATACCATGAAAAGTTTAACTATATGAAAGCCACTCAGCGTGAAAACATGTACATCTGTCCAGGCTATAATTATTGGGTATATAGCATTTAGGGCAGCTCTAAATCAATGTTTCACTTCAAGGGCGCCTTCCTTATGGTGAGAAAAGCATAACAGCTTGCGCTGAATAAAAAAAAAGCAAAAGTATTACCTGTCACGGCGAATGTTGGCGTCTCTCCTCCCAGCGAGCTTTCATCAAGCAGTAAAACTTCGTTGCAGGTGAATCACTGTAAGCACTGCGTTAATCTTCAACACAAGAAACCTCGCAGCTGCGAACCTCAGCCATGAAATAACTGCTAAAGAATAAATGTAAAGGAAATAGCAGCACATCCACGGGGTGAATGATAGAGAGTAGGGCGAAGCATCCATCCGTCTATCGTTCTCGCTTCCTTCCGTCCATAAGTTCGTCCGTGTGACCGTCCATGCGTCCATCCGCCCGTCCGTGCGTGCGTCTGTTCATGCGCCCGCACGTCCATCCGTGCGTCCGTCCCCGTGTTCGTCCATGCATTCACCCCGGCGTCCGTCTATGCGCTCATCCGTCTGTGCAGTCATCCGTGCGTCCGTCCATGCATCTCTCTGTGTGTCCGTTCATCCATCTAGTCAACACTTCAAGTACTACCATCTCGTATCTTTTCATCATATATGCGTTCGTCTGTGTGACCGTCCATGCGTCCATCCGCCCGTCCGTGCGTGCGTCTGTTCATCACGTCTATTCATGCGTCCATCCCTGCGTTCGTCCATGCATCCGCCCCACCGTCTGTCCATGCGTCCATCCGTCCGTGCAGCCATCCGTGCGTCCGTCCATGCTTCTGTCTGTGTGTCCGTTCGTCCATCTGGACAGCACTCCAAGTACCACCATCTCGCACCTTCCCATGATATATTCCACATATAGAAGCACCGCCACCCCGCTGATATTCCAAGGAGTAAACGAGAGGCGGCACACGCACACTTTCTTAGGGCTTGCGGTTCTTGTCTACTTCCCACCTTTAACGACCACCAATTCATGGTATATACTAGTTCACTGTATTCATGGCACTGCTGCCCAACGCTCACTAAACCTTTCTAAAACCAAGGAGGTTACGCCCAGCGAGGATAGCGTAGCAACCCTTTCTTGTCAGATAGTGCTCTATATGCATGCCAATGGCTGCTATTTGGGACTGAGAGACAGGAAAATTCGGCTTTAAGTTAACGCGCACGCTCCGAATATTTTATTGATCAACAACGCACAGGAGAAATCTCCCACCGGCACCACCTTGCAGGTCAAAGCGTAAGACTGGTTAGGCACTACGACTATGACGAGAGATGAACAGTGCCGTTTTAAGGAGCTTCGCCCCTTGAACTGCTAAAGTACACGAAAGAGCCCGCACGGATGCTGCCACCAGCGACGGCGTTCATAAGCTCATAGCACCCCACGGACGCACACTGCCTCGAGAGGAGCTCCCGTCAGGGGAGAATTAGAAGCTTGCTGTGTTCATACCTCGGAGCTAACCACGCATTAGCCCACAGTAACGAAGCGGACATTAAGTTTTTTTTTGCCTTTACAATGTTTTCCTCAACATTTGCTTAGCGACTCCGTTTTCTTCGCTTAAGCTCTATTTCACCCAAAGTTACAATTGGAAAGCGTGTGTGGGTGCGATTGCCAATACTTATAGGAGTTTGAAAGTTTCATGTAAATGCAGTCAAGTGTGAACACACCGGCCAACTAAGGTGCAACGCAAAGCACTCGTGTAGTTTCTTAGACATTTTCTCTACTGCCGAGCTATACTACATTTGTTGTGCCGTTACGCTTTCACATAAATATTGATCATCATGAATCAAACATGCCTTTATCACGTGTATAGGAAAGTGACGCCGTTGGAAACCCTTACTGACCGTTGCTGCTTTTTACTCGCTCCACAAATGTGAGTGCGTGGCGTGCATTATCCCGCAGCCACAATTTTTCTGGTGCCAGATGCATTAAATTAGTTGGGCGACAGCTAGATTTTCGGCAAGACACCTTAGCTTGAATAAATACATCTACTGACGACAAATTGCTGGACATTACCTCTTCGAAGAGAGCGTCTTGACAACCCTTACTACGACATCTTAGTGTGAATAATTGCCGCATTTAAATAAATAGATCTACTCTAAATAAATGTGCAAATACTTTTTTTTCTGCGTATGCTATGTTGAAGCAGACTGCATTTGCCATAATGACGCTGTTTATTCTCCAATAGGTCATTTAAAGGTGGGCTATTTCGGTTGTGTTGTCACCGAATATAGTGTCATCTAAAAGAGCCAACCATAAGTTTATGCCCTTTATAGAAACCACCATCAGTGAAAATTCATCATCTTCTTCGATTCGGCTTTATGGCTACAGCAAGACAGCAGCGCAGGCCTTCCTCCATTTGTACAAGCGTCTTCTGCAGTGGTGCTTTTAAGAGACAAGAAAATGCAATTGCGCTTATAATTTCCCCCAATGTTTGCAGGCAGTGTGGTCGACTGTTATTGCCATAAATTCTTTTAGCACGAAGGAAGCTTAATTTAATGCTCGTACTGAATGTTTATGTTGTTTTACGACATCTTTTTATATCCTTATATGCCATTATTGTCCCAATACTAAACCCAATGGGTGAGTTCGTTTTTTTTATTTTTTATTTTACTTGTTATGTAGTAGGCGAACAAAACTTGAGCGAAACCTAATTGTTTAATGCCTGCCGCAGCACCTTTGGGCGATGTGCCAGTCACCGGTCTTTTTCGTTCGTGGATGAAAGCGTCGTCGGTAACCGCCCACTACGCTTGGAGCGACCAGAAGACTCCGCTGTACGACGAGGCAGATTTCACGGCTCGTTACTATAACAACTACAATATAGTGACAGTACCATCAGCCTTAATACACTGGCCGTTCATATTCCCTGATGGGCCCATAGCAATGGACTATGGTGGACTTGGAATGGTGAGTGTACACTCTTTCTTGACAGAAGCACTGAGTAATACACTTGTTTGACTTTCACTCATATTTAATGAAACACTGCCAAGTTTCTGAGCACCCAATAAGTCTTCTGAAAAATAGAAATCTGTGGCTCTGGTTCAATTTCACACTCATGTCAGATACATGCCACTTCAGAGTGTAAGCTTTTTATGATGAAACTAAAAGAATGCCAAGAATAATGAACGCTCATAATTGAGTTTACAGAGATTTCGTTACAAAATGCGATCATCACGTCAGTTCGGAGCGAAGACTTCCCTTGCGTGTTTTTGTCAGTGTTGCCCCTGCGATGCCTTTCAGCAGAACACCAACGAATGCGACTTGCATGTGCTTCTACCAGAGCCTCACATCGAAGACTTGTGCCACCTATAGATTTCTTCGTTCACTCCTAAGTGTCGAGGTTGCTTCACATCAGGAGAATTCAATCGCGTGGATGGTCGACAACCCCACAGAGTAGCTGTACAGCACGCATAAGTTGCACGGACTTGGACCAGCAAAACCAAGTCCGCCAAACATCTGGTGGATTGCAGCCTGCGACAACGACATTTACGTTCATATAACGTACAATGGGCACCAGGCATTTATGCCTACATACAGGCAAACAATAACGTTCTGTAATGCTAGAATAGGGCTTTCTATAGTGGAATTTAAAAGAGAAAGCATAGCGCTCCAACAAAGAAACAACTCAACCTATCATGAAAAACCATGAAATGCACTGGCCGTCAATCAACCAACCACTGCCATGATGAACAACGCCAATGGTAAGTGGTCGATGTTGATCTCACTAAAGAGTTTGTTATCTAATGTGTAATGTGTTGTTAGTTTATTTAGAAAGAAAAGCTGTATTTGAAGAATTTCGCAAGGCAGGTGCCTTATTCAGTATGATGCATTGTATGACAAGCATTGTTGAGATTTTTGTGATTAGCGTTAAAAATTCTTTCTAGGCTTTTTGGGGCAGTAGTTCTGCGATATAGAACCTGAAATATGCAAGTAAAAAGAAGGTACCTGATACGGGACTCATCTTGAAGTATTGAAAAGAATAGAAGCAAATTGTTGAGGCAAACGCTTGCGTACAGAGCATGAGCCAAGGGGAGCGGCTGAGGTGAATGCTGTCAAATCTAAAAAGGACAAAAAGTTTCAAACTTGGCCGTATACTACGTTTAGAGGCACCCGCGACATTATCAATGGCCGAGCGACTTTACTAGAAGAGAATTGTGACGTAAATGAAAGCGGTTACTCGATCCGACAGTTTTTTTTTAAATCCGTTAAAATAGTGCCGCAATAGCTTTCCATCTTTATCGCTTTACCTTCGACGCATGTATCGCCAATACATAATCAACGCGTCAGTGATTAACTTATGATAGTACAGCGTCTTAATGAAAACGCCCCTCGCTGATAAAGAGAGCGCATCAGTTGGGACCGGTCTAGTATTTTCGCTTTCGGCACTGCTGTTCTGTTCTGTCTCTAGGGCGCACGTGAGCCTATTGAAACGGAGTTGTTGCGGCTTGCCCCCCATGCAACCTTGCACGTATTTTCATCGTTGCGTCTGTGGGACAACTGGTGGAACTGCCGGGTATGCAGCAGGTTCCTGATGCTACTGCTGCATGAAACAACAAGACCTCCCAAACCACCAAGTGATTCGCCGTAGCTGCCATCTGCAAGGGTTTCCACCAGAACTCGGAACACTACCTGAGCACACTCGACAGAAAAACAATCCTCGACGTTAATTAAGAGCCAACCAACTAGCCGCACCCACCGCTGTCGCATTGCAGCAGCCGCGAGTGCCTCCGAATTTCTACGCTTCGCTTGTAAAAAAAATGCAGAAGATTGGCTTGCCCAGTTCCCTCGGGTGGCTTCTCTAATTAGTGGGGATAATGAAATGAAGCAGCGTCATGTTTTCTTTGCCCTCGACAGCCTTTCTATACGAAAAAAAACTTGCGGGAAATCATACGCGAAGTCGTGTGCGAAGAGCTGCGGCTACTGACCCCATCATCCTCCCAGCCTGCGGAGGCATCACTGACAAATATGATACGTGAAGGAGTTCTTTGGGGGCTTATCGGCCGGTGACTCAAAGTGAATGAAACTTCGCTATTAGTTGCGGAGCGGCCGCACGCAGACCAGGAGATTTGGTCAACACGCGCCGTGAGCATTACGAACGACGCCAGCGATCACAGTTACCAGTCTACTGCCACGTTGTTTTGGAAGTTTCAAAAAAAGCAGACCTCTGAAGCACCTCCGACCAACAGCGTCCAATGTGCTTTCACTGAGCGTAGCCTGGTCACTTCCTTAGAATATGCCCCACCATGGTGGTATAGTTGCCAAGGTACTCGGCTGCTAACTAACAGGTTGCGGGATCAAATACAGCAGTGGCCGCCGAATTTTTCATTGAAGGCGAAAATGTTATAGGCCTATGCGCTCTGATTTGGGTGCACTTTAAAGAACCCCCGATGGTGCGACACTTCCGGAGCCCTCCACTACAGCGTCTCTCATAATAACATGGTGTTTTGGGGAAGTTAAAACACAGATATCAATGAGCATCCTCAAGTTTTGCCCGTACAGACGCATGGGGCATCGTGGTTTGGCGCTTAACGCCCCACGAGCACGACCCGGAGAGCGCCACCGCTAAGTTGCATCGTGCTACTACTTGCAACGTGCTGAGTACTCGCCCTCCAGTTCATCACAATCACCATTACTGTCGTACAGCTATTTCTTATCACCGGGCCGTAGCTATGCGGAAGCAGCGCAAGAAAAGTTTCCTAGCCCTCATTGGGGAAACTAAATAAAGTGGCCTTGAGAGGCAAGGTTCCTTACCGGCAAACAGATGAAGTACCTCTACTGACCACAGCTCATGATGATGGTGTCCCGATGGAGACACCAGGGCTGCTACGACGAGAGCTTGCAATGAGCTCGACGACACACCCCGACCAAACTTGAAGCACTTGCACCAGGCGTGTTCGACACCAAGATGGACGTCCAGCTCCAGAACTTGAATGTCTGATCTTGGCGTACTTACAGACTACCGTAGTTTGACAGCTTATAATGGAGTGGAAGCTATCTTTTCTGCAACAACCGGTGCCTTCTCAGAGCAACTAAAGAAAGTAACGCCAAAATAGGGTTTTCCCGTGATTCGTCCTGCCGACAGACGTTTTGTGTTGGCAGCGGGACAGTGTACAGTACGAATGACTGTCAGCGGTCGTGCTTACCCAGTATGCTTCATTGTCCTGTGGCAATATTTTCGCGATGTCGTATTGGGCATGGATTCCCTTACCGAACAAAGGACAATCATCGACCTTCGTTCAAGACACATCTCTCTTTCTACGAAACAATCTGTATAGTCGAAGACAACTCTAGGGGGCCATGTCATCGTCAGTGTTCTAGATGAATAGGTCAGCATACTTCCGTGGTCAAGCGCCCAAATACTTGTAGGTGCAGGTAACACAGACGATATTGAAAGTGTGATTGAGGGTAACGCACAGTTCTTCTCTGACCGATAACTTGGCTACACCAGAGGCATCGCCTAATTGAAGAATGGACAAACCGGCTAAATAGTGGATACTTGCGCTGGTTGGTACTGCATTTTTGAAAGAAATATACTGCCTTTGTTCGCAAGGAGCGTTTCAGAAGGAATATAGAGCAGAGAGATAGGACAGAGCACACACTTACAACCTATTTGATCGCACAGATGGCGGCAATATATATACATTCAAGAGGGTGAGGAGATCACACACAGAAGAAAGAAAAAATAATGCCGCATACAACGGAGCACCTTCTTCTAGTCTTGAAACAGCAATTTAACTAAAATGATACTTGTATTCATTATCAAACAGATTGAGTGACGGAGCACTTGCACACTCAGTTCCTTCTTTACGAATCGAAAAAGCTTCAAGTCCACACGTGCCCTCTTGTCCCTATATCTTGTCATTACCTCTCATTCATCAAACTTCAGGGTGCTCGTGCAATTCTAACAGAGACATGCAATGTGGCTGCCCACGGATCCGCGCATCAAATATGCGTACTCCCTAAGGCGATCGTTCAGACAACACCCCGTCTGACCGATGTATTATCGACCACACAATAAATAAATCAAGTACACAACGCCTATAATATTTTCTAAAAACATCTTTGCGTGCTTCCTCTTGCAACCAACCCTTAAATATCTTTCGTAGTTAACTCTTTTACAAAGGGAGCTCAGATTGTTTTTGACGTGAGGACAACCTTTACCCAAGTATTTCTCAACGATTATTTTAGGCATTGCGAAACATTGTGCACCTAATGATTGGCAGAGAATTTCGGCTTTGTCTCGTCCTGGGATGCATGCCGTGCATTCTTGCCCTGCTTCAAGGCATTCAAAAGTTATTCTGCTATGCCTGAGAGCAGGTGATCAGGAAATAGTGGTTTCTTAAGTCTGTTAATTCGGCTGCTAGAACTCCTCTGAACCTGGTGATGACAAGACCTTGAAAATCATGCCATCATACATGATTTGGCAATTCCTCGCTTAACTAGCTTGGAGTGTGCAGAAATAAAGGGTAACAGGGCTTTCTTGGAGTGGTGAGTGTATGGCCAGCACACGTGTTCTGGCAGAAAGATAAGCTCTAGGTCTGAAAATCTAAGTCTGTTATTGTCAGGCAACTTCATCGTCAGCTGCAGATTAGTCACGTTCTCAGAAAAAAATGCTGAAACTCTTGTTGACATGCTGCCTTGCTTCACACCTTTCTGCACTAGAAAAGGATAAAATTCATTAACATAGCAGAATACCTTAACGGTATGTGCCTCAGCAAGCCTCACTTGTATGCGTTTGTCATAACGAGCTAATGAAATATCACTGAGGACTGGAGCAAAACATGACCCAATACACACGACCAGTCCTTGAATGTACCATTTGTCGTTTCTCGTAACGAATGTTGACTGAAAATAAAAGTTCAGAAGTTTAAGAAAGCTATCCATTTTGATTCTTTGCTCAGCAGCGGTGGTCTAGTGGCTGAGGTACTCGGCGGCCGACCCGCAGGTCGTGGAATGAAATTGACGCTTCGACGGCTGCATTTCCGATGGGGGCGATAATGTTTTAGGCCCCTGTACTCAAATTTGAGTGCACGTTAAAGAACCCAAGGTAGTCGAAATTTCCGGAGCCCTAACTACAGCGTCCCTCATGATCATATGGTGGTTTTGGGACGTTTAACCCCACATATCAATAAATTATGTCGGTTCCACAATCTCTACAAAAAACATTCTCACCATAGCGCTGGATGCACTTTTTCACCACCTCGCACAAAATGATCTTAGGTAGGAAATAAAATAATTCCTTAACGTCCACAGAAAAAGCTCAAGCACTTTGGGGACACCTATCACGTAGAAAGCCTGAGACATCCTGGGGTTCTCTTATGACGAATGGTTCTTACGTGGTCAAGGCTGTAATTTGCATTTGTAGATAACTCCGAAGAAGTTTTACCAGGAGTCACACTGCGATACGTTGACGCCAAAGGGACACAGTTTTTGTAGGTCTTGTCCGTAAAGAGTACAGAAAGGCTTGCAACTTTGCACGTCCTCACTGTTAGGGAAAATGTAGTGAGCTCGTTATTTCATACAGCTTCTCAGCTTCTCGCTTCACTTTTGTCGGAGCTACTTTCGGCAGTTCTCTGAAGTTTCCTGATAAGGCTGCTACCACCTTTTTTCAGAGTGGTTTGAGAACCATGACAAATCCTTGTTCCCTGTCAGACTGGAGTAACTTGATGTCGCTTTTTTTTAAGCAGACACAACTTGCCAAATTTTCAAAGTTGTTTCTGTCATGGGTTCCTTGGGAAAACGCTTGACTGCCTGTTAAATGCAGCTCTCGAATTCATCAGCATTTGTTCTGCCGGAAGCTTGGCTGACGCGACTGACCAATTCAGTTTTATGAAGTCTCAGATGGACGCTCTATTTTGGACGGAGTTCTGAAAGGCACTACATGTCATTGGAACTCCTTTCGTTGCCAAGAAAGACCACTTTCTGTCCCTAAAGGGGTATGTTTGGTTTTTTCATTGGAAGTCTAACTACCGAGGACCGCCGAAGGAACTCAGCAGTTTGCGGGGCATCCTGCAGATCATGCCGGAACACTTCCTTCGTTTTCTTAAAGGGACCCTGCTTCAAGTTAATGGCTAGAATACAATCGATCAAGAAATTTACCAGGCTTCAAACCTCTCCTTTTAGCATCTCGCACATTATCTTCATGTGGCCCAAGAAAGTTTCCAGTCCACCCAAAAGGCCAGAAACGTCCTGTGCTGGGTAAGCATTTTTCACGGAAAAAACGCAAAGCCTGGTATTGCACGTTGCCTCCACGATCAAACTTATGCACGCCTGTCTCGAACAGGTTTGTTAGGGAAGGAAAGGAGCCCAATGTACTTGAAATATACTGCAAAAGAGTGGTTACTTGGGCTGGTTTGTACTGCATTTCTGAAAAAAATATACTATATAGCGCGCAAGGACCCTTTCAGAAGGAAGATAGCACAGAGAGTTAGGACAGAGCACACACTTACAACCAATTTTTGCACAGATGGCGGAATTATATATACAGTTCTGAGGGCGAGGAGATCACACCCAGAAAAAATCACAAATGATGGCGCATGCACTGGATCACCTTATTTCAATATTAAACTGGCAACTTGACTGAAAAGATACTTTTATTCAATATCCAAACCACAGATTGACGGAGAACCTACACAGTCAGTTTCTGCTTTGCGAATCGAAAAAGCTTCATATATTTCGCGTGCACTCTTGTCCTCATGTCTTGCAATTACTTGGCATTAACGAAACTTCGGGGGGCACCCACAATTTGTGCCGAGAGTCACTAAGTGGCTGCCCACTGATTCGCGCATCAGATTTTCGTGCTCCCTAAGGTGATCGTTCACACAGCGTCCCGTCTCACTGGTGTAGTATCGACCAAATGATGAATAATGCAGGTACACAACGCCTACGATACATTCAACAAACATCTTTGCGTGCTTTTTATTGCACCCAACACTTGAAGATCGTTCGTAGTTAAATCTTTTACAAAGAGAGCTTAGCTTGTTTTTGGCGTGAAGACAACCTTTACCCCAGTTTTTTCAATGATTCTTTTTAAGCAGTCCGAAACTTTCTGCACATAAAGAATGGCAAACATTTTCGACTTTGGCTAGTTCACAGACGCGTGCCGTGCATTCTTGCCCTGCTTCAATGCAATCAAAAGTGATTGTGCTATGCCCGTTAGCAAGTGGTCAGGAAAGAATGCTTTCTTAAGTCTGTTAACATAGTTGCCGAAACCGCTATGTACCTGGTAATGTCAAGACCTTGACAATGATGCCATCATACATGCTTTGGCAGTTCGTTGCTTAGGAGTCTTGGAGTGTGAAGAAATAATGGGTAACAGGGCTTTCTTGGAGCAGCTTGCGCATGACCAGCACACGTGTTCTGGCAGAATTATGAGCTCTAGGTCTAAAAATTCCAGTCTGTTAATATCAGAGAACTCCGTCGTCACTTGCAGATTAGCCATGTTTTCAAAATTGCTGAAATTTCATCGACATCTGCCTCGTGTTACACTTTTCTGCACTATAAAAGACTAAAATGCTTAACGTAGCGGAATACCTTAACGGTATGTGCCTCGCCGAGCCTCGCTTGTAAGCGTTTGCCATAACGAGCTAATAAATGGTCGACTGGAGCTATACAGGATCCAATACACACGACCTGTCTTTGAATGTACCATTTGTCGTTTCACGTGATTAACGTCGACTGCAAATAAAAGTTGAAAGTTCAAGGAAGCTATCTATGTCGGCTCCACAAAGTTTACAAAAAACATGCTCACTATAGCACTGCATGCACTTTTTCACCTCCTCGCACAAAATGTCCTGAGGTAGGAACTAAAATAAGTCCTTAACGTCCACAGAAAATCACAAGCACTTTGGGGACACCTATCACGTAGAAAATCTGAAACGTCCTGGGGTTTTCTTACGGTCAACGAATGCCCAATGGTCAGCACTGTATTATCACTTGTAGATACTATCTAACAAGTTTTTGCCAGGAGTCACGCTTCGATACGGTGACCTGAAAAGGAAACAGTTTCTTGTGGGTCTTGGCCATGAAGAGCCCGGAGAGACTTGTACCTAGGCATGTTCTCGCCGTCAGGACAAATTTAGTGAGCCCAGCTATTTCCCACAGATTCTCAGCTTCTCGCTTCACTTTTGCTGGAGCTACTTTCAGCAGTTCTCTGAAGTTACCTGATAAGGCTGGTACCACTTTTTCTTCATAGAGTTGTTCATAGAGTACATCGAGCTCTTTTCTCTTCCCTGCCTGTTCGAGACAGGTGTGCATAACTTTGATTGTTATTGCAAGGTGCAAAGCCAGGCCTTACGCATTTCCCTGAATAACTTCTACCTATCATCAGAAGTTTCACGTCTTTTAGGAGGACCGGAACTTTCCTGGGGCCACAAAAAATGATGTGCAATATGCTAAAAGGAAAGTCTTGGAGACAGGTGAGCTTCTTCACCGATTGTCTTCTTGCCATTAATCTGGAGCAGGACCCCTTCAACAAAGCGAAGGACATGTTCTGGCAGAATCTGCGAGAGGCCTCCAAGCTTCTGAGTTTGGTGGTCCTTGGTGGTTAGGCTGCCAAAGAAAAAAAAACAAAATTAGCCGTTTTGGGAAAGAAAGTGGTCGTTCTTGGCAACGAAATAATTTCCAAAGACAACCAAGTCAACTGACTAAGAAAGCTTTTTTTTTCCTAATCACCTGCTTTTCGGCATAGCAGAATCACTTTTGAATGAATTGAAACAGAGCAAGAATGCACGGCACGCATCTCTGGACGCGCCAAAGCCGAAAGTGTTGGCCATTCCTTGTGTGCACAAACTTTCACACTACTTAAAAAGACTTGTTGAAGAAACTTGAATAAAGGCTTCTTCCCGCCAAAAACAAGATGAGCCCCCTTTTGTAAAAGATTTAACTGCGAAGGATCTTTAAGTGTTGGGTGCAATAAGAAGCACGCAAAGATGTTCGTTGAAGGCAGTTTAGGTAATGTGTATTTGATTTATTTTCATGTGGTTGATACTACACCAGTTAGAAGGGGCGCTGTCCTAACGATCACCTTAGGGAGCACGAAAATATGGTTGCCGGATTAGGGGCAGCCACTTGGCAAGTCACTGTGTGAATTGTGGGTGCACTCTGAAGTTCCATAATTCCAAGTAATGGCAAGATGTTAGGAGAAGCGGGCACTTGAAATATATGAAGCTTTTTTGATTGAGAAAGCAAAACTGATTGCGTAAGTGCTCCGTCAGTCAGTCGTTTGAATAATGAATACAAGTATCTTTCCAGTTAAGTTGCCAGTTCAAGATTGCAATAAGGTGGTTTGGTGCATGCACCATCATTTGTGCTTTTTACTCTGTGTGATCTCCTTGCCCTCTCAACTGTATATATATTCCCGCCATCTGCGCAACAAAACTCGTTGTAAGTGTGCGCTCTGTCCTATCTTTCTACCCTATCTTCCTTCTGAAACGTTCCCGGTGCATCAAGGAAGTATATTTCTTAAAAAAAAGACAAACCGACGTGCTCGTTCCGAACTGCAAGCAAGGCACTCTGACACCTAAATAAAGACGCCATGATTCGTTTTTTAGACGAAATACGCGACATTCCAGACACGTTCGCCATCTCTGACCAGTTCATTGAAGACTTGTCCAAGCAATCGACGAAGGTCGCACGGCGGGCTTGCAGGTTATTCATGTTGTTCGAGGTATAGCGCATCCAGGACGGGACAGAGAAGAAAACACAGAAGAAAACACAGCGCCATGTATGAGTTCTGTGTTTTCTTCTCTGTCCCGTCCTGGATGCGCTATACCTCGAACAACAAGTCCGTGCAAAACCAGGCGGCTGTATTTGGCATCAACGCTGACATTTCTTGTGACAGGTGAACTCGGACCCGCAGTCTCCTAAAAACGTACGGCGGCTGTTTTTCGACCACGTCAAGGTGGCACAGGCACCCTTTGCAAAGCCAAGCATGGGATCGTAACCAGTGAGCACGCCCGCCCTCTCCGCCAAAGCCCGTACTGTGTGTGGCCGCGAGAAGTGAAGCCATTCGCAATCAATTGGACAAAATTGGCGAAAGTGGACTCTTGTTTCAACTAAATACAGGACAATTTACGGCACGTAATCACGTGACTGTCAAGTAGTGGACATATGTAACAGTTTGCCTTCTGTTTTTTTATCATAGATAAGCAGATCTTTATATTATTCTGAAAAAGTAGGATTGCTCTTTCATCCACAATGAAGCGCTTCTTGGTGAGGATGTACGTGCATTTGTATTTCACCACTTCCAGTTTCTACTTCTGCTCTCTAATTGTACTCCACTGTGTTTCAAGTATATGGTTCGAATAACGCGTTCTATGCTCTACCACTGTTCAAGTTTATAGTTGCATATACTGTGTGCTCCTTATAGATATTTTTTTGAGTTGCTTACAGCGATGTTCTTATTTGTGCTGCATTTCGTGTATTCACTTATTTAACTGCTGTCCTTGTTATTTTCACGTGCCGGGCTATGGGCCTAGTCAGAAAACAGTTACGTCTACTTTCTTTATCCTGATCTCAGTGGCATTCAACTGTAACATGCCAGAATAAAATGTTATATTAGAAATGGTTTGCGATGATACCATTCAGCCTTCGAAAAGCCTTTAGGCAGCACTAGTCGTCATCGTGAAGAAAAAAGATGGATGCCTTTGGCTGTTCGCTGAATATCGCAGACTGAACAAGATAACGAAGAAAAATGTCAGCCCGCTCCCAAGGACAGAGGACGCCCTAGGCCGAGTCTGCCTTGACAAGTAATTCTCGTGCATGGAACTCGAAAGCGGGTATTGACACACTGAAATTGATGAAATGTACAAAAACAGAACGGCTTTCATTACTTAAGGCGGGTTATTTGAGGTTATGTCACGCCATTTGGCCTTTGTACCGCATCGGCAAAGTTTCAACGAGTGATGAACACGATGTTGGCAGGCCTGAAGTGGCAAACCTCCCTTGTGCATCCTGACCACGTTGTAGTTTTTGCGGCAACACTTGATGAACATCTGCGCAGACTGAAAGTTGTACTTTGTGCCATCCAGTCTTCAGGTCTCACACAAAATGTCGAGAAGAGCCGTTTCGCATACCAGGAACTGTTATTTATTGGCTACATCATCGTCAATGGTGGTGTACGACTTGATCTCCAGAAGACTACAGCTATAAAGCATTTTCCGTGCCCGACTTACAAAATAGGCATATGAAGGTTTCATTGCTTGTGCGCTTAAAGCAGAGGGTTAGTGAGAAACTTTTCATGCCTAAGTGACGCTTTGGACGAGTTGACAAAGGCTGGTGCATATTCTCACTTGGAAGCGCCGCGAGAAGCCTTTAGAGAACTCTAGCGCCGCGTACAGTCCCCTCCCATCCTTTCACACATTGATGACATGACGAAATAGAAATTCATACCAGCGCAGGCAATATGGTCATAAATGCAGTCCTCGGTAAGAGATACGACGCGTTTGCGAAAGTGATCGCATATGTTAGTCGTTCACTATAAAAGTTGGAGATCAATTATTCAACTACTGAGGAGGAATGCCTAACAATCATCTAGGCGATGCCTTAATTCCGACCATATATCTACGGCTGGCCGTTCAAGGTTGTGAGCGGCCATCACGCCCACTGCTGGCTTGCTATTTTGAAAGACTCCTTTGGTTGCCTCGCTCGATGTCGCTCTATGGGGTCTTCGTATCTAGGAATTCGATGTCACCGTAACATACAAACTGTGAGAAACCATTCGGACGCAGACTGCTTGCCGAGGGCCCCTGTCGATGACCCCCGAAGAATTAGGACGACAATGACAGATTCCACAGGCCTATAGGCAGCAGCGCATTCGCGCCACACCACTTACACTCTGAGCTAAAGCATCTTCATGAATACCTGGAAGGCAGAACTTCATCCGTTTCCAGAACTTCATACTGCGCCTGTTTAGCAGGGACTCTCGTCCTTTTGTCTACAAAAGGGCATCTTAATAAAGAAGAACTTTGCACCTAACAAGACTTCTTATCTCATTGTCGTTCTCAGAAACCTTCGAGAACAGGCACTACGGGCTTCCCACGTTGAACGGACAGCCGGGCACCTTAGATATTCGCACACTCTTTTTCGAATACAAAAGAAATACTACTGGCCTCGACTACCTGCGGAAGTTGTAGTGGTACGTAAAGAACTGCCGTGTATGCCAAAGCAGAAACAAGCGCCCGATCAGAGCAGCTGGATTGCTGAACCTCATACTACGCCCAATCGAGCCTTTCAAAAGGATTCAACTGGACCTTCTGGGCCCCTTTGCGACCTTAAGTTCGGGCAATAGAATGGCCATCGTAGACACTGACAACGTGATCTGTTAGGCCTAAGCAAAATCCCTACCGAACAATACAGCACAGGAGGTTGCAAAGTTATTTGTTAATTGCATCTTGTTGCTACATGGAGCACCCAAGGTTTTAATCGTGGCCCAAACAACAGCGTTCACGGTGTAGCTGCTGCGAGCTATTCAACACCACATTCAAACTAGCCTTCGGAGCCCCGCCATGGTGGTACGTCTAGGGGCTATGGCACTCAGCTGCTGACCTGCACATCACGGGATGAAACTCCGGCTGTGGTGGCCGCATTTTCAATTTAGCCGAAAACGCTGAGGCCTGTGTGCTCAGTTTTATGTGCACATTAAAGAACCCCAGGTGGTCAAATTTTACGGAGCCCTCCACTACGATGGCTCTCATAAACATATCGTGGCTTTTGGACTTCTAACGCCACTTATCTAACCACCCTCCCGAAGACGACTGCGTATCATCTAGGAGAAACGGCCTCGAGGAACGACAAAGGTAAATAAATGATCGCTCGCCTGCTTGCCATGTATGCCAATGCAAAACACTGAAACTGGGACAGCCTCCTCCCATACGCCGTATTTGCCTACTACATTGCAACACAGAAGACTTCGGGGATGACACCCTTTATCCTCGTCTATGGCAGGGAGGCAGCAACAACGCTAGTTACTATGCTTTCAGATTTCATAGAAGAAAACTACGACATCACCGCATATCTTCAACGCGCAAAAAAAGTCACAGCTTTGCTACAAAGGCGAAGCAATGAACGCGATAGCAACGATTTGAAAGGTCACGCGCAGAATGGAAAGCAGATCAAAAGAAGCCCCGCGTTTCTAGCGGACTAATTACGCACAAAACGTACTCAGAGGTACGGCTGCACGTGAATAAGCATCTCATTTGTTACTTCGCTGAGTCTGAAAAGCGCGGCTTTTCGCGAACGGGGAGTGCATTGATTGCAGTGGCCTTTGTGTGCCTGGTAACTACTGCAGAGGCGTTCACGTAAAGCCCGAGGCCAGGCAAGGCGTGCGAGCTTTTCCTCTTCACCACCACTAGATAAGGGCGCGCGAAGAAGCGTCGCTCTTTTACTCTAAGTCGGGCAAAGTACGCGTAGAAGATTTGAGTGGGCGCCACTGCACGATATGGCGAAACGCGCTCATTGGTCCATATTTCTGGTAATGCCAACAACACGGCAGTGGTAAATGGCAGATAGAAATAGCTTGAGGCTTGAACGGTGAAGTATGTTCTAAGGGGTGGCTGAGTGGTTAACGGCTTGCTTTCACGTTCGATTTCGCGCCGGAGTGCTTTTTTCTGTATTTTTTCTATCTTGCGATTTCATATATATATATATATATATATATATATATATATATATATATATATATATATATATATATATATATATATATATATATATATATATTTATATATATACATATATATATATATATATGTATATATATGTATACATATATTTAGGTATACAAATACGGTGCATGACATCGACGCTGACGCCAGCGGCAAAATCCAGCTGAGAGTGTCCGTATAAATGCTATTGTAATAAAAGCACGACAACTTGCACGCCTGTGGAATAAGGAGCAACAATGCACCTATGCTTGGCGTTATATTTGGTTCTGCCACTACACGTAATAACAAACTGTTGAACGTGTGTGGATTTAGACGCATACTCGGCACCGAGGACTCAGCAACAAAATATTGTGCCGCTAATTTGGACCTTACAAGCTCATAGGTCTTGTTAGTGAACTGGATTATGAAGTTGCCCCTGATGGGACTTCACCGCAAAGGCTTCGCACTCGCCCAGAACATGCGCATGTCGTGCGCCTGAAACACTATTACACGCGACAGAATGTCTTACTGCTTACCATGTCAATTGTCAGCTTTGATCTTAATTTAGTTTTCATGCGTTTTCATATCAGACGCCGTTCTCGATTTTAAACGCGAATCCTTTTTTAAGCATTCGGTAAATGCCTATTTAGGAATGCAGTAATGCCACTATAAATTTCCATCTTTATCTCTTTACTTTCAACACGTGTATCGACAGTGCATCATGGATAATCAACTTATGGTGGATCTGCGTCTTACTTATAACGCCCCTCACCGATAAAGCGGGGGCACCAGTTGGAACCGGGGTATAGTTTTTCCACCGTTGGTACTGCTGTTCTGCTGTGTCTTTCGGGCGTAGGTCTGCCTACTGAAATAAATAGTTGTTTTGGCTTGCCCCGCATCCTGCCTCGCGCGTCCCTTCAGTGCTGCGCCTGTGTGTCAATATAAGGGCCCCCTAGTCCTTCGGAACTTGTATTCAATAAAGCAGCTTTTTTTCTACTATAGAATGATGTCACTTCAAGCGGCTACTTTGGTACCTTTAGGTAATCTTGCTGTTCTCTAGGCTGTAGTTTTAATCAGCACATTTAGGGTTACTATGTCATTCTGCCATTTTTCTGAAGACTCGACGCGGGGTTTACTCGAAACAATATGCACCTTTCTGCCTAATGACGCGATGTGGGAAAATTAGTGGAAACATGAAATAAACGAAGTCCTGTGCCACACGAACTGATGACAGCACTTACACAAAGTAAGCTGCGTTTACCGAGCAGACCTCTGCTGACAGCTCTCTGTCAAGCACCGACGATGGTAATGTGCTTCATTCCACCAATGCACACACTCCAGTATTGTTCATTTCACTTAAACTGATAGACTATATATAGTCAATAACGCAAATTTCATTTGTGGCAAATGGGCGAAACCCTAATTGTTCACAGAGCATCAGCTGCGCGCGAAAGTTGGCTCCAACTATTCCCGAATCTTCGGAGTTAGAATGTCCAGCTACGCTTTTTGCCGGGTTGTTCAGACGCACCGATATCTCCTACATTGCACTCTTGTGATGTAAGTTTCGATGGTTCGAAACGTTCATAATCGAAACTTGCAACAAGGCTTCCGGAGTAAAAGTGGAGGTTCGGCAGTTGCATCAAATGCATGTGCCGAGAAGACTTTTATATATCGTTAGAAGGGTTTTCATATACCCATGAATAGTTCGCACAAGAAATATTAGGGTTATCGTACCTCTCTGCACATATGTAAATACAACGAACACGTAAGTACAACGAACACGTAAATTGGCGCTATCAAATTTTGACTAGCTTACGCTTGAACCAATGGTATGATTGATTTTGCACTTCTCTTCATCTTCGTTGCATTTGCAACGCACCTATCATTGCCCGTTCTTCATGATGGTGTACTAGCTCTCAGGTGAAAGCTGCCTCTTTCCGAGAAAGACAGCCCAATCATAATTGAATTTTTGGTTTATTCTAACTACAAAGTGGTGATCTAAGCGTGTTTTTCCTACAAAATATTGCACATGGATTCAAAATTAGTCTACATGTTTTGAAAACTGCTTATCTTACTTCATCGGCGTGTCTTGACCATAAACTCTCGGTCTGACGGACTTTTCGTTGCAGGTAGTCGGGCATGAGTTTATGCACTCTTTGGGCGTACAAGCTATTCAGCGTGCAACATGGGCCACGAAAGATTTTTTAGGAAACTACACTGAAAAAGTGTTCTACCTGCGGAGGTCCCACCAGTCTGTCGTGAGTAGACATATATTTCACCACACAATACTGCTTCTCGCAAACACATGCGAAGAATTATATATATATATATATCCTCTTTGACTTTTGTTTTTGTTCTTTGTGCTTTTTCCTGAAGGGAAATTCGTGTTGTTGCTTGAAGCCCCTCCTTGTCATTTGTGCAACCACTGTTATTAGTTTCGATGTTATAACTTGCCTTGTATTGTTATTAGTTATTAGTTGCTCTGTATTATGGCAGAAGTATCATCCACTAGCATACTTTCTATGTACCCGCCCCCTTACTCTATGCCTTGTAATGGGGCAAGTAAGGTAATTTTAAATAAATAAAATATACACACCTTATATATATATATATATATATATATATATATATATATATATATATATATATATATATATATATATATATTATTTATTTATTTATTTATTTATTTATTTATTTATAGGCAGGCGTGGTGGTTGAGTGGCCGTAGCGTTGCATATAGTCCAGTAGATCCTCCGTGAGCGGTCACAACGTGGTTTATTGCGACGTTTTGGCCTAGAGTCTGGCCTTCATCAACTGCTTATGAAGCGACCACCACGAGAAGACCCACAATGAACAAACCTCTGCTTTACTTACATCACAAACTTCCCCAATGTAAACAAAATCTTTATACGACATTACAACATTCT
This sequence comes from Rhipicephalus microplus, assembly GCF_043290135.1. Classification (NCBI taxonomy): domain Eukaryota; kingdom Metazoa; phylum Arthropoda; class Arachnida; order Ixodida; family Ixodidae; genus Rhipicephalus; species Rhipicephalus microplus. The sequence continues at coordinate 128,073,596 of NC_134702.1, forward strand.
GAAACAAAGTGAACGTCTGAAACGCGCATTCCCATCCGCTCCAGGCGTCGTTTACCGACGACCACGTAACCTCAAAGACAACCTTGTCCCCTCCCAAATTAACACATCACCCCCCAATAATTCATGTCGCCCTTGTTTAAAGCCACGATGTCTTGTATGTAAGGCGATGCGAGAAACAGACAAAGCAACCAGCACGCAATCCAAGTTTTCGATTAACATACGAGGAAACCTAACATGCGATTCCTCTAATGTGGTATGTCTACTCGAATGCAACGTTTGTGGTATGCAATACATCGGACAAAAAGAAACACCATTTGGGATTCGCTTCAATAATCACAGAGCCCATGCGAAATCAGCCCCAAGTCTACCTCTATCAAAACATGTCAATCTTCCCGACCATGCATTCGACAAATTATGAGTAACGCTCGTAGAGACGGGATTTAAATCAAATCGAGAACGTGAACAACAAGAGTCATACCTTATCCACCGATTTAACACCCTCGATAGAGAAATAAATGAGAGTGCTGGTACACTTGCAGCAATTAAAGCATTTGAAAGCAATAACGGCAACAATGAAAATAGTAACTGAGTCCACGGCACTGCAGCTGCGAAGGGCACTGGACTACCCAAAACAATTCCAAGTGTAACTACTCTTCTTAAATGCAGCTGTCGTCTGTTTTCTGTTTTATTTTACTACCCAATCAATTGTGCCATGCATGACATGCCCAACAGCAACCCTGTGCACAGCCGGGAGGCCCCCACTACACTCGTAATCCATAAGCGGGCAAGGAATTCGCATTGCGCCCGCTTGCCAGCCTCAACCGCAATACGGGGCACCCCTCTTTTTACGACGAAATGTTGACAGGGCGCCGAGTAGTTAAAGGCTTAGAACTTCCTAAAACGCCCGCTTACCAGCCTCTGCCACAATACGCGGCACCCCTCCTTCTACGACGAATTGTTTACGGAACTACGAGTAGTTAAACGCTTAGGACTTCCTAAAAAAGAGTACCTAAAGGCTTAGGACTTCCTAAAAAAGCTCTTTTTTGCCCCACACCGAACCGCCAGTGCCAGGAGGCGCCGTCTGATCGGGAGGAATGCGTTAGTGAAAGGAAACATACACAGACCGCTGACATTAGAAAGGTGAAGGGGAGAAGAGGGAGAGAGATGAAGGGGGAAGTGGAGGAAAGAGTAGAGGGGGAAGTGGAAGGAAGAGTGGAAGGGGGGCGCCCGAGGGGAGTCTACCGTATATTATGTTTCTCTTCTTCTTCTCTTTTTTTATTTTTCTTTTCTTTTCCTTTTTTCTTCTTTCTTTTTTTTCTTTTCTGTCTTTTTTCCTCTTTCCTTTCCCTCTGATTTGAGATTGTATAAAGCTGAGCACCAACAAACTGTATCTTTAATCCTGATGAAGGCCAGACTCTAGGCCGAAACGTCGAAATAAACCACGTTGTGACCGCTCACGGAGGATCTACTTGACTGTATATATATATATATATATATATATATATATATATATATATATATATATATATATATATATATATATATATATATATATATATATATATATATATATATATATATATATATATATATATATATATATATATTCCAACAGACAGTAATGCCAAGGAATGTACAGGGGAAGTCATTAGAACCATTGGAATGTAAATAAGAAGAAAGAAAAGTTGATGAAAAAATAACCAACCGTGAGCAGGAATCGAACCTACGACCTTAGAATAACGCGTTCGGTGCTATTTGAAGGTCGTAGGTTCGATTACTGCTCACGGCTGGTTGTTTTTATCCACTTTTCTTTCTTCTTATTTACATTCGATTGGTTCTAATCACTTCCCCTGTACATTCCTTGGCATTACTGTCTGTTGGATCTCATAAATATTGCGTTAAAACACGGAAAGACGAGCCCTTAGGTATACACTTTTTTACCTTATATATTGCTACGGGGTGCCACAAATGAACACTGTAGAAAAGAGGACGATGTTAAGGGCGAGCTCGTGCAGACCGGGCTTCATATTGTATGCCTGCCTGTTTACCAGAAGTAAAGGCATTTTTCAGACGCCTTCTCCCCGTAACATTTTGGTGGAGAGTGCGGGGCTTCCCACAGTCAACACCACGACGTTCTTTGGCTGCCTGTGCGATGCCTGACTACCCCAACCGTGCTTCGTCCAAATACGCAGCAACCAACAGCACTGCATCCAGCTGCTACTAACCGCACCGTCGTCCTGACTCAACCGCGTGACCCAAGCACATTTTCGGGCACTGACAGTACTGACGTGGAGGAATGGCTTCAGCTGTACGAAAGGGTGAGCGCCCTATACAACTGGGATCCGGCGCTCATGTTGGCCAATAATATTTTCTACCTTGATGGTACAGCTAAAGTTTGGTTTTCCAACCACGAGGAAGATATCACGAGTTGGGACATCTGTAAGCAGAAACTCATCGATCTCTTCGGCAAGCCCATCGGGCGTCGTCGTGCTGCGCAGAAAGAACTAGCGTCCCGACTCCAGTCCGGCACCGAGTCGTACGTCACATACATACAACATGTGCTCGCCCTCTGCCGGAAGGTTGATGACAAGATGCCGGAATCCGAAAAGGTCGCGCACATCCTCAAAGGAATGCCTTCAATCTCCTCGTATTTCGAAACTCATTGACCGTAGACGACGTTATTAATGAATGCCGACACTTCAAAGACGCGAAAAGTCGCCGTATCACTCCACACTTTTCGTGTCTTCCCAACACGGCTGCAACATCAACCTGCGAGGACGCCCGTTTGGCACCACCCCTGCTGCTTCCGACAATATCATGCGCGTCGTGCGCCACGAAATCGAGGCAGCATCTCCCCTGTCTGACCAAGTCCAGGCCCCTGACGACTCTCGCGCCACGATTTCTTTGATCAAGAGTGTCGTACGCCAGGAACTGGCCAACGCCGGACTTCAGACGCTATGCCCCGTAAACCAACCTGACTACCGACTGCCCCGTACACCTAGTATGTCCCGCGGACCGAACAACCGCCCACATTACCGGAACCCGGCAGAATGGCGAACTTCCGATGACAGGCCGATCTGCTTCAACTGTGGACGAGTCGGCCATATTTCACGTCATTGCCGCACTTCCTGGGGTTGGCAGCCATGGTCGCATTATTCCAACACCCGACGCCCACCTGCTGGCTCTCGAATGCCGATCTACACGGCACAAGGTGATGCTTCGCCATTCAGGCCCGCCCAACCAAGCCGCTCCCCGTCGCCATCTGGACGTATGTCCCACTCAACTAAGTGACGTCGCTCCCCCTCACCCTCCTACCACCAGTCCTCGGAAAACTGACGGGCGCAGCTCCTTGAGGTGAGCCTGCTTCGACGACCCGACCAGAAATTCCTCTACACACGATACCCGGACACAACAACTTGATAAAAGTAAGTGTTGACGGTACTTCTGTGGCAGCACTCATTATTACCGGCGCTCACATAACAGTCATGCACTCCAGCCTTTGTGCTCGACTCAAGAAATTGCTCACTCCTGCTCCGAACACTCTTGTCCGAGTAGCTGATGGTGCAACACCAGCGGTCACAGGGATGTGTGCCGCCCATGTCACTGTTGCTGGACGTCATACCACTGTTCTGCTTTACGTACTGGACCACTGCCCACATGACATCATTTTGGGACTCGATTTTCTGTCGAAGCATTCCGCCCTAATTGACTGTTCTGCTGGTGTTGTTCAGCTCGTCCTACCACACGCCGTTGACCTTCCTAATCTTGCGCCGCCAAAGCTATGCTCCGCCGACTGTGTTCGCCTATCTTGTCGAGCTGTGACGTATATCGACGTCTCTTCTGATCCACCTGTGGCTGACGGCGATTATGTCATCTCACCTAATCCTACAGTTCTCTGTTCGCTCAATGTTACGTTCCCCCACACCAACTTCACAATGAAGAACAACGTGGCATGTCTCCCTATTGTGAACTTTGGACTTTACTCTGAAGTGCTGCCACAAGGAATATCCCTTGCAACCCTTGCTCCGGCCGGCGACTACCACATATCGGCCTTAACAGAGGATACACCGTCGTCTTCAAGTATTCAGTCGCACAGTACACTAGACTACATAACTGGAATGATTGCCTCTGATCTTCCGGCTGAGCATGTGTCTGCGCTTCGTTACCTTCTTGCGTCGTATCAAGACGTCTTTGATCTCTGCGACCAACCCCTAGGTCGAACGACCGTCGTGTAGCATCGGATCAACACCGGTGATGCAAATCCAGTACATTGGTGACCCTATAGGGTTTCCTCTACCGAGCGCCACGTGATCCAGCAAGAAGTCGACAAGATGCTTGCCCGAGACATCATTGAACCTTCAAGTCCTTGGGCTTCGCCCGTTGTGCTTGTGAGAAAGAAGGATTACAGCTGGCGCTTCTGTGTCGACTACAGAAACCTTAACAAGGTTACAAAAAAGACGTGTATCCTCTGCCGCGGATAGACGACGCTCTTGACTGCCTTAGGGAAGCAAAATATTTCTCTTCCATTGACCTTCGTTCCGGGTACTGGCAGATATCAGTTGATGATTTGGACAGTGAAAAGACGGCATTTATAACTCCCGACGGGCTCTATCAGTTCAAAGTAATGCCATTCGGGTTATGCAATGCCCCGGCTACATTCGAACGAATGATCGACGCTCTTCTTCACAGTTTCAAGTGGTCAATCTGCTTATGCTACCTTGATGACGTCATCGTTTTTTCGCCAACTTTTGAAACTCACCTCGAGCGTCTCTCAACAATTCTTTCGGTTTTCCGCAAAGCAGGGCTCCAACTGAACTCGTTGAAATGTCACTTCGGTCGCCGGCATCTCACTGTCCTTGGACACCTTGTCGATTCTTCTGGTGTTCATCCCGATACTGAGAAAATCGGCGCCGTCAAAGATTTCCCTGTGCTGACCTCTGTGAACGATTGTTCGAAGCTTTGTGGGCCTTAGTTCTTACTTTCGTAGATTTGTGCGGATTTTTGCTGACGTCGCACGCCCGCTCACGAAACTACTAAAAAAATGTGACTTTTGTGTGGGGACCTTAACAAACCGGAGCATTTGTTGAACTGACGAGTAGACTTACGACGCCACCGATTCTCGGCCACTTTGATATATGCGCTCCAACAGAAGTGCGTACCGACGCCAGCGTCCACGGAATCGGAGCCGTTTTGCCACAACGACAGCATGGCTGCGAGCGCGTTATTGCATACGCTAGCCGTCTTTTATCGCCAGCAGAGCGAAATTACTCCATCACAGAATGCGAATGCCTCGCACTCGTCTGGGCAGTGGCTAAAGTTCGGCCATATTTGTATGAACGCCATTTCGCGGTTGTCACTGATCACCACACCTTATGCTGGTTGTCGTCCTCAAAAGATCCTAGTGGACGTCTCGGCCGGTGGGCTCTACGACTACAGGAATATTCCTACACAGTTATCTACAAATCAGGTCGCCGCCATGAGGATGCTGATTGCTTGTCGCGTCATCCAGTAGACCCAGCAGACCTTTCTGAGAGCGATGAGTCTACTTGAGTTTTGGCACTGTCCGCGTTTAGTAACATCGGAGATCAGCAACGCCGTGATCAACACCTCAGAGATATGATCCTTCGGCTTAGTGGTCCCACAACTCCTCCGTCTCTCCGTATGTTCCTGCTCCAAGATGGCGCCTTATATCGCTACAGCATGCATCCTGACGGACCTGAGCTGCTGTTGGTCATACCACAACATATGCGTCAGACTGTCCTTGCACAGTTGCATGATATTCCGACAGCTGGTCACCTGGGAGCTTCAAGAACTTATGACCGCGTTCGACATCGCTTCTTTTGGCCCGGTATTTACCGATTCGTCTGCCATTACGTCGCCTCATGCAAATCCTGTCAACACCGCAAAAAAACCAGCAACCCTTCCAGCGGGACGCCTTCAGCCCATTTAGATCCCATCCGAACCATTTTATAAAGTAGGTGTTGACTTACTAAGACCGTTCCCTTTATCGGCCAGCGGAAACAAGTGGACAGAAGTCGCCACGGATTACACCACTCGGTATACCATCACACGGGCCCTTCCTACCAGTTGTGCGACCGACGTCGCTAACTTTCTTCTAGAAGACGTCATATTACACCACGGCGCTCCTCGGCAACTGCTTACCGATCGAGGTCGCTACTTTTATCACAAGTCATTCAAGACATATTACACTCTTGCGCTACACAGCACAAGTTCACAACGGCGTATCATCCTCAAACCAACGGGCTCACGGAGCGGCTAAATAGAACCATCACGGACATGCTCGCCATTTACGTTTCTTCCGACCATCGTGACTGGGACTCCGCCCTTCCATTTGTAACATTTGCCAATAATACGTCTCGGCATAACACTGCAGGTTTCTCGCCATTTTTCCTCCTGTACTGACGAGAACCTACGTTGCCTTTGGACACGCTCCTTCCTCCCGTTAGCCACACGTCAGAATATGCCCGCGATGTGATTTCTAGAGCTATAGAGGCACCTGAGATTGCTCGCTGGCGTCTGAGCGATTCGCAGGAACGACAACGACAGGTCTACAACGCGTGCAATCGTGATGTTAACTTCAGTCAAGGTGACACAGTCCTTCTCTAGACGCCGTCGCGGCGAGTTGGCCTGTGCGAAAAGCTGACTTCACCCTACTCGGGTCCGTACCGTGTGGTGTGCCAAGTCACCGACGTGACATATAAAACAGAACCTCTTAACGCCACCAGCGCGCGATCAAGTTCTGACGTTGTTCATGTCACTTGGCTGAAACGATATTACTCAGACCAACCAAGCACCGAGACGGTGCCTTCGCCGCCGGGGGTCATGCTACGGGATGCTACAAATGAACATTGTAGAAAAGAGGACGATGTTTAAGGCGAGCTCATGCAGACCGTGCTCCATATTGTATGCCTGCCTGTTTACCAGAAGTAAAGACATTTTTCAGACGCCTTCTCCCCGTAACAATATATATATATATATATATACATTGTGAGCGCTGACTATGTACTTCATCTTCATCTGTATGACCAAACCAATGTAGTGATCATCATCGTATCTCACGCGGGCTGGCTCTCTGGCTCGTGCGTCTGGATTAAAAAAGATAATCTGGTTGCTGCCGTACCGGACGTGGTCTCATAAGTGGTGGAGCGTGCTTTGGTTCCCCCGTCCTCCTGCTCTACCCGTCACCCCTGGAGCTCCGGTCTGGTCGACGGTTGTGCCCTCAAGCAACCGCGATGGCAGAACACAACGCGTCCGCCGCTGCAACCGCTCCTTCTCAACCACTTAGGCTTCACTACACCGTGAGTACCTCTCATCGAAACCCTCCGGTATTTTCCGGCCTTCGCAACGAAGACGTCGAAGAATGGCTGGACAGTTATGATCCAACCAGCGTTTGTAATTATTGGGCCGAGGCACACAACTGCGCTACGTTCATTTTTACCTCAATGGCGTAGCTAAAACCTGGTATTTCATCCACGAGGGCGACTTCTTCAATTGGTCGGCCTTCACGGGGCATCTCCGTCAGGTATTTGGCACGTCTGCAGGATGTTCTGTAGTAGCGAAACAGAAGCTCGCAACCCGCATCCAGGGGGACGACGAATCGTATACGTTCTACATTGAAGATATTCTGGCTCTCTGTCGCCGAGCACAAAATGACATGACGGAGGCCGATCGCATCCGATATCTACTGAAAGGAATCAACTCTGTGGCCTTCAATGCTCTCGTGATCAAGAATCCGACTACCGTCCGGGACGTCATCACTACATCCCAACGCCTGGACGCGCTTCATCCCATGTGCCTTCCACACGCCTCCTGCTACGCTCGCTTTACCAAAGAGCATGAATTGCGGGTCCTTATCCGCACAGTTGTCAGAGAAGAACTTCATGGCTTTATTCCAGGCAACCCTACCGTTGCGTCTGTCCACACACCTCCTTCCAACCTGCGAGAGATAATCAAGGACGAACTAGCATCAATGACAAGCGCTGCACATGCGCCGTCTTCTGTGCGCTTTCCAGTGCCTTCGTATGCAGAAGTTGCATCATGGGCCCCTGCACCAGTTCCAACCGTGCCTGCGGATGTCGGATGTGACGATGTGGCTGCGATGACAACGCAAGCGCCAAGGCCACGCCACTATTTTACATGGCGTCCTCCGCGCCCCATCTGCTTCTACTGTGGCATAAGGGGTCATATATCCCGTTTTTGCTGCCGCCGTCAGCAGGATGAATGCCGTGGTTACTCAGCTTACGAGAGAGACTTTGCCCCGAGACCGGATGAATACAATCCCGCACCGTACCTATAAACCTCCCGTCAGTCGCCCTCCCCTCCACGGTCTCATGCTGGGCCTCATCCTTCTCGTTCATCTCGCCGCCGTTTTCCGTCACCGTTTCGGCGTACGTCATCACCCCTGCGTCCCGCTCCGATCTCTCTAGACTCGGAAAACTAGAAGGTGCAGTTTTTGGAGGGGAAACTGCTTGTTGTCAGAACGTTACAACTCCTCCGTCTCGTCCAGCTAATTTACTGCCTGTTTGTGTGGAAGGTGTTTTTGTTGACGCCCTTATAGGCACAGGAGCCGCAATTTCGGTAATTAATCGTGAATTGTGTTTTCGCCTGCGTAAAGTGCAAACTCCTTATGCCGGTCCCATGTTATGCGGTGCTAATGACAGTCCAATTCGCCTGACCAGGTTGTGCACTGCTCGTATTCTCATCGATGGAATCCGTCATCACATACAACTGGCTGTGCTGTCTTCGTGTGCTTATCAGATAATCTTAAGCTGGGACTTCTTGTCAGCGGTGTCTGCTGTGATTTCGTGTGGTCACCCCCTCATTCGTATTACGGACACTGAGCTTTCTTCTGCTGCCGACCTTTCGTCGCCCAACCTTGTGACAGCTGCGGATTTCCACCTGCCTCCCGGACAAGAACGTGTCCTTGCGATCAAGTCACGAGACATTCTAGATGGTGACGCTGTGGTTGTTCCTTGCCATCGCTGCATTTTCGAGGGATCACCATCGCATCTTGTTTAGTGTGGTTCTCCCATGGTTATGCAAAAATCACGACCTGCAAGACGACGCCAGAACCACTTCTTTTGCCAGAGGGGACCACTCTTGCCAGCATTACCGAAGAAGCACCGCTTTGTATCGTCACTGGTTCATCTGCTTCTTCATTCTCAAAGTGTATGCAACGGAAGATGCATTTCCTCCTCTCAAGGCCACTTTGTGCGAACATCTCAACGCAACACAAACTGATGCCTTGCTAGCGTTATTAATGAAGCACAAAACTTGCTTTGACGTTTGTTCCGAAGGTCTGGGTCAAACAACAGTGACCACCCATCGTGTCGACACCGACGGATCCCGTGTGAGTCGCCTCCGCCCTTACCGTGTGTCGGCTTCTGAACGCAAGCTTATAGAAGAACAAGCCAACGACATGCTCGCGTGCAACGTCATCAGGCCTTCGACAAGCGCGTGGTCTTCTCCTGTCGTACTAGTGAAGAAAAAAAGGATGGCTCGGTACGGTTTTGCATTTATTACAGATCACTCAACAAAATCACTCGTAAGGACGTCTACCCAATGCCTCGCATTGACGACGCTCTTGATACTTTACAAGGTGCCGAGTCGACTTGCGCTCCGGTTATTGGCAGATTCCAATGCATGAGTCTGATAAAGAGAAGACTGCGTTTGCTACGCCAGATGGTCTCTTTGAATTCAATGTGATGCCTTTCGGCCTGTGCAATGCCCCAGCCACATTCGAACAGATGATAGACACGGTACTGCGGGGATTAATAAAGAAGACCTGCCTTTGCTACCTGGACGACATTGTCATCTTTTCGTCCAGCTTCTCACAGCAGCTGGAATGGCTAGACGAAGTCCTCACGTGTTTTTCTAAGGCCGGTCTCCAGCTCAACACTAAGAAGCGTCGGTTTGCCAGTCACAGCATCAAGGTATTAGGTCACGTCGTCAGTAAACATGGCGTTGAGCCCGATCCCGACAAGGTTGCCGCAGTTCTGCACTTTCCTACACCAACCATACAGAAAGCCATCCGCAGCTTCCTTGGCTTAGCGTCATATTTCCGCCGCTTTGTACGTGATTTAGCTACTATTGCGGCTCCTCTGCACAAACTTCTGACCACGAGCGCACCCTTTGTCTGGTCGGATGACTGCGAAGCAGCTTTTCACACCCTAAAGCGATGCCTCACATCACGGCCAGTGCTTCGCCATTTCGACCCTGCGCACCTACTGTGCTACACACAGACGCAAGTGGACTTGGCATCGGTGCTGTCCTTCTTCAGCGGAACCACGCTTCCGAAGAACAAGTCATGGCCTACGTGAGCCGTACTCTGTCACCTGCTGAGCGAAACTACAGAATCACTGAACAAGAATGTCTCGCCATCGTGTGGTCCATACAAAAGTTTCGTCCTTACTTATACGGCCGGCATTTCACAATAGTGACTGACCATCATGCTCTGTGTTGGTTATCGTCTCTCAAAAATTTGTCGGGACGCCTTGGCCGTTGGGTACTACGATGCCACGAGTATGACTACAGCGTCACATATAGTTCAGGCCGAGAGCACCAAGATGCCGACGCTTTGTCCCGTTGCCCGCTCTCGCAAAGCGCTGAAGTGTCACCTTCCATTAGTTCGTCACCGCCCGCCAAAGTGACCAAACAGACGGCTTCTGCTTCGAAACAGTTGGTTCCCTCGCCGGACCTTCTTTCGTCCACAGATCTCGCCTCCCTCCAACATGCCAATACCTACTGAGGCACAATCATCGATCGGCTCGCTGGCTTATGGCGTGCTCCAAACAGCCGCCTAAGACGACAACTTGCCCGTTTCAAGCTTCAAGAGGGAACATTATGTCGGCAAGCTTACTATCCTCTCGGTAACCAATGGGTTCCCGTCATTCCTCGCTCACTTCTTCTGGAAGTCCTACAAGCGTTTCATGACGATGCGACAGCTGGCCACTTAGGGTTCCACAAGACCTACGACCACGTCAAGACTCGCTGCTTTTGGCCTGGCCTCTCCACTTCTGTCGCCAAGTACGTCGCTTCCTGCGCGTCATGCCAGCACCGAAAACGTACCACGTCTCTTCCCGTGGGGCCATTGCAACCACTGCCGCGCCCGTCCACTCCCTTTGAATTTGTGGGCATAGACTTCTACGGACGTCTTCCGCTTACGCCAGCCGGTCACCGCTAGATTGTTACTGCCGTAGACCACCTTACTCGCTACGCGAAGACGGCAGCTCTTTCATCTGGTGCTACCTCTGAAGTAGCCGATTTTTTCCTTCGCGCCATCATTTTACGACATGGCGCACCGCGTGTGCTCCTTAGTGACCGTGGCAAGACATTTCTTTCACACGTCCTTGCTGAAGTCCTCCAGGCCTCTAACACCATCCACAAGACCACATCAGCGGATCACCCAGAAACTAATGGTCTGACTGAGCGTTTTCATCGAACTTTGTCCGACATGATCTCTATGTACGTGCAACCGGATCACAAAAACTGGGACACAATACTTCCTTTCGTTACGTTCGCATATAACACTGCCATACAGCGTACGACAAATTTCAGCCCTTTTTTTCTCGTGTATGGCCGTGTACCGACTTTTGTTCTGGACACCACCTTCTTGTCAACATCTTCCAATCCATCTTCATCTCTCCCAGAAAAGTTCGCCGCTCGCGTCGCCCGCTGCCGCGAAATCGCCCGCGCCAACACTGCTACCATTCAGGACAAGAGAAAAATCGACATTGATGCGAAGCGTCGAGTTGTAGCGTTCCGCCCAGGCGACGAAGTCCTTTTGTGGACACCTGTTCCTGTACGTGGGACCTGCGAAAAATTCCTTCACCAATATTCCGGTCCATACACCGTCCTGGAACGAACATCTGAAGTCAACTATCGCGTTGCTCCTGTCAACGCGGATCCTGATCACCGTCGCCGCCACAACGAGATCGCCCACGTCTCTCGACTGAAACGATATATTCGGCGTCCCAAGCTTTACTAACTTGCTACCCTCTTTCGCGAAGGAGGGAAAATAGTGTGAGCGCTGACTATGTACTTCATCTTCATCTGTATGACCAAACCATTGTAGTGATCATCATCGTATGTCACGCGGGCTGGCTCTTTGGTTCGTGTGTCTGGATTAAAAAAGATAACCTGGTTGCTGGCGTACCAGACGTGGTTTCATAATATATATATATATATATATATATATATATATATATATGTATATATATATATATATATATGTATATATATATGTATATATATATATATATATATGTATATATACAGTGGTTAACTGTCGCCGACGCCTCGGGAGTTATGTGGGTGGCGATACGGTTTCCTCCCAGCAGTTAAATCACTTTAGAGAGGGCGATCAAGAAATGGTAAAACGCAGCCTATAAAATGTTTCAGTAATTTACCTCAGTGTATTTTGAAAAGTTTCCGCTACAGGCTTTGTGTCAAAAGCATCGCTATGAACTTACAATCACCGCAGTTGAAGGCTAATTACCAAGGGGTTCTTTAAAAAATATAGAGCCTAATTATGCTCCTTCGAGCTAAAATGAACACACACACACACATATATATATATATATATATATAGATATATATATATATATATATAAAAATAACCAGGCGTGAGCAGGATCCTGCTCACGGCTGGTTATTTTTTCATCCACTTTTCTTTGTTCTTATTTACATTCCATTGGTTCTAATAACTTCCACTGTACATTCCTTGGCATTATTGTCAGTTAGATATTATACATATATATACATATATATATATATATATAAATATATATATTAATATATATATACATATAATGAGTTCTAACAGACAATAATGCCAAGGAATGTACACGAGAAGTTATTAGACCTAACTAGGATGTAAATGTTAATAAGAAGAATGGGTGAAAAGATAACTTTCGTAAGCAGGATCCGAACTTGCTATCTTAGAAATGAAGGGGTGCGTCATCTGCGTGAAGCGAATTGGCGGTTTTGGTATTATGTAGGTCGCGTTGGCGGCAGCAGATGGACGTGTAGGCCGTTAAAAGTAAGTCCTATCTTATTATTATCTGTTCAGTGCACGAACTAGTCACTGCAAATTGCACATGTTGGAGAAGTCCATCAATGTAGACACGAACAGTGCACATGGCAGAAGGTCGGATGGCGTCCCTTAGAGCAGCGAACAACGTAAGTCCATGTGTCCATCGTATTGCGTAGTAACTTTGTGGAGACGCGCACAGAAATCTTTGTGAATAACTGAGAAACTAGCACAACTGTCTATTACTGCTTCTACTTCTATGCCTTCGACCGAAACAGATATCTTATTATCAGGATTTTCTGGAGGAATTTTTTTCCACTTCGCTAATGCAGCTTTTCCCCCAGAAGCTGTGTAATTTAGTTTTCCGACGACGGTCGGCGAACTGAGAGGCTGGTCGAAGTGGCGATGTAGAGCGACGAAGAGGGGATAGCAAGCGATGCCTGGCACCACGGTAGCGAGGAGCCATTTCAGGAGTTCCTGATGGCGAGGAAGAGCGACCGTGAAGCGCGGCGTAAGGATGGTGCTGGAAAGTGGTTGCTGTGGCATAGTCATTCCCTTCTTAAGTGTCAAACCCACGACGCTTTTCTCGCTGACGCTTGCGACAGACACGTGCAATGTGTCAACGACATCCGCAATTGTAGCATTTAGGTCTCCTCGGGCGCCATGTTTGATAGTAGGGTTGCGTGTTTGGGCTGGGGAGTACGGAAGCCAGGTGTGCTGGCGCTGTTCGTGCATAGTAAAGCTGGGTTTGCGCGCTGGGCGCCAGGGACGCCCGATGGGCTGCCGTCGTCGTCGGCGGTATCGGTGGAACGAAGGCTGGAGTAACTGCGGCGACTTGCGCGTGAGCCAGTGGTGCTTTCAGGATGTGAGGCTCTTTGCACACATTACCAGGTATAGCCGCCAACTTCTCTTTGCCGACGTCCCCGTCCCGTAACATTGTACTGGAGGTGTCAGAAGGAAACTGACGCGCTAAAAACTGAGTGACTGCAGTTCTTTTTGCATCATACTGCGGATCATGGCTCGTAAGGAGGGCTCGTAAGTAGGGTTGTCAGGGATAGCTGCAGGAGAGTTGTACAGCTGCAGCCGTGCGGATTCGAGCTCGTCCAGGCACTGGCACATAGCTACAATGTCAGCAACGATGCTTAGGCCCTTTACGACCAAGGAATTCAAGGCAACTGGCCCCATGCCTTTAAGCGCATGGCGCACTTGCTCTGTCTGGCGTGGCGAAGACTTGGTTTTTTAACCGCCAGATTGACATGCCCAACTGGAACTTCTTCAAAGAACATCTGCGACAAGTCTTCACTACTCCGGCAGTTCGAGCCAGTCTGACGAAGAAAACACTTGATGGTCGCATACAACAACTAGGCGAGTCTAATGACCGAGACAGACAAAGTGCGCCATCTGCTCAAAGGCATAGGGCCTGTGGCTTTCAATGATTTTGTCGTAAAGGACCCAAACACCTTATTGTCCCAAACAACCAACCCTACTATATATATATATATATATATATATATATATATATATATATATATATATATATATATATATATATATATATATATAAATATATATATTTATTTATATATATATGAATATATATATATATATTTATATATATACATACATATATATATATATATATATATATATATATATATATATATATATATATATATATATATATATATATATAGTTGATACTTAAGAGCCAGTTTTTCCGTGCTTTGACACAACATTGAGATCTAACAGACAATAATACCGAGGAATACATAGGGGAAGGTATGAGACCAATTTTAATGTAAATGTAAAGAATAAAGTGGGTGAAACGATAACTTGCCCTGAGCAGGAACCGAACTGGCGAGCTTCGAATAACGCATTCGACGCTCTACCACTGAGCTATCATGATGGCTATCCCCCCATGCCAATTTATTGAGTTTATATGTGAATTAAACATGGGAAGGTCAGTCAGCGTCACCCGTAGCCATGGAGGCAAGTGTGACATGCTCTTTATGAGCCTGTTTGTCTTCACGTAGCACGTGAACCTATTATGTTAATTAGGGAAACATTCCCCGGGTTAACACCAAGGGCTCATATATCTGCCCTCCAAATCGCACCAGGAAAGAACTAACAGTTTTGGATTGGTCTTTTTAGTGTGCCAGCGAACACTGTTTGTGGAACTAAAAACGAGGCAGAGCCAAGAATAGGTAACAAAAACTAAATAAATTTTCAGATAAGGCAGGAGGATCAACGCACAAACATGCACACTCACCAGTTATCAAATACAATACGACAGCACTCACAAAATACTGCAATAAATGCTGTAGACCCGTGTGCTCTGATTTGAGTGAACGGTAAAGAACCCCAGGTGGCCAAAATTATTCTGTCCTCCAGTACGGCGTCTCTCATAAACATATGGTGCTTTTCGGACGGTAAACCACACATATTATCACTCCAATATATCACAAAAGAATGGGCTGAAATACCGACACAAGATACACTAATAGTAATGGCCAAAAACAGCAACACATGCTGCAGTGCATTGTTATGCTTTAACTGACACATTGCATACTAAAATGTTCCTCAAACGTATTCGGTTCAAAGTTCTTGAAACAAAGCTTCAATGCTTCTCATCCAGCGAATACCAAAAATTGAGCGCCAGTTATCGTCCCACTTCGTCTGAGATTTCTCTTTTAGAAAACTCTCCTGTCGTCATATGTCTACACTCAATAGACAAAACTTCTTTGCCAGGAACACGTCGGCCACAGGCGTGCTGTGACTGCAGAACTGTCTTTACTTACAGGCGGTAAACACAGAATTTTCTTGCTTGTGAGACAAACCTTCACCCACAGGTGGAAAACAGACTTCTTTGTCTCTGTTTGGTCACTGTAGAACAAGCCTTCGCCTCACGGCGAAAACCTCTTCTCATCTCCTCATGCGACTCCCTCCCTTGTTGGCCTATATGAACTAACCGGTGGGTTCTGGAAAATTTTATCCGTGTCGTCAGCAGGCACTGTAAAAAGAGCTGGGCCTCTTTTATATCTTTGCGCAACTGTGCAGCACCACACTCCTTTTCTTCGGGATGTTTCCAGAGATCGCTCGGCGTTAGTTGCGAGGAGGTTGGTCGGCGTGACGGTGACGTTTTTGACGGGGAGAAGAGGCGCGTGCACGGCCTTCTTTGGTGCTTATTCTCTGCGCCGGCTTTTGTCACGTCTGACCAGTGCCTTGATTTAACGCAGTGGTTGGAATTTGGAGGTGCATGCTTTGTTGAGCACTCGTTTGTGACACTGTCCCCCTCCCCTTTAGGAATATTTTCACATAATATCCTAAACAAAAAATTGAGCATGAACAATCACCACACAACTAAAGTTTGTAGCACAGTTCATCGCTCATGACACGTTATATTCACAACAAAACAATCATAATATTTCACAATGCAAAAAAATGTTCAATACGTGAAATACAACCAAAGGCACGTGAGTACAACACTACATTAGAAATTTGAAAAATTCAAACGTACAAGGGTTCTGCCATCAAACAACTTGCAATCATATATCTATGACCTCGCATCACTGCAACAGACACTTTTGCTCAATCAGCATTCATAAATTTGGAGATATAATAGTACTGAACAACTCAATGAGGTTAAAACAACCTAAAACATTCTAGTTAAACCTCAACACCTATCCTTGAAGCTTCATGTCGCGTTTGCGCCCTTTGTTGCGGGACTCACACAAACTTTTATTTTTTTCTTTCTCTTCTGGCGAGCAGTTTTGAACGATGGTTTCTGAAACCTTGTCACATGGGCACTTGCGAACACCATTTAACTCTCTCGGCCTTACGGTAAGGGACATGCGGCCCGTGTCACACGGCCACTTTAATGTGAACGGAGGTAAACGGAGCACTTCGCAAAAAATTTCGGTGATCTCTCTTCGCAGCTGAACGAGGTACTTTTTTCCACACTAGTCTGCAGGTCAAAAATATTTCGGACACTACATTCCCGCAAAGAAAACATTAACACTTTTTGGTCAATACTGAACGTTTTTACGTTGCAGTATTAATTCATAACGTGCATTTCTTCACATATACAAACACACGCCAGAGTGCAGTGACTCTCCACACAGATTCCTTCCACACTGTGCCTCGGTTGTTGGGATGGGCTTTTTCGTCCATGCGAGTGGTTTTTCTCATCGGCATGTTCGCGTTTGCCCGAGACAGGAATGATCCACAGCACTGCATCATCGCCACTTGCTGAAGACACAGCATGGTATGCAGAAAACCAAATGTGCGCTTATGAGGCAAAGAATCACAAGAACTTTCGTAGACAAACTAGTCGAGCACAGCGCGATTGTGTCCAGCGTCACTGCCAGCAACGCTACATTTAAAGGAGTACTGGCACGAACAATTTTCGGATTTCTGCTGTAAATAAAAGCAGCGGTATTGAGGACCCAAGAAACAGTATTCTGCTGCCTCAAAACGCATTGAATGTTTTTTTTATTATCGCTTTTTCTAAACCCACTTTCAGTTTCGATTTCGAAATAGTGGCTTTACAGTGACGTATGAATTCAGGCTTTCGTATGCCTCAGTGACGTGGGGACTGAGACATTCGCTGAAAATCGTGGCGTACCAATGCAGCTCTGTCGTCTTCTAGAAACACAGACGCTTGTGTGTGGGCTCTGATGCTGGATTTGCTTCGCGATGTTGTGCTGAAGCAGTTTAGAGCGTGGGCACAGCTTCTGGCTCCAGATATCGCTTCTTTGGCAGCGGAATGTCCAACTCAAGAAGGTACCGATGAATCCCGATCCGGTAGCAGTCGGCGCCAAAATGCAGCGAGCTAATCCGGCTTCGCTTGGCTGGCGTCCATTCTTAGCTGCGGTCACGGTGCACAAAATCTACCCACACTTGTCCCACCGCTGGGTCATTCGGGAAACTGTTCATACTAACGTCACCCCCGGCCTTGGAATCACAATCTTTGATGGCACAAGGAGTGGGCGGCATTGTGAAACAGAGATGCAGTGATCCGAAGAACAATTAAGTCACACTCGCATCGTTTCGCATACAACGGAGGTCTCTCACCACTCGATCACTGTCGATGTGACCACGAAGCGTCACAGCAAAATGGACAGCGCACAGCGAAACTACGAATGACGCCGGTCAATGGTGCACCGCTAAATAGGCAGTCGAGAAGGTGCGCCGGTCGCACTCTTTTCCGTTTTATTTTTGTGGTTACTTCAACTCGCGCACATTTACATGACGTCATTTTTTGTGCACCTGATTTGAAACGTCAAGCGCTGCGCCTGATGGTGGAGCTGCCTTGCGAGAACCAGGGGATGAAAACTTCAAATTAAAATTATATGTTTTACACGTGTTTCCTGAATTTGGTGCGGTGAGAACGTTCACACTACATTTCAAGAAAATGAAAAACGTCTGTTCTGCCGCACCTCAGAATCGTGTCACTACTCCTTTAAAGGTTGTGTTTTTTGCAACAAGTTTTCATGCTTTGTTCCCTCAGACCTACCTAATCGTGTGTTTTTGTTGACGCCACATAACAAAGATTTGAAGAAAAATTAACTATAGATAAAAAAAGAATACTTCTGCAACGTTCGAACCGCACTGGCTGAGCCCTTCACGGCAACTTTGAGAATTTTGTAATTGAATTGTTACACTGCTACAACTACATCTCCGTCGAAAGCCCTAGGAGAAATTATCGTTAGTGGTGTTTAACGGAGTTTGGTGGTGGCAGTGTGACAGGAGTATAAGGTGGCGTCTCTACCATCGTTCACAGTTTTGTTACTGTTAAGGTGTGAGCACGTTCAACCGGTCGATGCTGGTTTTTCGTCAGCTCTTGCAGGACTTGGCTTTGGGCCTGCCTAGCCGACTTTGACAATTTTCACTCTTAGTTGATGGTGGTCGTTTTGCTGCAGTCTCATCTCCATGGCTTGTTTTGTCGAGGGAAACGATGACCTCATGGCCCTTCCTTTGCACCACGGCTTCATCTTGAGCTCGGGTGAAATCTTTCGCAGGATTCTCCTCCACTGTATCTTGCTGTTCCTGCGTTGACGAGGGCTCTATCTTCCACACCTCCTCTGAATCGCTCGGCCATCGCGCTGCATCGATCTTCGTGATGATGAGGTCGCACAAGCGGTCGTATGCACAGGGGGTGATAGTGCACATGCCAACATTTCCGCCCATTTAAGGTGTCTCAACCTCAATCTCTGCTTCAGGAGGCATCCGAATCGAACTATCAACTAGGAAAAATGGCCTTGTTTTTCCTGGTAGCTCTCCGTTACGTACCTAACTCCTCCGCACGAGAGCAGTGGTGCTTCCTCAGGCTATACACGGTCATAACTTTTAGGGGCGAAGCTCCTTATAGCGGCACCCGTTCGTCCCTCATAGTCGTAGTCATAGTCATAGTCGTAGTGTGTAACCAGTCTTACGCTTTGACCTCCAAGGTGGTGTCGGTGGGAGATTTTTCCTGTGCGTTGTTGAACAATAAAAAAAATTCACAGCATGCGCGTTAACTAAAAGCCGCATTCTTCTGTCTCTCATTCCCAATTAGCAGCCATTGGCATGTTTCAGTAGGAAACGTTAGTAAAAGTAGAAGTGTTAAAAGCCGACTTCTGCTGTCTCTCATTCCCAGCAGCCGCCATTGTTTACCTGCAAGGTAGTGCCTGGTGATACTTCTCTTGTGCGTGAATAAACAACAAAAACTTTTGTTCAAAACGCCATTGATCGATGAAGTAAACCAACGAAAGACACCAGAAATTTTCTAAAAGCAAAACGAAAAGACGCCAGATGTTTCTAGAGCGAAACAAAAAGAAGACTTCAGCTGCTTAACGAAAGACGCCAGGTGTTGTCTAAAGCAATGGTTTTATAATCAAAATCTTATCGATACAGGTTTGCAGTTGCCTATGCTCGTTGCCGTTGGTGGGCCTCTTATGGATAAGGATGCCGAAATGTGGGCGTGCAGGGGAGCGGCGGCACGCGCTCGCAGACAAGACCCTGAAGTGAGAGCACGTGAGGCTAAAGCGTGCCGGGAAGCTGCACGACGTCGCCGCCAAGATCCTACTGTATGGGGACAAGAAAACACATCAGCAAGACAGCGTCGAAAAGATCCCGCCGTATGTGAACAAGAAACTGTAGCGGCACGTCAGCGTCGGCAAGATCCTTCCGTACGAGAATGAAAGGCCACATCAGTAAGACAGCGTCGGCAAGATTCTGCTGTACGGGAACAAGAAGCCACATCAACAATTCGGCGTCGGCAAGATCCCGTCGTACGTGAACAAGAAGTTGCAGCGGCACGTCAGCGTCGGCAAGATTCTTCCCACAGCCCCACCACGGTGGTCTAGTGGCTAAGCTACTCGGCTGCTGACCCGCAGGTCGCGGGACCAAATCCCGGCTGTGGCGGCTGCATTTCCGATGAAGGCGGAAATGTTGTAGGCCTGTGTACTCAGATTTCGGTGCACGTTAAAGAACCCCAGGTGGTCGAAATTTCCGGAGCCCTCCACTACGGCGTCTCTCATAATCATATGGTGGTTTTGGGACGTTAAACCCCACAAATCAAGATTCTTCCCACAGGAATGAGAGGCCGAAACAGCACGTCAACGTCGCGAAGCAGATCTTGAAAACGTTCGGCAATGCGAAGCGGCGGGGAAGCGCGCATTACGCTAGGCGAATTGTCCTTTTTCGCGACGAGTACAGCGCCCTTAGCGGCGAGAGTCAGAAGCAAATTTGGTGGCTTTCTGGTCAACGCGACAGCGTGGCAGCTTGCGCGTTCCTTGGCACCAATTGCGTCCGAGATGGTGCGCCGACAGGTTTCGGAGGCCACTAGCCACCAAAAACGTTTCGGAGTGGCACGTTCGAAGCATTTCCAGTGCGCATGCGCAGATGGTGCCCGTGAAAAAGGTCCATTAACGCAAGGAAATGTCATGGTATTACTTCCAGGAGCTTCACTCAATCTCATCATTATTCTCCTCGTGGATCTGCTGTCAATTTTTTTCTCGCAGTAATTCCAGGAAGCGTTCACATCCTCTTCGGTACACCTGTTTGGTGCGTTGTTATGACAGCACCCAGAACTGAAAGCTCCTCTGTGCTTTTGGGAAGAGAGAGAGAATAAACATTTATAAATAACAAATGCACACTGAGCCTTCTTTGGGTGGGGCCCTAAGTCCAGGGCTCCATTGCCTTGCGCAACCCTGCGAGCCCGCTGGACCAGCTGCTGCTGTTCCTGCCGGCGTAAGCTGAGCAGTGCAGGCTCCCAAGAGGAAGGGGTGGGATTGGGAAAGAGAGGCACGCCCTGTGGGGCAGAGCATTCCCACGTGGAGTGGTACACCGTCAGTACGGATCCACAGAAGGGGCAGTAGGTGGGTTAGAGAGTCAGATGAAAGCGATTTAGCATATAAAGGCAAGGAAATGAATTGGTCTGTAGTTGCCGCCAAGCGACAGCATCTGCTCTGTTAAGTGAAGGATGAGGGGGAGGATACGTATAACGGCTCTGTCGATAGTACTGCAGCGTAGCGTTGTAGTTTAGTGGTTCTGTCGATGCGTCGTCTGGATTGGACAGCTCTTCCAATGGAGCCGGCCGGTCAGCTCTCGGGCAACCGCATGAACGCGTTCATTACCATGGAGAGAGGCGTGTCCAGGCGTCCAGACGATACGCACAGGACGTAATGCGGACGGTGAGACAGAAGAGAGGATATTGTGTGTATGTGCAGCCACAAGTCCTTGAGCGAAAGCACGGCGCAGCTTGTGAATCTGTTACAATTGTGACTAGGGAGCCATGTGACAGTGTCGTAGCGTGAACAATTGCCAGAGCGAGAGCTCCCTCCTCTGCCAGACCACTGTCTGTAGTGCGAAGTGTGGCAGACGCCACAAGGGCGTCTGTGTCATCTGTCACGGCTAAACACATGGCTGACTTCTCTGGGTAGCGTGCAACATCAGTGTAAAGTATTTGTAAGTCTGATGTACCATCACCAAAGACGCGTGTCATAGCGTGAACTCGGGCACGTCGACGACCGGCGTGGCGGGAAGGATTCATATTGCGTGGAATTGGAAGTACTTTGATGAGTGCGCGGACAGTAGAAGCAAGTTTATGTCGCGGTACTTGTGCGGATTTTTGAGGAATTGCGTAGCCAAGACGAGACAGGATGGCGCAGCTCTGACGGGTCTGCCTGAGCCGTTGGAGCTGATTGTTGTGCTGGGCCTCGATGAGTTCGGTTATGGTGTTGTGTACTCCTAATTGAAGGAGGCGTTGTGTAGATGCGTGTGGAGGCAAGCCGATAGCCGCCTTCACAGCTGTCCGTAGAAGGATGTCCATCTTTTTTATTTGAGCTAGAGTGAGATTGTGAAAGGGAAGATGATAGGTGAGCCGACTAACTATGAGTGCTTGTACTAAGCGGAGGACATCCTTTTCACAGAGGCCTCTCCTGCAATTGGTGATGCGTTGGATCATGTGTGTAATTTGAGTTATCTGCTGAGCCAGAAGGTGTGTAGTGTACGAGGCCTTGCTGTCGGACTGAAGGTAGAGGCCTAAAACGCGAATTCGTGGTACCAGAGGGATAGGATGGCTGTCAAGAAACAGCGAAATGTCAGGAGAATCAGCTATTTTGCGGCACCGCTTGTATACCAATAACAACTCCGACTTATACACTGAGCACGTAAGGCTGCCGGCAGCAGCATAGTCTTGTACCACAGACACAGCTTCCTGTAGAGCGTCCTGAATGGTTCCGTCTGATCCTTTGGTCGCCCAAATTGTAATGTCATCTGCATAGATGGCATGCTGGATGTTGGGAACCTGTTGTAATAGGGAAGGGAGTTTAGCCATAGCCACGTTGAACAAAGCGGGCGAGAGAACCAAGCCCTGTGGTGTTCCTCTGCCTGCGAGACGAATGACGTCCAAACGGAGGTCTCCAATCCCAATGGTGGCCGTGCGGTCAGAAAGAAAGGACCTGACGTAATTGTAGATACGTGAGCCACACTGAGATGAAGCGAGATTGTCAAGAATAAGGTCGTGCGAGACGTCAAAAGCACCCTTCAGATCCAGGGCCAGAATAGCTCGGACCTGGTTTGAAGTGTGGCTATCCAACACGTCCTCCTTAAGCTGTAATAATACGTCCTGTGTAGAGATACCAGGACGGTAGCCGAATAGTGTATCAGGAAAAAGTGATTGTCTTCGAGAAATGGTTGTAGCCGAGAGAGAACAACGCGTTCAAAGAGTTTAGCTACACATGAAGTTAAGAATATAGGGCGAAGATTCTGGAGAGATAGCGGCTTGCCAGGCTTTGGAATAAGTATGATTTCTGCGTGTCGCCACTCCTGTGGTAACGTGCCGTTTTTCCAATGTTCGTTGTAAAAAGCGGGTAAATATTCGATGGACTGGTCATCTAAATTACGCAAAAGTGTGTACGTAATCCCGTCTGTACCGGGTGCTGTGTTGCGCCTAATGCTTTGCAAAGCTGCCCTAACCTCTGCTTCTGTAATGTCCTCATGTAGAGGCGTATCGTGTACGTGTGAATAATCACGGTAGGCGGGACGGGGGCCCGTGGATACATAGTGTTGCTTTAAGGTGTGCAGCAGAGTGTTATCGTCGAGCCCTGATTTGCGGAGAATGGTGCGGATGGCGTTAGCAGTGTGTGATTGTGTCTGCGTGGGGTTTAAAAGAGCACGGAGTATATGCCACGTTCGAGGTGTACTTAGTGAGCCGTTGAGTCGATCACAGAAGTTATGCCAATTGTTGCTAGTGAGGATGTTCGCATAGTCCTGTGCCTCAGTAGCTAGTTTAGCGATTCGGAGACGAAGTTTTCGGTTATGTTTCTGTCGCCGCCACCGCCGTGTCAAGCCTCTGTGGGCATCCCAGAGATGTATCAGATGCCGGTCCACATCTGGCGTTTCTGTCGTCACAGCAATGAGTTTGGTAGTTCTTTGAAAATCGGAGTGAAGTTGTAATATCCAAGCCTCTAGGAAAGGAGAGTCCTGATGGGTAGTTGTACGATTACGCCTAAATGCATCCCAATTCGTTAGTTTTATGATGTGCTCTGGGGTACGCGTGGCTGCTACTTGGAGCTCTGTAGTTAGTATATGGTGATTACTGCCTAGATTCACCATAAGGTTGCACCAGGAATGGTGACTAACGCCCTTGACTATCATGAGGTCGGGGCATGTGTCCCTGCTCACACTATTACCTAGGCGAGTGGGTTGATCAGGTTCTGTTAGCAGGGTCACGCGATGAATCGCGAAAACCTGTGCGAGTCGTCGGCCTTTAGGCGTTTCTGTTGCGTAGCCCCAAGCCGGATGGGAGGCATTGAAATATCCTACAATAACTACGTGTTTACCCAACTTGCAGATTTGTGCAAATAGATGACCGAAGTCATCGTTCCTGGAGTTAGATGCACTGTAAACGTTAAGCACGTACAGGCTGCTACTGGAACGAGAGCACGAGACTAATTCGAGAAGTACGTGTAAGATGGAGGTGCTTTGAAGGGTGTGTTATATGACAGTGACATGCTTAGAAACTAATGTAGCTGTGCGATGTGGTGTATTGTTCGTTACGTCCGTGTATGTGGTGTAACCCGGAAGCGTAGGGGTACATTGTACTTCTTGTAACGCTATGACATCGGGAGTAATCTGCTGCGTCGCAATGAATTGCATTAGAGCTCCGCGTTTCCTACGATACCCCCTGCAATTCCACTGCCACACACGTAGGAGTTGAGGGGTGTCACGCGTTGACCTACGGTTTCTCGCCATGATCATGCAATGGCGGGGCCTCGGTAGTACACGGAGGCGTTTCAGACTGTGCTAAATCTTGGTGGAGGGTGGTGGGAAGCGGGACTGCAGCACCTGCGGCTGTTAGGACGGTGATAGGAAACGGGAGGGGCGTATGTAAGGATGCGGTCGCTGTGTTTCACGCGTCAGAGTCGTGGTTCGTTTTGGTGCAGATGGCGAAATATCAAGTTGGCCAAGTGCAGCCGATATCTGCTGTTTAACATCCGTTACAATCTGCTGCACAGCAGGTTGCAGGACCTCCTGGATCAATTGTTGGAGTGGAGCTGTTAGTTCAGCCATAATGCTATCCTTCATTATCTGCATTTCTACCTGCATCATAGTTGCGAATTTGTTCCTTAAAGAAGTAGCCATTTTGTTCAACGCCTCTTGTGTGCAATAGTCGGATCGTGCCGTAGTTGACGACATGTCAGGGTGAAATTGAGTGTCTACTGACATGGGTTGTGGTAGTCTGGGTGGCGTTGGTTGTGGCGTTCTTTCCTGCATTGATGTTTGTGTGAGGGAGTAGGACTGATGTAGAGAAGGAGGGAGAGAACGGAACTGCCCTGCCCAGCTTACCGTTTGTGCTTTCTTGTGGGAACCGCTTTGCTGGTCATGATGATGCGTTGTCCCGTCCGTGTGCCAGCCTTGAGATCCCGGCTGGCCAGCGAAACCACTCCGCGATGACGAGTTTTCTCGCTTGGGCCCCGACTTATGACTGGAATGGCTCCTTCGCCTGGCTGCACTCCCGGACGCACTGCTCAGCTGTCCGGGGCTGGGAGATGGTGACTGGGCTTCTTGGTGGGAGTAGCTGACCGGGGTGGTTTGCGTCGGTTGACAGGTGGCAAAAACCGTTTTGGGCATGGTTTGGCAGCCGTCGGGTGGTCGCCACCACAAAGCATGCAAGAAGGGCGGCACTCGTGGTTGTTGGGTGATAGTGAATCCCCGCACACTCGACATTTCGGTTTGTCAGGAAGCTGTGGCCACACATCCTCACGGTGTCCAGTTTTGTTGCACTTTCTACAGTGGGGAATAGTCCGTTTGTAGAGGTAGCAGCGGAGAGCCTGTCCGTACGCGTTCACGAAGAAAGGAACTCGCTTGCCACAAAATGTGAGCACCATTGCTCCGGAGTTGCCGAGGCGTCTGCACATATGGACCTCGTAGCCCGGTACTTCAACTTCTGTCACGAAGTCGTCTGGTGTGATTTCATGGCTTATTCCGTTGACCACCCCTTTGCACGAATTATCAGGCGCAATATCATAAGAGGTGATGTCGTAGGTTGCTGCGTGAACTGTAATTTTGGTGATTTGTCCAAGTGCCATGGCGATGTGTTCAGATGAGGTGCTTATTGTTAGCACATTTTGGATTTTCGTCAACTCGATGCTTGATATCAGGCTTCTCACTGCGTATATTTGCTGCATGAACTACGGCGAGAAGTAATGTGTTGGGGCTAACCTTGCTGAGATTTAATCCACCATGGGGACGGATTGCTAGCTTGTAGCCCTCGGCAGGGAGCGGTGGGAGTCTTGGTAGACGCGTCTTAGGCCGGCTCTGGCGTAGAGCGGGCTCAGACGGCGTGCTGGGCAGCTGTTGAGTCGGTACGGTATGGGGTTGCAGCTGTCGGCGTTTGTTCGCTCTCTTGGTAACAGTGATCCATGGATTTGCGTTCTGCTCATTGCTCACCTGCGTATCGGTGTCTTGACTGGTCTGCGTATCCATCATATGGTCCGTGGAGCGAGAGGGCAATGAGTGCTTCTCGTCGGCTGCGACGCTACCAGAGACGCTCGCCATCCGCTGTAGAGCGGGGCGGCGTTCTGTCCAAGCCGCGTCTCCGGCTTGTTAGGGTTAGCGAGGTGGACCTCTTCAAAGAACTTTCGAAAGCGTTAAAACGTTTAAAAGCGCACTCACGGGTTGAAGTCCGGTATAGGCTTGATTGTGGTGATGCTACAAACAAGTTCCTATTGTTGCAACAGGTCGCCAGGAAGAAATTCTTCTTGAAATTGAACCTGAGCCGGAGCCGATGTGATTCGCGTCCGTCGCATGCTCTCGCTACTCGGCGACCACCTGTGCTTTTGAGCTTCACAATTCTTTGATAACATCTTTATTATTGTACTTTGGTGGCAGATACAAATAGGCTACTGGGTGTTTTACTCACTTCGTAACGACATGCGTCGGCCTTGTGTCCTGTCTGACCACATTAAAAAGAAAAACTGGCAGGTCCCACGTACACTGGGAGTCGAATATATGCGAAGCACTAATGAAAAATGTTGATATGTCACTTTAAAATCAGTACAACGTTACGAGGTGGAGCTGAATGATACCGTACATGGCTTCCGTGTCATCATTATCATGTTTAGATGTGTCGTTTACCTTCGTCAACTATTCACGTCACGTGATACCAAATTTAGTATATGGGCAACTCGCGAAACTCCCGCGAGCATGCTATGAGCAGGGTATGTTGTCTGGTTCTTACATGACACACCTGCCAGGATTATCATGTTTGCACCAGTCACGCATTTTGTCATCCACTGATATCATGTAACACAAAATTAAATATATTTGGAGCTAGCAAAACAGGCGCGATCACATCATGAAGAGCCCAATATACTCCAATGTAGCGTCGACGTGTGCGCAGGCTGGGCACAGCGACGAAACGTTTGTAAAACGCGAGCACTCTATAGTCTGACACCAGGCGCGACCAGCGTCCGTCAGCGCGGCTCAAGAGTGACTGGTGCGAAATACAACATGCTGCATGCGTGATGGAGGGACGCCAGACGCGCCGAAACGCGCACGCGTCAAAGCAAGGCAGCACGGCACGCCCCGGCGAGTATATAGTAGGACCGGCGCCTGGCGTGGCAATGCCGCCGCGATGCGACGAAATGAACGCCGGCGAGCACGCGCACCGCGTCACGTCGAACTGTTTTGGCGCCTTGACTGTGGCTTGTAGTCATGTTCTAACATGACAGGCATTTCATGATTATCATGTTTGCACTAGCCATATACCTTCGCCATCTATTGACGTCACGTAATACCAAATTTGACATATGTGAAGCTAGCGAAATGGCCGTGAGCGCATCATCAGTGTGACATGTAGTCTTGTTGTTACTTGACATGCATGTCGGGATTATCATGTTTGGATGTGTGATTTACTATTGTCGTCCGTTCGCGCCACGTAATACCGAGTTTGGTACATGTGAAGCTAGAAACGGCCGCGAGCGCAATATGAGCGCGGCATGTAGTCATGTCGTTACATGACACGCATTTCATGTTCATCATGTTTGCACCAGTATCGTTACTTTTTTATCCATTCACGTCTCGTATTACCTTACTTGGTGTAAGCAAAGCTAGCGACATGGCCGCCTGCGCATCATGAGCGTGGCACGTAGTCATGTTGTCACATGACACGCATTTTATAATTTTCATGTTAGGGTTTGTCACTTGTGTTCACCATGCAATCATGCCATACCATACCGATTTTGTCACATGCCATGTGAACGAATCTACCTCAACAGCTGTAGGACCACGAAATGTAAATCAAGACATTCATGACAAGCATATCACTATTTTCATGTGATGACTAGCCAAATATGTTTTTCATACAGTCATGTTATGTCATACTAAGTTTGCTATCGATACCATTATCGAAACGGCCAGGAGAGATAAAAGTCGTAGGCGGCCATATAGATAGATAGATAGATAGATAGATATATAGATAGATAGATAGATAGATAGATAGATAGATACGCTCAAAGTCGCCGAAGTTCGCTAAGAAATGCTTCGCATTTAAAACATTTCTTTGCACTGGGACGCATAAAGTGGGTTCGGCAACTGATACCGTGATGACCCACTAGGTTACAAAGAAGGCATCGCGTAACACTCTCCGGCGCATGCTTTTAAATGCGAAGAATTTTATGGCGAACTTCGGTGACTTTGAGCGCATCTGTCTATCTAGCCGCCTACGACTTTAAGCTCTCCTGACCGTTTCAATAATGGTATTATAGCAAATTTGGTATGGCATAACATCACTATATGAAAAGAAAATTGCCCGCAGCTTCCCTCGGGGGAACACTGAGGAGGATGCGGAGCATATAATTGGTTAACGGGGTGTTAAAGTGCGACTTACTTGGGTCGATGGCTAAATTGGTTAACGTGGTTGTGAACTGGGGTGTTAAATTGCGACTTACTTGGGTCGATGGCTAAATTGGTTAACGTGGTTGTAGGAGGGGGTGTTAAATGAGTGAACACGTACACACGTATGCGAAAGGGCGGCGCTGGTCGAAGGGACGTCGATCATTGTGTTTGTGGATTCGTTGGAATTCATTTCACCACGACCTTGGACGTCGACGCGCCGTACAAACCAACCGACGAGTGGCAACTGAGCGAGCGAGCGCCGACCTTGAGTATATATACAGCGCGACGGCGCATGCACTGTCAGCTGTCGAATGTTCGAGAAGGGGGAGAAGCGCAACGGCGCATGCGCGCGCGTCAGCTGCCGATGTTCTCGAAGCGCGACGGCGCATGCGCGCGCGTCAGCTGCCGATGTTCTCGAAGCGTGACGGTGCATGCGCGCTACATTATACAGATAGCGAATGTTCGTGAAGAGGAGAAGCGCACGTGGTGTGTAGAGGAGGAAGGCTGCACAGATGGTGGAGGAGTGAAGCGCGCGCGGTGTGTAGAGGAGGAAGGGATGCACAGATGGTGGAAGAAGGAGGAGGAAGCTTGCGGACGGCGCCGCACTACAAGCCTCGAGTATTAGATGCTCCGCATCTAAAACATACTTGAATAGTCGTGACATGAAAATCATGATACGTATGCCATGAATGTCCTGATTTAACTTTTATGGTCCTGCAGCTCTTGCGGTGGTTTTGTTCGCATGTTATGTTGCAAAACTGGTATGGTGTGACATGATTGCATGGCGAACACAAGTGACAGACCATAACATGAAAATCATGGCATGCGTGTCATTCAAAGACATGACTACATGCCATGCTCATGATGCGCACGCGGCCGTTTCGCTAGCGTCACACGCGCTGCCATGGTGGTCTAGTGGCAAAGGTTCTCGGCTGCTGACCCGCAGGTCGTGGCTTCGGATCCCAGCTCTGGTGGCTGCATTTCCGATGGAGGTGGAAATGTTGTAGACCCGTGTGCTCAGATTAAGGCGCACGTTGAAGAACCCCAGGTGTTCGAAATTTCCGGAGCCCTCCAATACGGCGTCTCTCATATACAAATGGTGGTTTTGGTACGTTAAACCCTACATATCAATAAATGAATCGCTAGCGTCATGTAAACCAAATTCGGTATTACGGTACGTGAATGGTGGATAAAGTCATGTGAGTGGTGCAAACATGATAATCATTAGATGCGTGTCTTCTAACTACACGACTACATGCGACGCTCATGATGCTAAGGCGGCCGTTTTGCTACCTTCACTTATACCAAATTTGGTATAACGGCACATGAATGGATGACGAAGGTATGATACTGTTGCAAATGTGTTAAACATGAGATGCGTGTCATGTAACATCATGACTACATGCTATGCTCATGTTGTACTCGCGGCCATTTCGCTAGGTAAACATGTACCAAACTCGGTATCACGCGACGCGAACGGACGACAGAGGTGAATGACACATCCAAGCGTGATAATAACGACATGCGTGTCATGTAACAACATGACTACGTGCCACACTGATGATGTTCGCGCGACCGTTTCACTAGGTTCACATATGCAACTTTGGTATTACGTAACGCCAGTGGATGACGAAGCAATGTGACTGGTGCAAACATAATATTCATGAGATGCGTGTCATATGAAAACAAGACTACATGCCACAGTCAAGGTGCCAATACGTTTCAACATGACACGGAGCAGTAGCTCACCGGCGTTCATTTTGTGGCGTCGCGCCGGCGTTGCCACGCCAGGCACCGGTCCTGCCACATACTCGCAGGTGCACGCTGCGCTGCGTTGCTTAGACGCATGCGCGTTCCAGCACGTCCGGTGTCCCTCAGTCGAGAAAAGAGGGAGACACAGTTATGTCTGGGTAAAGCATCGGCGCGAATTTCGCGCCGGTTGTTGTCGGGCCGCGCCGATGGCCGCTGGTTGCGTCGGGCGTCAGAGTGCTCACGTTTTGCTAACGTAGTGTCGCTGTGCCCAGCGCGCGCGCGCGTCAGCGCTACTTTGGAGTATAATGGGCCCTTCATGATGCACTTGCGGCCCTTTTGCTAGCTCCACATATATCAAACGTGGCGTTACGTGGCGTCAATGAATGACGAAATATATGACTAAGGCAAACATGATAATCCTGACACGCGTGTCATGTAACAACATGAAAATATACCACGCTCTTAGCATGCTCACTGGAGTTTATTAAATTTGGTATCACGTGACGTGAATAGATGACGAAGCAAACGACACATTTAAACATGATAATCATGACATGGAAGTCATGTACGGCTTCATTAACCTCCACATCGTAACGTTGTGCTGATTTTAAAGTGACATATCAACCTTTCTTATTTGTGCTTCGCATATCATCGATTCCTACCGTACGTGGGATCTGCCAACTTTTTAAAATGCAAAGCATTCCTTAGCGTACTTCGGTGCCTTTGAGAGTATCTATCTATCTATCTATCTATCTATCTATCTATCTATCTATCTATCTATCTATCTATCTATCTATCTATCTATCTATCTAGCCAGCTATGGCTTTTAGATCTCCTGGCTGCTTCGTTAACCGTATTGATACCACATTTGGTATGGCATAACATGACTGTATGAAGAACGTATTTGACTAGTCATAACATGAAAATCTTGAGAAGTATGTCATGAATGTCATAATTGATATTTCATGGTCCCGCAGCCCTTACGGTGGTTTCGTTCACATGGCATGTTGCAAAACTGGTACGGTATGACATGATTGCATTGCGAACGCAATCATGCCATACCAAATGATCCCAACATGAAAATCTTGACATGCGTGTCATGTAAGAACATGACTGCTTACCACGCTCATGATGCGCTGGCGGCCGCTTCGCTAGCTTCACTTATACCAAAGTTGCTATTACGGGACGTGAATAGATAACGAAGGTATGATACTGGTGCAAACATGATAAACGTTGGATGCGTGTCCCGTGACAACATGACTACATGCCACACTGATGAAGCACTCGCGGTCGTTTCACTAGCTTTAGCAATGCCAAATTTGGTATGACGTGAAGCCAATGGATAACGAAGGTATGTGACTGTTGCAAACGTTATAATCATAAGATTCATGTCGTTTGAGAACATGGCCACGTGCTACAGCCAAGGCGAAAATGCATTTCAACGTGACGCGGTGCGCGTGCTCGCCGTCGTTCGTTTCGTTGCGTCACGCCGGCACTGCCACGCCAGGCACCGGTCCAGCCATCTACTCGCAGGTGCGCGCCGCGCTGCGTTGCTTTGACGCATGCGTGTTTCAGCGCGTCCGGCGTCTCTCCGTCACAAGAAGAGGGAGACGCAGTGTTTTCTGGGTTGAATCTTGATCTTGAACAAATTCGTGCCACCTTGTGCTTGAGAGAATCGATTGATCAATTCAAGCATATATTCAAGCGACGTACCTCTCTTATTATTCATTTACAGCGACAAGCTGGGGTGCAAAGCTATGATAAGTATATCTCGATTAAGGACCTCTCTAATCTAACTACCCTGCTGTGCTGTCTCTGAATGCTCGATCCATCTGTCAAAATAACGGTAAGTCGCGTGGCACACTGTGTAACTGCCACACCATCAGCTAGTTTTCCCGTCCGAAATTTGTCTCGGACGCCTTCCACAGAAAATATATCGCTTCAGTAAAGCAGCTTTTACTTTTGCATAGTTAGCTGCATCGGTAGGCGTGGACCTTTTGTACACACTAAGCGCTTCGCCCCTCAAACAAGTACTCAAAGCTGTTGCCCATTAATACAGCGGCTAAATCTGGCTTCTTGAATTCGTCTCATATCTGTGAAAGTACGCATCAAGGTCATCCTTCCTCTCCACAAGCACTACGAGCAGTTTGCTTGGATTTAAACGTAAGCGATTATCTTCCCTTTCGCTGCTTTCAAGTGTAGCACGAATGGGAGTTTCACTTGGCTACTGCAAATGGAGCCGTTCAAGTTCTCTCTTGTGCTTCCGCTGCTTTTCCCTCTCAGCCATGTCTGCTTGCATCTGCCTCTCTTGCAAAGCTCTTTCCGCCTTCAAATGTCACTCTTTCGCCTCTCTTTCATCTTTCCTTCTCTCAGGTGCCAACCTTTCTGTCTCAAGTTGGGTTGCTTTTTCCGCTTAAGCCCTTTCAACCGCCATCCTTACTATTTCGAGCTCAATCACCTTTTCTGGTTTGGCCCTATCTTTTATTCTTTTTTCATCTGCGTTAACCACTATATCGGCGCCATAAAGACCTATCTTTTCACTGAGGGCTACTTATTTCTGATCATTCATGGTGTCTCTTAAATAAAAAGCTTGCTGCGTGCATAAAATATCTGACTTATTGTGGCTATTTAAAACTTTCCGCACACTCGTTAGCGTGAGTGCCTTGTAACGCATACACTCGTTCTCATAGCACTTGCAAACGACTCGAGGCTCTTTCTCCCTACTTTGGACATACAGTGCACCAAAACGTTTCTGTAGCAGATGTCAGAGTAATTGTCATTTGTCCTTTTATTTGGGGAGGCAATCACCGGGATTCATGAAAGGGCTGGCGTATCGGCATCAAAATCACACCAGTAAAGCACGAACAATTTAAAATTGATCACTTTCAGTGTGCCAGCGAACGCCGGCCGTAGCCCAAAGAACGAGGCAGAGCAGAGAGTTGATAACGAAAACAAAAATATATACGCAAATTAGGTAGAACGGTCAACACACAAACATACACACTTGGCACTTATTCAATACGATACACCACTCACAAGATTCTCCGATTAATTATAATCAGCGGGCTCAAACAACAACACAACAAGATGCAGACAAAACAATGGACAGAAACAACAACTTGCGCTAGAATCCAATCTTAGGCACCAACTAAGACTTGTGCAATAAATGTTAGTAAAACTCATTCGATCCAAAGTTTTTGGAACAAACAACATTCTTTTAAAGTCCATCGCCGGTTGTCGTCCTCCTTCG
This sequence comes from Rhipicephalus microplus, assembly GCF_043290135.1. Lineage (NCBI taxonomy): Eukaryota > Metazoa > Arthropoda > Arachnida > Ixodida > Ixodidae > Rhipicephalus > Rhipicephalus microplus. The sequence goes on from NC_134702.1 coordinate 128,107,534, forward strand.
TCCGGGTTTCTCCTCCAGAAAACTCTCGCGTCGTCAAATGTCTGCACTGCCATAACGAAATTTCTTCTCCGGTAAAATGACGGCCTCTAACGCTTTGCGGCTGCAAAACACGCCTTCTCTCACATGCGGTAAACACACACTTTTCTCCTGCTTGTAAGACAAGGCTTCCCCCATAGGTGGAAAACACTCTTCGTCTCTGCTTGGTCACTGCTGAACAAGTCTTCACCTGACAGCGGAGAACTCTCTTCATCTCTTCATTCGACTACCTCTGCTGCTGACCTATAAGGCCTAGCAGCTGGATTCTCGAAATTTCAAGGCATTTTGTCGGCACGCAAGGCTGTCAAGGCTGTAGAAATTGGGGGACCTCTCTCATAACGTAGCGAAACTGGGCAGCATCACGCCCGTTTCCTTCAAATTCTTTCCAGAGGTCACTCGGCGATAGATGCGAGGATGTTGGTCCACATTGCGGCAGTGTTTTCGAGGAGAGAAGTGCGCACGTGGCTTCCTTTGATGCTCATTCTTTTTGCGTGCTTTTTTCGCGTCTGTCTGGTGCCTCGATTTGTCGCAGCAGTTAGAATTTGGAGGCGTGCGCTTTGTCTAGTGCTTGTTTGTGGTTCCCAGGCCCAACTGCGGATAAGGTCTTCGAGGCAAGACACCTAGACGCAGAAGTTCGGGTGTCCATGAACTTGCCCTTTCTCGGAGGTCAAGCTCACAAGGCGCTGCTCCCCCCTGGTGCAGCTGTTCCCGGTGCCCGCTCCATAGACAGCTTCCCAGAATGCCCTGTGTCAATCATCGTCACAAGCTGCGCCTTGTACTCCTACGTGAAGGCATCCGACTGGACGTCGATTCTAGTTAAGCTATTCCACTTGACAAAGCTCAAGACCGTCTACAACCCCGAGCTGCCGGTGAGCCGGCATCCAAGCTGGTCAGAGCCAAGAAGCTTGGTTGCGTCGACTTGCAGCGTCGCGACGTATGTTCCTTTACTACCCACTGGAGATGAAGCACAAGTCAACTGGCCAACTCGGCTCGACTGCACGTCACAAACACCAGCAAGAGCTACCACCCGTTCAACATCAGCAATGCCGCAAGAGCACAACTTGGCTCGCAAGTCGGTGCATGAAGTCTGCAAGCATTGTCTCTGATGTCTAGCGAGGTGGCTAGTCGGATTTTCACTCGCCCTGAACAGGGCTGGCGTCCCCGTTCATTGTGGGCAGTCACAGTACTGAATTCTACATTTCCTGCATTGTCGTCGAAGCTGCGAATAGGTAGTCGTCATGATGGCCTGCTACCAATGCGACCACTCTGCATCAGGCAGTATCAATCGCTGTGTTCTTATTGTGGACGTGAATATATTGGCAGCGCGGACAAAACCTGCAACCACCACCTGTACACAGCCAGTGTCGTCCACCAGAGTATATGAAAGTTGAACACGAAAGCTCGAGGTTTAAACCTGACTAACCCCAACGGCTCTCTCAGGGCCACCTTCCAGGCATGATTTCGGCAGCTACGCGCGCTCGCAGTCATGGCCGAGTATAATCATAAAGAATGGTAACGAAGCTTCGGATGTCATGCTCGTCCAGCAAAATGAGGACAAAGGCGAAGATAGATTAAGACTTTTAGACCTGTATTACAATTTTCTCATTGTGAAAATGATGAAGAAATGAACATGGGCCTGGCATGTAGCACGTAGGCAGGATAACCACTGGTCATTAGGTGTAACTGACTGTATTTCTATAAAAGGCAATGCACGAAGGGAGGACAGAAAGTTAGGTGGGCCAATGAGAATAAAAAGTTCGCAGGTATAAGGTGGCATAAGAAAGCACAAGACCGGGTTTATTGGCGGATCACGCGAGAAATATCTTCTCTACGATTGGCGTGGTCAGGCTGATGATGATTGTCGCCACTTTTCTATGTCACGCGCCTCGTGCATCTTCTTTACTCATCACAGACCATGATGATGATGAGGCAATTTAATACATGCCGTAGATTCAAGTTAGAAAATCATTTACGTGATATTGAATTGAATTCATCCATGCTCCAGGTTTTTTATGCTTTTGGAGCCTCTATTTCTGGGTTTGCCAGTGTAAATGTTTGCCTGACTGTGTGTAATTACCTGATTGATACCAAAGGACCAACAAAGTGATCGATATCACCATCCTTCATTGTCAACATATGAAGAGCTTGTCTTTAATTATTCCTTTGTTCATTTTAAGTCACTTTTTTGGTCTCAGTTGTTATCCATTTCAAATAAAAATCTTTATATTATGTAGATTTTAGTGAGCATAAAGAGTTTGCCCTAAAATTTGTAAGTTTAATTTTATAACCTCCATCACTCTGAAATAGAATAAAATTGGATTAGACTTGTCAAATATTGTCTAATCCCCCACAGTGAGTAGAAGCGACGAGAGGAGGTCTACAAGGACAACAACAGCCAGCACTCAGCAACGGGGCTGTATCTTGTGTCTGTTTCTTCACGGCAACATATCATTATTCATTTGCAGTGTGAAAGCACTGCAATTGAATATTGAATACATAAACAATGCTTCTGTGTAAGTGTGATGCTGACAGTGGTAACGAAAAAAAATTACGAATTTTGAGTCAATGACATAGCGAATGAAAGACACATTATATGAAGAGACAGTGGTAGCTAGGGGCAATGAAGCTTGTAAGACGAGTCACACGGTAATATTAAAGAGTACTCGATTACACGAACACTACAACCACCCACGAGCCACAAATTTCCTAACTTTACCTCAACAGGCAGAGGGTGCTCTTTGAAAAGCATCTCTCAGTGTTAGCCCCTTTACTTGAGCAAATCAATTCACAAGCTTGTTGTATGATCCTAGTTTTTTTACTGAAAGTCTCAGTTACGTAAACCATGCAATTCAGATAATGGCCTTCATTTGCAGCTGTCCTTAAGCCGCCTGCAGGAGACGATTGACGAGATACTGGATTCGGAAAACTTGGCTGACTTGGTAGGAACCAGTCTTGCGTACACGGCCTTTACTTTGCTGGACCCAAAAGATGTTGGTTATACTCTACCCGGTCTCGACATGACATCGGAGCAGCTGTTCTTTGTCCTCAACTGCGTAAAATTGTGTACCACGTTCACTAGATATCCAAAGAGATACGCCCCATACCGCTCACGATGCAACGTCCCTCTCATGAACATGGACGAATTCGCAAACGCTTTTGGCTGCTCGCAAGGTGCACCGATGAACCCGCCCGGGAAGTGCTATTTTTGGTAGAAAAGAGAGTAGGGCCCTGTCTTTCTTTATCCACATTTTGATCATGTTCATCCTCTTTTGCCTTTTCTACCTAGTCATCTAACATCCTAAATTAAGATGCAATAAAGATGAATTGCTATATGTAGACAGATTGACCCATTTTGAGGAGACCTATTTCGCAGAAAACTTTATGTTACAATAAGTATTCGGAATTTCCTGTTGTGATATTACACTACATTCTAGTTCTCATGCACCGAACACACAGAGAGAAAAGTTCCTTCGATAGATTGTATACTTCAACATATTGCCATTGTTAGTTGCCATTTTGTCGGTAAGAATTTCGATATGCAGGTTGGCTTCATAGAAATACACGGGGATATTATATATATATTTTGTTTTATTTGAATACAGTTTGTAATTACGGATGTTGTGGGTGCGAGTGTTTGGAAAGTCGGCTTGTGCGCGAGAAAATTGCGGGGTAAATGCAAACAGTTTGCAAACAGTTCATCAATAACTTCGTACGCAGCCTCGCGTAAATGTATGGTGACGGAAACTTTCAGCACTCCTTGGCCGTTGTCTCGGTATTGTTTTTCACACCATGATCAGAGTGTTTCTTGAGTTGCTGTACGCAGCGGCAATGTTGGACTTCTTTTAGCGCTACAGCGTCAACTACATTATCTCGCAGAAAGTTCGATCTCGTTGTCAGCAGTGGAGGTGGCGGCGTCTCTCGCTGTGAACAAAAACGTCGTTGAACATGAATGAAACTTTCAGCTAGATGGAGATAAAGTAGGGGTATGCGAATATTCCGTGTTTTGAATTTGAATCGAATTCGAACGATCAAATTCACTTCCACATAGCGACTATTCAATGTTCGGAGTACTTTGACTGGCAGCTTGGAATGCACACTTTTTTGGTGCGAAGTGCTCTTACAATGATGTAGAAGTGCTGCGTTGAAACAATATTTGTTCCAACACCGCAATTTCAATAGGAATTGAAGAACTGTTTTATTATTTTCAGAAAAGTGAAGTTCTTTTGGCTGCACGTTAACAAAATGAGCGAGCAGCGTGCAAAAAAGTTGTTCTGTTGGACTAATATCGTTTTACTTGAGAAACACGACGGTTCCCTTGTACAGCTGGCTTTATGTGCAAAAGAAGGGATAAGAATAAGCTAAAGAGTGATTACAAAGCTTTGTGAGTTATTTACCACACTGCAGAAGGTTTAACTTCTAAAGGGTGTAAAACAAGTGTACGCAATAAAAGCATTCTTGTGAACACCCTTTTACACTAACTTCAAAATTTGAGGTGTTCGGGAATAAAACGCCCTCTACACACCCCGCATACACCCTTATATTTGGGGTGTTAGGAACAAGGTTATAATTGAATAATTGATTGATATCTGGTGTTTAACGCCCCAAAACCACAATATGACTATGAGAGATGCCGAGGTGGAGGGCTCCGGAAATTTCGACCACCTGGGGCTCTTCAACGTGCACATGAATCTGAGTGGAGGGGACTACAAGGCTACCAATGCATGGCTTTTTGGGCAGATATGCTTATATTGTTAGTATACATTAACAATCTTGATATCAGCAAGGCTCCCAGAACTAGCTGCTTCCTGGTATAGTACTGAATCGAAGCAGAAGGTAATGTAACCCAACGCAGTTTTCATTGATAAAGCACAGAAACTACTAGAAGAAAGATACAACGGGAGCACCGTTTTCCAATAGAGTAAGAGCCAATGCTCTTGTATCTGTTCCTTTCATCTGTGTCATTAGCGTGATTATTCAACACTCTAAAAGTGAACTAATTGGCCTGAACAATGTAACGTTGCTCACGTTGGCGTAACCATGCCTGGAACACTCCCCCCTCCCCCCGTCCCACATAAGATCGATGCTTTTGAAGCTAGAGGTAAAACTTCCACCACCTGCAAAATAAACCATCTGCACAGTTGTTTAGCCATAACAACGACATCAATGGGCCATGAGGTTCCTTAAAACCAACACGAACGTGATTTATTTTTAGCAGGCACGTTTCATTTTATTACTGTAGTGAGCGTTTCTCTTCATGTGTCGTTAATTGTGTGTCATGGAAATCAGAAAGAGGACACCGACATTACAGAAAAATGCAGAATAAAGCCATTTCGATGACGTTCATACAGCCTTTCTGACAAAGACGGGAGCCTTGTTGACTAAAGTTCGAACAAGGAGAGCCGAAACGCATTTTCCAGTTGTAGATGTAGATGTATATCCTAAGCTCGTGGCTCACACCCATCCTGTTGGTCAGCCAAGAATCGGGTAGCTTACGAAAAAAACACGAGTGTATAAAATAAATACTGGCGAAAAGAAAATTAGGAAAAGTTTTGTTTTTAATTAGTTTTGAGAAAAAGTTTGATGAAATAGTTTCTACTAAATAAGCAATAAATGATTGATATCAAAGAAAATTTTTCAATGGCCTACATAGGTTTACTGAGAACCTTTTCATATTGAGGTTATTAAGTAAATCTTTTAGAATGTGCAATGAAATCTTGCACGGCCTCGCACACTTTTCCGTTGCTGTGCCCTAGGGTATGTGCACCTAACAATAGTAAAGTTGACGTTGTCAAAGATAAGCCAAGGTTTCGTAATGGTATTTCTAGTGATACCTTTCGTAATGCTGAAAATGTTCTACAAGAGATAAAGAAGTGCTCCACAGTTTCCTGTTCTCCGCAAAAAGAACAATGTGGAAAGGGATTCAAGCCTGCTCCGAACAAACATTAAAGGATAAATACGGTGGCGTAATCGAGTGAATAAAACTTCCAGGCATCAGTTATGACATGAAGTTTTCTAGGGCGTCATTAGATGGTTAAAATCCAGAGATTTTTTTAAAGATGGTGTAGAGAACTCTCGCATGATCCTTTGCCTCTGAATTTCAGAAGCTACTATAAAGGCTGTTGTAGGGGTAGTATTGATAGCTGGTCCGTCTAATGCCGCTTTCGCTAGTGCATCAGCTGTTTCATTTAGAGTTATGCCTCTATGCTCCGGCACCCCTACTAATCGCACCTAAGTGAAGTAAATCGGTACTAAGGAGTTCAATTCGTATAATGCTTTTGAATCACTGGATGCCAGGAGCGCACTGCTGACCGACAAGGAGTCTGTTATTGTAATGACGGAATTCATTATAGTTGGCAGTTTTCGAAGGGCCAATGCTATATAAAAATTCTGCAATAAAGATTGGTGTGAAATCTGCAATTCAGAGGGAAAAAGACAAGTCTAGAACAGGGCAGAATATACCGATGCCACTTTTTTTATCTCGCTATGAAGCGTCCATCGCAATGATGACATGTGCTTGCATACCTAGCAAATAGTCCAGTAAAGTAGCTCTTAACAATTTACTCGGCAGGTGTTTAGCACTAATAGAGAAAATGTCATCAAAGTATATTTGGAGAGAACTTGTCGAGCTACAAATTGACAGGACCTTCGTAATTTGCGCAGTCAGTGACTCGAGAAGAGACTGCACAAACTTTTCTTGAAGTGTGTGATATTGATGCCATTGACAGTTGAAAAATAAACCACGTTGCCCATTGAAAACTGTTTCTTTACGTCTCAAAGAAGATTCAAATGCCCTTAAGTAGGTTTACAGTCAATATTTAGAATCTAGTGAGGAGTGCGGGAATTCTAGCTTCTATATATTAAGCGTTATTCGGTACAAATTTAGGTAGCCCTAAGCACGTGGGCAGTGCCTGTTTATCCAGAAAAACAAGGGTACGTAGCTCATAGGCAGGTGCCCCGGAGTACAAGACACATTCATATTCTGGAGTCGGTCTCACTTACATGCGGTATATTGATAATAACATGGCTAGGCGCATTCCTAGTCACCTGTTGCTTATCCTTCGTAATAAGCCAACTGCCCGAACACCCTTTGTCGTAAAATATTTCATGTGGTTTCGCCATACTAGAAGCTGTCGTATATCACTCCTAGATATTTGATGATTTGAACCTGTAGAATGGTAGCAGGTTTGTATAAGAGAGATATGTATACTGGGTCTTTTATCGGAAATACTAATAATGCAGACTTGTTCACGTTTAGGGATAGATGAATAAAGTCGAGCCAGTAGTCTATTTCAGCTAAGTACATTTGGAGGTTTTATAGTGAGCGTGAATGTCATGAGTGGACGAAAAGAACGTGATATCGTCAGCATATACATACGTCTGAACATTCTCATTGGAATGAATCGAGATTAATAAAATATTGAGTAGTACCAGAGAAATAACAGCGCCCAGCGGTACACTTTTTTTCGTGTTTACATGTACTTGACGAAACACCGTCTTGCGAACAGTAAAATGTTCTATTTCCTAAAACTTCCGTTATCCACGCTTCTAAATTATCCGGAAAAATAATTTCTCTCGGACGACTGACTAGTACACATTATTCCACGCTATCATACGCTTTTGTTATGTCCCGGGTAACTAGAGCTGCGTACTGCCCTTGACGCCACGCCTGATATATGCGACTCTCTAGGTCGATATGCGCTTGCCATATGGAACATCCCTGCCTGAAGCCGATTTGACATGGGCGAATAACCCTTTCTCCATGAACAAATTTCATTATGTGAACATGCACTGCTCTCTGTATTACTTTGACAAAGTTGGACGTTTGTGTAATTGGCCTAATATTGTCTAAAACGTAACCTTCACTAGGTTTCTTTTTGGAATATGCATGACTTTGGCAATTTTTTATTCAGAAGGAATCCAAGCTTCTCTTATTTAATACTTCATTGCATTAAGTACATCCTCCCGTGACTCATTGAATAAAATTTTAGCATTGTTGAAGCGACTTCATCCTGGCCTGGAGCCGCCATCGGAAGTTTTCTCATAATTTCTGCCACTTTCTCTATCGATATTTTGGTGAAACTGTCACTTGATCGTGAGATTACTTGAGGGGGATAAACATTAGTCAAGAATCGCATTTCCGATCGTTGAGCTATGTTTCCCATTAACTGCTTCAATTCATGAAGGGATAAAACTATAGATTCAGGATTTACTGCTCAAGGAGTTGGTTTCCTATGTCTCAGACATCCAAATAGAGCTTTTTTGTTATATTACTTCAAAGGAAGTTTAAAATGCTTTTCATCATACCCTGCCTTTGCTTTAGCCACTATTCGTTTAAAGCACCTGTTTTTTCTGACCAGTTTTTTATACAATGATTGTGTATTACCTTCTTCCAGGCAGCAGTTCTACGCCTGAAAGCCGAGCAAAGTTATCAATCCACCATCGCGACACAGGTTTTTATTCAACTCATTGAACCTCATATTCCACTTCGCTACGCGACTGCTGTATTACTGAACAAATGTTCAATGCTTTTTGCTTTACCGTTGCTTCATACAGACTCCATGAATCCTCGCAAGGTCTTTTTAAAAATACTGTAATTTATGCACGTATGTTTTCTTGTAGGAACAGTTATTAGTAGGCACCCAAGGTCGAATGTAACTGGAATGTTACCGCTATTAGTCGCAGTGTCAACAGTCGACCAAGAAATAAATGCTTAATCCCGAAAAAGGTAATTCTAAAGATGACGATGGCATCCCTTTGATAAAAGTGGGAATACCTGAGTTTTCACAAGTGAGACTATTACCCTGCGGCCAGTCCCATAATCTAGTACCGCACGAGTCTGTCCTTGAGCCCCAAGTTATGAGATAGGAGTTGAAATCTCCCGCCAACAGGACATTATTACCGTTTATAAAATTTACACTCAGCCAAGGGTTTGCGTCATGAACTGACGGATAATATTTATTTGCTATGTGAAATGTTCTACATGAAGGAAGACTGAAAAAAATTACTAAAATTTCCTACTCTGACGACAGAAGCTGGAGCGTTATTTTTTCATTTCAGCGAAATCTGGTAGAGAGTAAAGTAAATAACCACCCCCTCTTGAGAATCGATTTAAATGAAATAATCTATATTTTTTAATAAAAATACTAATCTGGAACTAAGGAAGTTTCTTGTAGCAATAATATGTCCGTTTTTTTCAACAATGAGACAAGGCAAATCTGTGGAAGCTGTAAAAATAGAACAAGAAGTCCACTGTAAGAGTTATAACGGCTCAATGGTGTTCCGGCAAAAGTTGCGATGACTGACTCGGTGGCTACGTTTACCTTGTCTACTACTCAGAATGCTGCTACAGCCGTTGTGTAGAAAGAGATCGAGGGAAATGTCATCTGATCGGAAAGAGGCAGTTCATGCCGAACTGCCTTGCCCAGGAGAATTCCTGGACATTGCTGTGATCGCTTGATCCCTGAAAGTAAACTATCAAGAATAAACAGATACAAATGGACTCAAAGATATCAAGCTACCCTATCCTCAACGATCAAAACCACCAGAACGAAGCACGAAAGTCGTTTTCAACGTCTCTCTCTTTCTCTATCTGTTTTTTGTGGATCCTTTTTTTAAATTTATGTTACATCCCCCAGTAGACTTTGTCTACTTAGGACAGGTAATAACCGCAGAGCCAAACCATGAGGTTCAAGTAACTAGAAGAATAAGAATGGGGTGGAGCACATTTGGCAAGCACTCTCAAATTACGACAGGTAGATTTCCCTATCCCTAAAGAGGGAGGTTTATAACAGCTGTATCTTGATGGTACTCAGCTACGGAACAGGCACCTCGAGACTTGCAAACAGAATTCAGCTTAAATTGAGGACGTCGCAGCGAGCAATGGGATGAAAAATGGTTGGTGTAGCCTTAAAAGACAAGAAGAGAGCAGAGTGGATTAGGGGGTTAAGAATATCATAGTTGAATAAGAAGAGAAGGAATTCCACGTGGGCCGGGCATGTAGCGCGTACACAGGATAGGTGCTGGTCATTAAGAGTAACTAACTGGATTCCCAAAGAAGGCAAGCGGGTTAGGGGAGACAGAAGGTGAGGTTGGCAGATTAGATTAAGAAGTTTTGGGTATAAATTGGCAGCAACAAGCACAGGACCGGGTTGACTGGCGGAACTTGGGTGACGCCTTTGTTCTGCAGTTGACGTAATCAAGCTAATGATGATGATGTTGATGATGACTTCTGTAGCAACTGTGCCTCGGTCAAAGCCTTGACTTTGTAGGTAGTGACAAATCAACAGTGACGAAATATTTTCAGCTGAGGTCTTGCTCCAAAGACTGCAAGCTAAATACAAATATATTGTCCCGACGTGAAGACAGAAGTAGTATTTAACAGGTTGAGAAAGTAGCAGCAGGCTAGTAAACGAATCGGAATTTATTTTACTTAGCAAGAATATTTGTCCTGTTTCAAGGAAATGACCGAGTTTTTTGTTTGTTTGTTTGTTTGTTTGTTTGGATTGTTTGGAGTACAAAGCAGAGTGAGCATGCGCGGCCGTGGTTTAGGAAAGAATTCAAACTGATTTTTGCGGTGCCTTTTGTTGGCAGCCGTGTTTAACAGGGCCCGCTCGTGATGCACATCAATTTTAGTTTACTAATTCATACATGTGTTGGGACGGCGCTTGTTAGCTCTAAGCATCAACTGTTTCTAAGACGCATAAGCTTGAGCCTGTTGGTAGTTCATTCGCTCTCTCTTTTTTTATTGCAGAAAAAAACCGAGAACAGAAAACAATGGCGTGGTATTTATGTTGTTATTTTCGGTGTTATTTCGCTCTTTGCGCTAATACTACCGTAATAACCCGCGTTGATGCATCGGGTGACAGCACAGCATAATGCTTCGCGTTAGGTGCGCGTCACGAAGTTTGCCTACTTGATAGTACATTCAATTTTGTTAAATTAGTTTTCGCCGGTATTTTCATTCACCCGCAACGAAGCGTGAGACGGCCAGCAGCCGCACCTGTGTAGCGGATCGAGCACTGAAGCTGGATATGTGTTTGAACGGACCTTTCCTCCGTTTGTGTGGTCTAATCGCCTACTTGAACAGTGCAAACGTTTGTTTGGGCATAACTACTAACGTTCGAGCCCATTTTATTTCATTCCGCTTGTTTCCATATTTGTAACTTTCATATTATTCGTGTTATTCAGAATGTTACTAATAAACGCCTTGCTTTGGCGTTTAACTTCGCTAAGTACTTCAGATGTTAAAGGCGCAGTCGCTACGTGAAGAATAACATTAGTTTTTTTTTTGCACGAAAAACACTCATGGTGTACATACTGCACGGTCTCTAAGCAAGTGTTATAGCCAAAATGTGAGACTGGGCAGCATATTTATCTGGGAACACAACAGGCACAGCCACTGAACAGCCTACGTTGCATCAATAAGGAGCCTGCTTTCTGAGCCTGCTAGAATGATTTAAACAAATGACAATAATTTAGCAGTATGTCATGCTCACTGATTGAAAGTAACAGAGTCACTTTATTCCAAATTTTCCAGCCAATTTGACGGCTATGGTAAATGTGTTTGAAAAAAACAATTGTGCTGATTTGTTGCACAGAAAACAGTAAACTGCTAGAATATTTCGAAAAAAAAATTTGGACACGTGGTTGCCTTTTAAGCTTCCCAGACTGTTGTCTGAGTGTTGCTTGTGACAAAAAAATTTCAGAAGTACCGCTTCTTCTTTCAATATCAAGTTTGGTTCATGTTAAGCAAAGAGGCCTATGTAAGGTGTTTGAAACTCAATAATATTAATACAATTTTCGGCCACATACGTCTTCAAGAATTGAGTCAAAATGTGTTATGTTTGCAATTTTTCATTGCGATACGGCACTTTGTATATCTGAGCTGTGACTACTTACTTCACAGAAAATCTAATGTGATAAAAAATTATGTTTAGACATTTCAAGCTTTTAACCTCTACGAGAAAAGATCACTCATTTCACAGAATTGTTATTTGTGTCCATATTGGGACGAAATTTGCACCTTGTGGTAGTTCAATAAAAATCACCTTTTACCTAAATGCAAAGCAAATAACCAGTTTATTGTATGCGAATTGTTTATTCATTACAATTGCTAATTTAAGGAATAAAATATTTTTGAATTTTCCCACGAATGGCAATAGGGAACTTCGAAGCGTCGGCTGCCATAACACCAAACGGAGAATGGGGAACTTCAAGAAATATTTAGGGGCAAAGCTCTTGAAGTCGTGTGTCGTTCCGTCTTCTGTAGTCGTACTAGTAGTACGTAGCCACTTCATGAGTTACACAATAGATGGCGATAGTGGTTTTCACAGCATATACAAAAACAAACAGATGATTAGTGGGGCGAATCGTTTATGCGTGCATTTGCGCTTTCGTCCATCCATCCGTACATTTGTCCGTCCGGGCTTCCGTCTGTCCGTATGACTGTGAGTCTGTCTGTCTTTCTGTCCGTCCATTTTTGCGTCAGACTGTCTGTCCATCCGTTTGTCCGAGCGGACGGATGGACGCTTCACCCCACTCATCATCGTTTACTCCGTGGATATGCTGTGATCTTTTTCTCAAAACATGTGGGACGTTAAACCCCACAAATCAATCAAATCATTTTCTCAAAACATAAATTGCTATGACAAATTTCGCACATGACACGAACTGTCTATTTGCTTTCCATTTTGGGTACAAAGGTTAATTTATTTCGACCACCACATGATGCAACTTGCGTCTCATTATAGGCAAAACAACTATTTTGTGAAATTTGCGATTTCCACTCGTGAAGTTTGACAGCTTGAGAGGTCTAAAAGATTTTTCTCTCAAAATATGCCTTATGTATATTAAGTGTGCACTCCTCAGATATTCATTCAAAGTGCAGTATTGATATAGAAAAGTGCAGATACAACACATATTGGCTAAATCTTTTGAGGCGTGTGCGCTCGAAAATGGGTAATAATATTACGGGGTTTCAAACACTTTACACACTCCCTTTACTTAACTTGTAGACCAAATTTGGCACGGAAGAAAAAAAGGTGCTTATAAAGTAATTTTTTTTACAAACACCCAGACGACAATCCAGGAAGTTAAGGAGGCCGCCACGTGACCAGAAAATCACTTGCCTGTGAAATATTCTAGCAGTAAACTTTTCAATGCAGTAAATCAGCGCGGTTTTTTTTCGAATACATTTGAGATGGTCAACCAAATAGCTGGGACGTCTGACGTGGAATGACCCAATAGCCAATTCTTCCATTATATGATCGTGTCAATGTGAGCCGGTTCAAGAAAAGTAGTATCATTCGCATTTTAACACGTACCTACACACACTAAATTTTACAAGTTACCTGCACTGCATACCTCCTCAATATGCATACCGTCATGTATGTTAAGTGGCATTGTGCTTTTTTTCGATACAGATAAAATAAGTATATGTTGTTGCGCGTTGTACTGCATTTCTTTTATTGAACTAATCGAATGAGGACCATGGTACATCTGCAGAAATATACATGTAGCTGTGTTAATGCATACTTAAGCATGGATGTTGACATGCACTTGGATTGGTCGATGCATGCAGCTAATGGAACATTATGAACTTGGAGCTGCACCTTTTTATTAGCGTGCGCGAGCGAGCTAGGAGGGTAAAGTAAGGTTCATATCTACGGCATGAACGGTATAGTGATCCTACCACAGTGCGCTTTCTATGGCGTTTATTTCTCAGCATACATTTTCTTACATTTCTCCCTGCAGTGTAGCCCGATGCCACTGAATATGCTTGCTATGCACTCAAATTATACTTACACATAAGAAAGGAGTAAGTTATGCAGGGTGCATACTGTATGTTGCACTCTTTGTGAAATTTTGGTCATTGTTTCTTGTGTACTGCAGGACTGAAATAAAGTTTTTTCATTCCATTCCATTCCAGTCCTTGTGTATTCATTTTATGCTTCCGGTAATGAGATTTCTCGACAGCAAAAAACAGCATGGCCCCACTTCTCTCGGAGGCAACAGTCATCTCAGCAGCTGAAGATGATTGTGCAAGCAGCGCTGTGGTTTCGCATTTAGAAGTATACCAACACTGACATTACAATCATCCAAAGCCAATTACACTACCTTGTCGAATTTTCTCCTTCCTATTGTCAAAAATTATACTGCGACATATAATAGGTTTTAAATCTGACTCTAGAAAGTCGTTTACTCTGTTTAAGTGTTTTAATTGTGTCGTTCTCAATCAAGGCCATACATCTCAGTTGTTTGCCCGACTAGCGCAAATGTGTTTGAAAGATGTGGGGATATGTTTTAATGAAAACAATGATTTTCTAGTATAGAGAGAAAACGAAAGTGGTCACGTGAGATATTTCACAACTTTGCAGAATGCTGTCACAGACCTGTGTGTCAGACTTCTTGCCGTTTTTCTATAAATAAAGCCACATGCGAACATATAGGTTTCATTGTTGTTTGTTTCGTCGTTATGTTCAGTTGAACCTTACGCTACTGCTTACTGCTTACACTACTGTGGTGTGGTGCATGCGTGTGTATTTGTGTATGTGTTCTTGCAGCGTCCTACTTTGTCCTTTTTTGGCCCAGTCTACCAACACATACACTGGTGTTATGCAGCTTGTTCAAGACCACGTCACCTTATTTTATCAACATCATGGATGCAGGCATAATAAGTGCGGTGGGTGACACCAGTATCTTCCTTCTTCCTAGTCAGCCGCAGAGAAGGTTCATATATGCTTCTCTCAGAGAACAGTTGAGGCTTTGGTCAGTTGGCGATGCATATTTGATGGAACGAAGTGCTGAACGGCTCTCCTAAACACACAAGACGAAGCGTTACCTCCCGTGTCTCTCCTTTTGTTGTCCCGTTGATTGCGCTTCACTTTATCATGTATGCTTATCCATGTAACGGCCATCGTTTCAAGGGTGTTTTTCGTGTTACGCCCCACTCGCACGGGTTTAGCTTCATCCAACACCCATGGTATTGGAGTGTTCATAACCACCTGTAAAAGTAGGGTGTAACGCTTTTTTACACGCTAAGTTTTCAGGGAATTTCTGAACACCTTATTGTTTTGGGTGTTCCTAAACACCCTAAAAAGATGTAGTGCATGGGATAAAGAATACACCATTATAGGTGTAGAATGTTTTGCAGTGCAGTGTTTCCCAATGCAGCTAGCAGCAGTTTACAGGATGATAAAATAGGGCACGATTTCTGTTATGTCGATGATTTTATGTACTTTTACACTATAACGAACGCGAGAACATAAATTTTTTTGCTACAGAAAATTTAACGACCTTTGCCGCGTGTTTTCAAGACTTAAAGTTCACTTACAAACTTTGCATAATAAATCGGTAGGCTTTTTACCGTAGTGTTAGACTACAGCAGGGATGGTTCTGCCTATAAGTGTTATGCGCCGAAGAGTAAAAAAAAAACAGTTCTGTTTGAATCACGTCACTCAAACCTTGTCAAAAAAGTATTGTTTCTTTGTGTCTTGAGAACTCTTTCTGTACATTCAATGCGCATTAGTCTCCAACAGCCAGGCTAAGGTCCGCAGGCTACCCAGGACTCTTGCTGCTTTTTGTGGCGTACTTATGCTCACAAAAGCTGAAAGGAAAAATTAAGAAAACAGACGAGTTGGCAGATGATTTACCAATAACTTGTTACACAAGGCGATGCCATATTTGCATGGAGTATACCACAACCTAAAGAGAGTAGCCACGAATAGTGGCGTCAGGCTCGCGCTGGCTACATCGTGCAAGCTCTTCGTGTTGGCTGCACCATGCACCATGCAATCAGGTGGAGGGAAGGTAACTGTGGTGCATTTTTTACAGAAAAAGTTTTTATGAGATCACATCAAGGGTCGCACGCACCATCGTAGTTCACCACTATCGGGTTCCGTAACCACTATAGCACGAACTGAAAAAAACTTGATAAAAAATTACCAAAGACACACTGAGATTTGAACCCAGTATTCGACAACCTAGCCACAACGATGCCTCAACGACGCTTTTCCGACATCAAGGCAGGCTTGATGTAGGAAAAGAAATTGATTTTATTTAGGTAATGAAGCATTTTAGAACAGCAAAGAAATAACCAGGTGTCACACAAATAAAATTACTCAAAAAGTAAGTTGTCGAATGCTCCAGCCGAATGAAAAGCTTGGTCTGTTCACCTACTAAGCTTGGCGTATAACCATCTGGTAAAATTCTTCATACCGTGGTCATCCACAACAAAAAATGTATAGAGTTCACTATGATTGTGCAGCAGGTACCACGCTTCTCTGAAGAATGAACAAGAATGGCACAGTGAATGCCTTCCTACTTTTCATTTATTTATGGTGTAGTGGGTATTGGGTACTACCCTACAGGGTAGCACCATGCAAGTAGGCTTGGAGCAGCTACCCAAAGAGTGGTAGAAAAGCATTGAAAAGCAGATTTTTCAGCTTTCGCTGTGACAGTACTGCATATTTCGTGCCAGCCTGAACTTTTTTGTTGTAGTTGTGAATGTTTTTATTTTTCAGTGAAATGGTATGGAATGACGCTAAACATGTGTACAAATGTTATACGCAAAAACGTGGTACGCTGAACAGTCAGTTATGTTTTAGTAAACTGGTTTTGTAAAGATGTGTAAAGATGATGTCGATGATACATGGATAGCCCCCGCCGCCGTGGTCTAGTGGCTAAGGTACTGAGCTGCTTACCCGAAGGTCACGGGATCACATCCCGGCTGCAGCGGCTGCATTTAAAATGGGGGCGGAAATGTTGTAGGCCCGTGTGCTAAGATTTGGGTGCAAGTTAAAGAACCCAAAGTGGTTGAAATTTCCGGAGCCTTTCACTACGGCGTCTCTCATAAGCGTATAGTAATTTTGCGACGTCAAAACCCCACATATCAATCAATCAGTCAATCAATCAATCAATCAAATAGTGGGTATCAATAAATTCACCTGTAAGCTCACATATAGCAAAATAAGCTGACACAAAACGAAATAACTGGCATCCACTTCAGCGTATGGTGCTAAACTAGAATTAGACATTGAAACAGTGGTACGCTTGTGTTGGTATAGTAGATATTTGACCATTATAAACTGGACGGGCAGCATCGCACTCACAATTGACGTTTCATGAACATTGTGGCTGCGTAGGGTCTCTTTTTATACAGCAGTTCGGAGACCTGGCGTGGCTATGTGGTAGAATACTTGATTGCCACGCAGAATGCTTGGGTTCAATTGCTGCTGGGACAATAACAGATCATCTGCATTCATTGGGTCGAAGCTCCTAATGTCGGCTTTTTTAACATTCTAGCCCTTGAATTAACAATGACTGCTCTCGCCACTGTTCTACCTGCGGCGCATACCGCGGCCCGTGGTATATTGGTATTTGCCGCAAGTGTCTGCAGAAACTGGTTTCACGTCGTTTCTGGCGGGATTTTCTTCTTATTCGTGTCATCACCAGACAGGCATAGTTGTAAAACCATATTATGCTAATATTAATCCACACCATATTAAGCAGGTGATGAAGCAGGTGATAGATAGAAACGCTCGAAGTGTCTGCAGTACGTATAAAACTGCTCCACATTAAAAAAACAAAAAAGTGCTGAAAGAGCGCAACTTTAATCTGCCACGGTCTATCTTTAGGGTTTCGTTTAAATAAAATAGCCCGGTCTTGCTTTCGTTTTAAACTTCAGGAAACACTTTTACATCCCGGCGACATCACCTGAATCAAGGCAATGCATGTGGAATAGTTTTCTGTTTCTTCGAGACAATTATTAGTCTTCTCTGTAAGACTAACTGACCGCTTTATGTGCTTTCGGACATCTCTATCTCTGTTTTTTTTCTTGAACTATCAGTAAACTCTACCGTATTGGATATTCTATAATTTCGGCTGTGTTCCGGTGCACTAAAATTAAACTCAATATAAAATTTTGTCGTCGGCACACACCTAAATAACAATATGAAACTGAGGTTGTCCATAGTTTGACTAACCTTGCGGAATGGTTTATGTGTCCATCGAGAAGCGAAGACAAGATAGCAATTGAAAGGGCGATACGAACAACGCCCGTAGTGATCTATACAATTGCTGCTACCACTTCCGAGGAAGACAGGTGCGAGGAGGGGCTGCACCCTCTCTTCAAGGCAGGGCGATGGTGCACGCCTATGGTGTGTGTGTGTGTGTGTGTGTGTTTCTGTATGTGTGTGTGCTTGCGTGTGTGTGTGTGTGTGTGTGTTTCTGTATGTGTGTGTGCTTGCGTGTGTGTGTGTGTGGGTGTGTGTGTGTGTGTGTGTGTGTGTGTGTATGGATCCGCTAAAATTCAATAACAGTATAAGTGTCGGATTGGAGATACCTCTTTTATCTCACGTACGAAGAGTCACACTGTGATATGCTTGACCGTGCGCTATCAGACCTTGGACCTATGCCTCGCTTTTACCACTAAAACGAAAGTATGACTAGTTAAAATTATCGTAGTTGTCGACTGCGGGGCGCTCTGTTGCGGCTGGTACAAGTATGACAGCCAGTGCACTAATAATCGTGTCACCGAACTGACCTAAAACGCTCGGGGCCGAGATTCCCGGCCAAATCTTACTGAGTACCAAAGCCTTGACAAACAACGCGACACGTGTTGGTAATATTTAATGTAAATGGGCCCAGTAATGGTAGTACCACAACTTAGATTCCTAATTATGTCAGCGCGAGGCAACGAAAATGAAACTTTGTAAGGGGCCAGGGGATTGCGCGAAAATTCTGGCGGTGGGGAAGAGTGTCAACCTCCCCAAACCTCTGGGTATGCCCCTGCTATTGAACCTACAGCAAGTTCACTTGGTGAGTGAAGTTAAATGAAATCGATTTATTTTTAAAATTAAATACTTTCATTAGAAAGATCTCTACAATTGTCTTTGTTAAGATGTTGACTTGTTAAGCTAGCATGTATCATAGTGCGACTTAAACGTCCTAAACAGAGCTTTTTTCCTCGTTATACAAGTCTCTGCGTTACCCTTGAATAGAGGTCGCCTAATTATTGAACACTTTGCATGATCAAACAGCATAACAAGTTAGGAAATCCGCGTCTCCTGCATTGAAATTGCCTTTACGCAAGCTTGCAAGAGCACGCTGAAAAAATCGAACGCCACCGTCGTTTAATTTCTAGTCCAACAAGCACCAGTTGCCACCCCCACGCCCCTGCTCCACCAGATAAACTAAGGGCTGCAGACTGTTTTCTAGAGAAGAGTAACACGACAAGGCTAGCTTACCAAAGCTCTAGGACTGTAGAGCAGATTACAATGCATTCGTAGCTCTGACCACCACTGAGCTCTGATGTATAATGTGTAAGGCGTGAACATCCTGCGTTGCTGCTGGTGACACAAGAATGGTAAGGGAGACCCATGAACAGTTCAACGTGTGACAGCCAAGAAATTACAGTATTGCTACCAAGATAATAGATACCGATTAAAATGGCATCAAATATCTGGTTGCGGCACTGTTATTGTTTGCTGTCCGCCATCTTAATTTGCGCTGTGTTGGTACTTGCACCATTAAAAACTACTCATCATCAGTCTTTCCGCTGTTCAGAGCACAGAGGAAGACGATGCGGAAAAAATTATAGGATACAAACAAACAAACAATAGCGCGTCTACTCCAATCAACCAGACTGGGTGAAACCATGCGGAAAGGCTATCATTATCGTCATCATTATTTACAATTATATTTCAGCCAATGTTCTGAAGATACCCCGGACACTTCCTGATTTTTTATATATATTTCAATTCGTGATATTTCTTCCTCTAGATTTTAGAGGAAGTCAGTGCCGAAGAAGTTGAGGCCACCATGTATAATTTCTTCACTATACTACCCTATGTTTGGTACTTGCCCCGTAGTGGGTGCACGGAACTGCTGTCAACTGCCTCCCGAACACTGGAACTGCTTCCCGAAGGTTGCAGTGTTCATTGATTCTGGTCGGCGGGATAGGCTTTTTTATTTCGGACCGAGGGGGCACACCGCTTTTCAGCAAGTGTGACCATCGATACTGTACCTCATCACTTGAAGCGCAGTCGTGTGAAACACGGTGAGCTGATTTATTAAGCGACACACTTACTGAGGAGCAATGCAAGCGTGCAAAGTAGTTTCTGCGAGCAACGCAGCAAGGGAATTTTGTAATGATCTTGAAGCTTTCATGTATCAGTTTTTGTTGATGGAGAGATCAAGTTGGAAGGGCAGAAACAATTTTTAAAGACGCAAGCGCGACGTGAGTCCAATTATTAACTGCGAAATCACTCGAACTACGCACAAGGAGGTTGGTTGCGACTTCATATAGTATGTCATTTGTTTTTCTCATCTTATTTTTTAAAATAGAAAGCGTGTAGTGCTAGTTAGACAATTATCACTTTATGCCACACGTCTATTGAACATAAATATGGTATGTTTGACGCCTTCTTTTGTAATTACGTGATCAATTTTTGTGGACTATTTTCGTTCTGGGTGCAGCAGCCGATGAGTTTGTGGTAGCGGCAATCTCGTAGGTCACAGGTGTGACCTGACGAAGGACTTGGTAGAGCCCAGTGTATCGTGATAGTAGTTTCTCACAGAGGCCGACACGTCGAGATGGGAGCCACAGGAGAACAAGAGATCCCGCAGAAAACACGGCATCCCTAGGTCGACAGTCGTAAAGGGACTTTTGTGATGTCTGCGACGACGATAACCGAGCGCGGGCTACCACGCGTGCCGTGGGAGCACGGGTGATCGCATCCTGAACGTACGAAGTGGACAATGGTTGCCCTGACTAAAGCAGTATGTCGAAGGGCAGTAAGAAATGACGTCAGAAGAGTAGATAAAATGGGGAGTAGACTGCTGTTTCATGACGCGACGAGTTAAAGCCGAAGGTGACGAACAGCAGAGCTATGTCCCAATCAGTGTGGTTGGTGGATACGTAAATGGAAATCATATCTGTCAATGTGTGGTTTAGGCTCTCTGTAAGGCCGTCGGGTGTGATAAATGCTGTCTTCTCCCGGTCATGGTCGTCGACCGAATTTTGCCAGTAGCCGGATTGAAGGTCAATGGGGGAGAAATAGTTAGCGCCGTTGAGGCAGTCGAGCGCATTATTAATTTGGGGTTGAGGATAAACGTCCTTCTTGGTGATTCGATTCAGGTGGCGATAGTCGACGCAAAAGCACCAGGTATTGTCCTTCATTTTAACTAAGACCACAGGAGATGCCCAAGGACTCAATGAAGGCTCAATGATGTCTTTTCTAAGCATTTTCTTGACCTCCGCCTGTATAACTTGGCGCTCAGCATGTGACATGCAATAAGGGTGTTTGTGGAGTGAATTGGCGTCACTGGTTTCTATGAGGTAGGTCACGGCACTTGTACGGCCCAGGAGACGGTTGTAGACGTCAAAGATATCCAGGTAAGAAAATAAAACACCCCGGAGCGTTGCAAACTGGGAAGGTAAGAGGTCGCTGGATATCACTTTGTCGAGGAACGCCTTATACTGCGAAGTGGTGACAGGTTTCGCCACCGTCTTGGTGCCAGGGGTAAAAGAACAAATCGAAAATTCATCAAGAGTGGAAAAGATCGGCTAAAGTGATGCCTTAAGGAAGAACTTGGGTCGGTGTAGAGAAGTTCAGAGTCGGAAGTAGCGTCGTGTTGTTAGCAACAACCACTGAAGTATGTGGCAGTGCGATGTGGTGCGTAGGGGTCAAATCAATTAGGGGAGCCACCAGATAGTCTCAATCAGGAACGGATGGAAAGGGCGACACAGGAATGTACATAGCAGCCTGCGGCGGTAGCCGCAAAGACTCCACGGATCGTAGCCGAGTGCGACTTGGAGTAAAATTGGTGCACAAAGGCTATTCAAGCCATAAGATATCTGTAGAACAATCGATGTGGGTGGAGTGGGCGGTTAAGAAATCAATTTCAAGAATGAAGTCGTGTGGGCAAGCATCAAGGACTGCAAAGAAAACGGAAGTGTTGTGGCCGGCAACAGTAACGCGGGCAGTGCACATGCCAAGCACCGATGTTGATTTGATTGATTTGTGGGGTTTAACGTCCCAAAACCAAGCACCGATGTTCGGCTTCCATTGGCCACTCGAACAATAGAGAACATAGCAGGTGCGAGAACATTTTTTCAGGCGAGATCGAAGTGTTGAACTCATAACAGATACTTGTGCACCAATGTCAATTAGAGCAGTAAAAGCGTGGCCATCAAGGAACACTCGATGTAAATTGCGTTTTGAATTTGTAGCCGGTGGAGGGTTTTCGTTCCGGAGCTGCACTCCGGAACCAGACCAGGAGCTGCACTCGTCAGTTTTCCGGGGGATCACCAGAATAAGGCGGTGATGGAGAGCGGTGGCGTTGAGCCGACCCTGAGGTGACAGCCGACCCTGAGGTGACGGCTGACCCTGAGGTGACAGCGAGCGGCTAGACCAGTTTCTTTGGGCGATGACGTCGGCGTAGGATGATTCGGAGCGTAGAGATGAACGGCGAGGTGAAGGGTCCTGAAGATGGTCATCTGGAAAAGAAGGTTGTGAATAATGTCCACGGTCTTGACGATGTTCGACATTAGGAAAGCGTGGCCGAAAATACTACCTGTTTCGGCAATGGCGGCAGATGTGCCCAACTTGAGAGCAAGAAAAGCAGATGGGTCGATCATCGTGCGTGCGCCCCTCAGATAGATTCCGGTAGCGTGGTGGAAACCGAGAAGTCGAAGCTGCCGCAGCGACAAGTGGAGTAGAGTGGTGGTCAGCGTTCTCAACGGGAGTGCTCATGGGCTGTGGCATGATCCTGGCGGGCTGGGGAACCTGGACGCCCAGGTTAGTAAACTCCTGACGTACGACGGCTACAATAAGCGAGACTGTTACCCAGTTGTCTTGCGCAGGGGGCTTTAAGAAGCGGGTGCCATGGCCTCCAGCTCCTGGCAAACAATCTTTGTGACCTTGGCAGGAGGCGCAAGTTAACGGGGCGCTGCAGAATCCTCACAAGACGAAGTCGCAGCGGTGTTTGGTAGTCTCGTGAAGTGGTGGGTCATTCGCCTGCTTTTAGCTTGTTCAAATCGTCGGCAGTCAAACATTATCGAGTCGACAGTGGAACAGTTCTTACACATTAGTATGTTGATAGCATCATCAGCAATGCCTTTCAACACGTTGCTGATCTTGTCCGCCTTGGACATGTTTTTGTCAGTCTTCCGGCACAGTGCAGTACGTCTTGGATGTACGTGACGTACGGCTCCGTCGATGATTGAACACACGACGCGAGTTCCTGTCTGGCTGACATCTGACGAGCAATTGACTGACCGAACAAGTCGCGAAGCTTTTGCTTGCATGTGTCCCAGCTGGTTAATTCTTCTTCATGCATCTCGTACCAGGCGCGTGCTGTACCCCGTAGGTAGAATAGAATATTTGACAGCATAAGCGTCTCGTCCCACATGTAGTGCTTGCTGATGCGCTCGAATAATGCGAGCAATTCTTCAATGTCCATGCTGTCCGTCCCGGAAAACGTCCCAGGGTCAAGAAGATGGGAAGGGGAAATTAGTGGTGATGGAGCCAGCGTGAATGGTGAGGCCTGAGTGCTGGTTTGAGGCATCGTGGTTGGACAAAGCTGGCGTCCACTGCGGAGTTCCGGAGCTGGGTTGTGTGAGGACCCTGCACCTTCCACCAATAGATGTTACGGGGAAGATTTATTCACCGACAGCAGGTCTTGCTAACGGCTTAAATAGCGCACAGTCATGCAGGCCAACGGGAAAAACTCGAGAGACGAACCGACAACAACCACGTTGTCGTCTTACTCCTTTCGGGTGCCATTTCAGCTGTGCCGAAGCGACAGTTCCTTATACGTATCAATATATATAAATATATATATGTATATATATATATATATATATATATATATATATATATATATATATATATATATATATATATATATTGTAGCGAAGCCTCCGAACCCTGAAATGGGTCGAACTCTTGAGTACCTTCTAGTGGGGCTACCCAACAAGGACGCCGTTCACGCTGAGAGCCCGTGCTTGGCTGTGACTGTCGCCATTGTATATTCTCGCTCGTTGCCGGCTAATAAACGCCTTAACATTTTGGTGGAGAGTGCTGCGAACCCTGTCTATGCCTTTGGAGCTACGATCACGTACCCTGCCATCTACTATGTACCACGACGCTTCTCAGCAAACGCCTCCTCCAATGCCACCCCCTTGTCCCGGTGTCCCCAGAATCCGCGATCCACCCATCTTCACTGGCGCTGAAGGCACTGACGTGAAGGACTAGCTCGCCATTTACGAGCGCGTGAGCGTCCCCAACAAATGGGACGAGGACGGCAAGCTGACCAGCTTGGTGTTTTACCTTGCCGGTGTCGCCAGTTTGTGGTACAACAACCACGCATCCGATTTTGCCACCTGGTCCGATTTCAAGACCGCAATCGTCAAAGTCTTCGGCCGCCCACCTGTTCGCAAGCTGCAAGCCGAGCAGCGCTTGCGTGAGCGTGCTCAGGAGGCTGGTGAGTCATTCACCAGCTATATTGAAGATGTCCTGGACCTATGTAACAAATCCAATCACACCATGTCCGAGTCTGACAAGATCCGAAACATCATGAAAGGCATTGACGATGATGCCTTCACGATGCTGCTCGCCCAAAACCCCGGCACGGTGGCTGAGGTCATCACACTGTGCCAGAGCTACGAGGAGCTCCGCCGGCAGCGTTCGATGATCCGACGCTCCCCACCACGAGCTGCAACGCTTGCTGGCTTGGAGGCCAGTTGTGACCAAGTGGCGTTGATGGCAGACCTGAAGTCCTTTATCCGTGAGGAAATCGCGCGTCAGTTCTCGCTCCTGCCCTTTGCCCACCAACCTGCTGTTCAACAATTGGCTACTACCCTTCTCCCTCCCATCCGCCGAGCGATTGAACAGGAAATAGTGGAGGTAATGCCTGCTTACCACCCCCAACAGCCTCCGGCTCCTGCGTCCCTGAGTTACGCGATAGTGGTCGCCAGGCCGCCCCAAGTCGTTCAAGCACCCGCCCCTCTGACCTACGCTGAAGCTGCTGCATGACCTCCGTCCTTTGCAGCGGGTATGCCCGCTACGTATGTTGACGTAACCCCTCAGCCTCAGCTTCAGTCCACCATGCAGCCACCAATCCGTCCATCGGCCCTTACGACATGGGTGAGACCTACCCCGGTGAACAGATGACGCACACGCGACAACTGGCCCATCTGCTTTGCCTGTGGTTACGCCGGTCACGTAGCCCGTTATTGCCATCGCCTACAGCCGGCTCCGATTTCTTCACCTGTTTTTGGCCAACTCAGCCGTCCTTATCACGAAGAACTGCCGTCTATGTCACCTCGGTCTCGCCCAGGTCCATCTCGAAGATCGCCGTCTCCACGACGTCGTTCCCTGTCCCCCATGCGGCCAAGTGCGGCTGCTCATAAGTGGGAAAACTATTCGTCGCAGTCCCCGAGGCAAGGACTGCGACGCTATCGCAATGTGAAAGCCCTAAGAGCAGCCCTTCGAATGTCATTGACGTGCTTGTGGACGGTGTTTGTGCATCGGCTCTTATTGACGCTGGAGCTGCCGTATCAGTTATGGACGAAAAACTCTGCCGCTTACTTCGAAAAGTGACGACGCCACTTTGTGGGTTATCCCTCCGTACTGCAAGTTTGCACCGCATTCATCCTACAGCAGGGTGCACAGCTCGCGTTGTCATCCAGGATGTCCTGTATGTCGCCCAGTTCATTATCATTCAGGCATGCTTTCATGACGTCATCCTGGGATGGGACTTTCTCTCCCGCCATGACGCCGTCATCCATTGTGCCGCCGCCGAAATTGAGCTCTCACCCTTCTCGCATTTGACGCCAGAAGACAGTCCCCCGACACTGAGCAAGATTCTAACGAAAGACGATACAACAGTGCCTCCAAACTCGACGACGGCTGTGTCTGTCTACTGCGCTGGTCTCTCCGACACCATTGGACTTGTTTCGCCATCTGACCGCGCTTGCAGCAGGAAAGGGTTGCTAGTACCTTTCGCGACCGTGCAGGTCAACCAGGGCAACACTGCTATTTTTGTAACCAACCCGTCCCTGTACGCTGTTACCTTGCTTCGAGGGGAATGTCTCGGCAGAGTGGAACCAGTCGACGACGCACAAGTCCTGGACGTACCCGATGACACGCGCGGTCCAAGGTCGTGTACCATCAATGCTGTTTCCACTTCTGATTCGTCATCTGCTGATGTATTTGGCCCCTCCATCGCTGACAACCTTACGGCCGTACAGCGTTCCCAACTTCTGGACCTGTTGCAAGAATATCGTTCTTCTTTCGATGTCGGGCGAAGTTCTCTCGGTCGCACGTCCGCTGTTTCGCATCGCATCGAGACTGGTGCCCATCCACCTTTACGGCAACGTCCATATCGCGTGTCGCCTGCTGAACGTCGAGTAATTAATGATCAGGTTGATGATATGCTCAGACGCGACGTTATTCGGCCCTCGGACAGTCCATGGGAGTCTCCTGTTGTTGTTGTTGCGAAGAAAGACGGTTCTGTGCGGTTCTGTGTGGACTACAGACGACTCAATAAGATTACTCGCAAGGATGTTTATCCACTGCCACGCATTGATGACGCGATTGACAGCCTTCATGGAGCCGATTTTTTTCTTCTCTCGATCTGCGCTCGGGGTTCTGGCAAGTACCCATGGCTGACGACGCTCGACCAAAGACCGCCTTCGTCACGCCAGACGGCTTGTACGAGTTCAACGTCATGCCGTTTGGTCTATGTAATGCACATGCGACCTTTGAGCGCATGATGGACACCGTTCTGCGCAACTTGAAATGGTACACCTGCTTGTGTTACCTCGACGATGTCATTGTCTTTGCTCCGGATTTCTCCACGCATCTCCAACGTCTGAAAGAAGTTCTCGCACGTGTGAGCAATGCCGGCTTGCAACTAAATCTAAAAAAGTGCCGCTTTGCAGATCGGCAACTCACCATACTGGGGTACGTCGTGTCCAAAGACGGCATTCTTCCTGATCCTGCCAAGCTTCAGGCCGTGGCCGAATTCCCCAAACCTGCATCTGTCAAAAAACTGCGTAGTTTCGTGGGCCTGTGCTCAAACTTCCGACGCTTCATACGACATTTCGCCACGATAATATCACCGCTGACGAAGCTCCTTGGAAGCAACGGGCCCTTCAATTCGCGGTCATCCGAGTGTGACGACGCGTTCGCGAAGCTCCGCCATTTGTTGACGTCGCCTCCCATTCTACGCCACTACGACCCTACAGCCCCAACAGAGGTGCACACGGACGCCAGTGGTGTAGGCCTCGACGCTGTCCTGGCGCAGCGAAAACCCGGATTCCCTGAATATGTCGTAGCATATGCAAGCCGTACGCTCACGAGAGCCGAGAAAAACTACACCGTCACGGAGAAAGAGTGCCTGGCGATCGTCTGGGCTCTTACAAAGTTTCGGCCTCATTTGTATGGTCGCCCATTCGATGTCGTCACCAACCATCATGCACTAAGCTGGCTTTCATCATTGAAGGATCCCTCAGGCCGTCTCGCCCGTTGGGCTCTTCGCTTACAAGACTACGACATCCGCGTGCTCTACCGCAACGGACGCCAGCGTGCTGGCGCCGACGCCCTCTCGCGCTCCCCTCTGCCTGAAGGTGATGTGCCCTGCTCAGTATCCTCGGCTGCTGTTTCTGCCATTGATGTTGACATTATCGCTACCGAACAGCGAAAGGATGATTGGATAGGCCCGCTCATCGACATGCTGTCTGATCCATCCGCAACGCCATCCACGCGTGCCTTGCGTCGTCAAGTTCGCCATTTCGCCATTCGTGACGGCCTCCTACACCGACGCAATTATGACGCCGACGGCCGGCAGTGGTTACTCGTGATACCCCGCAGTCTGTGGTCAGAGATATGTGAATCCTTCCATTCTGATCCGCAATGCGCGCACTCTGGGGTATTGAAAACCTACCATCGCATTCGAAAACGCTACTTCTGGGGCGGGATGTACCGCTATGTGCAGCAGTTCGTTCGCTCTTGCCTAACTTGCCAACGCCGTAAACCGTCAGCCCACATGTCGCACGCTGGTCTGCAACCGTTACCTTGCCCTGACCGTCCCTTTGGGCGCGTAGGTATCAATTTGTATGGACCACTTCCTCTGACGTCGGCTGGTAACCGCTGGGCCATCGTTGCCGTTGACCATTTAACGCGATACGCCGAAACCGCCGCTCTCCCTGCGGCTACTGCGCGCGATGTTGCGTCCTTCCTGCTGCATCAATTTATACTGCGCCACGGACCACCCCAAGAGCTTTTTAGTGATCGAGGCCGTGTCTTCTTGTCGGAAGTCGTCGAAGCCATTCTGACAGAGTGCCATTCTGTCCACCGTAAAACTACTGCTTACCACCCACAGACGAATGGCCTCACCGAACGCTTTAACCGCACCCTCGGTGACATGGTTTCCATGTACGTCGCTGCCAACCACACTAATTGGGATAATATACTGCCCTTCGTCACCTACGCCTACAACACCGCCCCTCAGAGCACGACTGGTTTTTCACCTTTCTACTTGCTGTACGGAAGGCACCCGTCGCACACCATGGACACAATGCTCCCGTACACGCCGGATCCATCTGAGTGTACACATATTTCCGAGACAGCCAGGCTTGCTGAAGAGTGTCGCGAGCTTGCCAAGACTTACGACGCAAGAGCAAGAGCGGCAGAAGAGTATTCGTGATGGCTCCACCACTTCTGAGCCCACGTTTCTTCCTGGTGCGCTTGTATGGCTCTCGATCCCGACCTCCGCAGCTGGCCTCTCTTCCAAACTACGTCCCAATTACGAAGGCCCCTACCGTGTTATCGAGCGCACCTCACCCGTCAACTATCTGATCGAACCCGTTGAACAATCTTCGGACATGCGCCGCCGTGGGCGAGACATCGTCAACGTGGAGCGCCTGAAGGCTTATTATGACCCGCTCATAGAAACAAGCTGTTAGGTCGCCAGGCGGTTCCCTCTTCGACCCCGGGGTAATTGTAGCAAAGCCTCCGAACCCTGAAATGGGTCGAACTCTTGAGTACCTTCGAGTGGGGCTACCCAACAAGGACGCCGCTCGCGCTGAGAGCCCGTGCTTGGCTGTGACTGTCGCCATTGTATATTCTCGCTCGTTGCTGGCTAATAAACGCCTTAACAATATATATATTGTAAGATGGCGTCGAGAACACTCAAGAATCTTCTTTATTGACTCGAGTATGTGCCCCACAACCTAAACTTAACTGGTGATGATGATTATGTACAGATGAAAAGATGGAACGCATAAATAATGCTCACACTTATTTTCCCCGCGCACTTGAGCGGCCGGCCCGGCCGAAACTTAGGCGGGAAAGGTACGGCGCACGAAGGGTTTAAGACGTGAAACGTGGAATATCTCGGAGGCACGGTAACGACGGTCCGAGGAACCCTCGACGGGAGTGAGAAGGTAATTGACCTTGTCAATGATGATTATGTACAGATGAAAAGTTGGGACGCATAAATAATGCTCACAACATATATATATATATATATATATATATATATATATATATATATATATATATATATATATATATATATATACACACATATATATATATATATATATATATATATATATACACGTAAGAAAACGTAGGAAAACTTAGTTGCCTACCTGCGTAACCTTTATTACCCTGTCCATCCTTTTTCAACCTTGCTCAGCAAGTCGCACTACATTGTCTGTATCCGTTGATTACGTAGCCGCTCTGTAACGTCTTTCTCATTTTTATTAGTATTTTATAGTTTTTTTCTTTTTTTCTTTGCTTTTAGCGGTCGTACTACTCATTCATGTCATGTGCTTTATCTATTATGCGTTTTATGCTTTATCTTTTATTTGTAAACAACGTGCTAGCCACGTGCTCGCTCATGGAAGCAATATCTTCTTACTCGTAGATTAGGTGCCCTTCATATTGTGTGACTTGCATATATATATATGCCCATATATCGCCTTTCATGCCGGTTTTCATATTTGTATCTTACTGATATGCACATGTATATAGACAGCACTCGCGCCGTAAACTGTATTCTGATGAAGGCCGGACTCACGGCCAAAACGTCAATAAAATCACTTCGTACGTGCGTCTTCTTTCTTATACGAATATATATATATATATACATATATAGATATAGTGGGAGTAATATTTCAATGGGCCAGATAGGCTTCGTGAAGGTATGGGATATGGAACAACGGGAGCGTTGTCAACAAGAATAAATATATTTATTTCCCAACAGTTTCGGGAGGGGTCCTCCCTCCCGAAACTGGGGATGAGTTGAACACATCAGGGGATGAGTTGAACTCATCCCCTGATGAAGGGAGGACCCCTACTAAAACTGTTGAGAAATAAATATAGTTATTCTTGTTGACAACGCTCCCATTGTGCCATATCCCGTATATATATATATATATACATATAAATATGTATATATATATATATATATATATAATTTTTACTGTTATACGGGGTTTCGTCGGGGTTTGCAAACAAGTGCTACTTGTTCGCAAACCCTTACGAGGACCGGCCCATCCGGTTGAAACCAAAACCGGTGGAGATAAAATTAAGGCAGCCGCTAAGTGGTGTCTTTTCTGTTCTCCCTCTCTCTCTCATTGTATCTATATATATTACAAACTGATTTAATGTATCGGAGCTTTATATTTGGTGGAGCTATGTTGGGTACCGCTTCCCTGCGTCATCTTGGAACTTCGTATCCACAGACGCTTCCTTCGCCACCCGTCACCTGCGCTGGAAGTGTTCTCCTGCGAGAGCCTTCAATCTTCAGCGGAACCGAAGAAAACGATGTTAAAGCCTGGCTGTCGATTTTCGAAAGCGTGAGCAATCTTAGCAAGTGCGTTGACGCGGAGAAGATAACGCGGGTATTGTTCAATCTTTTGGGTGTGGCCAGTTTGTGGTTCAGAAACCATGCGGGTGACGTGGGAACGTGGCCACTCTCCGAGACTGCAGTTATAGCATTATTTTATTAACCCGCCGTCAGAAAACTCTGCGCCAAACAGCGCCTGCACTCGCGTGCACAGGACACGAGGGAGACGTTCACCAGTTACATTGAAGACGTTGTGAACCTGTGCAGACGCCTCAGCGCTGACAGGACGTAAACTAACAATGTAAAGCTTGTCATGAAAGGGATCGATGATGATAATTCTCAAAAGCTGCTGGCGAAGAACCCGATCACAATCGGTGACGTTATTAGCTTGTGCCAGAGCTTCGACAAATTACGCAAGCAGCGAGCCCTCGCAAAGCGAGTTCCACGACCAAATGCGGCGCCACTCTCGAGCATCACCAACGTACCCGAAAGCGTGCCGTCTCTGACAAAAATTAAGGCCTTCACTCGCAAAGAATTTGCAAGGCAGCTCTCACTGGTGTCCTTCACTCAAGAGCAGACCTAAACTCAGCAGTTCTTCATTCGTGACGTCATCCAAGAAGAGGTTGCTGAGTTGCTTCCCTCCGCCCGTGAGCAGCTTCTTGTGGCTACCCCACTTATATACGCCGCGGTAGCTTCTATGCCCACCCGAGGAGGACCAGTGTCACTTACCCAGCGTCCTCTGAGCCGTACTCCTCCTCCTCTTCCTATTTCCTGGTCCAACAATGCTCATGTACACCCATGGCGAACGCTCGACAATCGCCCCAAATGCTTCGCCTGTAGAAACCCTGGAAACGTCGCTAGGCACTTCCGCCGCCGCGATCAGACCTTCGATGACAGCCAACGGGTGCCTTACTTCTAACGGGAATCTGACGCGCCTTATGCTCCCTCCATCGCACCGTAAACTCGCTACCACGCTGATTGTCGCCCTCGATTCAAACATCTCTGCTCACCATCCCCTCGTTGGCGATGCGTTGATGACCACCTACCGACGAGGGAAACTAGACAACGCAGTTCCCGAGGCAAGAACTGCGATATTCCGAGTTTGCCCAAGTCCTCGGTCTTCCTCCAGTAATGTCATTGACGTCTTAGTCAAAAATGTCGCAACAGTTGCTCTTGTCGATACCGTAGTTGCTGAATCAGTAATCGATGCTGAATTTTGTCGCTCACTTCGTAAAATCACGACGCCTCTTTTTGGATTATCGCTTCGAACAGCAAGTCCTCAGCCCCTTCAACCAACCACAGCGTGTACCGTGCGTGTGACCATTAAAGACATTGTGTACACAATACAACTTATTGTGCTTTCATCATGCTCCCAAGACATCATCTTAGGGTGGGACTTTTTTTTCGCGTCGCAACGCCATATTTGACTGTGCTCAGGCGGAGGTTGGATTCTCCTTCCTCGCCGACTTGACCTCCATCGCCCATCAATCTGCCGCTAAGCTTATCGTGAAGGAAGACACCAATGTCCACCCATGCTCTTCGGAATTTGTACAGGTGTCATGCAGTGCCATATATGACGAAATGGCCTTGTTCCTGCCGTCTCGAAACTTTGTTACACCAAGAGCCCTTCCGTTGACTTTTGCTGCTTTTGATTTGGCTGGTCGTTTTGGCGCTATGCCCATTCACAATCTTCTTTCGACATCGCTGTCATTCCTTCGTTGCAAGTGCCTTCGTAATGTCAAACTCATCGACTCGGCACTAATTTTCTCCGTCCCCGATGAGGTATCTTCAACAGCCCCCTGTGAAGTGGGTGTACTTTCCATGTCTGATGAAGCATCTACGGATGTAGTCAGCCTGTTCATCGCCGAAGATTTGACGTATTCGCAGTGGTCGCAGCTCCTTACCATGCTTCAGCACTTCCGCCCTTCAGTCGATCTTGCACAAGCATCACTAGGCCGTGCATTCACAGTTGAACACCACATCTATACTGGCTCTCACTCACCACTGCGGCAACGACAATATCACGTGTCCCCTACAGAACGTCGGATCATTGCGGAAGCGTCATCCAAACTTCGCAGAGCCCACGGGTTTCCCCAGTGGTACTCGTCACAAAGAAAGCCGGGTCCATTCGGTTCTGCGTTGATTTTTAGAGATCGAAAAGATCACGCTGAAGGATGTTACCCAGCACCTCCACCAAATGTAAAGGTGCTTTATTGTACTGGAGCTGTTGGCTCATCGCACACAGGTTCGAGCCCAGTCTGCTGGCTCGTGCCTCTGACGCACGCACAATGCTGCTGCACTTGCGCTAATGTACTTTTTATCGATATATATATATATATATATATATATATATATATATATATATATATATATATATATATATATATATATATTTGTTAGGGTATGCAAACGCTTTTAAAACGGAGCTTTTATAAGCGTTAACTATGAACAACTATGGTAGCAATTGTGTTAGTCAGGTGTCTGTTGTCTTGTTAGCCTCGGTCAAAAAGACAGACAAACAACTTTATTTTGGTCATAAAAGGTGAGGCAGCGGGCCTCACCCAGTAGTTGACTCGTCTCATGTCGGAAGAGAGAGGCCATACCTCTCCACAGGCTCTCGATCCCTCTGAACTGCCGGAAGCTGGACGTCTTGCTTACCGTCTGTAATCACCATGATTCCAGTGTTCTTCCCTTTGAATGTCCTGTAACACAGTGCACTGGCAGAGCATGTGACTGAGAGAATAATAGTCATCACAATGCTACCAGAGTGAATCAACTTGGGATGAAGCATGCTCAAAAAGCATTTTGTGAGACTTAACCCTGTCTGCAGCTTTTGGGGTGTGCTTGCTTGAGACCTGTGGCTCTTATAATGAAAAAACACAGGTTGTCTCTCTCGAACTGTATATTTGTCATATCGGCCTAGCGCCTCCTGTAGCCTGTCAAATGTAACAGTCGCGCCTGCGTGTTAAGTACATAAATTTCGTGCCAATATTTTTTCATTAAATTTGTTAGTGTGGTTGTATGTTTTTCATGTGTCTTTTTTGCGGTACATTATCACTTTCCACTGTGTCCATTATAAAAAAGGGTAACCAGAAATGGTTGACAATAGGCCTTTTCTGGGTTCTAGCAGCACCTACAGTGTAGACTGCTGAAACCGAAACTGGTGGCATTTAACCTTCATAACAATCGGTCACGTGCTGATAAGCCATTGTTGGGGCCTTTCTTCGGGGCAAGCATTTGATTGTTTGTGACCACAGATTTTGCTTCGCCCGCAAATGACGTCGCGATTGAGCAACCAAAACTCAAGGCGCGTCTCTATGCTGCCACCCAAGCGCGCACTGCCTAACCGCAGAATACCCACGCCTACACAATGACTAAACTTGTAGTCCCAGACGTTTTATAATCGCTAATATTATCACTTGGCAGAGTTGTTCAGAAAGATTTGTTAATTTTCTATTAGTGCAGTTAGGCTGCTGTGCTTCATGAGAGAAGTGCGGTACTTTGTTCGGATACCTCTTTGGAGCTTTCACATCTCGAACAATTCGAAAAAAAAGCCTCTAGTAATAATTGTGAACTAAGGCAATTTTTTTCTTCTTACCGAGAAAACTTTCTCAGCAGTCCCATGTGTATACCTCCGCGCAGGTAAGCTGTTTTTACTCACGAAGTGAAAAAAAGTTTATTCTCAGTTATTAGCCTACGAGCAATAAAAAATGTTTTTTCCTGTGCTGAAGCAAGTTCTCAAGAATAATGTGAGAAACAATTTAATCTCAATTTTGTTAGTGTTATCATCTGTTTTCTGAGACACCAATCACCGAGTTTCTTGTGTTATGCGTTTGTGGATCAGCTGGACGTTAGTGCCGTTACAATAATCCATTCCCGTTTGCTGCAGAACCGTACCCCGACGCACCAATGGACAGATTTTTCCCCACATGGATACAGGTCCGCTTTCACTCTTCTCGCTATATGTGGATTGGTAAGGCGACGACACTGCACAATGAGGACGAGACCACTGCTTATTACAGGGTGGGCGAAGAAATTCTAGTAGTAACGCCAGAAATTATGCGTAGTCCCTTCCTATATCTATACGGGGCGCTCGGACTGAACTATGGTGGCCTTGGTATGGTAAGCAGGCTTTTTTTATACTATGTTAAGCAAACAATATGCTTAACTCTATTGCTTTCGTCACACTACTAAGTTTCGACCCAGTTCTAAGAGGAGTGCAGCTGATACGAAGCAATCGGACATAATTACGTACACATGGGTGTTGCTTATTGACAAGGTGCATAGTGTAAGCCGGTAAATGGAATTTCATCCGACGTTCACTTGACTGTTTCATTAGGTACTGGTGAAACGAGTTTAAATTCATAGCTTCGCACTAGTAGATTTTAGTCTTAACCCTCTTGTCACGTTATTTCTGTAATGTGCTTGTACAGCGCCAGGCACATAATCTCACTACAAGCGACGCTAATATTCGAAGAGTTTGCATCGTGCGAAGCTTTTCGCATCAAGCGAACACAGGAATAACAGCATTTTAAATCATGCTTAAAGCAGTCAACAAACAAAACAGTTTGTAGACCAGGGAAGGTTTCTTTCAAAGGACACGTGTTCTTATGATAATGCAGACCACAATGAACCTTACCAATACTTCACTGCGGCACTTTAGCGACTTCTGGTTAGATAGGATCCTCATTGTGGATGCATGCATCACATATATGTGGAGCCGAAGAAGAGAGCATTACAGGAATAACAGGCATGTCATGAATAGCACAAATGATAAGGTGTAATCACGCTGGATTTATCTTGCACCCATTACTTATGATATACAAATGACAACTGACAGATAATAATGCAACAAAAGTCTAGGGATTGTGGCGAGCTATAATTGTAATTGTATAATGAAAACTGGATAAAAAGATAGCTTTCCAATGGCAGGGAGCAAGCCAGTGACCTACTGAACTACAGCGGTGGTCACCTCTCCTTTCTCCATATTAGGTAAAATATATACGTGCATCTAATCCTGTGAGAGTTAGTCAGCGTAGTGAGTAGCAAAAACGAGTGTGGAAGAATCTGCTTGTGCCCGTTATGCGTCACGCGGAACGAGATATTACTATGAGCTGGCACCTGGGCAATGCATAGTATGTCTTATTACGAGCTAGCAGCTGATGTCATTGTAATAAAATTTTCTATTATACGTGACGCCAATTCAACAGAAACTTCGCTAGTTCTCATGGCTATTTACGGTGCTGACTACCTCTCTCGAGTTTAAACCCACAAATATATAACCCTCAAAGTTAATGGGGAGATGACCACCACTCTGCCTGTGTTTATAGAGCATCAGACATGGTGTTGGAAAGTAACAGCTTCGGTCACTGCCAGCGGCAGGTGAAGTTCTTTTTCACTTTTCATATTTAGAATACACTTACGAGAAATACCATCTTCTACTTTTTCTTCGTATCAAATACTGTTAATTATCTCTATTACTGTGTCTGAAAAATGGGTAGAAGTAGTAATAGACTTTTATTCAGCCACAATTTACAGGCCGAGCATTTTGACCGCCTGTGCGACCAGTCGACGCTGTTCTTCTTCCCCTTCGGCACCAATCCAGTCGAGCGTGGGGGTGATGGAAAGGGATGGGTAAGGGTAATGGCTAGATTGCTTAGCAGTTGGGCCGTAAAAACAGGCAGTGTGACAGGTCAACGTATAGGGAGGGGCAATTGGGACAGCAGGGGTTAGACCTATATTTATAAAGGAAAAGGCGAGAGAGGGTTATCAGGCAGTTTATTTGGATGTGCCGTAGAGTGCGAGCCTCGAGCGCAGTGAGTAATAAATGAGGGGGAGGGTAAAGACGCTTGTCGAGCCGGAGCTGGAGATATACCTCCTTGATAGTGTGACGCAAGGAGATCTGCCGATCGTTATTCGCGGAGCTCTCACTGTGTTCCGAAGGTGTGGGCCAGGGAGTAAACGGTGCCCGGTGCAATATATCGCGGGCAAGCTGATGATCTAGCTTATTGCCGTTATTACCTGAATTCCCAGGAACCCAGCGGAGGAAGACAGTGGAGGGTTGAAGAGCAGAGGCCGCTCGCTCGACCTCCTGTTGAAGAGCAGGGGGCAACCTGTTGTTGTGTATGTGGCGGATGGCGGCGTTAGAGTCAGAGTAAATCGTGTACTCGGGGAGAGAAGGGAGGGAGGAAAATGTCTGCATGGCGTGGACCATGGTAAGGACCCTGAGCGAAAGTACATTTGGCGGGTGTAAGTATGGCCCGCAGGGGTGCGTGTCAGGTGCCGAAAAGTGTGGATGGTAGATAACGTAGCAAATAAAAACGAGCCCTTGAATTTCGACTTTTATCTATAATAAATGGTATACGTGGCATCATGCGTAACGCATTTGGCCGCATAAAACAAGGGCTGCTCGGTGAGTTTTTTGTTACTGTTGTGCAACAATTCAGAATGCCACTTTTGTTTTGCTCTGAACTAGCAAGTATTCCCTACTGCACTTTATTATTGTCTAGCTGCTCCCTGAAGTAAACTCTGTGAGCATATTTCGGCTAGCAGTGCCGTGTTCTTGTGAATGCTGAATGCGTCGTGAGAACTGAGCACTGTCTAGTGGCGTCCAATGGTGATACCGGTAACGTGTCGAAAAATAGTCCAGAAAGCCTTAGGGTAGTGCCAAACACGAGCTCAGCTGAGAATCAGGACGCGTCCATACGTATCGTGCTGCGCAGGGTGAGGAGGACGAGTGGTAGTCGCTTCGTTCAGAGTATCAACGATTGCGAGGCCATGAGCGAAGCTTTGAGTTGGCGGTCAAATCGCTCAACCATACCTTTCGACATCGGGTGGTAGGCCGTCGTCTTGATGTGTCTGACACCAAACATTCGGGATAAGATGAGGAATAGCGCGAAGCCAAACTGATGACAATGACCGGTTGTGATAGTCTTGGGAGCTCCGTAGCGGCTTATCCATACAGTGATGAGTCCGTGGACGACTGTCACTGCCATGATGTCGGTGAGGGGTAGTGCATCAGGCCACTGCGTGGACCGGTCTACGCAGGTTAGCATATAGCGGCTGTTTTGAGATAGGGGCAATGGGCCTACGAAGTGCAGGTGCACGTGACTGAACCGCGAGTCAGGAGGCGTGAAGGTACTCAGTGGGCAGACCGTCTTGCGCCGGACTTTGGTTAGCTATCACTTGAAAGAAGCATGTGTCCAGCGGTGGACGTCGATGTTCATTCGAGGTTATAGATATCGCCTGGCGATGAGGCGCTGAGTCACACGTATACACGGGTGCGACAAAGAATGCAAGGCGTCGAAGACTGCGGCGAAATAGTGCTGGAACGTAAGAGCGAGGACAACCGGTAGAGCTGTCGCAAACGAGGGGAATCGCGCAGCCTGGAAGTTGGCCTTCTTTGAGCTTGATGAGGTTCTCTCGGAGTCGCAACACCTGAAGCTCGCTGTCGTCCTGTGGTGCAGTAGCCGTGGCTGCAAAATTTACTGGTGGGTGTTCATTCAGAGTTGCGTTGATTTCTATTCGGGAAAGCGCCTCAGCAACGGAGTTGTCTTTGCCACTGATGTGCCGGATATCACTCGTGAACTCCGATATTTAGGCAAGCTGGCGCATCTGACGTGAGGTGTAGGCAGAGTAGGTAGCGGGCAATTGACACGTAAGCAGCTTGTGGTCGGTGAGGATATGGAACTGCCGACCTTTTAGGGAGTGTCAAAAGTGCTTGATAGCCAAGTAGGTCGCGAGCAGTTAGCGATCAAATGTGCTATAACGACGCTTGTTCTCTGAGAGCTTCCATGAGATGAAAGAAAGGGCACGGCGGTAACTCAGCGATGTGGTCGACTATTCCTTTTCTGTACCTAATACAGATGTTCGTCGCTTTCCTGCTACCTGTGGGACACGACACACCAATATGCGCTGGACATGGCATTTTTATGCCGCTTTCCAGCGTGATCAACCAGCACACGTCACCAACGATTCTGAACCTTTACCAGTTGGCCTTCATCTGGGAGCAGCCAGTATCAGCGACAACCACGCATGGTCAAGACACCAGACAATTTTACCTGGTGGCGAAATACGACGGTTCAACTATAAATGCTGGCGTAAATCGATTGTGGGCTGAAGGGCACGGCGGCAACTTAACGATGCGGTCGGGCAATTCTCTCCTGTACTTCATGCAGGTGAGCAGGAGCTATGAAAAATGTTTTCGTTCTAACGACCCACTCTTGATCATGCTGCCGTGCCCACAGCTCGTTTGCTTGCTTGTAAATAATCTTGTAGACTGTGCTGAAAAGTTATTGCTATTGTCAGGAGACGTAGAATTAGACCCTGTTCTTGATGTTACCCCGTTCGCGAAGTAGCTACAAAGCATTGCTGACGAGTTAAAAGAGATAAAAGAGGAGCACCTTGCGGCTAGTGAGTCGAAGCTGGATAATATTAGTGTCCTAGACAGCAAAATAGCAAACTGCGAAACCAGAATGTGTGCCCTACAGAAAGTGGTTCGAAAACTTGAACTTCAGATTGAAGATCTTGAGAATCGGTCTAAAAGAAATAACCGCATAATATATGGGTTTCCAGAAAGCGAGAAAGAATACAGTGGTACTTTCGACAAAGCAGTGAACGACAGTATCTTCAAAAACATTCTGAAAGCCGAGACAGTTGCCTTAGAAAGAATACTTAGATTATTAAAGCCAAGCTAACAAATTCAGGCCAATTACTTTGCAGCTTGCTGACTATCGCGACAAAATAACAGTATTGCAGAACTGTTACAAGTTAAAAGGCAGCAATTACTTCATTAGTGAGAAATTCTCAACTCGCAATCGTGGCAAAAAAACTATGAAATTATGGTAAATTAAAAAAGAAGCAAGAGAAAAAGTGTCATTAAGCTATGACAAGCTCCGGAATAATGGTGAAATATTTTCCTGGAATTAGGAAAGTAATAAAGCTGCTCCCGTGAGCCTTGGCGGAAATGCCCCTGCAAAACAAAAAAAAACCAGAAAGACGAACTGCAGAAGCTACGGCCCCGCAAAAAAAAGTAACCTTCATCCATCTGAACGCACGTAGTATACTGAACAAATCGGATTTGCTTGAATCTTTATTACTGGAGCTGAAACCCGATTTTTTAGAAGCTACCGAAACTTGGCGTTCAAGTGACATTCATAATATGGATATAGGTAGCCCCAACTACGCGATAATAAGAAAACACCGGCCCACACGTGGTGGTGGCGTCGCCATTTTCATCGATAAAAAATTCTCTTTCGAGGTTCTTCCAGAAGTTGAAGGTGTAGAAGCAATTATTTGCAGATTATTCATAGGTTCATGTGCCATCACTGTGGGTTGTGTATACCATAGCCCATCTGCTTTTAGTGGCGTCATTATTTCACTTTGTAGGTATATGCAGAGTCTATGAAATGCCAGACTAATCCTTCTGGGTGATTTTAATATGCCAGACATAGCTGGCAAGCTATGCATTTCAAGTCTGATAGCTTGCCATTGATATGTGATCTCATGCTCAATTTCAATGGGCACGTCGGCTGGTCATCTTGTAGCACCATGTTCAAGCCGCTTTTTTCCTACGTGCAGATATTCCTGTGCGGTGACAGCAATGGCCAGCGCACATCAAGATGCGACCAACTTCGTCATGGATGAACGTATAGCTACTTCCGCGCAAGCGTCTGCCATCATCGACGAGGGTTGGGCAACGCTACTTCCAGTGCCATCAACGTCAATTCAAGTGGATAATAGACGCCCCTCATCCCCGGATTCCTTCAGTGGGCACGTCGGCTGGTCATCTTGTAGCACCATGTTCAAGCCGCTTCTTTTATACGTGCAGGTTAGTAACGAAGTATCATCTGTTAAAACTAGCAATCGTTATTTCGTTGAGCTGACATGCCCACGTAGCTTATATACCTTGTAATGTAACATTAAGCAAGTGTTTTTGTCCCTACTGATACTATGCGGGAACGTTGAATCCAATACAGTACCCTCCACTACGAAACTGTTGTCACAGTTGATTGAAGGTCAAAACAACATCCAAAAAAGTTTGATGATATTGAGCTGAAATTAAAAACTGTGGAATAAACTTCTGAGATAATTAAGGGATTCAGCGATAAACTTCACAGCCTGGAAAATGCAGTTCAAGACTTAGAACGTAAGCTCGTTGATTTAGAAGACAGAAGCAGGCGTAGCAACCTTGTTGTGTTCGGCATACCGGAAAAGAATGATGACGCCTCTGACGACCCCATGGATAGCGTAGTCTGCAATAGCGTAGACGGGAACGTAAACTCAGTCCAGCGAATTCATAGGCTAGGGCGAAGGAGCATGGTAAAAATCGGCCAGTGATCGTTAAGATTTTCGATCACAGGGAAAAAGTTAAAGTTCTCAAAAGTTGCTTCAAATTTAAAGGGAAGGGAATCTCAGTCTCGGAGGATTTCTCTGCAAGAACTTGGCACGTCGGGAAGTTTGTATGGAACAGCACTTCAGATATTAGGAAATCGGGCACAAAGGTGAAACTTGTACATTACAAAATTAAGATTGACAATCGATTGCTAACATTAGATGAAGTTCAGCGTGGAATGGTCTCTTCGAGCAGACCGCTTACCAGAGCAACTCGCAACAAATGAAACGAAAAGAACGGGGGACTTTTCCGTTCCCTAAGTATTAACGACCGTAGTATTGTATAAAAAAGCGATGGTTTATACAGTGTTGTGTTAACGTATCACCCTCATCTTTTGATAATGATTTAGACAGTGTTGTGTTAACGTATCACCCTCAACTTTTGATAATTACTGAAACCTGGCTTCGCACCGACATTAGTGACGATGAGATCACGCCCCAGGGTTACCACATATATCGCAAAGATAGAAGTAGTTGAGGCGGCGGAGTTGCAATCATATTTAAGGAAACCTTACAAGTTGAAAGATTAGCCGATACACCAGATCTTGAATGCGTAATTGTGAAAGTGATCTTAAATTCATAGTCGGCGCTTTTTACCGCCCCCCAGGCACAGACGAAGCATTCTTTGATAAGCTTAATGAATTTCTTTGTATGGTCCATAGTTGCTCTAGTAATATAATAGTCGGTGGTGATTTCAACGTTCCTTCAGTTATATGGCATACTGATTTTCCAGTACCGTCTTCAAATGCAGCGAAAAGTTTAGTCGATATAGTCCTTTTTCATTATTTGACTCAACAAGTTAAGCGACCAACCCACGTACAGAATGCTACTGCTACAACTGTGGATCTTTTTTTCGTTCGCAACAGCGTGCTGCGTCGTGTGGCAGACACCAATGTGCTTGATGAAATATCCGATCACAAAGTGGTTTACATGAGCATTAATCTTAACCACGTTCCAAAAGGTAAGAGGGAAGAACGCGTGTTGTCTGTCTTCTCGCGCGCAAAAGACGTAGAAATACTAGACACATTAGACTTACATTTTTCTTGATTCACTTTACTTTCTGAATGTAGTGCTTGTACTGTTAACAACCTTTGATGTTTCTTCAAAAACCTTGTGTTGCAGAGCGTTCATGACTTTGTGCCAGAAAAAGTAAAAATAATAAAAAATGTTAGCCCATGGAATACTATGCCAGTTGTTCGTTTTGGGCGAAAGGCAAACAGGATAAGAAAACAGCATCGTCAGAACCCCACTCCGTCGATCATGCATAAACTCAGTAACGTGCGTAAAGAATTAAAAAACAGTATCAAGAAAGCAAAAGATGAGTACTATAACGTCACTTTAGAAATATTCTTGCGGTCATCCCCAGCGAAATTCTGGCAGCAGTTTGCCCCAAAAAAGAAGCGTTTTCATAATACGTGTTAATGGGGCTATCGTAACTAACAAAAAAACTATCGCAGAATCTTTTGAGATGTATTTTTGTTCAGTGTTTACTGATGATGATGGGAAAAGGCCATGTTCATAAAGCTTCATTATATCCCACCAATAAGTGACCTTGCAATATCTGAGGAAGGAATCTTATCTCTGCTAGTTAACATAGATCCCAAAAAGACGCCTGGTATTGACAGCATACCTAACGCGTTCTTTGTAAGGTATGCTGCATGGTGCTCGAAGTTTTAGTGCATCATTTTTCAGAAGTCACTGTAACAGCGCGCGCTTCCAGATGACATGAAATTAGGAAAAGTTATCTCTATACCCATATCGCCTAAAACTTCTCTCGTCTCCACCTATAGACCGATTTCTCTGCTTTGCTCAATCGCGAAGGTATTAGAACATATTATATTCAAGCATCTCTCAGTTTTTCTCGAGGGAAATAATTTAATCAATGACCGACAACACGGCTTTTGAAAAGGATTATCAACCGTTACACAACTCTTGGAAACCGTTCATGACATTGCAGCTATTCTAGATAGGCGAGGCCAGATGGACATGATTTTCCTAGACTTCGAAAAAGCATTTGATCGTGTGTCGCATCCAAAACTTCTCGCGAAACTTAAACCTATACAAAAAACCGTACATTAACTTCAAGGATTGAGGCCTACCTTTCTTATCGAAGTCAAATAGTTTCTACAAATAACGCTCAGTCTGATTCACGACTGGTGAAATCGGGAATCCCCCAGGGCTCAGTGCTTTGGCCACTTCTTTTTCTAATTTTTATAGACGACATTTCCTATGATACCCTGGTTTCTAATAAGGTATTTGCAAATGATTGCATTCTTTATCAGAAAATACGTAGTGCAGACGACCAGGTTCTTTTAAACGCAGCGTTAACGAAAATATCTTCTTGGTGTGCAGTGTGGCAAATGAAGATGAAGCAAATGAAGTGCCTTTCTTTGCAACACTCATATTCCATCAATGGCCAAAAACTATCGTTTGTTAAACCTTATAAATATTTTGGGGTTGTATTAAGTGCAGATTTTAAGGGGATTGAACATGTTGCCTACATTGAAAAGAAAGATTCACAGAAACTAGCATTTCCAAGACGTTCTTTGCGCAAATCTACATCAAAATTAAAATAATTGCGTATAAAGTTCTTATCCGTCCGATCCTCGAGTACTCATCTGTGGTTTGGGACCCTCATAGCCAAGTAAATATTAAAACACTTGAAATGATTCAAAGAAAAGCAATTCAATTTGTATGTAATCGCTACAGTGCTCTTACCTCACCCAGTGAACTGTTAAAAAAAGCTGACCTGAATATATTGCAAGCAAGACGGCAACACGGTCGATTGAAGTACACATTTCTACTTCACCACGACAAGCTACGCATAGACAAGCACGCGTACATAAAAACGGTTCACCGCCGATCAACTCGTTCCGAGCATCCTAAAAAACTGAAGGCATATTCTGTAAAACGAAAGCCTTTAAACACTCATTTTTTTTGCGCGCACTGTCACCAATTGGAACAGTCTTTCTGCCGATCTGGTGAACTGCGAAACCATTCAGTCATTCTTGGAAAAACTTAAACACCAGCAAGCCACTTAGCTTTGATCTTTCTTAGCGCTTCGCCCTCTATTATTCCACCGCGCATTCTGAACAGGCTTCCATTTATGATCCACTTTCTATCACTTTTTTTATATCAATGCATCGTACTTTTGAAATGTTGCCGATTTTCGAACCGTTATATGATGTTTGTTTCTTAGTTCTGTATAAGCATATGTTTGTCCTAATTGTTTTTTTTCTGTACGTGTACGCGTAAACCACTACAATTGTGTAAGTACTGGCGTTTTACTTTGATGCACTAGTTAAAGATGGTGTAGCTCTGCGGGACGTGTTTCCTTTCCTGTTGTATCTTCATATTTGTTTCCTTCTTTGTATCACCTACCCCTGCCTAAGGCCTCATGTGTGAGGTATGGCAATACTTCTGAAATAAATAAATTTACATCAGATAGTGACCTAACCTACGCGAGTACCTGCATCATCGTCGAACATTCTTGATTAAGTTTATTTAAATGATCATTTCAGGCAAGAAACGTCTTCAATAGGAATAATAGAGGGCATCTCAGATCATGACCTAATTTATTGCACTGTAGATGTGAATCACTATAAATCTCATCAACCGTGGTCGCTTTATTAT
This sequence comes from Rhipicephalus microplus, assembly GCF_043290135.1. Classification (NCBI taxonomy): domain Eukaryota; kingdom Metazoa; phylum Arthropoda; class Arachnida; order Ixodida; family Ixodidae; genus Rhipicephalus; species Rhipicephalus microplus. The sequence continues at coordinate 128,152,459 of NC_134702.1, forward strand.
TCTGACTTTACCCATGCTGACGACTCAAGTATAATCGATTGTCTTGCTTTCGAATATGATTCATTCGTATCACGTACAGATAACCTATCCATTGACATCGAAATACTTTGGAGTAGATTTACAGGCATCGTGACGTCATGCATAAAACGCTACGTACCGATCAAAAAGAAAAAAAACTGGGCGCCTAAACTCCTGGATAACACGTGACGTGATACATGCGAAACGAAAGGTAAAACGGCTAAGAAAAAAACTGAACATGACACCAACTATTCTTAGTTGACACCATGTGACTGTAGCTGTTAGCGACATGAGAAGTAAACTAAAAGATGCTAAAAATATTTACTTTGCAAAGATACTTCCCACATTTTTGATGAGCGCTCCAAATAAAGTTTGGAAATATATAAATCCAAAGAAAGGTGATGTGCTCATGCGTTTCTCTGAGGACAAGAACGATCGCGCAAACTCCTTCAATGATTACTTTCAATCAGTTTTTACCGTAGATGAGAGAATCATACCACTCATACAATCCCCAACCATTCAGCAATAGAACCGTTGAAAATTACCGAGCAAGGCGTGCTCGATCTACAAATAAATAACAATACCAAGAAAAGTCCGGGGCCTGACAACATATCAAACATCTTTCTTAAAAGGTATGCAGAATGGGCAGCTAAATATTTAAGTGTATATTTAATAAATCACTGCAATCATGCACTATCCCTGCAGTATGGAAAACCGCAAAAATTATACCAGTACACAAAGCAGGCAGCAAAGCAATGGTTTCAAATTACAGGCCATTATCACTAAGTTGTTCTGTGTGTCAATTGTTAGATCATATGATATTGAAACACATAAGTATTTACCTAGAAAAATATCATATTCTGTCTCCTGTACAACACAGTTTCTGAAAAGGCTTTTCAACGGTTATTCAACTTTTAGAATTAATACACGATGCAGCCCAGTTCATTGATAACCATAAACAAATTGACCTCATCTTCTTAGACTTTTCAAAGGCATTTGATCATGCTTCTCATACAAAATTAATAAGTAAATTAGAAGTTACTCTTTGAGATAGCATCATTGTTCACTAGATTAAAGATTACTTAACCAATTGCTCACAATTTGGGCAGGTACAATACACAACCTCTAGAATAGCAGCAGTCACGTCAGGCGGGCCACATGGCAGCGTCATAGCACCAATATTATTCACAATATTCATTATTCATCTGCCCTTCTAAACAGAAGTAAAGCTAAGACTCTTTGCAGATGACTTCGTGCTTTACCAGGAAATTATTACTCCTACGGATAACCTAATTCTTAAGCGAGCACTAGAAGATGTACACACGTGGTGCAAAAAAAGGCAAATGTCCCTTAATACTGGTAAATGTGTCTCCATGACAATTACTCGCAAAAAACAGAGGTCCAACTTTTCTCACACTATTGACAACTGCCCCTTAGCCACAGTCTCGAGCTAAAATTATCTACAAATAACGATTTCAAACGGCCTGATATGGGATACTCACATTGATAATAATACTAGCACAGTCAAAAATAGACTATTTTTTTAAAAGACGTCTTAAACTCGCACCACCAAATACTAAACTAATAGCTTATACTACCGTCGCCAGATTTGTATTAGACTATGCCCGCCCTGTCTGGTTTCTGTATACCCACCAACAGATTAATAAAACTTGAGCTGTTCAAAAAAAGCAATAAGGTTTATTTTTATCATGTATAGACTGACAGACTCACCAACGCGCCTACTCAATAACGATGGCATTTTAACGCTACAAAACCGAACAAAACTAACAAGACTAAAACCAAGGTTAGAACTACTCCACAACATAATGAAAATAGATACCTCAAGGTATCTATCTTTTTTTCACGGAAGACCAACCTGTCATAACCATTCCCATACTCTTGTAGAATACTCTTTTAACACTAATTGTTTTAAATACTCATTTTCCCTCTAACCACTAAAAGTAGGAACTCGCTCAATCTCACCTTCAGCTCTGAATCATAAATAAACTTGTTTACAGCTGCGATTGAAAGCGAGTTGCTTGCCTCGCAAATCGCACTAACAACATCACATCATCAGTAAAACGAAAAAAAATGAGTCAGTGTTGTATTGCTAACACAAAAGTTTTGTTTTTCATGATCGTTATATTCAAGTGACATGTTTTTTGATTACTTTATTGTTCATAATATTCTTTCAATAAGTTGTTCAATAAAAATGCCTACTCGATGTCCCTACCGAATATTACAAATGCATCCATTACCTTTTCGCGGTCGTTTTAACCATAACACAGTTCATAAATTTGCTATTCTAAAATTTTTTGATTGCGTGTTCTGTAATGGCAATGTATAACCTATATTTGCATGTCATTTTGTAATTCCGGCTTTTTTTGTTTTCTATCGATATGAATCTGTGTAAACAAATGTTCGTTTTCATTGGCCTTCGCTGCCATAATTTCTGATGACATTGGCAGTATTGGTGAAAAAATAAATAAATAATTAGTAATAAAGCGATGGGCTGCCAAACTCCGTCGACCAACTGCTGAAGACTGCTCTTATGGCGATGTCTGAGGCGTCCACTGTGAGTGATATGATGACGTCGCTCTTGGGATGCGCGAGAAGCATTGTCTTAGCCAGATATTTCTCAATGGAACTTAAGCTGTTTCTGCATCGTCCGTCCAGGAGATAGAAGCGTTGAGCTTCGTTTTAGCGGATAGAAGGGCATGGAGTGGTTGCAAGATGGCAGCGCAATGAAGAATAAACCACCGGTGACAGTAAGCAAGCCCGAGGAATTCACATATTTTTTTCGTATTTGTTGGCCGTGAAAACTGCCATGTAGCTTCAACACGCGTGGCCGGCGGAGAGATCCCACGCAAATTTGCTTGATGGCCGAGAAAGTCGAATGAGAAAACGCTAAACTCAATTTTTATTTTGTTGACGACTAGTCCATATTTGTGGAGTCGTGCGAAAACTTGACGCAGGTGAAGTTCGTGGTCTTCTGCAGTGGTGCTGAAGGCAAGGATGTCATCAATGTACGCGAAACAGAAGGTCAATTAACGAAGTACTTGGTCCACGAACCGTTGAACGGTTTGTGTGGCGTTTCATAGAGGAAGGGCATAGGCGTGTATTCAAACATGCTAAAAAGTGTTATTATGGCAGTCTTCGGTACGTCAGAAGGCTCGACAGGTATTTGGTTGTATGCCTTTACTAAGTCGATTTTGCTGAAGACGGTGGAATCATGCAGCATTGCCGCGAAGTCCTGGATGTGGGGTATTGGATAACGGTCTCGTACCGTCACTTTGTTGAGGGTGCGGTAGTCACCGCATGGTCTCCAATCACCTGAAGGCTTGCGAACCATGGGTAGCGGTGACGACGAGGCACCGGAAAAGGGGCGTACGTATCCTAGTTCAAGCATGTGGTCTAATTCTTGGCGTGCAACTTTGTAGTGGTCAGGAACGAGACGGCGATCACGTGCAAACATTGGCGCTCCTACTGTCACTATACGATGAGTGACATTGTGGCGTATAAGGTATTAAAGAGATGGAGCACGGATGAGGTCGGAAAATTATTGCAGAAGTGTAGACCACGGCGGGGAGACTTTGGCATGAGCTTGCACGAGACGCAAGGCTGACAAATTTGATGTCACGCCCTGAACTGTGGAGAGGGTCTCAAAATCCACAAGATGGCTATGTCGTAGTTCTACCACAAGCTTAAAATGCCAAAAAAGTTCACACCGATGATGGGTACACGTACGTCGGCGATTAAGAAGATCCACCAAAACGTGCGTCTCAGGCTAATATCAAGCCTAACATACCTATGTACGTAAGTCTGTAAGGTCAATTTAATGACTGCCGGACAGGCGGTGATGTCCAGCGTCGTGGGCGGTCCTCCAAACGTAGGAGGAAAAACACACAATCGGCATCTGAGTCAATAAGGTAGCGGACTTTGGTAACGCGGTCCGGGACGTGGAATAAGCGGTTGTGTGTTGGGCCTGAAACACTGGCAGCCGTCAGTGCATGGCTCATGCGTTTCCTGCAAACTGGCACGGCTGTTCGCACTGACGAGCTCGCGCAAAAACCTTGGCGTCTGCTGGTACCACCAGCAGACTCCGAGAGGCAGACTTGGCGAACTTTCGCGGCTTTGGCACCGTTGTCATGACGCGTTGCGGCGGTGATCTACCTTGATTGATTGATTGATAGATTTGTGGTGTTTAACGTCCCAAAACCACTATTTTGAATATGAGAGACGCCGTAGTGGAGGGCTCCGTAAATTGGGACCACCTGGGGTTCTTTAACGTGCTCCCGAATCTGAGTACACGGGCCTACAATATTTCCGCCTCCATCGGAAATGCAGCCGCCAAAGCCGGGATTGGATCCCGCGACCTGCGGGTCAGCAGCCGAGTACCTTAGCCACTAGACCACCATGGCGGAGCGTACCTTGAGCACGCTCAGTTCAGTGGACAACTGATCCACCTTGCGCTTGAACTCCCTATAAGCTTGAAGAAGGCGGTCCAAGTGGTCGTCGCGGACCAGTGCAGAGAGGGTAGATTCACGTCGTCTCTCGATTGTAGATATGAACGACGCGCCGACATCTATGATCTTGTCGGCCATCCGCGCTAGCGAGTCGAGGATTTCTGTAGACGATACGCTAAAAAATTGTCCGAATCTTTGTGGCAGTCGCTGTAAGAGCAGTTTGCGTAGGATAGATGCGTCCAATGCAGCAGAATGGTCCCCGATCAGGTGTCGCATGTGATGCAAAAGCTCCGTAGGCGTTCGGCCACCGAGTTCTTCCTAGGTGAGTAGCTGCTGCAGCCTACACTATTCCGACGCAGTTGTCCGGCGTATGAGCTCCTCTTTAAGGGTATCGTAGGGATTGTCGGGAGGTGAAGAACGCAGAATATCTCTTACGATCGCGATGACAGCAGGTGGTAAAGCGCCGTAACATAGTCGTACCTCGCTGTTCGCGATGCTACGCAGTGTCATCGAAAGAGTGGCTTGACGTTCAGAAACCAGAGTTCAGAGTCCGCCTGTCAAAACTCTGGGAGCCTGAGAGTAGCGAAGACATGGTCAGGTACCGCGGAATTCGGCGTGACGTCGCTGTTGGGTGTGGTGTCCATGATCAGCTGAAATGAACGGGGCTGAAGAAGCAGAGTTGGCCGTCATGCTCAGACCGTTGACGAAAGGACGAGAAGGTGAGCGTTGCCGCTCGAAGTCCAAGTCACCAGATTTAGGCAGACTTGCGGTGCTTGGTTTCCTACATATTTCACTTTTCCCTGCTCTGACGTGGACGTCCACAGGCGCTGTTGTTCTTGCTGGCGTCTTATACTCCCGTGCTGGCTTTAACACGCAGAGTAGCTGCAGCACAACTTTTTCATCTTCTTTGAGACGCTGACGGCTTGCCATAAAGGCATATCTCTAAATTAAACAGCTGATGCACTAGCAAGGTCGGCGTTAGGCGGGCCAGCTATAAATATTGCCCCTACAACAGCCTTTATAGTAGCTTCTAGATTTTGTAGGCAAATGATGATGCGAGAATTCTGTACACCATTTTCAAAAAAAATTGAAATTCAACCATCTAATGACACCCCGGAAAAGTTCCTCATGTCATAAGCGATGCCTGGAAGCTTTATTAACTCGATTACGCTGTCATAATCCTTCATTAAATTTTTATTTGTTCAGAGCAGGCTTAGCTCCCTCCCCACTACCGTTTTTTTGTGGAGAAGAGGAAACTGTGGAGCACTTTTAGATGCGGAGCATCTTATACTCGCGCCTTGTAGTGCGCCGTCCGCACCGCTTCTCGAACATTCGACAGCTGACGCGCGCGCATGCGCCGTCGCGCCGTCGCCCACTCTTCCACCATCTGTGCATCCCTTCCTCCTCTACACACCGCGCGCGCTTCACTCCACCATCTGTGCACCCTTCCTCCTCTACACACCGCGTTCGACATCTACAATTCTCCTGATTCTCCAGTGGACGCGCATGTGGCGTCGCGCTTCGAGAACATTCAACAGCTGACAGTGCATGCGCCGTAGTGCTGTATATATACTCAAGGTCGGCGCTCGCTCGCTCAGTTGCCGCTCGTCGGTTGGTTTGTACGGCGCGTCGACGTCCAAGGTCGCGGTGAAATGAATTCCAACGAATCCACAAACACAATGATCGACGTCCCTTCGACCAGCGCCGCCCTTTCGCATACGTGTGTACGTGTTCACTCATTTAACACCCCCTCCTACAACCACGTTAACCAATTTAGCCATCGACCCAAGTAAGTCGCAATTTAACACCCCATTTCACAACCACGTTAACCAATTTAGCCATCGACCCAAGTAAGTCGCACTTTAACACCCCGTTAACCAATTATATGCTCCGCATCCTCGTCAGTGTTCCGCCGAGGGAAGCTGCGGGCAATTTTTTCATCTCTTGTAGAATGTTTTCAACATTAAGAAGGATGTCACTAGAAATGCTATTGCGAATCTTTGGCTTAGGTTTGACAACGTCAAATTTACTATCCCTAGGAGCACATACCCTAGGGAACAGCAACGGGAAAGTGTGCGCTGCGGTGCAAGATAATAGTGTACAGTTTAAGAGATTCACTTAATAACCTCAATACCAAAAGGTTCTCAGCTAACCCATGTAGGCTACAGAAAATTTTTTTGATATCAATCATTTATTGCTCAATCAGTAGAAACTCATTCATCAAAATTTTTCTGAATTATAATTTGCAAAACAAAAACAATATTTTTGTTAATTTTTTTCGCCTGTATTTATTTATATACAATTGTCTTTTCTTGGTAAGCTACCCAATTATTGGCTGATATTCCAGGGTGGGTGTGAGCCACAAGTTTAGGATCTACATCGGCATCTACATCTACATCTACATTTCTCTGTAGCTCAACACACTGCTTTATTTGCAACCTACAGAGTCTCTCTTTGCGAAGGTGACCGCCGCCTCCATCCCTAGAACGACGACGTGCAATTTACCAAAACATGACAATGTGTCTCATTTTTTTTCACTTTCTCGCTGAATTGACGTCTCCGAGCTACACAAACACGGCGAGCGACGCCTTATCGGAAACTATTGAAACAACTACGATGTTCGTACCGTTTTTTTTTACCCCTATAGATTGCGTGAAGCACCAGTTGCCATTCGTTAGGAAGCCGGAAAGGAAATTAGTTGGACAAAAAGAAACTAAGGTGGCCGTTCAGCGAGCTTGCAACTATTCTGCCTTATGCATATCTTCTTGCTCGGTTTAACAATTGAAGGTTCATTTAGTTACGTCAGGTAAAATTTAGAGCAAACTACTGAGCTTCTTTTTTCACTTGAATATCAGTGTTGGCAGGTGTATGACTAACGTTCATTTTCTTTTGAGGTATGCTTGTATCCAGCGCATAAATAATGCGGCATATACAGAAAAATAGTGGCTCCGTAGGATGTAGGATAAATGATATGCATAGAACAATTAAAGACACGCATCTCGATCTTATGATATGCTTGTTCATAAATTGGTAAATAAATATTATATCACCAATTCACCTACAAAGCGTACCCAACACAAATAATCCCTAAAGATTTTGAACAGATACAGCTGGTTAAGCGTCCTTATAGAAATACCTTTGGATGTTCTGTCACCTTTTGGCATTGATAATTCGTACCTTGGTTTCTCCTGGTACCTTCGGTAGTGTGGCATAGCTGTGGCCATTTCGCTTACATCGAAGAGTGTGTAGCAATAGAGAGCGGCGTGACTACGAGGAGAGAATCACTGATCGGTCACTGAATTTGGTTCACGCTCATCATATCGCGGTATCCCAAGCACTGAACGAAAAATATGTGCTCTATGGCAGAGTTAATCTAACCACACTCACACGTTTCATACCACTTTATTCTGTAGCATGTCTCCGTAATATTGGTGAGAAAATACATAGAACCCAATAATTATGGAAAAACGCGGCGTGTGTGGCGTGTGTTCTTTAGCTCGGATGTCACTGAGTCAAATCGCCGTGGTGTGGCATCGTCACAGAGATATACACAAGGCCTTTTTGCAATGGTGCCCACCTCAAGGCTAGTTAAGGTGTTAGAAAAAGTCAGTTTTCCGCATGAAAAGATGCACGAAGGAAGACTCAAAGGTAAATCTTGGTAAGGGGGTTGTCGCTGGGGCTACGAATGGCCCACATCTGGTTTTCTCCTCTTGTAGGCAGGAACACAAGTGCTTGTGCAAACATTAGACACAGGTGTACTTTTCTTTATTATCTTCTGTCCCTTTAAGCTTCCAGGTTTCACTGGGCTTTTTATTCTATTGTGAGCCCCAAATTTATGGTCGTGGTTCTGCTGCACGCTAATAGAGCCCCCTGTGTGTGTGGCAATAACAGCTGGCTTGGGCAGTGAATGCAGGTTGATAAAAATCGCGGTACCCTATTAAAATAGTTGCATGACTGCGTTTTCGCGATAGTCACTGATCCCTCCCTCCTAGAAAGCAGGTAATAAACAGCAACCGCATATATTCGTTCAGTAAACTTTTTGTCCGCATCAACCACTATGCATTTTAAAAAACCATTTCGTAAGTACGTGGAGTTCTTGCTATTCTAGTCTTTGAAAATTTAGCGGCCACCTTATTATCCTAGTACCTCACCAACATTATGCTTTAGTGTTTCAACCCAAATTATTTTTCCCTGACGTCTGTAACGCATTAGTGACAAGAACAACTAATATACCAGGGACGTCCTTCGGTCGATGACGCCGGGAAGGGACACAAACGCCGCTGGAACAGCCTGTCTCTGGTGCTATTAGCCGTTGTTGTCGTAGCACTAATGAGCAGCCTGGTGCTCTTCATAATCGTGCTCCTCAATGGGCTGTCGGACAAACCCAACTCAATGGTGAGCACGCGGGTGAATTAACGAATGGAAGTACTGCTTGAATAAGACAGCTTGATCGAGCCGAGTCAAAAAATGCGCTGTCAGTAGCATTTTCTGTAAGTGACAGATTCCGATGGATGCATAGGTGAACACAATTCTGTGAAGCTATGCACAGAGACGTCGTCCTTCCGTGGAAATCTTCATAAATCAGAGAATGTACTTATTTGAAAGGAAACTACCGTAAATATATCCCGGGATCAAAACAGAACCCAAGCCTTTCTGCTCTAGGCCAAGGACGCTTCCTGAACGCGTCGATGAGTCAGTGTTTTATGTAGTCCAAGAACACTTGTGGTGTATGTGGCATTGAGAGTAACTTTGGAAGTGACCTCAGGCTCCAGCGCAGCCGTCATCATGCTCTTTTTGCAGCCGCCACGACCAGTGACAACTGCGTTTGTGTACGCAGTTGCCACTAGACGGGCAGGCCACACCACCTTCCCATGAAGAATAATACTGTGAGTAGATAATTCTGTGGCCTTTCAAGTCAAAGCTTAGGCGTACTGGAATTTTTTTTTATCCTACCTGTTATGCCATATAATTTGTAGAATATCAAACTATATCGATAACGAAACTGTCGGTTCGATGACCACTGGGGAGGTTCACCTCTAAACAGGTTGCTATTTTACTTGAACATCGATTGTGCCTCGGCCTGAAAATGAAACGTGGATAATATGTAGGAGGGCAAGATGGGCCAGTTGGTTTCGAGTTCTCATGAGCTTGGTTTACAGCGCAACACTAGAAACACGGACACAAAAAAAAGCAAAAGAAAAAGAAAAGAGGGCGCTGACTCAGCGCTGTCAGCGCAGTCTTTTTTTTTCTCTTTTCCTCTTGCTTGTGTCTGTGTTTTAACCTAACTCTAATTACGTAATGACTTACCACTCGAGCAAGCAACGCTATGGGTGTAGAATGCGTCGCACTTTTCTAGAAATGCAACGACTCCGCCAGCAGAGCACTCGCTTTCATGAATCTGTCATTACGGTGTCGGGGGCCTTGCCATAATGTCATTATGTGTGTTTGAGAACCTCTATAGCGCCCCTTGGAAACCGGTGGCATGCCCTAGCTTGGCGTTGCCCAAAAAAATTCGGTCCTTTTAGGAACAGGTCAGCTCAATTCCGACAAAAAAAGGCTACGTGGTACCCCTTGTCCTACGCAACATTTCAATATATTCGACACTACCTAAAAGTATTTCACTACATAAATACAACGACACTGCTGAAATATACCTCTATACAGAAATGCAGATGCTCCGAACTATCATTAGGATATATTATCGTGAATTTATTGATCGATTTGGTTGATTGATTGATATGTGGGGTTTAACATTCCCAAATCACCATATGATTATGAAAGACGCCATAATGGAAGGCTCCAGAAATTTTGACTACCTGGGGTTCTTTAACGTGCACCCAAATCTGAGCACACGGGCCTGCAACATTCGTGCCTCCATCAGCAATGCAGCCGCCGCCGCCGGGATTCGATCGCGTGACCTGCTGATCAGCAGCCTAGTACTTTAGCCATTAGACCACCACGGTGGGGCTATATTATCGTGAAGATTTTGTATCCTGATACTGTCCAGCCCAGTAATAACTTGGTGGAAGCTATTCTCGCTCTATTCATTGATGTGCGAGCTTTTCACCACAACGCAACACAAAAATTGTCTTCTTCAAAAGAGCCTGGTCATACCCCATGACTTGGTTATAGGACGTGGTTATATCTAATGAGCGTTTCTTGTTAGTCTCAGAAAGGTCGCAATTATTACATTCTCAGCACTACTTGCAGCACGCATATGCGATAATTTTGCGCATAGCTACCACAGCCATTATGGCTTCAACACGACTAGTACGTTCAACGTGCACCCTACCAACATGGCGCTCATGTCATCCCAAACCATTTTGCTTCTTGCTTTGCGAGAAATTGAAATTGCCTGCCAATTGAGCCATGTGATAACTGCCATGAATGCTGGCGAAAAAGCGCCCCTCTGCCAGTGAAGCCTGGAAAGTTCTTCTTTTAAAGAAACGTGGACACGACAAGTTTACACCTTTTTCGTTTTGAAACAGATACACTTATGACTGAAATTTCGTGCGAGCGCGCCACAGCATTTATGAGCATTTTCGGAGTGGCCAGTCACAAATCCAGCTCCAAGGAGCTTCGCAGGAGCAGTTGCAGTGGTTATGTGAAGACCCCTGGCCACGTCACCTCGCAATACTGTGACAAAAGCGCCATGCGTGACACTGGACGCTGATTTTACAGGTCCACACACTCATGACGCATGTTTGTTTGCGTTGACATCACGTTAATGGCGGTGTCGCAAGGTTCACTGTATCTCTCCGAGTCACGTGGTATGCATTTTATGAATGATTCATAGGTTTTTCTTATTATTATGTATATGTTCATGTGTTTATAGTAATGTTTATGTATCCACAGTAACGGTATGTGTGTTGACAACAGTGGTATAAAAAATTGGGATATCTCACGTACAGTGGGACTCGAGTATATACGAAGCACGAATGAGAAAGGTTGATATCTCACTCTAAAATCAGCACAAAATACGAGGTGGAGGTAAATGATGCCGTGCATGACTTCTGTGTCATGATTATCATGTCTGGATATATCATTTACGTTCGTCATCCATTCATGTAACGTGATACAAAACTTAGTATATGTGGAGCTAGGAAACGCCCATGCGCACGCTATGAGTGTGGTATGTTGTACATATTTCTTAATCGATTGACGCCCCGCAACACCAAATTTGGTATATGTGAAGATATCAAATGGGCGTGAGTTCATCATGAAGGGCCCAATATACTCCAACGTAACGTTGGCGCGCGCGCACGCTGGGCACAGCGACGCTACGTTAGCGAAACGCGAGCACTCTATATTCTGACGCCAGGCGCGACCAGCGTCTGTCAGCGTGGCAAAACGGCAACCTGTGCGAAAGGCGACATGCTACGTTTTGCGCCGATGCGTTACCTACGCAAAGCTGGGTCTGCGTCTTTTCGTGACGAAGGGACGCTGGACGCGCTGAAACTTGCATGCGTCACAGTAACGAAGCGCTGCCCGCAACCAACGCCTGGCGTGCCAACGCAGGCGTGACGCGACTAAGTGAACGCCGGCGAGCACGCGCACCGCCTCACGTCGAATTGTATAAGCACCTTGACTGTGGCATGTAGACATGTTCTCGTATGACACTAATTTCATGGTGATCATTTTTGCACCAGTCATATACCTTCGTCATCCATTGACGTTCCGTAATACGAAATTTGGCACATGTGAAACAAGCGAAACGGCCGCGAGTGCATCATCAGAGTGGCATGTAGTCATGTTGTTGGATGACACGCATGTCATGATTATCATGTTTAGAAGTGTGATTTACCTATGTCGTCCGTTCGCGTCACGCAATACCGAGTTTGGTACATGGGAAGCTAGCGGAACGGTAACCAGCGCCTCAAGGGTGTGGCATGTAGTCATGTTGTTACATAACATGCATGTCATTGTCATCATGTTTGCACCAGTATCATGCGTTCTCATCTATTCACGTCCCGTATTACCAAATTTGGTATATGTGACGCAAGCTAAACGGCCGCGAGAATCATGAACGTGGCCTGTAGTCATGTTGTTAAATGACAAGTATGTCATGATTTTATCTTAGGGTCTGTCACTTGTGTTCCCCATGTAATCATGTCATACCATACCAGTTTTTCAACATGCTGTGTGAACGAAACCACCGCGAAAGCTGCAGGACCATGCAATGTAAATAGTGACATTCATGACATACACGGCACGAGTTTTGTGTTATGACTAGTCAAATATGTCATTCATACAGTCATGTTATGCCATACAAAGTTTGGTATCAATACTTTTATGGGAACGGCCAGGAGAGCTGAAAGTCGTAGGCGGCTAGATAGATAGATAGAGAGATAGATAGATAGATAGATAGATAGATAGATAGATAGATAGATAGACAGACAGACAGACAGACAGACAGACAGACAGACAGACAAATAGACAGACAGACAGACAGACAGACAGACAGACAGACAGACAGACAGACAGACAGACAGATAGATAGATAGATAGATAGATAGATAGATAGATAGATAGATAGATAGATAGATAGATAGATAGATAGATAGATAGATAGATAGATACGCTCAGAGTCGCCGGAGTTCGCTAAGAAATGCTTCGCATTTGAAAAAAGATGGCTACGCTCAAGAGGTTCAGCGCGTCACGTTTGTTGGTGTTGTGTTCAAGTTTCATGACTGGCGTCGGATCGCTACGCTTCTTCAGAGGTGGAAGGGTGGTGACCATAGACCGCCCCTTTCTCATCGGCATATAGAATTTTCTTCGCAAAACAGACGTCGGACTCTGCAGTTTTGCGGACGCGCAGCACCACCTGTCGACAGAGTTTTGAGTAGGGTAAAGCCCGACTCCCTTGCACAGTTTGCTATGCAACCAGGTGCAACTGCAGTGCAGAAAACATTCATTGAGCAAAATATTAGATATATTACCGCATTTAACACTCAGAAAAATAGCTACGAATTTTTCTCCGCAAATCGGACGCGTCACAGAACCGCCTTGAAGTGCTTGCTGGTTCAATCGCCAGAACAATCGTGAAAACAAGAGCAGACGCAACAGTTATGCGCTCTAAGAAAAAAAATTGTAGCATATCAACAGAGTGAATCCTGCATAGTGGGGCGAAGCCTCCGTCCGTTCATTCATGCATGCGTCTAAGTGGCCGCCCGAGTGTCCATCCGCCCGTCCGTTCGTGTGTCTGTTCGTGCATCTCCACGTTCATTAGTGCGTTTGTTCCTGCTTTCGTCCATGCATCCGCTCCTGCGTCTGTCCAAGCGTCCATCCGGCCGTTCAGTTATCCGTGCGTCCGTCTATGCATCTGTCTGTGTGTTTGTTCGTCCACCTATTCAACACTCCAAGTACGACCATCTCGCATCTTTTCATCCTATATTCCTCATATAAAATAACCGCCATCCAGCGGACATTCCTAGGACTGAACGAGAGGAGGCACACGCACACTTTCTAACGGGTTGCGCTTCATGTCTACTTCCCACCTTTAACCACCTCGAGTTCTTGGTATATACTAGTACACTGTGTTCATGGCACTGCGACCAAACGCTCGCTAAACCTTTCTAAAACCTAGGAGGTTACGCCCAGCGAGTATAGCGTAGCAACCCTTTCTTGTCTTCTGTGCGTTGTTGAAAAATAAAAATTCGCAGCGTGCGTGCTAACTGAAAGCCGAATTATCCTGTCTCTCAGTATCCTTTAGCAGCCATTGGCATGTACATTGAGCACTATCTTTTATTGTTCAACAACGCACAGAAGAAATCTATCACCAGCACCACCTTGGAGGTCCCTATGTAATACTGGTTACACACTACTACTACGGCTACGCGGGATGAACAGGTGCTGCAATAAGGAACTTCGCCCCTAAAAGACCCCATTCTGCGTTGCTGTGGCGTTCTGAATTGCCACGAACGTAAATGACTTGAGTTTGACTTGACAAAGGTTGTTGCGGACGTGTTGGGTAAGCGAATTACTCTCGTTCTTCACAGCCGTTCGCATAAGTGTGATAATGTAAGTCTCCTGCTATTGTTTTGAGTAGCCTTGACAGAGAAGCATGGTAACTTTTATTATGAAGTTCAACAGAGCCTCTGACCGCGGTGCGCGACGTGCAACAGTAGACAGGTGATCCCCGGCGGTTCGGGTATCGCCCACGTCACGAACGTGTTGGTTAAGCGAATCACTTTCGTTCTCCGCAGCAGTTCGCATATGTATGATAATGCAGGTCTCGTGCTATTGTTTTGGATAGCGTTAACAGAGAACCATGGCAACTTTACAACCATAGTCCGCAGAAATAACAGTTATACAACACGATACTAAAATTAGGCAAAACTACAACGTTTTAATTGAACTGATACCACACCACAAGACACACGCTAGCCCCTTCGTACTTAACATATACAGTAACCCTAAACACAAAGAACACAGGTTTGGAACCCTCTTTCGGAGCGCTCTCAACATCGCTGAATCCAATTCCATTAGAATAGGAGGCGATCTTAATGCTCCGTAAACGGCTTGGGGTTGATGCAGATGTTTCGATTCACTGCGCATGGGTACCAAGAAAAATTTCGCGAGGCACGACCAGAAGTTGGAGAAACCAGGAGATAGTTAGCCGCGAGACTCTCCGGGTACTTTGACCACTGGGTTGACATGGCGGATGTGCCCAGAACATTCAATGGCCTTCGAGACCATGTGCTTGTCGAACAGTTTCTCCGCTGTTGCCATCCAAAACTAACAATATTTTTGAAAGAACGCGAGTGCAAGTCACTCCAACAGCTAGCTGACGCTACTGATCGCTTCATGGAAGCGCAGATTCTGTCAAACCAGGAAAAGGGTACAGACGACTCCGAAGAATTCAAAAGTCTTGATAATGCTCCCAATAAACCACCGACAAGATGCATGCTATGCAAGCGTCTGGGACATCAAGCACATGAATGTTGGAACCAAGCTAAAGAAGCGACAAAGTGTAGAGTATGTGGGAAAATGGGCCACAAGAGCGACGAGTGCTGGAGCATGAAGGCAGAGAAAGAAAAAAGTTCCGCTTGTGCAGTGAACGAGAACCATTATGGTTTCCCCTCGAGTGACAACTCTGGCGGAGGGAAAAAAGGAAAGAAACGTGACCCTCCAAATGCAAGTGTGGTTGAAAGGATGCCAGTATTTCTAATACAAGAAATGCCAGTGGTTGAAGGCGAAGTGTTGGGTAAACCAGTCAGGGTTCTTCGAGATACGGGCAGTAATACTGCAATTATCCGAAGAAACCTACTGCCAAAACAACGGTTGACCGGGAAGAATAGCTGAGTCTTACTCATTGATGGTTCCGCCATAAATGTACCAGAGGCCAAGATTTCCGTGAACACCCCATACTTTAAGGGAGAGACAACCGCACTTCGTATGAACAAGCCGCTTTATGATTTCGTACTTGGTAACCTACCAGGTTTCAAGAGATCCTCACAAGCCGGATTATAAGAAGCCTCCTACAGTCGACAAGAGCGACAATGCGACGCGAAACTGCAGCATGGAAGCTGAGGAGTGTCCTCATTATGTTTCCGCTACTGTTAAACCTCACGAGGACAAAACAACATCACTATTCGTGCCAAAAATAAAATGATGCGATGTAACAAAAGACCAGTTCTCAGAAGAGCAACAGAACGACAAAACATTGAAAGCCGTGTTTGCTGAAGTCGGCAATTATTTCAAGTCACCGAAAGGCCACAGTTACACGTTTCTTGAAAGAGGAGGATTTCTTTACCGACAATACTACCTTGCGACAGGCAGGACGTTTAGCCAGCTTGTCGTGCCGAAGATCTTCAGGAAGAATATCCTTGAAGTCGGCCATGAAAGTCTTATGGCAGGGCACCAAGGCATTCGGCGCATGACAGATCGCATTTTAGCAGATTTTTTCTGGCCGGATCTGCATGGCGACGTGAAACGGTTCGTGAAGTCCTGCGATAAGTGTCAGCCAACGACAGCAAAAGGCGAAATTGGTGTTGCGCCTCTAGGAAACATCCCTGTCATTCGTACGCCTTTTGATCGTGTTGCAGTCAATTCGATCGGTCCGTTCTCACCGAAGTCGGACTGTGGCAACCATTACATCTTAACTCTCATCGAATTTGCCACCCGATATGCGGATGCCATTGCACTCCCTGCAATTGATGCTGTGCATGTAGCTGAAGGACTGATTGAGATTTTGTCTCGAGTCGGCTTACCGAAGGAGATCGTTACTGACCAAGGAAGAAGTATTACAGCAGAACTCATGGGAGATGTGAGCCGTCTTCTAGACATCAACTTTCTTCAAACGACCCCCTACCATGCCCTGGTGAATGGGCTCGTTGAAAAGTTGATTGGGACGCTAAAGATGATGCGCAAGAGGATGTGGCAGGAAAAAACATGATCCTGGGACAGTTACCTCGCCCATCTCCTCTTTGCTTACAGAAAGGTGCCGCAAGCGAGCTTGGGCTTTCCGGCTTTTCAGCTAATTTACGGTCGTCACGTGCGAGGACCACTGACGGTGCTGAAGGAGCTGCGGAGCAATGAAGACATCGACGATAAAATTCGCACTACCTATACCTACTTGGTCGACCTTCGAAACCACCTGGAAGAGGCACGCAAACTTGCGCATGATGAATTAGAAAGAGCACGTGCGAAACAAAAGACTTACTACGACCGCAAAAGCCGTCCTTGAAATCTAAACGCTGGGGATAAAGTGTTACTAGTTTTGCCGACAGATACCAAGAAACTGCTCATGCAATGAAAAGGTCCATTTAAAGTCGTCGATCGCAAGAATGAGGTCGACTACGTTCTCGCGATAAGCCGAAAAAGAAAAATTTTCCACATCAACATGCTCAAAAAGTATGAGGAACGCGAACCTTTACCAGTGCAGCAGGTGTCGGTCATAACCGAAGTTGAAGGGTTACCTGAAGCGAACGAGGAAATGTCAAGCGAAGAAAGCTCACATGAGATTCCTTACCCTAGCTCATTTCGCACACAGACTGCGGATGATGTGAAATTATCAGAGAATCTGAGCATTGAACAGCGTTCTGATGTGCTTGATTTATTCAAAGAATTTGAGATAATCTTTTTGGACCTTCCAGGACAGACTGACCTAGTAGATTGCCCACTACGCTTGACATCCGATAAGCCTGATCTCGAAAGTTGCATCGAATTCGCATGGTATATCCTCTCGAGCACACCGCTCTGACCGCCTTCTTCAGCATAAAGATTGCTAGGGACACGGGAGGGAAAACGGTGCTACCCGCTCGAGATTAGAATTTTCTATTTTATATACTAACATTCGTAGTATCTACCACAAAAAGGGTGAGTTATGTACAGTAATTAACGATATGAAAGCCGATCTCATCGCGCTAACGGAAACATGGCTTAGCAGCAAGATATCTAACACTGAATTGTTTCACTGTGAAAAAAAGGTATGTAGTCTACCGCAGTGACCGCTCCGACAGAGTGGGGGGTGGAGTTTTGCTGGCCGTGGACGAGCATTTTGATTGCTACTGCATGCAAATTATTTCGAACATTGAATCTGTATGGTGCTGCTAGAATGTAAATTTCGAGAAAGTTATTGTTGGGGTCTCCTATCACTCCCCATCAAGCGATGCGTCATTTTGTGATAGCTTGCGCGACTGCCTAAATCAAGTCACGGTTAGTTATCCCAATGCACAACTCATACTAATGGGGGACTTCAACTACCCGAATATTGATTGGTTGCACGCATGCCCACTTACCAACCCACCGACAACTGAGGCCAACCAGTTTATCACCACCTGCATGGCTTTTGGTTTAACACAAATCGTCACCTAACCCACACGTGTCACTCAAACTTCTTCCCTTATACACCTAGTACTAACGTCATCAGAGACTGTCACGTCACCCGTATTGCACATGCCTGGCCTGAGCGACCATAATATTTTGCATTTCACATTCGATTTGTCGCAAGCATCATCAGTAAAACAGTGTAAGAACATCAGAGACTACAAAAAGGGTAACTATCTAGCCATTAATAATGAAGTGTGCTTCTTTTTAGACATTTTATTACCAGGTTATCTTGGGCGCTCAGTAGAAACTAATTGGTGTTTGTTCCGTAATAAAGTGTCTGAACTAAGTCATCTCCATATCCCTCTTCGCCAGCTGTACTCCAATAACCAAGCTCTATGGTATAACAGATACTTAAACCGACTTTCTAACAGGAAAAAAAAAGACTTTTTAGAATCGCTAAGTATTCACTTAAACCGGCCAACTGGACAAAGTACAAGACAGCCTCTTTAGCATATTTGCAAGCGCTTAAGGATACTAAATTCTCGTTCTTCAATGTAACCCTGCCGAGTATCCTGAAGACTAACCCTAAACGTTTTTGGAGTATAATTAAACCACTCAGCACCAGTAAAGTATCATTGGCTACACCCACCAGCGATCCTTTTCCCGACAATCTTTGTTCTACTGTGCTAAACAATACATTCATTAAGTCGTTTTCTTCATCTAATTATACCCAACGTCCTGAGCATCAGTCGTACAATCATTTTGCGATGGATCCCATCACGTTTGACTCGCATGGCATCGTCATGATTATCGACAACCTGAAACTAACGTCTGCTCACGGTATTGATGGAATTATTAGTAATTTTGAAAGAATACCAAAGAATACAGTTCCCTCATCTTTAAATGCATATTTTCACAATCGTATCATGATGGTGTACTACCTGAAGACTGGAGAACTGCTGCGATTATTCCAGTACATAAAGGCGGTGATAAGCTGAGTCCATCTAACTATCGTCCTATATATCTCACATGTGTACCATGCAAAATGATGGAACATATAATATTTTCTCATCCTGTCAATTTTCTAAAGGATAACAGCTTCTTCTTTTCAACTCAGCATGGCTTTCGAAAGAGTTTTCTTGTGATAATCAACTAATTTTTTTTACTAATGATTTGCATTTATCTTTGGACTCTGCTTCTTTAACTGACTGTATATTTCTTGACTTTGCTAAAGCGTTTGATAAAGTTAGCTATTCCCTGCTCTTATATAAACTAAGTGTTCTAAAAATTGACCCTGCAGTTTTTAACTGCATTCGTGCATTCCTTTCTTCTCGTGTTCAATTTGTCAGCACTAACGATGTTAATTCTTTCACTGCACCAATTGATTCTGGGGTTCCTCAAGGATCAGTACTTGGCCCCCTGCTATTCCTAATCTATATAAATGAGTTACCTTCTACTATTGCTTCCGAAATTTGTTTGTTCGCTGACGACTGTGTGATTTACCGTAAAATATCTAATGACAATGATATTCATTCTCTGCAGGCTGATCTCAATAACATACTTCATAGTGTCATATTTGGAAAATAGAATTAAACATTCAAAAATGCAAGTCTATGAGGATTTCTCGGTCGAGTACAACTTGTCCAACTTACTTTTTTTACAGTCACCCCCTTGAAACTGTAACATCTTACCGGTACCTCGGTGTCCACTTAACTAAACTTTGTCCTGGAAATTATATACAGAACATATACCGTCCAAAGCTAATAAAACACTGGGTTACCTTCGAAGAAACTTCTTTCTTGCTCCATCGTCACTAAAGTTATTACTATATACCACATACGTCCGTCCTCAAATGGAATACCCTTCATCTGGTGGGGACTCCGGTCAGGTAACATTATCACACAAGTTGGAATCCGTTCAAAATCGTGCAGCTCATTTCATTTTGGCTAACTACCATCGTTCAGCTAGTGTCATTGAATGAAGGCATCTCTAAACCTCATCCCACTAGTCACCCGCCGAAAGCGCACTCGCATTTGCCTGTTTCATAAAATATTCTATCATAATCCTAAACACCGTTCCAGTTTAATCCAAGCTGCTCCCTTCATTTCTATTTGCCGTAATCACCAACAAAAAGTCACAGTCCCCCATTGCAACACAGTAACATATGCCCAATCATATCTCCCAAGAACTTGTAATGAATGGAATTCCCTGACTGCATCAATAACTAGCATCAATGAACCCATTCAATTTAAGAGTGTCCTTAAAACAATGATTACCTAATTACTCCCTGTATGTTTGTTGAAAAGTTTATTTGTATTGCTTTGTGCCTTCACCTAGTAATAAAATAAAATTAGTGTTATCATTTGCTTTATTACGATGTGAGTTGTTAGGAGTGATATTCTTTGTACCCCAAGTAGTGACAACATTTTTATGCCATTTGCTTTGTATTCCTTGTTTTTTTTTATTGTTGTGCATGTCCTTCTCCTCTGAAAGTACTGTGTACCCTGAGGGTAAAATAAATAATTATATAAATAAATAAATAAATAAATAAATAAATAAATAAATAAATAAATAAATAAATAAATAAATAAATAAAAAACCTATACATGTTCCGAAGTATCCCATCCCACTAGCTCTGCGGGAAAGCGTCGAAACAGAAGTCCAAGAAATGCTAAAGTTGGGCATAATTGAAAGGTCGCAGCCACCATACCATGCTCTCATTGTAGTTGTCAAAAAATATGACAACACGATTCGTTTATGCATAGACTTCAGAGAGCTAAATAAGATCTTGATTGTGGACAGTGAACCCATACCGCGTATAGACGTGGTTCTTGCCCTTGCTGGTCAATGCAAATTGTTCTCAAAATTTGACTTCACCAAGGGCTACTGGAAGTGCCCATGGCTGTGGACAGCCGGGAAAAAACAGCCTTTTCCAGTATATCTGAACTATACCATTTTGTTTTCATGCCCTTTGGCATAAAGACAGCTCCGGCTGTTTTCGCACGCCTCATTCGAGCTGTTCTAGGTGATCTAGAAAATGTTTATCACTATTTTGACGATGTAGTCATTGCTACAAACACGTGGCCTGAGAATTTGGTCACTTTACGGCGTAGATTTGGCCGAATACAACGCGCCAAGTTAACCATCAAGCCAAGTAAGTGTGAGATAGGAGAGCAAACCATGTGTTTTCTGGGCCATCGATTCGGATACGGTAATGTTGAACCTCTCCTGAAAACTCTTGATAAGATAGTCGCAACTACAAAGCCAAAGACGAAAAAAGCCCTGCAGTCTTTCCTGGGTCTAACGGGCTATTACAGAAAATTTATCGCAAACTACGCTGAGATCACCAAGCCTTTGACTGACCTCACACGGAAAGGGCAGAGCAATACCATCGCGTGGGAACCTTCTCAGGAAGAAGCTTTCACTATTTTGAACAACAAGCTTGTAGATACTCCCATTCCAATAGCACCTAACATGACAAAGGAATTTGTTCTCCGCACCGACGCCTCCACCACTAGCCTTGGTGCCGTACTGCTCCAGGTAGGAGAGGACCAGATTTTGCATCCTGTTGCCTGCACGAGCCGCAAACTATTGCCTCGAGAAACCTGGTATTCCACCATCGAACGGGAATGCTTGGCACTTGTCTGGGTGGTGAAAAAATTCCATTTGTATTTGTACGGCAAACAATTTTTCATACGATTCAACCACCAGCCTTTGCAATACTTGATATCCGCTAAACACCAGAACAATTGAGTTTTGCAATGAAGCCTACTCTTACAAGAGTACTCATTTTCAGTCTCTTACATGAAAGGGTCGGATAATGTCGTAGAAGATTACCTGAGCCGCATGTAATGTGAAGGTATTGCACTATGTTATGTAAACTTCTTAAGTGCTGTGGACGTACAACTGGGCATTTAGTGAATTATCTAGAACTTTGTGACATTTTTGCCTCCTCTTCCTCACGTCATCTTCGGAGCATTATCAAGACTTTTGAATTCTTTGGGGTCGTCTGTATCCTTTCCCAGGTTTGAGAGATTCTGCGCTTCCATGAAGCGATCAGTAGCGTCAGCTAGCTGTTGAAGTGAGTTGCACTTGCGTTCTTTTAAAAATAGTGTTAATTTGGGTTGGTAACAGCGGAGAAACTGTTCGGCGAGCATGTGGTCTTGAAGGCCATCGAATGTTCTGGGCACATCAGTCATGTCAACCCAGTGTTCGAAGTACCCTGAGAGTCTCGTGGCTAACTGTCTCCCGGTTTCTCCATCTTCTAATCGTGCCTTGCGATATTTTTCTTGGTACCCTTGCGCAGCGAATCGAAACCTCTGCAACTAGGCTTTCTTTAGTTTCTCATATTCTAGAGAATCTGTGGCAGTCATTCGGCCAATCACAGTCAACGCTTCGCCACTCAAAGACATGCTCACAGCTAATGCCATTTTTTCTTGTGGCGAACCTTGTCCTGTTGCCACGCGTTCGAATATTTGCAAGTGTGCGTGCAAATCATCACGTCGCTCATTGAACAGCGGAAGCAAAATCTGTGGATTCAGTACTGCAGAGGAGCTACTCAGCTGAGCCATATAATCAGAGTCAGCTGCTGCATCTACTCTCGGAGCGCCTTCTTGAAGCTTTAGCTTCAGCTCAAGGATTTGCTTCGCTCTCTCATTTCCATCAGTTTTCGCCTCTCTCTCAGCAGCACGTTCATCTCTCTGCCTTGCCTGTTCTAGCTCTACCCACGTACGCAAATCTGCGCCATTCAATGCTAGTTGTGCCCCAACAGCAGCAAATCTTTCTGTGTCCATCATCAAAACAAGTTTTGTGAATGTGCACTTGGGAGACGATAACGTCCTTCGACGTTTCTACGAGCGGTATCCTGACAGGCTCGCCAGATTGTGACGTAGTGTCAGTATGGAGCCCAGGACCACTCAGCAAGGAACTGAACTGAACCACGAGCACACAGGCACACACACACGAGAATATATTTACAGAGAACGTAGCTATGAACGAGTAACACTTAAAGTAGTATAAACACGCAGTCTATAGCTCTACTCAATGTCTCTCTAAATTAGAAAAGTCTCGCCGTGTTTTGATGCGGCTTGCGGGTCGCCGGCGCCGATCACTCGTGGGCTGTATGCCGTCTGGCTCGTTGCCGTCCTCAACGTGCGTCGGACCACGTCGTGACACGGCCTTCTGCCGCAGCAGCAGAAGCCGGTAGCTAATTGGTAGCTCCGCAGCAGCTCTCCGCCACCACGCTCGTCTCAGCAGCGCACCGGGGTCGCGCCAGCCACCCAGAACGGGAGCAGGAACATTAGGCCCGAAGCAGCCAAAACCCACAGCCACTCTGGACGGCAGCCAGCACCGCGGAACGTCGCCTGGTCCCTGGGCCATTCGCCCAGCCGGAGTACAGGCCTCGTTCACAGGATGTCCATCTGTCCGGAACGGCAGTCAAAACAGCAGTGGATTGCCTGGTCTCTAGGCCAGTCGCCTAGCCGGAGTCCAGGAACGGTAGAGCGCCTAGATGCCGTGTCTAGTTCCCCTGACCGGACGTTCAGCCGAGAACTGATTCCTTGCACGCGCTGCCTCGAACCACCGCACGCCGAACACTGAATTCTTTTTTCCGCGCCTCTGTATTGTGACAGGGGTTATCCTTATGCTCACCCAAAAGATCACGATCTCTGGCTCGACACTCAAAACCAAGGCTCAACTCTCATCACGGATCCAAGCGTGCCTATCCGTCACGGCACCAGTTCTAGCAAGGACACTACACGAGATCTCACATTCGTCAAACATGCACACACAAATACATGTCGTAACACACTAGACACTTTAGGTAGCGACCACTACATCATCGATATACACATCAAAGGGGGCCCTCCAAAACCGGCAGGAAAACAACATGAGCTAGTCGACTGGACCAATTTCCGCAAGTCACGAAAAAATAATTCTCACCCATCGAAGATATTGAACATTGAACAAACACTTTAAGACAGGACATTGATCACGCTACACAAACAGTGCTCCCAGAGGCACACCTTTAGGAGATCGATAGCCAAATTCTATGTATGTGGGAAGCGATACAATCACTCCAAAAGAGGTGGGAAAACCAGAAATTAAACAGGAACCTTCGGAAACGAATAGCGTTCCTCAATACAGAGATTGAAACATATGCTAAAGAATTATGCAAGCGACAGGGGCATGATATTTCCAACTCAACGGACAAGCAAATAGGTTTCGGAAAAATATGGCACCTTCTCCGTCATCTATTAGACCCAAATAACAACAAAGCAGTCCAGCGTCAACATATCAATAAGCTCATCCATGATTACACAGCTACAGAGGAGGAACTCTTGCGAGAGATATTAAACACACATATCTCCGAAGCACCTAAAGTACTCCCAGATGATAACGGTCAGATGAATGCCACTCTTGACGAGGAATTTTCGGGAGCAGAGATTCACGCCGTACCACACTGCCTTAATACATAATCCACTCCTGGTTTTTACTCCATTACGAACAAGAGCCTACGTATACTAGACAATAAATTTATTAGTCACCTTACAAACTACAATAACGCATGCTGGTTTACAGAACGTTTATCCCCACAATGGAAGGTAGCCAAGATTATCCTTATCCCTAAACAGGGGAAGCCACTGAACATTCACAACCTGAGACCCATCGTTTTAACTTCCTGCATAGGGAAACTCATGGAGGACGCTTTCTTAGCTCGACTAACAGATTACGTTGAAGACGATCACGTTCTCCCGTGAACTGTGTTAAATGTCCGAAAACACCTTTCATGCCAGGACACTATGCTTCAATTGAAGCACCAAATCATAGAAACCACGACCCGCTCAACCAAAGCTATCTTAAGATAACTTCAATGTCGTTACATATAGTACAATACTCCAAGAGGTTAACGCCTCAAATCTCGGAGCTCGAACGTATAACTATATTCGCGACTTCCTTAAAAACCGACAAGCTGTAGTCAAAGTGGGCGTACTCACATCATCCGAGATACCCATAGGAAGTACAGGAGATCCACAGCTGCTCCATGATATCTACGTTATTCAAATTAGCTCTTCTCGGTTTGCCCTCAAAACTGTCCATGATTCCCGGACTTCATCACAGCATATATAATAATAATACTTTATTCTGTCATGTGTACACAACAGTTACATGCCACCGAGATGAGGCAAAAGGGAACATACGGAAATGTTTCCTGACTAGGCCTACATCCCGGCTCGAAAATATGCTGACGATATTACCCTATGGATATGTGATGGCAGTGATGGCTCTATAGAAGAACAGCTAGAAGAAGCGGTAAACATAGTGGAACAATACCTATGCAGAACAGGGCTTTCGTGTTCGGCGGAGAAGTTCGAGCTCTTCTTATACTACCCCAAACTCAGAGGCAGTCTACCCGGTGGTCAGAAGCAGACCACCCGGAGGTACGAGCTCGTAGGACCACACGGAGGTCCAACAAGCTTATACACAGATATCACCCTAAAAACAGCTGATGGACGCGTCATATTAACAGTCGATAAAATACCGGTTTTAGGACTTTTAGTTGGAAGCAAGGCACAAATGGTAAGACAATCTGCAAATTAGAAGCCAAAGTTGTGCAAACGATGCGACTCATTAAAAGAATAAGTAATAACAGCAGGACATGAAGGAATTTAGTGTTTTCCGGCTTACCCGCTCCTTCGTGCTCAGCGATATTACTTATGTCGCTGCTTACCATCGATGGTTCGTGGCGGAAACAGCTACACACAACCCGCTCATCAAACGAGTTTACAAACAGGCACTAGGGCTTCGGAACAGTACCAGCACAAAAATCCTCCTTAAACTCGGCCTTTATAACATGCTTGAATAAATAATTGAAGCGCAACAGATCTCGCAGTACGAGTGCTTGAGCCATACGAAAGCAGGTCACCGAATTTTCGACAGTATTGTCATTTTTTACTACACACAGCATGGTATGAAATGCGACATACCATGCGAAATCCACACTAAACTTATGATACCATTCTTGTCAAAGAACATGCACCCTAAGCACAACAAAGATAAACAGTAGCACCAAAATTGTGCTCCGAACTTATGGAAGATATAAGGAGGCGGTCTTCGTCGATGTGGTGCGCTATCAAAACTATTGCCGTTTTGTTTCTGCGCTTGTAGACCATACGCACAAATGCATAACCAGCACTTCAATCAATACTAATAACGTAGATACAGCAGAGGAGGTCACCATTGCGCTCGCCATATCTCAAACCGATGCCCAGTAAATTATAAGTGATTCACAAACAGCAGTCCAAAGTTTCGCAAATGAGAAGATTTCTCCAGTGGCGCTGAAACGTCCTACAAAAGAGAAAATGTGCTCTGACGACCACATTGCTTTTATTTTCTGGTTTCCCGCCCACACACCCGTAGACCACACGGAGGTCAATCTTAACGAGGTGGCGCACAACGTGATTCGAGGTCTCACGTTTTGGGCCACGTCAGTGGTTTACACCCCCCATACCGACTCGCTTGTAGAGGAGAGGGGGTGGGGAAATAAACTTACCGAATTGAACGAAATTCATCATCATCATCATCATGATCAGCCTGACTACGTCCACTGCAGGACAAAGGCCTCTCCAATGTTCCGCCAGTTAACCCGGTCCTGTGGTTGCTGCTGCCAATTTATGCCCGCAAACCTCTTAATCTCCTCTGCCCACCTAACCTTCTGTCTCACCCTAACGCACTTCCCTTCTCTGGCAATCCAGTTAGTTACCCTTAATGACCAGCGGTTATCCTGTCTACGCGCTACATGCCCGGCCTATTACGACATTACCCAACATTATAGACTTCAACGACGGGAATACTCCCCGCCTCACCCCAAGCTCAACCAGGCGCAGTCCGTTCAATGGCGGCAATTATAAACCGGCACCTACACTAATTTCGTAATTCGCCTACACTAATTTCGTAACTCCGACTTGTATATGACCCGTTCGTGCAATTATTGTAGTATAGGGACACACGAGCGCATATTCTCTGGAAGTGTCCAGCACCAATTAGCAAAACGAGAGACGCGGCCTCCAATGAGGACCTTCGGGAGTATTGGCGGACCGCGCTGCTCATCTCAGGACTGGAT
Organism: Rhipicephalus microplus; assembly: GCF_043290135.1. Lineage (NCBI taxonomy): Eukaryota > Metazoa > Arthropoda > Arachnida > Ixodida > Ixodidae > Rhipicephalus > Rhipicephalus microplus. The sequence continues at coordinate 128,179,837 of NC_134702.1, forward strand.
AATCAAGTCTGGGCGATCCAGCAGGCCAAAGAAGCTGCTGAGAGACATGGTCTCTAGTTCCTAGGTGGGAACCCAGCCCGGTAACCAGCACAAAGTGAATAAAATGGTTCACTCGCTCACTCGTCGGTAGGCACGAAACAATGATGATGCCAAGTATGTCGCAGTTTTTTAAATGCGAAAGATTTCTTAGTGAACTTCGGTGACCTTGAGGGTATCTATATATCTCGATGCCTACGACCTTTAGCTCTACTGGCCGTTTTGGTAATAGTATAGATACACAAACCGGTATGACGTAACGTGAGTGTATGACGAGCATAAGTGACTAGTCATGACATCAATACCATGACATGCGTGCCATAAATGTCATTACTTACGTTTCATGGTGTTGCTGCCCTTGTGGTGGTTCCGCTCACATGACATGTCGCAAAGTTGTTATCGTATGTCGTGACTGCATGGCGAACACAAGTGACCGTTCCTAATGTGAAAATCGTGACATTCTTGTCAATAAGTCATCATCACATGCCACGTTCATGGAGCGCTTGCGGTCATTTCCCGAGCTTCATATAAACGAAGTTTGGTGTTACGTGACGCCACTGGATTACGAAGGTATGTGACTGGTGCAAGCGTGATAATCATGAGATGCGTTTTATGTAATTGATATCTGGGGTTTAACGTCCGAAAAAAACATATGATTATGTGAGACGCCGTATCGGAGGGCTCTGGAAATTCTGACAACCTGAGCACACAGGCCTACAGCATTTCCGCCTTCATCGCAAATGCAACCGCCGCAACCGAGATTCTATCCCGCGACTTGTGGGTAAGCGTCCGAGTACCTTAGCTACAGGCCACCACGGTGGGGCATCCGTGTCATGTAAAAACACGACTACATGCCACGCTCATGATTCGCTCTTGGCCGTTACACTATCTTCACATATACCAAATTTTCATTACGTGACGCGGACTGACAACGAAGGTAAATGACACGTCCAAACATGACAGTCATGACTTGCGTGTCATGTAAAATATGTCTACATGCTACGTTCAGAGTGCTTTCACGGTGATTTTGCTATCTTCAAACATACCGAATTTGGTACTTTGGCATGTGAATGCATGACAAAGGTATATGACTAGTGCAAACATGATAATCATGAGATGCGTGTCATGTAATGACATGCCTACATGCCACGCTCACGATGCGCTCGTGGCCGTTTTGATAGCTCCACATACAATATATTTGGTATCGCGTGACGTCAATGGACGACGAAGGGAAACGACACGTCCAAACATGATAATCATCACACAGAAGTCATGTAAGGTATAATTTACGTCCGCCTCGTAACGTTGTACCTATTATAAAGTTTCATATCAGTATTCTTCATTCGTACTTCACATATTATTGATTCTCACTGTACATAGGATCTCGCATTTTGTTTGCCTTTCGAGTAACACGGCCTGAAGAAAACCTGTTCGTGATGCACAATGCATTACGCATCAGCAAAAAAAGAACCAAAAATAAGCAAATAAAAAGGGCATAACCAGAATCAATTGAAGCTAGCGACAAGTTCATTTTGGCAATGTGGTGCTCGTTGCGTTGCATGGGTCACCTAATAGTTATATTTATTGATATGCAAACTTTTTCTCGCTATTTTTATCGTGAAATGTGTTTCTATACCTCGAAGAGCGAATTATTAAACGACTGATCCGAATTGCTGTAGAAACATACAAATGACCTGATAATTTTTCTGGCGTTAACAGGAAACCCATGAAATATTTAGTAAAGCCAAGCAACCGCACTCGTGCGCTATGATACAACAGCAGAGTTAAGCTTGCTTCGAGAGAAACAACTGATGTTACTTCATAGAGAAAACACCATGGTGTACCCCCTCTCTTAGCGCACTCCGAAACCCGATGTCGAATGAGCGTTACATACATGCCTATATTTTTTTGAAAAGAGGAGCTTTGCGCAAATGCCTTGGTCTGCCTAAAAGAGTTGCTAACGATGTGTTGTATCTCGAGTCGAGGGTCCTTCCTCTTTCCTGTAGACTTCGCCTTCTGACTGTTCTGACATTCTTAAACATTAACGAATCACCATTATGCCATTAAGAAACGGCCTTTATTTCCACCACGGAATTATTTTTCGGTGCTAGTTGGCCGCGATTTCCCACCGCACAAATTATATTTGTACAAAATATACTGAATCATTTAAATGTACGTATATGCGACTTCATGGCGAGTCATGATATTTCAAACCCCGTGGAAATTCAATTTGAGAATATTTTTCCTAATAACGCCAAACTACTTCGCCATAATATTTTGAATGGTTTACTGCAAGACTTCTGCGCAGTATTGGAACAAACGTTATTATTGCTACAGACGCCTCGCAATGTGACAAAAAGGCAGGGGTTGGTATTCGTTTTATTCCCTTCGACTATCCGATTTCATACCCATTTTTGCAACTGAATTTCTGGCCGTAGTGCTTTCCTTAGGCAAGTTGTATACAACAATTAAATCAGCTTCATAATAACAGATTCTCTATTTATGCGTGGAAGTTTCTGTTGATGCTGATAATCAAGTAACAAAGGCGTTTCATGCCCCAGTGCCTGCGCATTTGGGAAAAGTGCGATTAGTTAGGGTGCCTGGACATAAAGCTTTATTTCTAAATGAAACAGCTGATTCCTTACCTAAGTCGTCAATTAGCGAACCGATTCTACCGCACTGTCCGTCATCCGCTTATGTGACTGCTGCTCGATTCCGCAGACGTACGCATATGGAAGTTTTTAGAGGTACAGCCGCAACAAACTCGAGCGAATATCGGCATTGATTATATCTCTGGGGAAGAGACTTTTGCTGCACTCGTAAACGAGAAGTAGCTATCACAAGCCTGCGTTGCCGGGTACCAAATCTAAATTTCTATAAACACAGGTCTGCTCAGGCACCTTCGCTACTGAGCACGTCTTGTGACAAAATTGAAACAATAGATTATTTCTTTTTGATCTGCAGGTGGTTTAAGACAATACGGACACACCCTTTTTGAATTACTTTTACGTGGTATTGATAGAAATTTAGCTGTGCCTGTCATTCTTTCTTTGGAGCTTCCATTTCAGGGTTATCCAATTCGACAGTAGGTGCGGCCTTTCGGGACTATATTGATGAAACTAATATGATGAAAAATAATCTTCATTATTTTCATTATTCAAAAATTTTCATTATTCTAATGAACCTTCAAAATTATATACGTCTAAAATGAGGTCATTGCTCTATTCTAAGAAAAAATATGTTTAAATATTTAAATATTTAGGTGCAATGTATCAAGCACCACAATTTTTTAGGTTCTCGGTAATTTTGTTATATCTCCAATATTCTATTTCTGAACAATAGTTTTAAAACCACTCAATTATTGGAAAATCCCCATAGTGGGTATGCGGCACGGACAATAGGTCAACAACAACAGCAGCAACAACGTTGATCCTACGTTTGCATTTGGACGTACAGCACCATTTTAAATCCAAGAGGCGCACCTCTTTTCACCGTGAAAGTTCATCGGCTCTGTTCACGGAACGTCGACGTGCGCTCAACTGTCACATGGTAACGTAAATGGCTTTTTCACTCGCTCGAGAATTTCAGCGTGTACAAGCAATGTAGCCATTCCGGTGGACGTCACAATGACAGGTCTGGAAATAATACTTGTGCTCATGCTATCTGATTTGCGTAATTTGTATGCACTGAACTTTAGTCAGTGCTGTTGAAGTCAATGAGGCGGCAAATTCAGTTGCATGAAAATTCCCAAAATAGTGGCGTACCAAGCCTTTGAAGAGTGTCGAGAATTCCCTTCCCTGAAACACGGGAGTTGTTTTAATTTTCACCTGAAGGTGAATACTTGAGATTATATCACGTGTTCTTTATTAGGAGTCCCTATATGGGGCGTTGTTATGGGTTTCCGTGTGTTGATTGAAGGCGGTGCATTGAAGTAGTGGTGCGTTCACCTATATAGTATAGCTTTATTAGAATTTATACTTTTCTTGCAGGGTATAATATCAGTGTGTCTTCTTCACGGTGCAATATTACAGCAAATCTGATTTACCTGTGCTCTATTTATCTTTACAATTTCAAGAAGAAAACGGTGAAGTTTCGAGTACTACTACAAGAGAAATGTCCTGAACCTTAGTTTGGAGCTTTTGAAGTTTATAGCATTCTTAGGAAAGACTCTGTATTGCTCAAGCTAACGAGTATCACGGAACATAACACCTTGTAAATCTCGCTTGGTCCAGAGTGGGCTTTCTCATTTGCGCATGCAATCGTGCTTTTGAGGAAATTAGTACATCATACTTATCTCAAATCTCAGATATGCAAGCTATGCCAGAGCTAGAGCTATATATATTTGACAGCGTCTAATCCCATGTATCTCTCACTGACGCTGATGTCCCAACAGTCGGAACCACTGTTCCACAAGGGCTATCCTCCGCTGAATGACGTGGCTGGAGGAGCCAAACGGCGTTGGAACTGCCTGCCTCTTGCAGCTTTGGGCATCGTGGTGCCGGGACTGTTGAGCAGCCTACTTCTTATCATGTGCATGAACGCCAACGAGTCACGAGACACAAATGCCCCCACGGTGAGACTCGTTTGGGTGTTAACACAAATGAACGATGCTTAGATGCGAAACTGACCGTGCACAAATTTCAGCCACGTTAGGGGAACACCCATGAGTTATCTGCAAAAAACTGTGCCTTCTCAAAAAGCAGTTATGAGTTTTGTTCATAAATTTAGTACAAAAAGTACCAGGATAAAAATCTCGTCAGAAAAATTGAATAATTGATAACTGTATTGAACAAAGCAGTTTTCTTCATAGATCTGCGGGAAGACGAGGCCACACATCGCTAGGAGTGTATTGATTGAGTTTCTATGTATTGAAAGAAAAGGGGAATGATTGCGGGTATTATACCTGTGTGAGGAGGCAACAACTTGTTCACAACTTTAGAGGACGGAAACAAACTTTGGCTGTAATACGAAAGTTAATTGTAGCGACAACGTACTGAGCTGCAATATCGCGTGGCAAGATAACGCTGCAAGTTCTATCATCATTTAGAGGGACGTATTTCTGCTGCTAGATTGCACAGGTTGCGCTACTGCACTTCTCGCTCACTGAGGCAATATATTTGTTGTCCACATAAAAAACAGCGCCAGTAAGAAGGGACAAGAAAAAGAGGAGACAGACAGCGGCACTGACCGGACAAGAAAAAAAAATTCGGGCTATGCACACGGCGTAGACGTACATGGCGACGATGACACATGGCTGAACGGTGAAACAATTAAAAAAGCCAAATGTACTAGAAATGAAAGTAACTAACATGGTTGCTTGGGCGACTTGGGACGACATGATCTACATACAAAACAGCGCCAATAACGATGGAAAAAAAGGAGACAGACACTGGCACTGACCGGACAAGAAAAAAGAACTTTTGGGCATTGCACAAGGCGTAGACGCACATGGCGACGATGACACATGGCTGAACGGCGATACAATTAACCAACTCGCCCAAGCAACCACGTTACCTATTTGTTGTCGTGGCTAAATTTCGACTCGCCTGCCGGCCTCGACTGGTTAAAAACACGTCAATCATGTAAAGTTTGCGACGAGTCTGAAGGGGACAGATATGTGGATAGAACTAAACACTGTGCTCCTCAAGAAAGAATGTTCTCATTGTATTGTGGCGTCAGAGTTAAACAGAGATTATTATGCAGCAGTTAACTTTACGGCTATTGCCAGATTGTGATCAACCTGAAGTGAGTACATGACATAAAATACATGTGCACGTGCATTTCATGACAACATTGAAACAAAATTCTTCAAGGGAAACGCAACTGGCTGTTGTTGGCGTAAACGTGGGTGCAAGTGGGCATTGCAGCAGTATTCTCTGGCTCAACTAACAATCAATTTTAGTAAATCTTCATTTTTTTCAAACGTTTGTCTTTGTTAGAGACTCTGGCTTGGTTCGAATTGCAGTTCCAGTGGAAGATCAAAGCTAATTAGACCTGAGGTTAACTGTTGCTAACCAGGTCAAAGGTGGCTTCATCGTTTTATAAGAAGCAAGACAACTTCAACATGTTGCGCGAAAAATTCAGATTTGATTAGTGTGGAGAAATAAACAATAATGAATAACACTAAGCATCACACTGCAGCAAAATGTTTAACGCCAGCGTCATGATGATCGCATTCACCACCATATCGATATTTCAGGATTTTGTCACATGCACTAATAAAACAGCCGGCACAGCCACGACCACTTGAGGTCAAAATTACTGTTCACTTCTCCATACTTTCTACGAGCTGAAAACCATCGATTTCTTGGCGCAGTGGGAGAAGAACGCATAGATTTATGTAAAGTATAGTAGAGTGATTGCATAGCTGGCGGCTATGTGTGTGTCGTCTATATATATATATCATTCTTACATTATTACAAAGCCAAACAACAAGAAAGTGTAATGAATATTACACAGAGATTGCAAAGATACAAGTGATTTTATAAACCCAAAAGATTCGATACCAAACTGGAAGTACAAAATAAACTGTCAAAGCGACATTCCTCAAGCCAGTATTACTTCCATTTGCGAGATCTGCTAAATGCATCTCAGTACTACACAACGTCGTAGTACACTAAAGTATAGGCACTTGCAGAGGCCGCGTGCTCGCGTAAGTGTAAAGTAAATGTACGGTTTGCACTTCGTGGTCCTCTAAAAACAGCTGTACCATATACGGAAGCATCTGCGTAGCAGCAAAATACTGTAGTTTCTTGGCAACCTTTACAAGTTTAGATTATTAGACGGAGGCTATCAAAGAGTACTTAGGCATCCTAATGTGAAAGGCTCAAGTGCGCTGAGCGATAAAGCTTGCAACTTTGTGTGCAGCTGAGACGGACAATGCGCTTTCATGTGATCTCACCTAATGAAACCTGCAAGTTAGTTTGCTGGCAAGCAACAGCGTTAGAAAGACACGGTGGAGAAAATGGTGAACTTTGAGCACTGTAAATCAGAAGACCCGTACACATCACGATGGTGCCTAATACAATACTTCTCGAATTCAACTTCTGTTCAAAGGCACCTACGCACAATCAGTAGAAACGCAGAAATGAAATTTTTCGAAGAGAAGCGGGGGGTAGGGGGGGGGGGCTTAGGTGCATGTGGTTGCTTAGCATTCTTTTTTAAGGTGCCGCGCTGAAACAGCTTTATTTTATTGGCCCTCTAGTTGGTGTGAATCTACTTCACGGCAAAAGGGAAACAATGAGACAGTTCATAGGAAGTCGTTATCACAAATGTGAAGGAAATCGATGGTATGGCTCTAGCACGGCCCTATTTAGAGGACATATTCATCCATTCTCTGTCAATATCCTTTGTTCATTCATTCATCAACAATGTAAGTGAATGCATAATATCACGATGAAAGGTTAGAGTGATAAGTTCTCCAAAGAGTCATGATTACGTGATAGAAAATTGACGTCGATGCGTGTGATTTTCTTCATGAAAATCAATGAAAATGTACAATAAAATCATTTCTTCTCCAGGGCAGCAACCACCGGCAAACTCTAGAAATGTTGAAAGACTTCTTCGGCATAATCTTATGCATTTGTGTATGAATTCATGGCCAGTGATTGCTGTGGCGTAGGGAAGTCAATGAAGGCATCTGGCGTTGTCAGTTTCTATAAAGTGACTGTCTGGTACCTGCTTGTCTAATCACGGCTTTAAAAAATTGGTTGTAAACTGAATTTATACGACAGCTGAGCCACTACATGACACCCAGTGCGAGGGTTGGTCTACATCGTCTTGAGCCGCGTGTATTTTTTCCTTTCTTTTAAATGCGAAGGATTTCTTAGCGAACTTCGGCAAGTTTAAGCGCATCTATCTATCTATCTATCTATCTATCTATCTATCTATCTATCTATCTATCTATCTATCTATCTATCTATCTATCTATCTATATCTATCTATCTATCTATCTATCTATCTATCTATCTATCTATATCTATCTATCTATATTTATCTATCTATATCTATCTATCTATCTATCTATATCTAACTATCTATCTATATCTATCTATCTATCTATATCTATATCTATCTATCTATCTATATCTATATCTATCTATCTATCTATTTATCTATCTATATAGCCGCCTACATTTAGGTGCTCTCGTGGCCACCACATTAACTTTGGCATGAACAAAAATCAGCATGGGAGGGTAAGATGGTTTGACGAATATGACGCGCAGGTCAATACATGACTAAAGGCACAGTGCCATCGCGTACGTCGTCAAACACTTCCATGGTCAATGCTACTGTCAGACTAATCAGAAGAATCGCTAACCGTAAGAGCGGGGTTGAAGAAATGAACTGTTTAGGCTAGTACAGGCGTTTGTGCTCAGCAGGATTACTTACGCGACACCCTATATGAAGTTGGATGCTGCAGAATAAGGCAAGGTCGAGGCTACAATCTGAAAAGCTTACAAGGCAGCGTTCAAGTTGCCTAACAACGCGCCTACAGAAAGGCTGTTAAAACAAGGGGTGCGCAACACCCTGGATGAATTATGGGAGGCGCATATGGTGATGAAGCACCCTAGGTTTTCGACAACCAAAGCGAGCAGGATCATATTGGAAAGGATTGGCATTGGAGCTGAGTCTTCTACTGGGGACACAAAAATTCAGCTGCGGCGTGAATTACATAAGGTCATGTACATGAAAATTTTGCCCAAAAATATGCTTTTGATTCATCATATGCAGCGCAGTCAGGCAAGAGCCAGAGATTTACACGTTGAGTACGGCGAGTACAAAGTGGCAGTCTATACAGATGTCGCGGAATATAAGGAGAAAGACGCTTTTGTGATTGTAGTGGTGGACAAGAGTTTCCGCTCCTCGGAGTTGCTCCTCGGAAACTGCAGAAGAAGCGGCCATAGCACTAGCAAATACTAATTCGTAGTCGAACTTGATTCTCAGTGATTCAAAAACAGCCATCCAAAACCTAGCGAGGGGCAGAATATCGGCAAACACCACACGATTTCTACATGGGGCCACGGGACGAGAAATTCGAGAAATAGAAATTTTCTGGGTACCAGCCCACTCTGAGAACCCTGGGAATGAGGCAGCTCACCTAAATGCTCGAGGTTTTGTCAGCCGGGTAGGTGAGCCACTTGTTCCGGGGAGGTCCGTGAGAGGTGGGCTGGTGTCCTTTTACGACTAAATGAATCATTATAAACCAGAGCGGAGGTTTTATCCGCCTCCGCACAAGCGGTTGACTAAGGCGCAAAAATGCGTCTGGAGAAAACTGCAGACGCGATCTTTTCCCAACCCTTACGTGTTGAACAAAATATACCCGGAGGAGATAAAGTCACAATGCATATGGTGCCAGGCTGTGGCAACTTATGATCACATACTTTGGGAATGTAGTAAAGAGATGCCGCTAGTGGATAATATGCGTGATTCCTCGCTTGAGCACTGGGAGGCCATGTTCACCAGCTCAGACGCAGTCGTCCTGTTAAAGGTTGTGGTGTGGGCCCCACAGGTTGCCGCCAACTTTGGGTTGGTGGCCATCTAACACGGAATCGTATGCAGTTGCTTTATGATGGATAGGATATGTGGGGTTTAACGTCCCCAAACCACCATATATATATGAGAGACGCCGTAGTGGAGGGCTCCGGAAATTTTGACCACCTGGGGTTCCTTAACGTGCACCCAAATCTCAGCACATGGGCCTACAACATTTCTGCCTCCATCGGAAATGCAGCCGCCACAACCGGGTTTTGATCCCACGACCTGCGGGTCAGCAGCCGAGTGCCTTAGCCACTAGACCACCACGGCGGGGCAGTTGCTTTATGACGAAAAAAAGTTTTGTCATTCATCCATTCATTCCCGCCAGAAAGTGGCACATACCCCACGGCCGGGTATGTGCTACTGGTAAGCGGGTATGTTGCCATAGGTGATGGCAGTATCTACCAAGTAGCGAAGAGAACACACATGGGATATTTTAACGCGTGAACGTTAAGCAACACCCGACGTCGGCAGCGTCGACCCAGTGAAAGCATAAAATAATTGTGAGTGTTTAGAAAAACCTCACAAGGTCAGCGTTGAACCCTCGACGAATGCAAATAATAAACTTCAGGGTCTTAGCAGGAATCAAACCCAAGCATTCTGCGTAGCAGTCAAGAATTCTGCCACAAAGCTACGCCAGGTGTGTGAACTACTTTTCAAATAGACGCTATTCGTTAAACGTCAATGGTTGTTTCAGTGATGCCTACCCAGTTTTATAAACATAACGTATGGACTCCTTTGATACAGCCGTCACTTCTAGTTAACATCAATTGTGGAGTTGATTTATGCAGCCGTTTCAAGGGCCAGCATCTTCACGAGCATCAGTGCTTCATATCAGATTCTGGGGTTGCTAATACGCATGTTTCAGTTGACATCATTGCAAAATTGCAAACAACTGGTTGTATAAACATCTGCAACTCTTCAACAATTGTCTGTGCGTGCAACATTTGTGCATATATTTGGCGTCATTTCGTGACGTGTCGCTCAATAAAAAAATTGCAATACGGTCACCTTTCTTCCGCATGCTTCGCATAACTTTCATTCCCAGGTACGTGGCATCTGCCGAATTTTTCTCTGTTAGCTGTCATCTTCTCCACTATTAGCAGCGAATTTTTTCAAAGATACCGTGAACATATTGGTGTGTACAAATGATTCTCGCAGCCCTTGGCATGCCAAGCAACTGCTGATGCCCGGTTGCGGCGCACATGTTCGAGGAACTTGGCACGCGCTCTCTTCTTGCGCTTTTGCTTGTGCGCGGAATGCAGTAGCACTGTTATGTGAGATGACGACTTCAGAGAGAAAAAGATAGCGAAATAATGGTAGAGAAAAGAATAAAATATGGCTACAAATAACGGTTACCTGATGTCTTGAGCATAAAAAAGTAATATTGGCAGAATAGTCAACAAAGGTTGCAGCAGACGCATCAAAGACAATAGGTCAAAGTGAATCAAATCTATCTTATCTTCACGTCTTGCTAGACAAGTAGCCTGCATTGAAAGTGTACCCACAAAGATGAATATTATCTGCCTATTGACATTCCATATTCAAGTTTACCTTGTTAAAACTACTGAATATTTCCACAACCCCACAGCACGTTTCCCTTTTCTAAGCAAGGCATGAAGCACTTCATTTTATTATTCTACATTAGTCTCAGTTAGCCTCAATAGCATAGCATCGTCTCATAACCATGCTCTGCTTAAGAACCAGGATACACTATGAAATCGAAGCTTAAAAGTAACTCTCTTTGTAACGCCAATCCACATTTTTACTGGGTTATCAACTGATTAAATTTCGGTGTGTCTATGGTCGACACCATCTGCAAATTGTTGGCTGCAAATTGTGGCTGAAGGTGAGCACGGCTGAAGCAGAGATGAAACGAGAGACTTGCTTCATCGGGTCAAGGAGAATGAAGAATTACGCTTTGGTGATTTATTGATTCACCTCTGCGACAAACAATTTAATTCGAATGTGTCTTTACCATCTAATCCAATAGAGTAACTGAGTTACCTCAAATTATTTGTCGGTCTTGAATATCACCAAGTCAGAATAATTACTCTCACAGCATAGACGGCGTCTGCGCTGACTACTGTTCGCGTATCATCTGTCAATTTTGATTATACAGATTTCCTTTTCTTGAACTTTTCACCCCAGTAACCAGTGTTAATAAATTGCCTTTGGTAAACGATGTGTTGTTTGTACAATATACGCAAAATTATTAAGCATGCAATGACGATACATGCCTAATATGTGAAATTCTTGTTTGCTCAACTGTTTTCTTATCTTTTTTCTGCTTTATTCTTTGAATCCACCCTTTTCTTCCCAGCTGTGTTGAGCAATGCTACTGAATTCTCAATACAGCCTCCCCACCGTTTTCTAATAACGGTGCACTTTTTGGGGTTTTCTGGTGGTCAAAGTACAATGTTCTTATTTTAATATGTTGCACGTGTAAGCGCATATTAAGCCTGTACAATGTAAGCAAATATAGTAAAATGGTATATTTTATGAGGTGCTGGGCTCAATTTTGGGCATAATAAATCCCCACTTGTTACATGAGTTATTACTGTTTCCGTGACCTTTCAAGAAACATATATCGCGGACTACGAAAGGTATGATATGCTGAATGTGCTTGTGGGAGAACCCTCAGACTACTCTGTCCTGAAATGAATCGAGATGAGAAGTTTATAAATATGGTCCCGTGGATAAATTAAAAAAGCGCCGAAATCGAACAGCGCATCGACGAATGAGCGTATATTCTTGTGAATATTTAGAAATGTCAACAAGTTGCAAACATTGAAATTCCCCAAACTTAAAACACCACAGATCATGTCACCTCATTCCCATATCAACCTTGAACCAGATGATGATGAGGCATCATCTAAGTTGCACGGGCATGATGGGTCGACAGATTCGTCTACTGTACTACATTTGTGCTATGTGCAATTGTTTTTTTAGTACTAGGAGTGTATTGCCGAATTGCCAACGGAGTAATAGCTTCTTTGTAAAGTACTTTGTATTCTCCTCTGGTCCCAGGAGGACACGCTGGCTGCCTTAAACGTTCCAGAAATGCCAGTAACTAGGGTTACACGGTCAACCGAAGAGCCGGCGCCCCTGCCTTGGAATATCATGACGACTACACCGCCCGAACAAAGAGCTGTTGTTCCGTCCTCTCACCTAGAGGGAGATGAATGTGTCGGAATTCTCTGCCGCTATGTGGCCATTACGCTGAGGTCGACACTTGACTTTCGCGCTGACCCATGCAATGATTTCTACCGGTATGTCTGTGGGAAATTTCAAGGCGACGACGTCTTCAGACGCGTATGTAAAAATAACCGTAGCGTCTCCTCTGTGCTGTCGGTATTTTAGATTGCTTCTTTTACTTTATAGTTGCTAAAGATATTTCGAAAAGGAAGAGTGAACGAAGTGGACGTCCATTACCCACAGGCGGAAAACATGACACATCCTCCTTAATAGTCCATTTTTTACCGCAATATTCGGCGTTGCCATCACAATTACTGAACGTAAATTAAAAACTACAATTGATACTGCAGTTACTTTTTAAGGCTTTTTGTGTGTGTGCCTCTCTTGGGTCCCGCAGATAATTAGCACCATATAATCCACAGCCATAAATAGTTTTGCATTAGCCCTTTTGGCATACGCTTACACCAGAGAATAAATAAACAGCCCTTTGATTCAATCCCCCATTTTGGCTTACTTCATTCCCGCGCTATGATGCTTTTATGCAGTGGGCAAGTGGTCATTAATAAAGTGTTAGGGTGAAAACTACCACGTGATTGTGACACCTTCTTAAAAAATGCGTTTCCCAATTTCCTGTCCAGCCAAGCAAGTTATTCAAACAAGCTTACGTTAGAAGAAATGACCATCCGCCGTATCTCACTTGGTGAAGCACTGAGAGCGTGATTTGAAAACAGTAAGGTTGACTGGAAGTTGCAGCGAAATGCAGTTTCTTGCAGCATATTTCCTTTTTCCTTTACCTAGTAACTTGTAGCGGGCATAGCGACTGCCATTTTCACCTAATATGTTCTCAACAGCATCGCATGGCAATAATGTTCGAAACAGACCAAGCAAGCTCGCAAATCAACAGAAGTAAATGCGAATTCCAGTGCACCGTCCAGTGCTCATCGGAGATTCAGGATAAAACCACGATAGTGTGTCACACTACAATGATAATATACATGTCTACTATTTCGCACTAATGTGTGTGGAATCAGCGATGATATTTGCGACGCTTCCGGTCACAACAGCGCTAATCAGCAAACGAAGACTGAGAAGGGTGTCGAACACGTTATAGCACATCTTCGATCACGTTTCCTTGCTGATGTTTGTACTTTTACATTGCGTACTGAAACTTTTGTGCACAGAACGCGCGTAGGCAGTCGAAAGGTTCACAAAGACAAGTGCAGTCACACCTGCATTTCTTCGAAAGCGTTGCGTGATTGTAATGTTTTGCACAGCCAAAACAGGCTCTCAAATATACAGAAGTGGCGAACTTTTCGTCATGGTTTTCACGCAAAAGTTGCAGTATTCAGCGAAACCAACTAAATTATCTTCTAATATTATTATTAAATTTTCACATTGCCCTAAAAGCTCTAATATATGAAGTATGATAACGTTGCCATCTCGTAGACGCCATGCTGCACTTCTCTCGCACTCTATTCTTGACCCATTGCACCTGCTGATATCGAACCATCCAATCGCAAACGATAAAGGTTTATTTATAGATGCATTCCTAGCCAGTAGAAGCCGCGTGGGCAGCCACATGAACAAGTAGATGTATAATGCAGTAGAAAATGGGTTAAACTAGACAACATGGTACGCAGGTTCACAAGAAGACGGAGAGGAATGTATGTACTGCCTTCTAACGGCCGACACGAAGCTACTTAGTTCCGGCATTTCAGGCTGAAATGTCCATTCTTGTAATTTGAATAATACTTAAAGACTATTGTGCCGCGAATCTGCAAGCCTCTGTTTGAAGAGAGCGCACTTCAGAAAGTGTCCCTTTCACAATCCGCTCTTGAACTCTCGGTGTAGTGTGCGACCGCAACAGCCCTCTGCGCTGTTCACTGTAGCCTCTTGATTTTCGCTACATGTGTTCCTTCAGCAAGCACGAGGACTGTAAGAACAAAAGATTGCCGACACATTACCTGCGTAAGTTTGTATACATGTGAAAACTATCCATTAAAACCCACATGACGCAAAATGTTTGCTGGCATCTGTACGCGTTAGACATTACCTTTCACTGATAGTTGCTCGAACCAGTCAAAATATCTAACTAAGTAGTTAAAATTGTAGCGAACGAGCTTAGTTATTTATTGCTCGTCCGATTGAACCATGCATGACACCCACGTGTCTTGTTCGTGTGTAAATCGTCCGACACTCTCAGTCAGGTGCCGGACAACGAACGGCATATGGGCGGCGCGCTCCTGCGTACTAAAATCGTGTCTATAGGGAGCCCAGCAATAAAAAATACAGGTTACAGCCGCGCGGCGGGGAAGTAGTGCCTACAGCCGATAAGACCAGGCGCAAGAAGGAAAAAACATTGACCCGTATGTGCATGTTAATCTGCAAATGTCGTCGAAAGACGATAGTCTTACGTCTGGAGAGATTGAACAAAACGTCTATTTGATGTTCTGCCCAAGAAAATTGATGAATGGTACACTGGAGGCACTGCGCTAGAGTGCCCCGAGCGTGCAGCGAAGGCGCAGGAGCGCATCAAGTCATGTCACACGTGAGACGCGAGCGCCATCTGCCAGTTATCTAGGAAAACCAAAAGCGCGTTACCTGAACGCCCGTCTAGGAGATGATAAAGTGTAGAACGCAAGGCGACGGGTAGGTGCCACCATCATGTCGTCATAGCAAAGCATTGCAAACGCTTGCCTTTTTGTGCAAACGTTGTCTGGTCAGCGCAACGTGATAAGCGCTACGGTCCTTATAATTAATGTATGCCTCTTCTTGCAAGAAACACAACAACGGAATATTGTCGTGTTATTGTGGTGTCTCAGGTACGCGCAATAATTTCTTTCTAATTCACAATCGCACAAGTATAAGCCTTGTACCTTGAGCCATATTGGTGGGTGCTGCGGATGGGGTCGACCGTTAGGACTGTCGTTTGGCCACTTTGGTGGTGTTTAAGGTACCGTTACCGCGGACAAACAGACCCAATTTTTCGCGTCGAAGGTCAACAAGAAAGACTATTGTCTTTAAAAGAAGGAGAGCCGCCATCTCTGTCGCGCCAGCCTGGCGCAGGGAGCTGGCATCAACTTACGAGAAACGGTTCAGCGACAAGTGCAAGCGCGGAAAAAAAGAAAAAGGAACGCCCCCACTCCCCCTCCCCCTCTGCCACCACCTCACCAGCGCAGCTCGGCGCCCGGAACCGGCATCACGTTCACCATCGCCTGCATTCCATGGCATTTGTGCGTCGCCGTTTCGTCCCGCTGTCTTTTAATTGTCGTTTTTCTACAAGATGATCAGGGACGGAAACATTTTTCAGTGCGTTACGACAAACTATATTCGAGATATCATACATCTCCCTGAATTTGGGCAAACACCGGGATGTGCAGTCCCAGTGTTAATCTTTTAATTTCAATTAAAGAGCACAAACAACGTTCCGTTTATCATTTGTCGAGGTATTATATTGTGTCATGCACTAAATAAAAGAGTACTAGAGGATGCGCGACACCTTACTGAAACACTGGCTTATGTATGTTGACGCTCGTGTTCTACGAAACAAGTTGAACAGACGATTTTAGGAAAGCATGATAAAAACGAAACAAACTGAAGGCAGCGAGGCAGATGAAGATCAAAATTAAAAATCTATTCGTTGATGTTTGATTAGCGATTGCGTAATTTTGATTAAGAACGTCAAGTACAGAAGTCGGGGGAAGAAGTCAGCAGGGGAGCGTATGTCACCGACATTTGCTCAGTTTTTTTTTCAATATTATGTTCAGTACTAATATTGAAGCATGAATTTGCAACAGTGAACCACGACGAAGGCTACCAGTGCACCACTGGAGATAATGTACCAGCCATAGAAATTTCCATTTTCTAATGTGCAAGTGCCTGCAGTAACAACAAAGATTTTGAGAATCGTTCTGCACGTGTGGTCAGATTTGGGTGCACGTTAAAAAACCCCAGGTGGTTGAAATTTCCCGAGCCCTGCACTACAGCGTCTCTCATAATCATATGGTGGTTTCGGAACGTTAAACCCCACATATCAATCAATCAGAATCGTTCTGCACCATTTCTTGACACCAAATGCACACGGACGTTCGCGAAAGAGAAGTGCAGAAGCATTATTTATTTGAAGAGAGACCGACCTTTCTGTCGCTAATCTGTGTACGTCATACTTGACCTTGACGCGCGTTTCGGCGTTCCCTTGAACAGCTGTGTGATGCTGAATAAAGGTAAGGGTAGCAACTCCGCATAAATACGATCAGTTAAAGAGTGAAATGATTAAAAACCACTCTATGTCGCTAAATAATGCGCATAATTTTTAAATTTGCGAAAAACCGCTTATATGGGCGAGAAACTGCTTTTAAAAGAAGCGTAAAATGAAGCTTTTCTTACGCGATCGCGTCACTGCCGGGCTGCCTACTAAAGTGTCACTCCTAACCGCAGGCCGTATCATGCCAAGACAAATTTGGCATAAAATGCCAGCTAATCTTTCTCCCGGCTATTCTAAAGGCCACTTCAAATCGGGCCGGTTCTCTGGGGCACGGCTATGGGGCCGCGTAGAAGCGGCGATAATTTGGCTTGATTTGCTGCCTGCAGGTGTGTAGTTTAGCCAGGATTTGAATAAGAGTGTAGTAGCCGGGCGTAGTACTAACTTCTTCCTTAGAAATAAATGGTTCGCATAAAACTTACTTCCGTTGATATTGCTTAAATGTTTGGAAACTGGCTTTTGCTCCGCGCTTTCGCAAGTACTAATAGTATACATGTAAATATGTGTGACTTCTAGAGGGTTTCAATCGCCTGATTCCAATATCTCTTATGCTCTTTTGAGAAGCGTTTTCTACGGCTCACATAAGAATTAAAGTTATGTACACCTGCCTTGTTATGTTCTTTTGGTCTTTACAGGTTCAAAATGTCATAAATACGGGAACATTTGTAGCCCTCAAGTTTACTGAAGCACCATTGGCCAATCAAAGTGCGTTTGAGAAAGCAGTTGCGATGTATAAAGCCTGCGTGGGTTTCGCCTCGGCATACCAACCAGAGGTGAGAGGAAATCAAGCTAATATGTATACATGGAGCTTTTTAAAACATTTACACTCCAGGAATGGTGAGATATTGAGATGTTTTCTCTGTTGTGTCTTTGTAAATACCGTTTAATTGAAGCGAAGTAGTTTAAGAGGTTTTTCTGCACATGCGCTCCAAATCAGCATATAATTGTAATTCCTAAAATTACACTGGAAATATGGCAGGTGTGCGTGATCACTTGATCTGCATGACATGCTCTTTCGAAATATTTTTGCGGTTTGGGGTCTGACCGATTTCATCATCATGGGTGCACTTAGTCAGACAGACAGTGCTAGGAGAATGAATTGTAGGGCACACGACGCCATTGTGTGCAGTGCCTGTGTAAATTCATCTCTCCGCACTAATAAAATACATTGGTACAAAAGCCCCACCCCACCTCCCTCCCCCTTCATTCTAAAAAAGAGGTGTGGGTAAAAGTAAACACTGTGATATTTTCATTGTTTACACCACTCTGGTATGATGGGCATGTGCTCCCGATTTGTGAGAATGCATTGCTTTGTGACGTTTTGATTATCTAAATCTACGCCAACATTTTTATTTTAGCGCCATGACTGTCGTGTTGCTCGTGACTTCTTTATTACACCTAACAGTCACGCACTTTCGTACAAATTGACAGTGCACCTACTGCTAATAAGTGGGTAACTTGTGTACGTTTGCACACGAATCAAGGACCATAGTGCACTGTAGCATACCACGCGTTCACGTTGCTTTTTGGCGGCAGTAACGTCTTCAAGCAGTGCTGCTTTACTATATGCGGAGTGCGTGGCCTTATAATTCTTTCATTGTGACCACTCAACATTTTTAACATTTTATTCACGGGAACCGCTTAATGCTCAATATAACGTGCACAGGGAATAAAAGTTGCCAAAAGAGACTACTAAAGCGAAGCGCTGATGAAGACGGTATGCTGTCAGTGTCTTTTAGAAAGTAACAGAAATGCGGTACAAAAAATACCGTATTACTTCACTGTGTGTTCTTTCTCAATCATCAGGCTTAAATTGATTTCTGTTGCAATGACAGTCCGCCTGACGAACGACAGGCTCTTCGGTGACGATTCGTAGGCTGAGAGAAACAAAGAGCTGTACTGACCCAACCTTGACTTTCTGGAAGCATATTGTGGTGCTGGAAAGCCTCTATTGAAATTAGTACCGTCATCAGCACAACTAACAAGAAAGAAGGAGCAATTTAGTAATACTGCAGTGTATTTGCTCACTGTCTTTCTGTAATATGCTAAACGCGTCTGTTCGCTTACTTGAGGTTACACAATACTGCCACTGCGAGTTAGCAGGCGTCCGCAGTTTCTTAACTTGATATTTGAACACATCTTCACAGAGGTATTCAATTTGCAATCGAATCAGGCGAAGTTTTGGAGAGATACCCACACAAGCATATATGCACACACCAAAGGCATCTTCCTGTTAACCCCTTTCAACTCATCCAAGCCATATTTGCAGGCAGGTGGGTGAGTTATTTCGAATTCATAACTAAGGGAAAAGGGCTTTCAGCTCGTTCTAGGAAAGCCCCTTTTCGAGTACTTGATAATCGAGACCAACCCACCACTACACTCTTACACGCAGACCCTCAGGCCGCGCCCCAGCCTTCGGTTAACCTCCTTCCACTCCGTCCACCTTTTCATCAGTACACGTTCTCAATAAACGCCTGCATGGCGAGGGTAGCCCTCTTTTTTGTCGGATGGCGGCACGGGGCATGACTTCGTCCTATGCGTTCACTGGCTTGCTTTTCTGACAGTTTCCGCAGATTGTATAGTACAGAGTACCATTTCCTCACATTCGTACTTTCATTGCGGGACCTTCGCACAGACAGAATTGATGTCTTAGGTAGCTGTGCAAGGATTTATTGGTCAGACACCACCTTGTACGAAAGACACGTGACCCATGTTGTCCTCTGCCAAAAAGGGGTGTTTCATCTTGCCAGCTCAGCTATCGCGAGACGCTCGTTAAAACTCCCAAATATTAGGCGCACACCAATAAGCTACAAGCAAGCGAACGAGGGGCACCCGTCACTGTACCTCAAATAGTAGAGCATTGGACGAGTAATTTTAAGGTTGTGGGCTCGAATTTCACAGACGGAAAGCGTAATTCCTAATTGACACTTTTTTCTTTTGTTTAAGAGAGAATCATTGCTATGTGGTAAAAAATCACAAATAATGTTCCCTAATCAGTATTGTGCCTAATTGTCGGCCGGTTTTATAAGTTTTTACTTATTAATCTACTGTGTCGACCCTTGTACCCTGCAATAATAGGACATTATTGAGAACTAGCAGACAACACTGCCGAGGAAACCTCTGCAGGCCTGTTATAAGTTTACGTGCTACGTAAGCCATAGAGGCAAAAAAGAGTGTTGCACACTCGTCGTGATGACTACTGGCTGCTCTAACTGATGTTCCCGCGTTAAATGCGCAGACGTAACGTACAATGTAAACGAAGGAATGAACGCCAGAGTAGTTCAGTGGTCAATCATCGGACGCGTTATTTGAAGGTTGCAGGTTTAGTTGCTTATATTTCCAAACACGTTTCTTTCTTTACAATTACAATAAAAAATCTTATAATTACATAAACCACATTTTTCTTTGCATATTTGTGGGTCAGTTCAACTTTTTATTGTTTGAACAAAAAGAAGCCTTTGAAAGTTACACTTATGTCTCTCGTAGTACGAGGGCGAGAGAGTTTTTAATGGTATTGTGATGCTACATTTGAAAATACTTTGAACGTTTTCCTTGGCAGACCATAGAGCTGGCGAGATGGATGATTGCAATGAACCTGGACTTCCTGAACCCGACAAGGCTAGAGACTATTGACCCAGTTGAGATGATGGTGCGCGGATCGCTTGAGTTGGGAGTGGAAGCGATCATTTCAATCCGATTCATGGATAGGCGATTCTTCAAAGGGACAAGACTAGTAGAGGTACAGCAACCAATCTTTGTTGTCTAGCAATTGTGATTGTGTGGTAATATAGGAGAGTGTGTCATATTACACGCAAGAATGCAAGGATGTAGTAAATATAGCGGTTAATGTTTTTGACGGTTTCTTACCCCTTAATTATCAATTGAAGCGTTGTAGTGTGACTCAGCTTTCCACAGTCACAGTAGTACCCTTTGGTTTACTTAGACTGTACAGATGTAGTTTATGCAGTTCTCCCTCAAGCGCTTCCGGTTTGCTGGAGCAGAAGTGCTGAAGAAGTAGGAGGACCATTAAAATTCTTGGCTTCAGCTAGAGGTCATTACACGAGGCATGCTTCAAAAATGTTGCCTCAATATTCGCTATGTGCATGCACTTGGATATATGCACAACTTGTGTGAAAACTGAACAAGACCATTATTTGTGTTCTTAACGAACACCAATGTAATGCTGCTGTTCGAAACGTAATGTATTTAATTAAGGAACCGTGTTCACCTCTGCAGGATTGAGGGTGGAAATTCTAGTTCTTTAGATAGAATGACTTCTTCATGTACCTTAGCCTCTGTTTGTCTGTTAAAGGTGAATACAGATGTTAATAACTTCCAAAGTGAACAAATGGGCACTGGAATTGCGATATGCGCAATATTCAGCAAACTAATCCTGCCATTGGAACGTACGCAGATTAAGGAGACTACTTGGGGAAATGCAATATAGGCTTGAAAATTCCAAATCTTTATTCAATGTTGTGTGGCAAAACATCCAGCCACACCGGAACAGGGGCTAAGCCCAAAGCTGCCACTGACGTCTGAGTGAAATTCGTCAAACGACGAGCGAAATGTCACCAAAAGTCGCCATTTTTCTTCAATTTTTGCCAATAAAATTGTCGCTCTACAACTTCGTGGCTTCCCTTGTAGGAAAAAAATTCTCAATTATGCATTCCTAGTTTCTTTTTTTATGCCTCGAACAGTACGCTACCATCCATAAGACCTGAATTATACTGACGCTTTCCAAAGCTAGTCATATCACCTGCTTTACCATGCGAGCCCTGAAAAAGGCCTGCATGCACTAGCAGCACTCCTGAATGCTAGCACCTCGTAACAAAAGCCTGTGATGACTTGCATTGTACCAAATACTGGATGAAGCCATCGCTACAACGAGAAATGGATGGTGTGCGTAGCCCTCCTGCAACATTAGAGAATTTGATTGCCGCGAAATTATGCATTCAATAATCGAATACAAAACAACGAAATTAAATTCGGAAGTATTTCGTAATTTTCGCAATGCCCGCACAATGCTTTATGCGTGGTCATGCTTCCGATATACGTTCACCTCAATTCGATTTCTGAAGGCTCTGCTAAGAAGCCCTACTTGCTGACGCAGAGCTAAATTATCCTAAAAACAATTTTATTCTCAGTATAGGAAATTATGGGGCAGTACAGCTGAGAAGAAGCCGACAAGCTATTCCCGGCAGTTGAAGCTGTGGTCAGAACACGCAGCCTTACCGTCCCCTAGCCACTTCAGAAGCGAAACTTTGAAAAAGCCTAGAGCTCTAAAAGCGTAATATAACACCACTGCCTCGCAGAACGCGAAGCAGTCCACTGGCCTAAACATTCCGAAAAATTGCAGCCGTACGCGTGTCTGTGCCAGTACTTCGCTAGGTGAATTAGGAGATACACACAAGAAACAAAAGCGAAATAATAGATTGTGCGTTAAGTGCTGCTTGTACTGGTGGGTCTAAATCTACGAAAAATACAGACAGTTTTTTCGCCAATTCCACTCGCAGACACTGAGTAATAAATGCATAAATCATTTCATACCTAAGGCGAAAATCACCGAAAATTCGCCATGTCGTCATTCATAAGTTTAGGTCACCACGGGTTTTTCCGAATTTGCCAGTTTTGTAAAAAGTAGCCACTAGCGAGAACCCTGGTATAATCGGCTTACGATGCTCAAATCAGCTAATAGCCGTAGATATTGTGTTACCTACGGGGTCATTTTTGATGATCGCAGTTTTTGGCGAACAACAAACCTTTCCTAGCCCACTTTGAAGTCTTTTGGTGAATTCGAGGTATTGTACATGCGCTACAATTATTACACGTTTTCAGAAGCCACAAAATCAGATAGGCAGCGTGTCGTGGTCATGAGAACAAATTGTTGAACGGCCCCTTTATTATGAGCCCATTTGAAAAGCGCCTCTCCAGATCTCAACCAACCAGTAACGGGTGAAATGAATAGGTAGTTATTCACAAGCTTTTCGGCCAAAGTATTGCAAGATGTTTTATGTTGCTGCTTAAATTATTGGTTCTGCGTTTTTTTTCACTGTTACATGCAAATACAGATGCATTGCCAATTCTCTTTTTCTATTCACTCACAGATACACTACAGCAGTGAACAAAGCAACTGGTCGTACCAGAGACGCTACAAATGGCCAAGGACGAACGAGGAATACTACAGCCGCCTTTTCCTTATGTATGGAGTAATGCGAGCTGAAGCTTACCTGTTCTCCAAGAAAATACTCGCGTACGAAGAACAACGTGAGTTGAGCTCGTTTTGTTTTTGCACTGCCAATTCACAACTGTCAATTTAGTGAGACTGCTGTCTGCTTTGTGAAATGCATAATGGGTTACTACTCACGCCCTGTTTTAGCTGCAACCTACAATAGAAAATTATATTAGGGAAATAGAGAGAGGATAACTTCTTACTTCGAGCCAGTACTTCGTCTTCAGAGCCAGAAACTATCGAGGTAATATCATAAGTCCGGTAATGTAACTTCCTCCTTGTGCAGTACATTGCCGTGTGGCGGTGTTAATTCACACGACAGATGAGTAATGCTTCTCACTTATGGTAATCCGAGAGTTTTGTGATTTCCAGTTGTTTTTTCCGTTGAAGTGAATATTTTTATCGCGCTAAATGTTTTGTAACACTTACGGCCCACTAATAACATTATCATTATTAGAAGTGTCACATCTCTAAACTACAATCTCATTATGCGGGAAGTGGTAGTGGGGTGCTCCCGAAATGTAAACAATTTGGTGTTCCTTAAAGTGCGCTGAGAAAGCACAGTATACTCATGTTAATCAATTAGCCTCAATCTAAATACGACCCCTGTGGGCAGGATCAAAGTCGCGACCTATGAGTCAGCAGCCGAGCACCACAACCAGGGCTTCATCACACCATAGAATTTGTCGCAAGATGTGAGTGCTTCTCTCTTGCGCGTAAACCGTCTTTGTTGTTAGCAGAATGGTTAAGAGCCGTTATGCCAACCCAAGACCATGGTTTATGCAAGATTGAACCAAGAATGCTATCTATATTTTAAGAATGGCTTCTAGCTTGAACTTTTTGTGTCGTTATTCTGACTAACCCACACTTCAAAAGCGATAGAGTTAACTCTCTGAATAACTTATTATGGATTCATATTTGAACTAGAAATTTGGATAGTACCACAACGGAATGTCTTTTTTATGCCTCTTTCAGTAGAATTCCACGTATAGAGCTTGCAGAATGCTCCATTGTGTACAAAGAAAGACTGATCTATCGAGTTCACTTTGCACACACTATAAAAGTATAGATTGATGTGTGGTGGCGTCGCCTTCGCACAGCAGCAGCCGGACACCCTTTCCCATTTTTTCCATGAAATGTTATCACGTTGTGTGTGAGAAACGGAAGTGGTGTAAGGATGTGCGACCGAGCCGTAGTGGCCGCAAAGTTGCTGAAATAAAGTTACTTGTTTGACTTTCACGGACGCACTGCTCACTTCTCTATGCTAATTTGCGGCTGCGCTCGCGTTTCGCGCAAAATTGGTGATTCCGACGAGCAGAAAAGGCTATGAACACCTCTAAAGGCACCGACACACCGACACTCTCCAGCGTCGACGTCAAAATTTCTTTGTTTTGGACTGCAGATTCTGCACTGTGGTACATTTCGGTAGAGTCACTATTTGCTACTAGACTCGTCACAGCAGATTCTACAAGATATCAATACCTGGTGAGCAGTCTGCCGCCGTCAACTGCTATCGAAATTCAGGATCTGTTGCTCTTCCGACCAGCAGACAAAGTCTACGTGGTATTGAGCGCAACACTCATTAGCAGGGTCACGCCCCCCCCCCCTCCCCCCCGAAAACCAACGGCTGCCACATATGCTCTATAAAGCAAACGTTGGTGACAAAACTCCGTCAGCTGCTGCGTGATTTGCAGCGATTATTGGGCGACAAAGCGGATAATCTGGACAGCATCTGCTCCGAGAAATATTTCTACAAGAAAAAAAAACTTCCAAACGTCATAATGACCCTTAGTGCTTTAAACGAGAATGATCTGCACACATTGGCTGAGTTAGCCGACAAGCTCAAGGCGGTAGCTCACACAGTGGTCGTGTACGTTACGAGTGAATCGTTTCTACATGGGCCGCTTAACGAGATGAAGAGAGAAATCTCGCGTCTTGTGTACTCCGTGGCCACCCTTCATACAGCTTCATTGTCGGCCAGTCCAAATTTATTGCAGTCGGCCATAAAGCGTCAAAAGGTATGTTCTTACCACCGCAATTTCGGCAACGCTGTACACTGCAGAGAACGCTTTGGTAGATCTTCATAGTCGCCGATGCAAGGTTTCCCATTTTTGCGGCAGATTTCGTGGCCACTTTGAACTGTTAAACAATGTGCGTAACTGGGGCATTCAAGACCCAGTGTCACAAGGTCATGTAAAGGCCAGCCTTCAAGACATATAGCACTCAGCCCTACGCTAATCATGCCAGCAGGCACTGTTCGTATCGCCTCCACACTGAGTGAATTTTCTGAGCTGACACCAGCGTCAACTGGGATCTCCAATAAAGCATGACGTATTTCACCACATCACTACTACCGGGCCTCTTGTTCACACTAGACTACGTCGACTGTCACCTGAAAAACTAGCAGTGGCACGGCAGTAATTGGAGAATATGTTGAAGCTGGGGATAATTCAACCTTCTACTAGTCCTTGGGTATCTCCCCTTCACATGGTTTCGAAATGACCAACGGGTGACTAGTGACTTTGCGGAGAATATCCAGCTCTTAAAGGTGTCACAGCACCCGACAGGGGCCCCGTGCCACATATTCACGGCATACTGGCAGGCCTGCATGGGGCCGCAATTTTTCCCAAAATTAATCTCGTGTGGTCCTACCACCAGATAACTGTTTCACTTTAAGACGTCCCCAAGACTGCCATCACAACACCTTTTGGCTTACTCGAAATCGCGCGCATGACATTCGGCCTCAACAATGCAGGTCAAACATTTCAAAGGCTTATAGACGATGTTTTACGGGGCCTCAGTTTTTGACACGCCTGCCTGGACGACTTGCTTATCACGAGCACCAGCCCAAACGAACTTGAACAGCACCTGCGGATCATTTTTCAACTTCTATGTAAGCATGGCGGTATCATCAACGTATTCAAGAGTGGACTTGGCGTGCCTGGGTCATCATTTCAGGATCACATCACTTTGAACTCGGGAGTACGGCCATTCACATCTAAAGTGCAGGTCTTGCAAGACATTCCACTACCAACCACGGAGCGTCAGCTGCGCGAATTTCTCGTACTGCTACACTTCTACCACTGGTTTGTGCGTAAACGCACCCATCTCATACATCTACTTCGTGGACTGCTGAAGGCAACGCAGGAATGTTCAAACGACATTCCTTGGTACGAAGTGTGGCAGCTTGGGCTAGTCGGTATGACATGATGATAGTTATAGCGTGAGAACCGAACGACAACACAGAGACAAGATTCGTGTCCTTCATGTCCGTCTTCTCTCTGTGTCGTCGTCCTGTTCTCGGACTATAACTATCGTGCTTGGTACGAACAAGCAAAAAACGCTTTCAACCAAATTAAGGAGGCCTTGGCGAGGGCCGATGTTTTGGCATACTCACGGTCGAAAATTCTCAAGTGTTTAATGGTAAATTTCTCAGAAATACCTCGAAGAAATCGACACCTACTGAGCGCCGCTATACAGCACATTTGGGCGAGAATAGCAAGCAGTCTACTCAAGTATGCGCAGCTTCGGCATTTCACGGAAGGCGCGAGATTTTCATCGTAACCGAACGCTACCCTTCGACCTATGCTCTTCGCTGTATGCGTTCAGATGATGGCACACACACATCCCGAGAACTTTGCCAGATGGCATACATATCAGTGTTCTCGACAGACATCCGCCACGTAAAAGGGTGAGACAACGTCGTTCCCGGCGCGCTGTCTCGCCGGCTTGAAGCACTCTAAATGCCACCAAAAATCCAAGAAAAGTAAACTTCAACGCGCTGACAGCAGCCCAAAAAGAATAGGAAAAGCTAAAAATCTTGCTAGCAATAAAAACAGCCCGAAAGCTAGAAGAGATGCAGATTCCGGGATCAGGTGACCAGATTTTCTGCGACACTTTCACAGGCAAACCACGGCCACAAGTACGTGTCAATTTACGTCACCGCACTTTTATTTCTCCACAAAAGTTATCAAATCATGGAATCAAAGCTATACGCAGAAGAGTCTCACAGCAAGGTTCATCTGGCCAGGTATTAATGGAGACGCGCGTTGCTTGGCAACAGCATGCATGCATACCATGCCAGCTTGTCAAAATTCATTGACATACTGTGACCCTGTTGGTAGAATTTGCACCTCCGGATGAGCGCTTCAACTACGTACACATTGACATCGTCGACCTCTGCCACTTTTTAGGAACATGCCTATTTAGTGACGTGCGTAGACAGATCCACGCACTAGGCAGAGCTGATACTATACTTAAATGATATCACTGCTGACACAGTTGCCCACGCCTTTCTGCACCACTGGGTTGTTGGTTTCGGCGCATCAACCACAACAATAACAAATCGTAGAAGGCAGTTTGAATCATCACTATTTGCCGGCATAACACATTTCATTGGTGCCCCTCGCATCTGAACTATCGTCTACCACCTGATCAGCAACGGCATGGTATATAGCGTTTTCACCGCCTGCTCAATTTTCTCACCGCAGCAGAACAGCACAGCTGGATGGAGATGCTGCCATTGATTCTCTTAGGAATCCGAACAGTTGTCAAAGAAGACATGGTTCTCATAAATCTTACCGAACTGGTCTACGGTACGACACTATGCCTTTCTGGAGAATTCTTCACTGGCAACCCGCAAGACGGTTGCATAGCTATCGCAGTCAACGCACTTCGGCTTTGAGACAAGACAGAACATCGAACTATGCGGCCAAGATGGGAAGTGCCACGCACGGTGCATATGCCATTAGAACTTGGTGCGTGTACGCAAGTGTTTGCGTACCATGACGCTGTTCATCAGTTCATCGGCCACTCCAACCACTTTACGATGGACTATTCAGAGCGCTACGTGAAAAATAGCACACTATCGACGTGCGTGGTCGTCCCGAAGTCATCTAACTAGAAAATTGAAACCAGCGGAAAGCGAAGATGCAGACACCGTTTCACATGTGCCTTCATTGACGACTTCACCCTCCAAGGCAGAGCTCGTTCAAACAAGCCAAGTAACAAAGACAAGCAGTGGACGGGTCTAGAAGACGCCCTGTCGTATGGATTTGTAAACAGTGTGAATTGCGCTATGAACGTTCGTTAAGTCACTAGGAGGGGAAGTGATGTGGTGGGCTCATTGTTGCACAGCAGCAGCCAGACACCCTTTCGCATCTTTTCGGAGTAATGTTATCGCGTTGCGTGTGAAAAAGGGAAGTGGTGCGTGGGTGTGAGTACGAGCCGTATTGGTCGCTCAGTTGCCATTCTTCGCCTAACCACTACCACCACCACCAAGTTAGTTGCTTGACTATCTAGGACGGACAACTCGCTTCTTTGTGCTGATATCTCGCGGCGCTCGCGTCCAACACGACAGGAGCATTCGGGTGATTTGCCAGGCTGTAGCGCCTTTTACTTCTTAGAGCATCTCAGGTGATGGTAAATGTTTAATTTTCCAATGCTGTAGTGGAAATACTGGGGCCCTCTTTCTTTGGTTGGTACACATACCCCGTACTGTCGATTAGCTTTTCAATTGTCCAAATGCTTGACCATACTTTGCTCCTGTGAAAAGGCACGATAGAATAATTAAGCAACTGGCCATACTACTTTTGCTCTCTTTCTCTAAAAGTCTCCTGGTCGAAGAGCCAATTGGCATGAATAGTTTGAACGGTGAAGGCACGGGGCAAGTTCAAATTGAGCATGCTTCAAGTGCACAGGACTTAGAGCAGAAAATTTATGTTTTAATGTAGGTACAATTAAAAATTTTAATTAATTTTTATGTGCATCAATAAATCAGGGTCTTCTTGATAGCACACTCATATCTCCTAAACATACTCAACTGCAAAGTTTGATTTTCCCCTTGTATTCAGAGCATTGACAAACGTCCCGAATTTTGCAGGAATGTCCCCAATTGCGTGCAAAGTCCCGAGTCCTGCACCATTCATGTCGCGGCCTGGATGGTGTGGAACTCAGAACGTTGCCGGACCATCCCATTTTTACCGGACCATCCCATTAAGTTGTTTTATTTGATCTAAAGCGCGCCATACCACGCACATCATGCTACAGCCTCACAAACTTCGCTGCGACGGTGCGGCGACAAACGCTGGCGAGCAGGATTTTGAACTCGGGCGTGAAATGGGACAATTTTTGCGCATAACTTCTGCATCCAGTAGAAGTGTTCTCAGCAAGACATGGGCAGCTAAGTACCACTTCATTACAAGGTGTCGCAAGGGTAAAGATCTCATGGAGCTTTTTGACAGATACTGCAACAAAAAAGGAATCTCACCACCTCCCAATGTAAATAGAGGCGCCCCCGTTCTGTCCCGAGTTCCTTGGTTGAAGAGTTGGTAAACCTATGTGTTCACCTTATAACAAGCTCGAGTGACAGAGCTGATATTGCCTTCATTTCATACACTTGAACGCCACAGCTGCCCCCTTGTAATTAAATACCCTAAAAGCATTTCTAGTTAAAAAACGCGATTACTTAGCGATACCTCCTATTAGTCCTCTTAATGTATTGTTTTTAGGGTCTGTAAAGGTCCGTAGGTTCAATAAAAATACACAAAATGCTTCTAATACTTAGAAAATTCAGACATCTAGGAATAAATGCTTGAGGTTGGTGCCACTCTGAGACCCATTTTCGCAACGTGGCTGCTCCAGCTGCAGAGTGGTGTGGCCAATCAGCGACGGAGCAGTAGTTGCGGTGGATTCATCGGCACGCCACACCGTTTATATTTGTTTTCAACATATCTTCTTCTTCCATGAAACACGTTGACCTTTTAATTCGCGCTTTGAGTTTTTGACAGTTACACATGAGATTTTTCATGAAAGCATGTGAAGAAGCTGTAGACTTGGTTCCAACAATAGGTTTTTTGCCAGAGCGGATTCAGTAGCCGCACCGTAAGACACGAACTCTGCGCATCTGCACATGATGCACACATGTGCGGAATCTCGCTGTCTTACTTTCATGGACAAGTTGTGCGAGATTGAACCGCGTCACGCAATTCACCCAACCGGGATGCTTACCGTACACCTCTGACAGCTTTCGTGGAGGTGGTGGCAGTCAGCATCGTGCAGTATTGCGTTGCCGCGGCAGGTTCTCGCTAGTGTGGCTGGGGCATCAGTCTTCATTGTGTTAATGCATTTGAGTCGAGCGGTGACTTTTTCTTAGCCTACAGTACGTACCACTTATAGCCACAATAGAGTTCACTCTCGTTAAATAGCGCACACTTTTAAGCAAAATATTCGCCAGAAGTGGTGAGCAATAGCCCGTATCAGCAAACACATGCAGCAGTTGACCCGAATATAGGCAAAATTATGCATTGTATGCCATCATTAGCCCCTAACCAGTCACTACTAGCTGAAAATAGCATGAATGTTTCAAAAATATACAATTCAGCTAACAATAAGTCAGAGATAGTTAGCACTTAGCCAGTTCTACAAACTATTGCAAATTATGAGTAACATCTAAAGTATCCACTTTAGATGTCACTAGGTTGTCAAATCGTGGCTAACCATTGTTTACTTTTTTTGTTAATGCTTTAAATGTAATTGTATATATATCGTGTACATTGTTACGCTGATTAGGATTTCCAAGATAAATATTTTTTCCAGTGCCAAGTTGTCACTTGTGTCATTTATGTGATGCTATAGATGACCTACATATAGATTTATTCGCATGGTGCATGTTATGATGAATCCGTCATATCTTTAGTGAATGCGTGCCCATTCAAGCCCCGCCGCGGTTGCGTAGTGGCTAAAGTACTCGGTTATATATCCGCCACAGCCGGGTATATATTCTGCCACAGCCGGGAAATATATCCGCCACAGCCGGAATTTGATCCCGCGACCCGTGGGTCGCGGGATAAAATTTTGGCTGTGGCGGATATATTTTCAATCGAGGCGAAAACATTGTAGGCCCATGTGCCTATATTTGGGATCACGTTAAAGGTGGTTGAAATTTCCAGAGCGCTCCACTACGGTGTCTTTCATAAGCATGCGGTACTTTCGGGATGTTAAACTCCACATATGTATCAATCAATGCGTGTACGTTCTGAAATACTCATACAAAACTAGCCTACAGTTGCTCAACGAGACTTCTTTCGGCATGTAAAAATGCAGCCTATGTTTTGCAAAAGTCGTGTAATTTATGTAATGAGCATGTCTAACGCAGGCATAGCATGTGTGCGCCTTACACGTGGACCTAAATGCGATAATATGACGACAATTCGAAATGCGACGTCTTCGCAAAATGAAGCTGCAGAACGCAAGAAAACCTCATGTGAAAAACCTGTGGGGCCTCTGCCGTATTACGGTGGTTATGGGACTCTGCTATTGACCCGAAAGTCATGGGTTCTACCACTGCCATGGTGGGCGCATTTCAATGAAGGCGGAACGGCTAAAATCTCATGTATATCCACCTAGAGTCTCGGTGAACAACTCCAATTGGTCAAAATCTTGCAATAGCCTGCCTCTATAAGGCCAAAGCACCTTAAAAACCCTGACCATATTACTGCTGTGATACATACAGTTTTTTATTCTTCTTCTTCCTCCAGTACGAGCCATAGAGAAAGCCACAGCCAATCGGAACAAGTACCAGTTCATTGTAATTTCTGAGCTCGGCCTATACACGAGCCCTTATGTCAATTCAGGTGGGTGGGACTACGTGACAGATTCTGCTACATGTAAGGAGCAATATTTCTTTTTATATCCACTAATCGTTGCCAGATGACTGTTTTGCAGAATTGTTTGGATCACCATCTTCGTTATTTACCAGCAATTGACTTTGCATAGTACACTGTTGGCGAGTCAACACTGCATTATTCAAAAAATCAAATGTTTACGACACGTTTTTCGGTATAGGCCTGCATATGCACTGTTTATCGGTATCTAAATTTAGCAAAATTGGTCGACTTTCGCTGCGATCTGGTTATTTTGGGCAAAAACTGTACGAAGCAAAAGTAATAAAGCAGTGTTCCCCAACAACCGAAACGAAGTGGCGATGTGGGTATTGCTATCTACTGAAAGTCTTGACTTTTAAGAAGTTCTGCCGTGTATGCGTTTTTTGATGCTGTGTGCGCATAACACCGAATGAAATGGAGGCTGCTGAATGCCGCATCCACGTGTGGGCGAAAGCTGGTCACAAATAATAAATTGCAACCAAGGCAAAACAGCCTAAAGTTTCAGTCGTTCTTCGTTGCTCTTTAAACACTACGGATGGCATGAAGTGGTCTAATATATCACTGTTTTGATGGAAGCGCAAAGGAATTTTGCGATACAAAAATTGCAAAAATATGCGACGTAATACAAGCACCTAAGTTTTTTATCTTAAAGAAAGCTGTCTTCTCTAGAAAACATGTGTTAATAAAGCCACAACTAGTGGGGTGGGGGGTTTCACATTCGTCACATGCTGCCGATGTCGGATATTTCTTAACGCTTGCGCGTTAAAATTTGCCATTTGTGTTTTCGTCATTCCTGGGTAGATACTAAGTGTCAATCACTTGTGGCACATAGCCGCAAACCATCGGCATATACCTTCCTGGTGGTATGGGCTACTGTCTGGCGGGAAGTGTTTCACGACAAACGCGACGGGATTGTGACATTATTCATGTCTTGACCAGCGCATCAAACTCGTAAACCAACTTACCCTCCGAGGCTAATTTTGGTTCACGCTAAGTTAAGGGGGTGACCGTGAGAGCACCCAAACGTAAGCGGCAAGATAGATAGATAGATAGATAGATAGATAGATAGATAGATAGATAGATAGATAGATAGATAGATAGATAGATAGATAGATAGATAGATAGATAGATAGATAGATAGATAGATAGATAGATAGATAGATAGATAGATAGATAGATAGATAGATAGATAGATAGATACGCTCAAAGTCGCCGAAGCTTGCTAAAATAAGCTTCGCATTTAAAAAATGTCAGATCTCAGGCACAGTGGGAATTGATGACATGCGAAGCACCAATGAAAAAGGTTGATATATCACTTCAAATCAGCGCAATGTTGCGAGGTCGAGGTAAATGATGCGGCACATGACTTAGGTGTCATGATTATCTTGTTTGGGGGTGTTGTTTACCTTCGTCATCTATCCACGTCACTTGATACAAAATTTATTATATGTGGAGGTAGCGAAACGGCTGCCAGCACAAAATGAGCGTAGTATGATGTCACGTTCTTACATGACACGCTTGTAGAGTTATCATATTTGCTCCAGGCACATAATTTCGTCATCCATTGACGTTACGTAACACCAAATTTGGTATATGTGGAGCTAGCAAAACGACCGCGAGCGCATCATGAAGGGCTCAATATACTTCAATGTAGTGTGACGCACGCGCACACTGGGCACAGCGACGCTTCGTTAGCAAAACGCGAGCACTCTGTAGTCTGACACCAGGTGCGACCGACGCGACCACCGTTCGTTGGTGCGGCCCGACGGCAATAGGCGCGAAATGCGACATACTGCAATTCGCGCCGATGCGTTACTCGGACAACACTGCGTCTCCCTCGTTTCGTGACAAAGGGACGCTGGACAAGCCTAAATGCACACGCGTCAAGAGAGAGAGAGAGAGAGAAATGACTTTATTTGGTTGAAAAAGAAGGGATTTAGGAGCTAGATGGGTGGGACCCCATGTCCAAGGCTCCACTGGCTTGCGCCGTCTGCCGGACGTGGTCCAGGAGTGCTAGTTGCACCTCCGGGTCCGAGCTAGCGAGGAGTGCCTCCCATTGCTCCAAAGAGTTTTCCATTCTATACATACGCTGTAAGCTATCAAGTTCATTTGGCCGTTTAGCACAACTCAACGAGATATGGTAAAGGGTCGGTGGCGAGTCGCGACACCACGGACAATCGCACCCATACAAAGTTGGATGAATTTTGTGCAGTCGTGCAGTCGGGAATTTTGTGCAGTCGTAATAAATTTGGATAAACTCCCGTTTGAATTTCACGGAGGTCTATGGCGTCTTCCCCTTTAAGAGATTTGTAGGGTGCGCCATATTTCTGCCGCGTGCATCGCTGGTTAGCAAGAAGCTCTCGCGGAGCCATCCGAGCCGGGTCGTTTTCCTCCTCCTCGCGAAAGCCGTCGTTGCTGGGTGGTGGTAACAGCGAGAAAGGCGGCTGCTCTGCTCGGTTCGTGAGCGCTCGAGCTAGGGCGTCTGCCCTCTCGTTACCCTCTAGGCCTGTATGTCCAGGGCACCAGACCAACCTAGAAGTGTTGCTCCATTCTCCGCCTAAAAATTTGCAAATGTTTAATGGGAGGCGGCCTTTCGTGAATAGCCGGCACAGCTCTTGCGAGTCAGAGAGTATGGTGATGTACGTATGACCGTCGCTGCGCTCTCGACTTTTAATCGCCAATGCGATGGCGAAACATTCGGCCTTGGTGATCGATGTAGTGTACAGTGATGCGCTGGATGCTATGCTTCTCGTGTCACTGCTTACCATTGTGACGACGCAGCGCTTCCAGTTATACCTGGAAGCATTAACGTATAGCACGTTCTCATTGCCTCTGCCAAATTTTCTGATCCATTTTACACGATCCTCTCGCCTTCGTGATGCCGCTCCTTGGTCATGTTCCTGGGGATAGGGGCGATCGAAATACGTCGTCGTACTGGGTCTGGTACGTCCACCAGCTACTCGTACAAGTTTTGGGGTTGCGGTGTTATACCCGACCTCATCAGTATCTCTCTTCCCGACTTCATCTGGCTGAGGCGGTTGTGCTGAGAGATGAATGTTGCTGCTTTCAGTTCAGCGTACGTGTTATGCAGGGCGATCTCGAGAAGCCTCTGTGTCGGAGTGCTTATTGGTAAGCCCAATGCTGCCTTGTAAGCCCCTCTGATGATAGAATCTACTTGCTCTTCCTCGCTCTTGTTCAGCGTGTGGAAAGGCAAGCTGTATGTCAATTTGCCCATTACGAGTGCCTGCACTAAACGGATAGTATCACTTTCTTTCATGCCTTTTTTTTGGAAGTTGATCCTCTGAATCATCCTAGCCACTTGTTTAGTTGCCGATTAAAGAAGACGGATAGTGTGATTTGCCCTACCGTTGCTTTGAACCCAGAAACTCAGGATCGGGGCGACGGTGACTTCTTTAATTTTCTGCTTTTCAATTTCAATTTCTATTCATCTGTTGCTTTTGTAGCGTTTGCTGTGTATTCTGATCACATCCAATTTTTCGGGTGCGCAGCTGAGACCATGAGACCACTGGTTCTGGCAAAGTTTTCGACAGCCAGTGCCGCCTCTTGCAGAGTCTGCTTTTTGCTGGCCAGGGACCCCCATGTGGCCCACAGAGTAATGTCGTCCGCGTAGAGGGTACAACCTAGCTGTGGTACACAATCCAAGGCTCGAGCGAGTCGACGCATGGCGATATTAAACAACAGAGGAGATATTATGGCTCCTTCAGGCGTTCCCTTGTTTGGCATTCGGAATGGCTCAGACCTAACGCTTCAGATACCAATTGTCGCCTCCTGATCGGTGAGAAAATCTTTTATATAGTTATATATCTTACCCCGCAACCAATTATATTTAGCTCGGAGAGTATAGCTTCATGAGAGATATTCTCAAAAGCTACGTTTAAGTCTAGAGCAAGCAGCAAATGCTCTCCACCTTTGGGAACGCCCTCGAGGACCTCTTCTTGTATCAGGAGGAAAACGTCCTGTGTTGAGAGACCACTGCGAAAGCCCAGCATGGTGGCCGGAAACAGCCCCCTTTCTTCTATGAAACTCTGAAGTCTGGTCTGAACGACCCGTTCGAAAAGCTTCCCCATACATGACGTAAGTGATATAGGTCTGAGCGCTTGCAGGGAGGGCTTTTTTCCGGGTTTCGGAATGGTTATAATTTTGGCGGTTTTCCATTCTGCAGGGACCTTCCATTTGATCCAATAGTGTTCATTGAATTGTTTTGTCATGCCTTCGATGGCTTTGTCGCTAAGGTTTTTTATCATCACATTCGTAATTTGGTCTTCACCGGGGGCTGTGTTCCTCTTGGCTGCTTGAGCTGCCGCAAACACCTCCTCCTTTGTTATCGGCTCGTCTAGTTTCTCATTTCTAGCTCCACTGTAACTCATGTGATTAGCCGAATTACTTGGTAGACTATCGCCAATAGATATCTCCTTGAGGGCTTTCACGAGGACGTTGTCCGTGCCCGGAAATGTTTCTGCGATATTCTGCAGTGTTCTGCTTGTCGAGAATTTGGACTTGTCTGGATCAAGATAATTTTTTAGGATGGAACAAGTTTTCGCGGTGCTCAGTGTGTTCTGAAGCGAACTGCAGAACTTGACCCATCCCTCGGTAGCCAATTTGCTGGCATAGTCGTTTGCTGCCTCTACAAGAGCAGCGATCCTACGCAGTAGTGTCTTATTCAGGTGTTGACTTTTCCAACGCTTTAGTAGGCTGCGCCTGCTCTCCGATAGGTGTAGCAGACGGCTGTCTACTGCTGGCGTCTCTACGGTTTTGGCTATTTTCTTCGTAGTTATGGCGTGTACCGACTTTATGTACTCCGACCATGGCTCTATCAAAATTGGTGTAGAGTTGGATGGAGGATCTCGTTTCCTAAACTCCGTCCAATCTGTGATCGCCGCGTCGCCTATCAAATCTGCGCATTTTGGGTGCAGATATGGAGACGCTTTTAATGTAATGGTCGCTTCCTAGATTTTCCTCCAGGTTTGTCCAGGATGCGTCTTTGAGGTTGAAGGTGAAAGTGGGGTCCGGGAACGTGTCTCTACATACGCTGTTGCGCACTCTCGTGGGCGCGATTGGGAGAGTTAATAAACACAGGCCCAGCCTAGACGAAGCATGTTCGAGACGCGTTCCCTTCGGCGAGTCTTTTGGGTAACCCCATGTGGTGCTGGGTGCGTTAAAATCACCCAAACCCAATAGGCGGTCCTTGTTGCCTGCGATTTTAACCATCTCAGCAAGGAGCTCATTGAAGTCTTCGCCTTTGTCTTTTGGAGGACTCTATAGGTTTATTATCATAGTCTTCGCTTTGCCTCTCTTTTGAGAGAATAAACTGATAATTTGGTAATTGATCTGTAGCGTTCCTATGTACTCATCCGTTCCCGCAATCTTGCTCATAAGCATCGTTACGCGGGGATAATTTGGGTTCTGAAAAACATAATAACCCCGAAGCTTCACTATTCTGGCACCAATTTCTCGCAAGCATATAACGTCGGATTTAATTGGTGCCATATTGACATAACTCTGGAGTGCGGCGGCGCGTTTGTGAAAAGTGCGGCAATTCCACTGCCAGATCTCTAATTGTTCCACACTTCTCAGGTTATTTTTGGCCATTATGCATGGGTGCTTCCGCGTCGTCGCGATTTCCCATGGATTGTTTGCTATTTCTAGCGGAGGTCGAGCGAGAGCGCTTGTTTATCGCGCTTTGCAAGCTGCTACAGCGTCATTCACGTAGTGCCTTTGAGTTTTTAACTCCTCGCCGACGAAAGATTTTATCTCATTCATGAAATCAACTAGGATTTAATTAACGTTAGCTATACCTTCCCTGCTTTTGTCTAACTGCGCCTGTATTTGCTGCGTTATTGGTCGTTGTTTTTTACTGTCGTGCTTGGGGTAGGGGTGGTTGTACCTGCGTACACCACCCCTTCCTGAACTTCAGCCGACGCCGCGCTGCCCCCTGAAAGGGTGGATTTTACTGACTGTTGATATATCGTTTTCTGACTGCATCCTCCAGCTATTCCTGTCAGGTTTTGAGGTCGTAGTTTAGCCTCTAGCCGTCTTTATAATGAAGATATTGCTGCCTGTAAGTTATTTCGCTCTTTCGCCATTTTTTTAGCTGTTTGTCCTCTTGAGGCAATCTCTTATTTTCTTTCAATATTTTCTTGTATTGTGGATTTTCTGTTATAGAAGCATCGGAAGACACTGCCCCCGCCAAGGTCACCTGATTTATGTTTGTCCAGCCGGTGGCTAGGGCGTCTTGTGATTCCTCGCAGGAACCCATCTTAGCCGGAAGTCCGCAATGTTTTCGTTGGTTCTTTAAACTGGATTTACCAGGAGCTGGAGGTGCCGTGTTAGTGTGATGTTGTCTGTCCCTCCTTGAACGAGATCTAGATCGCGACCTTGACTGGTATCTCAATCGGGATCGTGATCTTGACCTTGACTGGCGCTGTTCCATCGGGTCCGAGCTGAACCATCAAGGCATGTCCAGCCTTAGTGGAGGGAATTCTTCGGATGACTTGGCATTGCTGGAACATTCAGGTTGGCTAACCCAGTCTTTTGGCCGATCTGTCCTCAATTTTTTGGGAGGAGCGACGTTCTTAAGTTTTTTTTTTGCACAGACTATTATCTCCTGTGGGGTGTTCACCGTCACAGATGACACACTTGGGGATGCAGTCGCGTCCTTGCATTGGTTCCCTTGCCCCGCACTTGAAGCATACATTGACATTTGGAGTTGGACAGACGTCCGTACGGTTTCCGGTTTGGAGGAATATGTTGCACACCTGTACTGTTGGCTTGTATGGGTAGCATCTTAACTCGGCACCCATTATGTATACACCCCTCGGTAGCACGTTGCCCGTGAATGTGATAATTGCCATTTTAGACGAGCCAAACATTCTTGCTCTCTCAATATTCACCCCTTGAGTTCGAACACGTAGGTTCTCCTTTAGTTCATCTTGCGAAGTCCCGGCTGGTATTCCATGTACAATTCCCCGCAAGACGCCTTCGGGGTCGGCCACGTATGCATTGAAAGCGTGGATTTGTCCCCTGATCCTTAGTTGACTGATACCTCGCAGCCTACTCGCTACCTCCATGCTTGGCGTAGATAGGATTACAATATTTGATCCTGGGTGAACCCGCAACAGAAAGTCATTGCCATTGAAACTTTGTTCGCAGGCATCTATCACAGCCCAGGAGAGTTCCAGTACCAATATGTTTTTAACCCAAAGACCCTTATGCAGCCTCAGAATAATCTTGATGTCCTCTTTCTATAGGGAAGGTGGGCTGCGTCGCTTTCTCCGTCTGAAACCCTGCGTGGCTTCACGTTTTTGTTTTTCGGCGGGCAGGTTGCTTTCAAATTTCCCCTTCGCTTTCACGGCCTTCTCCATCTGGTATTGCTGCTTTTTTAACTGGTTTTTCTTTTGCCTGCGCGATAAAACGGTATGTCAGGCATCCTCAGGCCATCCATGGCGTTCCGAACAAGTCGCGTCGCCAGTCTCGTTTCCGAGAGTCGCGTCAACAGACGCTGGTTCGTCATCCTTTGCCTGCCGAGACGAGACGCCACTCGCGTCAGTGTCAGCGGTGAGTGATTCCGGTGCCCGAGGAGGGCCGGGATAAGCTTCGTAAACTTCCATATGGCGAGAAAAGGTGATCAGCCCCGGCCACGCATACTTGGCAAAACAAAGGAAAAAGTGACCGCCGGTCCTGCCAAGTCAGGCGGAGCGCTTAGGCTGAGAGAGTTTTCCCGCCGGCTTTTTGTGGTGTCACAAAACAGGTCAAAAAAGTGAGTTAAACATCGCTCACCTTCGATCTTTTTGCCGTGACAGCAAAGCAAGTATCCAAAGTTCCCTATCTGCTAGTCCGGGCTCCCACAAACACACAACACCGTCGTGTTCCGCACGTCGGAGTGCCTTCCGGGACGCGCGACGCCGGCCGTGGTCGTTAAGGTGAACGTCTCCACAAGGTCATCCAATCTGCCTGCGATGGTTTCTTCTCGTAAAGTTAATCCTGGCCCAAGCTTTCGGTATCCGTGGAATCAGGAGAACTTCACAAAGCAGACTATAAGATTGTTAGATGAGTTAGCGTGAAATTTCTCTTAGAAAAGCTTCGAGAAAGCGGAGCGCAGTGTGAACATGCCTTCACAGCTCGGCGCCTCCCCCCACGCGTCAAAGAAACGCAGCGCGGTGCGTGCCTGCGAGTATGCGGCAGGACCTGCGCCTGGCGTGGCAACGCCAGCGTGACGCGAAGAAATGAACCTCGGCGAGCACGCTCACCGCGTCACGTTGAAACGTATTGGTACCTTGACTGTGGCATATACACTCATGTTCTCACAGGACACGCGTCTTATGATTATCATGCTTGCACCAGTTACATACCCTCGTCATTTGTTGTCGTCACGTAATACAAAACTCGGCATATGTGAAGCTACTGAAACGGCCGCGAGAGCATCATAAGTGTGGCATGTAGTCATGTTGTTACATGACACACATGTCGTGATTATCAAGTTTGGATGTGTCATTTACCTATATCGTCGTTCTAGTCATGCAATAACGAGTTTGGTACCTGTGAAGATAACAAAACGACTGCCAGCGCATCACGAGCTTTGCATGTAGTCATGCTGTTTTATGACACGCATTTGGTGTTTATCAAGTGTGCACCTGTAGCATACCATCGTCATTCATTCGTGTTCTTTACTACCAACTTTTTTAGAGATGAAACTAGCAAAACAGCCGCCAGCGCCTCATGAGCGTGACATGTAGTCATATTGTTACATGACACGCATCTCTTGATTATCATGTTTGCAGTCACCTTCCTTGTTTTTTAATAAATGTACGTAAGGAGAGGTTGGGGTCACCTTCCTTCGTTATTCATTCACGTACCGTAATACCAAATTGGGTATATGTGACACTAGCAAAACGGCTGCGAGTGCATTTTGAGCGTAGCATGTAGTCATCATCTTACA
The DNA here is from genome assembly GCF_043290135.1 of Rhipicephalus microplus. NCBI lineage: Eukaryota > Metazoa > Arthropoda > Arachnida > Ixodida > Ixodidae > Rhipicephalus > Rhipicephalus microplus. Next base: position 128,220,720 of record NC_134702.1, read on the forward strand.
TAACACAAATGTCATGATTTTCATGTTAGAGACCGTCGCTTGTGTTCGCATTGCAATCATGTCATACCATACCAGTTTTGCAACATGGCATGTGAACCAAACCACCGCAAGAGCTGCAGGACAATGAAAAGTACATCATGACATTCATGAAATATATGTCATGAATTTAATATTATGACTAGTGAAATATGTTCTTCATACATTCATGTTCCGCCATACAACGTTTGGTATCGTTACCATTATCGAAACGTCAGGAGAGCTGAAAGTCGTAGGCGGCTAGATAGATAGATAGATAGATAGATAGATAGATAGATAGATAGATAGATAGATAGACAGACAGACAGACAGACAGACAGACAGACAGACAGACAGACAGACAGAAAGATAGATAGACAGACAGACAGACAGACAGACAGAAAGATAGATAGATAGATAGATAGATAGATAGATAGATAGATAGATAGATAGATAGATAGATAGATAGATAGATAGATAGATAGATAGATAGATAGATATGCTCGAAGTCGCCGAAGTTCGCTAAACAATGCATCGCATTTAAAATGCCGTCCGCATCTTCGTAGGGGGATACTCGAGTAAATGTGTAAAAGAAGGAGATGCATTGCCTTCAACGAGTGCTGGGCTCTCATGTTGAAATGTGCCCCCCTACTAGTTGAAGGCACTGTAGCTTTCATCGCATCTAATCGAGTCAAGCAAAGCGTCAAGTCAAACGAGAGCCAAGTAAAGGTACCCTTGACTGAATTCCAAAAGCGCGATGAAGTGCTTTCCTTTACGGGTGGCCAGTTAACGGTTATGTAGCGCGAACAATCGGTTTTTAGAAGCAGACGCTGCCTCCGTCGGCCTTGTGAGGCGATAGAGGGGCAGTGACAATTTATACGAGACTCAATCATGTGGCACGAGAAGTGAGACGCTGGCATGCGCAGTGGGGGTGTCGATGACACCGCCGAAGCCGCATTTGCGAGTAGGTGCGACTATATATTTCTCCGCAGTGGAAATTTGCAAATGGGGGTTCTGTGCTTGCAACGTTTCACCAAGCGAGCTAGTCTGCTTCAAGGCGAGAACCCTATTGCCCAATTTAGGCAAAAGAGGGAAGAGTGCAACTATAGAAGTGGGTTGGGTGACCGTAACAAATTGTGTGAGTAAGAGAAGAGGAATCACGCGAATAACAAAAAACGAATAAGCTGAGTGAGAGGGGGGGGGGGTGGCTTTGGTTGAATCACGCTTCTCAGAAGAAGCACGAATTAAAATGTCAAGTTTGAAATTCCTATATGTAGTGAGCTCAACTCACATCATTCTTTTTAGTGTATGCACGGTATCGGTCTTATGAATTGAAGAGCCCCGTTCAGAAATGCTTATACCTACTCTCTGGAGTGTCTTGTACTTGAGAAAAATGTATGACTGTATAATTTGTGTCTCATGTGAACCGGAAAATTTACTTATTTATTTAAAACTGGGGATCATAAATTTAGTGGCCTGCCTCTGTAGAATGCTTTGGTACTGCTTTCAGTAGTTTATTTACTTTGACTGCACGATGGCCATTTATTTTATATTAACAGACTCTCATGTTTTTTCAGTATAGATTATGAGCATCTCGTTATGTACATAACATTTAAAATAGCACAGGTAAAACTACATGCTTTCTCACCCACTTTAATTCAAGTGCCAGCCTAAATAATCCGCAAGTCTTTGAAATAATCGAAGCGCCAATCTGTTTATTGAAGGTGCCAAACGTTTAGTCAAAGTTTCATATTTAATCTAAGCGCTAACTCAAGTAGACCAGGCCAGTGAGTTTAATCCAAGTGCTACCATGTTTATCCCAATTACCTACGGCTTTAGTTCAGTTGTAAGTCAGTTTAATCCATGCACAACAAGCATGATACGGCGCTTATTTATGGCAATACAATTGAAATGTACTTCCTACAATATGTAAGGTAATAGTCGCAAATCAGAAAAAATCATTAATATTTGTATTAGCCGCAGGTATTTGTGAAAAAAATTACTACCTTTTTTCGCGTGAGCAGTGTTGGTTCTTTGCTATGTACGAGTTTGTATATGAGTGCTTGGCCCGGCGGCAATCCTTTTAATGAGAACAAAACAAAAAAACAGTACCATGCTACCGAGTACTTTGCGCTCGTCACTAAAGCTCGTGATTGGATTTGTATAGCACTATAAGAGTGGGACAGATCATGCAAGGCGAAGGACAGACAATGGTTATTAGAGTGTAGAAATGCATACCAAGATATATAAAACCTTGGCCGTGGGCAGTGATAGGTCAAAAGCAGGTACATAATCAAGAAATGAAGAGGCCCTCAAAGGCGCCGACAGAATTAGAGAAAATTTGTAGAGAGTTACTTCCTGCAGTGCACATAAGACACAAACTCACGATGCTGGTGTGGACAACGGAAGTCATATTTTGCATTCATACTAGCTGTTATCTTTTTATTATAAGAAAATTGAGTGTATGTTATGAAACACACCTGTTTCAAGTTAAAACGCTTCAGCAACAGTAGCGTCGTCTGTTACAACAAAACAGCAGTATCTCGTTTGATGCATTTGTGAAAAACTTATTTTCACAGAAAACCAGATGAATGCTAGTTTAGCTTTCAATTTTCATTTCTGATTTCAAGAACGCAAGAATAGAATTTTTCAGTCACCATCATTCTCACCGGTCTGAGCAGACCACTGCGAACACCTCAGCGAATTGGCAGCCAAATTCCGCCTGCTCAGCAGACAACTTGAGTCTCTGCATATGCGATGGTGTAGAAGATTAGCCGGACTAATGCAGTAGCAATGAAGCATATAGACTTACATGAACCCCTTGTGCAAATACAATAAGTACCCTTGAATACAAATAATTCGCGCTGTTTTTTTTCCTTGAAGCTTTGACACCAAAACGTTTGGGGAATACAGCACTGCACCTCATTTCATAAGTGCTAGCAAGTATAGGTGAGCGAAAAGTTCTTCCTGTCACTTCATGTTAATATATATCCGACAATTAGACGGTATAAGGTGGCAAGCCATGCGTTTATAGTGCAAGGAATTAACTGAATGGCGCCTGAAATAAAGCAGTTGGCAATTGGATTAAACATGGTGGCACTCGGATTAAACTCCCTGGAACGTGGCCTAATTGAGCTGGTACTTGAAATAAATGTATTACACATGACGTAAATAGATTGGCGCTGAGATTATCTCAAATTATGTGGATAATTTAAGTTGGCACATGTATTAAAGTGAAAGGGAAAAGCTGTCGACTCCATGTGCTGGACATAATCACTTGTGGTGTTTTTACCTACGACTCAATCATCTTGAAGGTGTTATAGTTTTGCATCGTGAATGAGAGCAAAATGTTTGTTACGTTGTCAGAAAAACGTTGTTTACTTTTGCATGCACTAAATACCCTTAAAAATTTTAATGAACTGATACACAACTTGAACGCTTTTCTAAGCCGTGTGGTACTTGCCTGTATTAAATAAGATATGAAAAAGACGTTATTTATATTTGCGGACGCATTTGAGTATTTGCATATATAGGCTGATGGCTGGTTGGATCGTGCTACGGAGGTAATTTTAGGTAAGGTTTATTTTCCATCTAGTTTACATGTTTCATTGTAGATCCTGTTTAGACCGTCTCGCGGGTACTTTTTTTCAACTAATGTTTTCTTCAGATTGATTAGGTGATGAGCATAGTCGCCATTGTTGCTACAGGTCCTTCGATGCCTCACCTGTCCAAGGAAAATTTCTTGTTTGCAGTGTCACCGGGTAGGGCCAGGGTATTACAGATTTCGTTGACTGCCTCTTAAGTTTCTCTTAAGCGTTGCCTTTCATTCTCCTGTTTCGATGAACACTGTGATGTTTAGAAAGTTATTTTAGGTGGAGGAGTGGCGAGTGGCAAATTTATTACTGTAGTGAAACTCGTTACAATAATCAGTTTATGTCTGGTGGTCACGTACTCATGTCTTTGAGGAACTAGTGCATCTGCAAATGAAAGCGAACTCTTACGGCATATGTAAGCTTAAAGGGCCACTGACCAGGTCTGACATATTTGAGCTGACAAGCGCAATGCGTAGATGAGGCGTTCACGATCACATCCCGCCAAAATTAGCAACGCTACGCGCCACGGAAAAGAGTCAAACTTCAAGATGAACGCTGCTCCCCCACTTAAATTCTTTGCGGGTGCGCATTCAGATAATGAGAGTATAGTGACTAGAAACGTTTTCATAGTGTCCTGAATGGGTGCCTTCCCGAGCGGCGGCGGAGAAATTTCATTCTATGCACCGCGATGCGGCGCTGTTTTTTGCTGAAGCGTTATCGAGTGATGGCTGAGGTTCATGACAGGGTACAGCTAGCGGCAGTAAAACCGCATCGCTGCCGCAAGACTTCTTCCCGAAACACTTGTTTAAACTTAGACATTATCGCTAATTACCTTCGCGGCAGGGATAGAAGGAAATAAATATATTTTTAGTATTCATATAGCCGTCTACAGATGCACAAATCTAGGAGTTTGACCCATTTTTTACCACACGCCCACAACTTAGTTTTCTTAATGGGAGGGCGTCTGCTTTGAAATCTAAAGAAAAAAAAAGCACGCTATAGAGTAAGCATGTTTTTTTTTCTTTTTTCAGAGCGGTCTGTACCAATTGTTGTTATTTGGTAAAGATACCCTTTATTGGGCTCTCTAAGCACGCGTAAAGCAGCTGCGAAGAAGTTACTTGAAGATCAGCGTGTCATTTGCTTAGGTGTGTGCAGGTGAAAAAGGGGGGGGGGTAGCCGCCCTCACTAAGCAAAGGGGGAGGCAAAGCTAAATCTGCCTCATACATTAAATGATTAGGGAGAGAATAAGCTTCTGAAATGAACCTCCACCCTCCTCCAAGGTGAATGTTTCAGCAGGAGAAGGCTGGAATAGTCATAACAACTGCTGGACAGATAAAGCACCAAGGGAAAAAAAAGTGCACAGGCCATTAACTGCCAACACTTTTTTTTTCAACTCAGTTGTCTGTGACAACTCTTAAGTTGGAAAATGCGCACGCTTTATTATGCTCTTCTGCGTACGCAGAGAATAGAAATGACAAAGTTCTTTGAAGACAAGTATATGAAGCTCAAATAGGTCGTACGTGGAAAGGGGTTGGGCAGCCGCCGTCACTGGGTGGGCATGGGGGTGTGGTCCTGTTAGAATTTTGATTTTGTTTTTGCAAGGTCTCATTGTGAAATAGGGGCACTGAGAAATCGAAGTATGCATACAGGTATTGCTTGGCTTTTACTTATTGTTCTTACTTTTCATTATGTTAATGTAAGCACATCTATTCGGTTTGTCGCAGCTTCTTCATATGGTCAATACTTACTCCTCATGTGTGAATAAGCTTGAGTTTGTTGTCTCGTGGTGCTTATTGTTAATTATTTATTTATTGTTCCGTGTTTCTTTCTTCGAGGTATACATGTCTTTCTTTTTTTTTCACTGTTCACTTACATTCTGCATAAAACACTTGTCATTGCGTGTTTCTATCTAATTATCGTATTTTGTTTTTTTCGGTAACAGCTATAAATATATATGGATATTGAAGTCTTTATGTTCAAGTGCAACTGTGCGGAAAAGAATGTTCATTAGGTGGGACTGAAGCCCCGAATCTCCTACGTCTTGTATTCGTTCTGTGCGCGCTATAGCCCACTTGTATGTGTTGTTCAGATGAAGATAACCTGGCAGCTAACTCTGAAAATCAGTTTTTGTCTTTCATTTATATTTTTGGAGCTTTGTGTGACGAGCAGAGCTATTTTGTACTGTTACCACAAAGCTTCTTGAAAACGAGAAACGCCTCAGAGAGCAGACTCAGACGCGTAGATTCTGCGCGCCAGCGAGGGGTTGCGCCCTCAGGAGGCTGTATTGTAAACTCTTTCCACTTTACCGCCTCGTTCACGTCACTAGGAAAACCTTTCTAGCCACTATAATGATGGCATGAAGTGTGCGTAAGTATGACCCTACGTACAAAGCAAAACAGTGTCGTTGGTCCTCTACGTAAACGACGGTGCTCGGACGTTGCCAACAGCGCGCACGTCATGTGCACTTGACCTCTTGGCCGGATGCCCGAGAGGGTAGGAAAAGATTTGGCTTGCGAAGCCTATACGCGGAGGGACGGCAATGGGTTCGAGCTCACCTGCTCGCATCCTCGTTTCGTGCCACTTGAAGAAAAAAGAAAAATAATGCAGATCCCAAGTACAGTATACGAATCAATGATATGCCAAGCACGAATAAGAAAGGTAGATATGTCACCTTAAAATCAGAAAAAACGTTAAAATGTGTAGGTTAATGATGCTGTACATGACTTCCGTGTCATTATTATCATGTTTAGTTGTGTCGTTTACTTTCGTCATCTATTTACGTCACATGATACCAAATTCAGTATATGTGGAGCTCGAGAAATGCCCGCGAGCACACTATGAGCGTGGTAGGTTGTCATGTTCTTACACAACACGCGTGTCAGGAGTATCATGTTTGCACCAGTCATATATTTTGTCATCCATTGACGTCACTTAACACAAAATGTGGTATATGTGCAGCTAGCAAAAGGAACGCGAGAGCATCATGAAGGGCCCAGTATACTCCAATGTAGCGTTGACGCGCGCGCACGCTGGGCACAGTGACACTACGTTAGCAAAACGCGAGCACTCTATGTTCTGACGCCAGGCGCGCCCGACGCGACCAGCGCCCGTCGGCAAGGCCCGACGGCAACGGGCGCGAAAATCGCGCCAATGCGTTACCCAGACAACACTGCTTCTCCCTATTTTCGTGACGAAGGGACGTCGGACGTGCTGAAATGCGCATGCATCAGAGCAACGCAGCGCCGCACGCGCCTGCGAGTATAAGGCAGGACCGGTGCCTGGCGTGGCAATGTCGGCGTGACGCGACAAAATAAACACCGGCGAGCACGCGCACCGCGTCATGTCAAAATGTATTGGCGCCTTGACTGTGGCATGCAGTCATGTTCTCACATGACACGCATCTCATGATTATCATGTTTGCACCAGTCACATAGCTTCGTCATCCATTGGCGTTACGCAATGCAAAATTTGGATATGTGAAGCTAGCGAAGCAGCCGCGAGCACATCATCAGTGCGGCACGTAGTCAAGTTGTTACATGGCACGTATGTCGTGATTATCATGCTTGGATGTTTTATTTATCTATGTCGTCCGTTCGTGTCGTGTGATACCGAGTTTGGCACATGCGAAGCTAGCAAAACGGCCATGAGCACATCATGAGCGTAACATGTAGTCATGTTGTTACATGACACGCATCTCATGTTTATCACGTTTGCAACAGTATCATACATTTGTCTTCCATTAACGTGCCATAATACCGAATTCGGTATACGTGAAACTAGCGAAACGGCCACCAGCGCATCATGAGCGTCGCATGTAGTCGTGTTGTTACATGACACGCATCTAATGATTGTCATGTTTGCATTAGTCACAGGCCTTCATCAACCATTTACGCACCGTAATACCAAATATGGTATATGTGACACTAGCGAAACAGACGCGTGCGCATCAAGAACGTGGAATGTAGTCATGTCGTTACATGACACGCATGTCATTATTTACATGTTACGGTCTGTCGTTTGTGTTCGCCGTGCAATCTTGTCATACCATACCAGCTTTGCAACATGCCATGTGAACAAAACTACCGCAAGAGCTGCAGGACCATAAATGGTAAATCACGACATTCATGGCATGCATGTCATGATTTTCATGTCATGACTAGTCAAATATGTTCTGCATACAATGATGTTATGTCATACAGAGTTTTGTATATTACCATTATCGAAACGGTCAGGAGCACTAAAAGTCATAACGCTGGTGCACACCGGGGACTAGCCAGTGTCGCGCGACCATTTGCATCTGGTCGCAAACAGCCGTGAACGGTCGCAAGTGGTCGCAAAGCGACTGCTTTGGCTAGTCGCATCCTGACCGATTTTTCAGTCGCGCGACTGGCTTTTTGCCGCTGGCTTCGTGCGCTGGCTTCTTGCGCTGGCTTCTTGCGCTGGCTTGTTGCCGCCAGATACAAACGAGTGCGTTCCTCTGGGTCTGTGGCACAAAGGCCACCACGGAATACTTGGCTTGGAGATGGCGGGACACAGCAGCTTGAGCAAAGTATCGAATTTACGTGGCGGCATTCGGAAAAAGCTAAATGCCGTCAAAGCAAAGAGAAAATAAATTGTGCACTCTCTTTTCTCCGTATTCAGAAACGTTTTTTTGTCTTAACTTGATTGTCACTGCCTTCAATGCAGCGCGTTGGGAACGTGTTTGTGGTTAATGCCTTGGCAACGACTTAAGACACCGCGTCCGAGACGCATTTGTGCTGCATTGTAGGCTGTGGCAAGTCAAGTTAAATTCAAGAACCGTTTCTGACTACGTATGACTCTCGGAAATACTCCTCGTCGTCTCAGCGTAGCTCGGGATGAAGGTGACCTGCATGGCCGGCCAACCCCCACGATCGAATGGACGGTCACACTCACTAGCGGCTTTTTTTTCTTTGAAGGCATCTGTGATGCCAGCGCTGAAACCATGGCACAGTGCACCAGCACCGTGACAATGTCTTGTTCTTCGCTTGAATCGAATTTGACGGGGTCGGGAACGCTGTGCGAGAACGGACGAAAACAATAAATGCGGCGTGCTCGGTTTGTTCTGCTCACTCAGCTGGCGGCGATCAGCTGATCGGCGCCGGTATCGAGAGTTCTCGCTGATAACGAGATCCGGACGTGACTCTCCGGTTTTGAAACTTCCGGTCACTCGCATTCAGCCTCTGCTGGTGTGAATATCAGTCGCTTTTTGGTTGCCAGTTGCGAATGGTCGCGCGACCGCTGTTAGTAGCCGGTATGCTCCAGCCTTTAGTTTGCGGCTAGATAGATTAGATAGATAGATAGATAGATAGATAGATAGATAGATAGATAGATAGATAGATAAATAGATAGATAGATAGATAGATAGATAGATAGATAGATAGATAGATAGATAGATAGATAGATAGATAGATAGATAGATAGATAGATAGATAGATAGATAGATACCCTCAAAGTCGCCGAAGTTCGCAAAGAAATGCTTCGCATTTAAAACAATTTCCAGAAACTTCCACGGTCTAAGTTTTGGTATGGGGCCTGATGAGTGGCCCTTCAAGTCAACCTGCGAATCGACCTGCTATTCTGCAAACGTGTTCACCGTAGTGTAGGACCAGTACTTTCCTTATTTTGACAATATCACTTTTCACGATAATAATGATTGTTTTCATAATGGGCCATTTTTCTTGATCATGCGCTTCCCTTAGTATAATAAGAGTGAACTTGCCCTGCGAGCACACTCCTCTCCATCACACTAGGGATAATCTGTACATTACGTATTGTGCGGCCATTTTATACGTGTGAGTGAAAGGCCCCGAGAGGATGGCCGTGTACAGCATGTATATATTGTTAGACTTGAAAATACAGGAATAATGTCAATATACTAACATCTTACCACTCCTCTTTTTTTTCTTTGCAGCAGAATGGAGTACCCTCTTTTCTAAATACACCGAAGGCATATATAGGGGTTCCGACACAATTTTGCACTTTATACACAGCACCAGTATCATCAAGAGACTGTTCGAGGATGAATATGTTGGCAAAGTTGGTCTGCAATACCTGGTCGCCTGGAGCATCTATAGGCAGCTGGTCAAGTTCACTGAGCCATACATGTTCCGTGGTGAGAAGAAGGTCGACGAGGTTTGCTTCGTGCACGTCAGGAATGTTATGAGCTTAGCGATTCTCAGCGAGCACTTCTATTCGTGTAAGCATTTTCAGTGTTAAATTTTACTTATATACCATCATCATTCTTTTTTCAGCTCAACAAGACGCACTGCTCGTAGGCAAATGAAAAAAACACTAAATGAATAGCACCGCGATAACTTTAGCCAGACAGGACTCGCTGGACCTGATTGTAAAAATTATTTACCAACCAAACAAAACTACGTCTACCAGAGAAATGTATGAGTTGGATCGACTCATCATCATGCCAGAACTCAATTATTTAAGGAAACGGATGAGCTGTGACCTTAACCTCATTTTTAGTTCGAAACACACATATGTAGTGAAAAGCTGCGCTGTTCAAATTGACACGTGACAACCACCACGCATGAAAGCTCTCAGGTGACAAATTTAGGACAAATTTTCAAAAAAATCTTAATTTAAAAAAAGTCAACCTCCGTGAATGTGGGGGCTGTTTTCCAATACGATGAGTCGTTTCGCGGAGCTAAACACAGCCCGGGCTTGTGTCTGCAACTACTGGCTGTCCAGAGGACGCGGGCCATTGCGAGGTGTCTTCACCTTCCCGTGCTGACCTGAATGAAGCCGCCGACTGGTTGAGTGGGTCTTGGGACTTAGTTAAACTAGTACCCCTGGTGTTTTATTAATGTTATTTGTATGTATGTATGTAGGTACCGAGCATTCACATTGTAAAGAGAATCGAGTTTCTTTTCGTGCAAGTCCAGGGAAGGCACGCTGATTTATACCTTCCCAAAACGAGCAATGTGGGCCGCCTCCACAATTTATATCGCGCATATTTTTACATTTAATAGTACTTTCACTATGATCGCACGCACGGACACGTGCCGCTATGCCGTGTTAGGCTCGATGACTGCGCATCTCACTGTTGTCACATCTGTCAATGTACGGGGGCCTCGTGTTTGTGGCACAGTCGTTCGGGTCAACCGCAATCTTTGCCGGGAGAAAAGGAAACAATGTCTGGCTGAATTTGAATATCAAAACCATAATATATGAATCATGCAGCATTATTATGTTTAGATCGCGTGCTCCCATATGCACCTCGACGACCGATTGGCACCGTTTTCTGCTCATGCTGAAAAAGGGCAGCAGAATGATTTAGGTGGACAACAACCAATCCAATATGCTCCTCAAAACAAGTTCCAGCATGGCGATAAATGCGCTATCAGTCGTTTTTTATATTTTACTTTGATGTAGCCCTTCTGAAATGAAATGGCCGGATGTACGTTTGGCTTTTCTAATGCGCTAATTGGCTAACATATTTCTCAATGATATGTGACACAAAGTATTATGCTCGTTTTAATGTTACCATGAGCAAATCAAAGCGTTGGTAGGACGCCATTTTTGTATGATGCGTTAGATGTTACCTTTGCCTACTCTTAAGAACTACAGTCATTTTAGAAAACATTTATTGCACTTTATATTCAAGTTCTGCGTTTTGCGTTATGATAATATAAATATGAATACCACTGCAAGCTCCACGCCATCTTATTGTTGTCTTAGCCGCCATCACATAGCAATAGCATCAACACGGTAAAATAACTTCATACATATGCTACAGAATGAATGTCGTCACTGTGCGATTATTGCGTTTTCCTGTCAATAACTTGTCCTATTTTGAATTTTCATTCCCACGTGTGCCAAAAATATTGATGATTATTCATACCAATTGTTCTTGCTTATTTTTCTTGCTCAACAGTCGTTTCACCACGTATGATAGAGGGAGTGAGACAAATGGCATTCCGAATTCGGGATACCTTCGGGGATGCCTTGAACGCCTCAAGCTGGCTGACTACACGTTTTCGACGACGCTTTACGAGCAAGTTGTATGAAATTAAGGTCCAAGCAGGAAGTCCTGGAGATCGAATAGAGCCCGGATTCGTGGAAACGTTTTACGGTTAGTATTCCTATCTTTAGCTGCCAGCTGGATGAGATAAAGCACAGGAATCACCATTCATAGCGGCTACACGCATTCGCCATTCACATTAAGATTTTCGGCACTAAATTTCAAGGAGGTATGGTGTGTGTGGCAATGCAGAACACCAGGTTCCTAAGAATTTATATGGTGTCATCACTCAATAAACATTCATTTTTTGTTGCAGCTCATAATGCTGACTAGAGAGAAGTAGAGGTAAGGTCTCAAGGGTTTTATAAAACGCTTGGCCGCTAACGGCTAACCAGGATTTCATGAGACTGGCTTACTTTACTTTCTCTTAAGCGTCACTAAAATTATTTTAATAGTCAATCACGAAAAATTCATGCGTTCAATTTGAAGGGGTTAGCAGCACCTTTAGCGAGAGGCGTGAAGGCTACGGACGCGAAATCTGTTTGCAACCGCACCGTGGTGGTGTAGTGACTAAAGTATTCGGCTACTGACCCGCAGGTCACGGGATGAAATGCCGGCGGTGGCGGCTGCAATTTCGATGGAGGCGAAAATGCTGCAGGTCCGTGTGCTGAGATATGGGTACACGTTAAAGGACCCCTGTTAATAGAAATTTCAGGAGCTCTCCACTACGGCGTCTCTCATAATGATATGGTGGTTTCGGGACGTAAAATCTACATATTGATTGATCAATCGAAAACTTTTCGCACCGAAACCATAAGTAAACGGTTTACGAAAAAGAACACAGAAACCCTCTTTGTTTATTTTTACGATTCAGTGTTTGCTATACAGAACATTACCTATATTGACTCAAAGTAACGCATAGTAACGCCGCAAAGAAGAATAAAAACTGTTGCAGACGACCTGCTCGACTACCAAATGCATGGTATAGGAACTAGAGTTCACTTGTATTTGTACTCGCTAGGATATGGCTGGGTTAACGGGGTGTTCGAAGGCCACTGTAGAAGCGCTGTAGCCAACAATTCATCTTTGTATAAAGGCTGCTTATCGTTACTGCTTATCTTTAACATGGCTCACTATTGTTCGCTCTTCTGTAATGCAGAGTGATAACTAAATTGTGACATCATCATGTCACCATAGCGCGGCGCCTTCTCATAAGGGTGATTGTTTGCATGGCAAATTTTGACGCCCATGCTGGCGGTCTTTTTCTTTTCGCATTTTGACAAGCACAAAAAAACTTTCGCCTCAGAAAATCGCTGCCCTTTCAGGTTTTGTTCCTCGAACATTGCCCCCTATAGTGTTATACTGGAGGCATGTATTTTTCTTCCTCGCTAAAATTTTGAAACAGCAAGTTCCAATCCGATGTAGCTTGTTAAACAGTCTTTATTCTCCAGAAAGAAGAAAAATAATAGCGGCCATTATAGCGGACTGATATACTTCACCCTGCCTTCTGATTCCTCATTGCCTTTCTCAGTCGTTGTTTAGAGACGGCTCAGGCAGGTCAGCATTACCAGTAAGATGATAGGCAATTTTGCTTATTCTTGTAAAACATTATCTCACCAGTTCTCTTGATGCGATGTTTTTTAATTCTCAAACCAGTCACGTGCGTTTGCAAGTGAGTCAACTATACAAGAAACAAAGAATAATCGCGTAACATATCGTCAATGGCTCGGTGCAGAAACTCTTCCGGACGTACCAGTGAACCGACTCTTTCCATCGTGGATAGCAGCTCGTCGCCTTCACACTCGCTATTCGTGGAAAGACCAAGAAAATCCACTGTACAACGAGGGGGAAGTCGGTGCCTATTACACCATTGACAAAAGCATAATAATTCCAATTGCCATTGTGCATCAACCGTTCTATTATGAGTACGGACCAGTAGGACTCAATTATGGTGGCCTTGGAATGGTAAGAGCTCATGCTTTAAGCTTAAAACATTGCGCATAACATACTTCATGCGTGTTCGCGTTATTGTGTAACTGGTGCTGTGGTACTCCAGGGCTACATAAAACAATGGGTACACTTAGACATTATTGTTTAGAAAAATAAAAATGCTGTGACAGTTCAGCACATTTCGTCTTCGAACACGAGCAGTATGTAGAACTGATAATATTTTTGGCTGCTAAGTCCAAATTACAATGACTAAAACCTAAGGGACTGTCTAAATATAGTGTTTACAAATTGAAATAAATTAATTTTATAGAAATGCTACAAGGGATCATTTTATATCACCAGCAAGTTTTTTGCAAAAAAATAGAAAATATGTCTAGCAGAGTTGCTCTTAAAAAGCAGATCCTATTGTTAGAATAATAGAAAATTTAGTGTCTAGTATGCAGACGCTAGAGGCTCCACGTGGTTTGGTAAATGCGGAGTGGCGTACGCATGCAAGCATGCGTCATAGGTGTGCATAGCAAATACGAGCCACTGCAGGTCCCACGTGCGCACATTGCCAGAGGCACCATAACATTAAATATTCTTGTGTGACTGCTGTACCTGAATGCACAGCCATGCGTAATCGACCAAGATGAAACGCCGAGCGTGCGTATATATCACCGCTTGCACGAGATGGCGTACAGCGCATGGACTACAGCGCGGATGTTTAAGCGCTTCTGCTTTTTGCGTGATGCCTGTGGCAAATGTCGGCTAACATAGGACGGCCGAACGCGAGAGACCCAGCTCTCTCTGCTCAGAGGATGTTGTCAGCAAAATTTTACCGCGTCTTCATTGGTTTGAGTTTTCAAACGAAGATTTTATTGACTCTGAAGATAGTGATGTTCAAGAGCACCCACTGCACCGGAGGAAACAGGTGACGCGCTCACTCAAAAAGTATCATCATCCATAAACGATGGCGCAAAGAAAAAAAAATAAATGAAAACAACTTTCCTCCCGGGTCTATTGTTTGAACCTGAGTTACGAGGTCCGATATTGAGCGTGTAAGGAGGTGTGTGTGAGTGTTTGTGAAAAACATTAATTCATGCAGAGTTTGCAGGCCCATAAAGGACCTTGACACAGGGGGAGTCCTTATTCTGGGACCCCACTGGACAGGGCCGCTACCCACGCTGTTAGACTATAGCTGTTTCAGCCTTCAGCCCTGAGAAATTCAATAGGACTGCCTCCCTTGCCTATCTAGTAGAGGTAGGCTTAGGGGGAAGGTAAGGATTCATCTGGCATACCCACGTGAAGTGAAATCTATCAGAAACTTCGCCATTGCGAGGGCACAACGCATCAACCTTTGGGTCTGAATGTTTCACTATTGTAGGACACAACAAGGTGTTGCTCTGCGGGTGCCTCAGGGTTCGTTCATCGGCCTTACTCAGGCCCTTAGCGGGTACCGGGAAAAGGCGATGTCGTTCGCAATATAACACCGAAATTTCTCTGAATCACAGAAGTTGTTGGCTAGTTTCTAAACCGGAAAAGCCTAGGTGAAGTGCCCGGCAGATAAGCGCGCGGGCGGCCGCATCCGCAGCCTCGTTAAACCCTCTAAGGCCCTCGTGGCTCGGAGTCCAAACAATGCGTTTAGTTGAGGAGTCTAAATCCCTGACGGCTCACTGAAAGCCCACAGCTTGGCATTGGCATTGGAGGTGGTTACCGGTATGTCTAAAGCTTGCTTTGTAGCCTTCTTTTGATAAGGTCGATGCGCTGGTCGTCTTGCTTCGTAGTGCAAAAGTAGAATATGGAGTAGAGAATCAGGTTGAGTACGAAGCAAGGACAAGTTGAAGCGTATCCTTGCCCCTCTCAACACACAGCACTTGTTCGAAACGCGGTGGATCATACGGCCGACTTTCCGCATATATGTGTTTCAGTTTGCTAATTGTAGATTCTGGTCAGAATCGGTTATGGATGAACAAGCCCAGGATCCACACCTTCTCGACTTCTCTAACACAAGCTCCCATGACAAAAATACGTAAGTTCATGCCGCCTTTGAGGTTGGCTCTGACGTGCGGAAGCTTTGATTTTGCAGTAGCGCATTAAAGACCACAATCGAAAGCACAGCCATCGACGATAGAGGTGGCCTGCTGGAGCTGGCCTTCTATTTCTCCACAGCTATCTACAATATTCAAAATTGTTATATGAACTGAGCGGAGTGCGTGTTAGGTTCCCTCCACCCAGCCCAAATAATGTGGAAGCTGCATCATAGCAATGTTGAAAAGGAGCAGTGACAAGACCGCTCCTTGAGGAGTACCCCTTGTGCCCATTGTGTTTGGGCCGTATTCATCATCCTCAATTTTGAGCAAGGCCTGACGCTCTTACTTTGGCAAATGCCTTATCATAACCGGAAAAGCTCAGGTTTACCAAAATACTGCCCTGATGAAGGTTATCAGAGGCGCTTCTAAAATTGAGAGCAAGGATGGCCTTGTCATTGTGGCGCATGACAGTGGGTTGTATTATGTCACGGTATAACTGAAGAAGGACATCCAGAACTGACATATATATCGGTGACACACATGCATAGTGTCTGCAAAGAGGCACTTAGCGCTCATGTATGCAGAAAGATGACCCCGAACCATTTACGTCATAAGTTTAACACCCATGAAGCTTGTGAGATAGGCCTCAGGATTTCGGTATTCAGCATTTTGCTGAGTTTAGGATGTAAGGAGCAAAAACAATGCGCCATTGTAGACACCTCTTTGGCGAGAAGATCCGAGTGCGAGCTTTCGGCTCGAGCAAATGGATTCCTGTGTCCGTTGTCGCCACCCGCTGTTAGCGTAGATAGACCTGCTGAAAAAGTGATACTTATGCCAATAAATCATGTTTAGGTGTTTCAACCTCTGCGCAAGAGGCCCATGCTTCTCTAATGTGAACACTCAAACGGATGAATCTATTCAACAAAAGATCACAGCATATGCGCAGAGCGAATTATGATGTTCAGGGGGGAACTTTCGTCCGTCCATTCCTCCTCCCGTCAGTCTATCTGTGGATACGCCGTGATGGCTGCGCCTAAAGGATGACATGCCGCAGACCATACACAGCTTCACCCCTGAAAGTTCGTTGTGCTTTAAAGAGGAAGCAATGAAGGAGATAGCCGCAAAGTGTAATGTCACACGCAGGATAGCAGGCACTTCGGAGCTTCCAGCGCACCGAATGAGTGCAAGAAACCTACCAAAAGAGCTCACACGCAATGAGCATGAACAAAAACCCTCAGTGCTCGACATTTCCACCGTGCTCCTCAAGCACAAAATCAACAAGAACACATACCGAGTGCGAGCAAAAAAAAATCTGTTGTGACTTCGTCAACGCACTCCTAGTGGCACTCCTAGTGCCACCAACAATAAGCACCACGTTATATATATATATATATATATATATATATATATATATATATATATATATATGGGATATGGCACAACGGGAGCGTTGTCAACAAGGACAAATATATTTATTTCCCAACAGTTTCGGGAGGGGACCTCCCTTCATCAGGGGATGAGTTATACTGACATGAACTTCCTTGCTGCCGCGTCCCTCTCGCCTTGAAAGACGTTTGCGAGAGTGAGAGGGAACTGGAAGAAGGAAAAAAAGAGAGAAAAAAGACGAAAAAAGAAAGAAAAGAAAGAAAGTAAAAAAGAGGAAGAACCACTGTCAACACTGAGAAGGAAGCCAACTGTCCGTCTACATCCACCTACGGTTCATATCACGTGCTGTTCAGTTCTTGGCGTGTGTCGGGCCACCCAAGATTGTCGCCGCGGTGCCGGGAGGGTCCGGGACGGCGTGCCTAAAGAAAGGGGTTTCCCCGTAATTGGTCGTTTGGTCGTTCGGCGGGCGGCGGGCGGTGTGTGTAAAGGAAAGGTTTCTCGTTAATGGGTCGGTCGGCTATTTACCTTTAATCTTCGTCCGTTTCCCTTCAACGGTCATGAAGTGGTAGGCGAACGTAAACACTTTGTATGTGCATGTGAAAAAAAAACAAGAAGAGGACAGTGTACACGTACGAGTCAGTCAGAAAAAAGCATGGTCTCCAGCTATCAATCTTTGTCACCAATTTTCTCCTGGCTTACTTCTCGGAGGCAGTTGAGTTTTCCGGGGTCCTCATTGATACCGGCTACTAATGTACGAAATTTGAAAATAAAATATGCCTCACGCTGTTCGCGCTCGCGTCTGTTTGAAAAACCGGACTGCAAAAGAGTTACGCTAATATTTTTAAAACTGTGGTTTGGCAGGCGCAGATGTCTAGATAAAGGTAGCTTCGGCAGTGAAGTGGCGTGGTACCGGTGATTATTGAACCGCAGCCGAAATGGCGTGTCTGTTTGGCCGATATATTCTTGTCCGCAGATGTTGCAATGTAGCATGTATATTACGTTACTAATAACGTAATAGTAACGTAATAAGTAACGTAATATACATGCTACATTGCAACATCTGCGGACAAGAATATATCGACCAAACAGACACGCCATTTCGGCTGCGGTTCAATAATCACCGGTACCACGCCACTTCACTGCCGAAGCTACCTTTATCTAGACATCTGCGCCTGCCAAACCACAGTTTTAAAAATATTAGCGTAACTCTTTTGCAGTCCGGTTTTTCAAACAGACGCGAGCGCGAACAGCGTGAGGCATATTTTATTTTCAAATTTCGTACATTAGTAGCCGGTATCAATGAGGACCCCGGAAAACTCAACTGCCTCCGAGAAGTAAGCCAGGAGAAAATTGGTGACAAAGATTGATAGCTAGAGACCATGCTTTTTTCTGACTGACTCGTACGTGTACACTGTCCTCTTCTTGTTTTTTTTTTCACATGCACATACAAAGTGTTTACGTTCGCCTACCACTTCATGACCGTTGAAGGGAAACGGACGAAGATTAAAGGTAAATAGCCGACCGACCCATTAACGAGAAACCTTTCCTTTACACACACCGCCCGCCGCCCGCCGAACGACCAAACGACCAATTACGGGGAAACCCCTTTCTTTAGGCACGCCGTCCCGGACCCTCCCGGCACCGCGGCGACAATCTTGGGTGGCCCGACACACGCCAAGAACTGAACAGCACTTGATATGAACCGTAGGTGGATGTAGACGGACAGTTGGCTTCCTTCTCAGTGTTGACAGTGGTTCTTCCTCTTTTTTACCTTCTTTCTTTTCTTTCTTTTTTCGTCTTTTTTCTCTCTTTTTTTCCTTCTTCCAGTTACCTCACACTCTCGCAAACGTCTTTCAAGGCGAGAGGGACGCGGCAGCAAGGAAGTTCATGTCAGTATAACTCATCCCCTGATGAAGGGAGGTCCCCTCCCGAAACTGTTGGGAAATAAATATATTTATCCTTGTTGACAACGCTCCCGTTGTGCCATATCCCATACCTTCACGAAGACTAACTGGCCCATTGAATTATTACTCCCACTATCTATATATATATATATATATATATATATATATATATATACATATATATATATATATATGTATATATATATATATATATATATATATATATATATATATATATATATATATATATATATATATATATATATATATGCGGCGGCGATGGCATAGTGGTTAGAGCATCCGCCTCGCATGCAAAAGGGGTGCGTGGCTCGAATCCCGGTGCCACGCAGTTCCCAAGCAGATAAAAAAAATCTGCGTGGTGATGGAATTGCGTTAAGAGGCCCAGGGTGCGGTCTCACCGGTAACCACCACCGGCAACGCACTCCCTCACCAGAGAAGGATTGGCCACCCTGGTGCAGTATCTGGCCACTACCTCCCACATGCATACGTCAATTAACTCATGGCCTTCAGTCCCAGCAGCTGCGAAGCAACTGACCACTGAGGCGGTCAGATCTGCAACGCCACAGAGGGTGCTAACCCCCAAATGCAGAGATGTTTCTTGGTTCGCGACTTCGACTTGACTTGAGCAAGTCAGCGTGAAGCAAGCAGCGGGCTTCAAAACGCCCAAGTCAGCCTTCGCGTTTCATAGATGCTCAGGCTGTCTTGCTTGGTCAAGTCAACAACGAGCTTCAAAGCAGAAACAGGCTGCTTAACTTCTAACGAGGGTAATAATGAAGTTGTTCGCGTAAGGCATGTGTTACAGCCAAAAAAAAGACCATACGTTTGAAAATAACTCTAAAAACGAAAGGCCAGAAGCATATTTTTGCCATTTTACGGCTAACGAGCGGCACGTGGTGCTTGCCGCCACAGCGATGCGTAGTGTTGCTTCTGTAAAGCGTTCATTGCCCGCTGGTTTTAGTGGCCACCGAAATGCGGCACGTTTCGCAACGGTTCCTTCTTGTTTGGAGGCGAAACAAGTATCGCGTTGGGTTCTTTCGTCGTTATTTTTTTTTTCAATCGAATGCCATGGCGTGTATTTGTATGATGCAGTGACTATAAAATGGTACGGTCTCGAATGCGCCTAGACTTGAAGAAGGAACGACAGAAACTGATACGCAAGGAGCCAATCAATGAGCTTACACTGAGAGGGAAAGTACAGGAACTCAGAGTCTCGCTTAAAAAGAGGTACTCGGCTCTATGTAAGGAAACCAACTTTAGCGTTGATACAATGAATGATAATCTGATGAATATCATTACTGAGTGTGCAGGGGAAGTTGGAGGTAAGGCAGTCAGACAGGACACTGGTAAGCTTTCGCAGCAAACGAAGAATCTCATTAAGAAGCGTCAAATCATGAAAGTCTCAAGTACAACAGACAAAATAGAACTGGCAGAGCTTTCGGAGTTCATTATTAGGCGTAAGTGTATGCGATGTTAGAGGGTATAACACGGAAGAATTGAACGCACTCTGCAAAACGGAAGAAGCATGAAGGCAGTGAAGAGGAAACTTAGGATTGGCAAAAATCGAATGTATGCACTAAGGGACAAAGAAGGCAAAATACCTACCAATATGGATAGGATAGTTAAAATAGCGGAGGAGTTTTACAGAGATCTGTACGGTAGCCGGGATAACCACGAACTTAGTACTATAAAAACAAGCAGTAACCCATATGACACCCCACCAGTAATGATAGAAGAAGTCAGAAAAGCTTTGGAGAGCATGCAAAGAGGCAAAGCTGCTGGTGAGGATCAGGTAACATCAGATCTGCTGCAAGAGGGAGGACAGAGTGTGTTAGAAAAACTGTCCATCCTGTTGACGAGGTGTCTCCTGACGGGAAGAGTACCAGAGTCTTGGAAGAACACAAACATCATCTTAATACACAAAAAAGAAGATGACAAGGGCTTGAAGAATTACAGGCCGATCAGCTTGCTCTTTGCAGTATACAAGCTATTAACAAAGGTAATTGCTAACAGAGTAAAGCAGAACATAGGAATTCAATCAACCAAAAGAAAAAGTGGGATTTCGAACAGGCTACTCAACAATCGACTACGTTCACACTATTATTCAGGTAATAGAGGAATGCTCAGTATATAACCAACCACTCTACATAGCCTTCATAGATTACGAGAAGGCGTTTGATTCAGTAGAAATATCCGTCGTCATGCAGACACTGGGAAATCAGGGCGTCGATGAAGTATGTATAAACATCCTGGAATAAATCTACAGGGGATCAACTGCTACCATAGTGCTTCATAAAGAAAGCAACAGAATACCAATCGAGAAGGGTGTAAGCGCAGGGGGACACAATCTCCCCAATGTTATTTACCGCGTGCTTACATGAGGTTTTCAAAAGCCTAGAATGGGAAGAGTTAAGGTAAGAGTACCTTAGTACCCTGCTTTTCGCTGATGAAATTGCATTGCTGAGTAAATCAGGGGACGAATGGCAACCCATGATTACCGAAGTAGACAAGGAAAGAAGAAAGTTGGGTCTTAAATTTAATCTACAGAAAACCAAAGTAATGTACAACTTCGGAAAAGAGCAGCGCTTCGAATTAGGTAATAGTGCACTTCAAGTTGCAAAAGACTATGTCTGCAAAGGGCAGGAATAACCGCGGAGCCTAAGCACGAGATTGAAGTAACTAGAAGAATAAGAATGAGGTGGAGCACATTTGACAAGCACTCTCAAATTATCACAGGTAGAGTGCCACTATCCCTCAAGAGGAAGATATATAACAGCTGTATCTTGCCGGTACTTAGCTACGGAGCAGAAACCTACGGAGCAGAAACGGAGCAGAGGGTTCAGCTTAAATTGAGGACGATGCAGCGAGCCATGGAAAGAAAAATGGTAGGTGTAACTTTAAGCGACAAGAAGAGAGCAGAGTGAATTAGGGAACATACGGGGGTTAAGGCTATCATAGCTGAAATGAAGAAGAGGAAATGGACATGGGTGGGCATGTAGTGCATAGACAGAATAACCGCTGGTTATTAAGGGTAACTAACTGAATTCCCAGAGAAGGCAAGCGGATTGGAGGGAAACGGAAGGTTAGGTGGGCAGATGAGATTAAGAAGTTGCTGGTATATATCTCGAGACCCTTGCCACTCCTCCGCGTTGCCTTCGCAAGCCAAATCTCTTAACCCCTTTCAAACATCCGACCAAGAGGTCATGAGCGCATGACGTGCCCAAACAAGTCCAGCCCCGGAGCACACGAGCGGCGTTGTTTTGTTGACCAGCGTTATTTATTGCGAAGCATTTCTTAGCGAACTTCGGCCACTTTGAGCGTATCTATCAATATCTATCTAGCTGCACACGACTTTTTAAGTGCGAATGCACTTTATAAGCGACCCTGAATCCGCCGTCCGCAGTGCGCCTTCTCCTCTCTCCTAGAAACGGCGCGAGGAACGGAGAGGAGCGTCTGTTGTGACAGCGCAGTGACGTCACACCACGTGATTGCGCGCGCTCCGCCCTCCGCTCCGTGGCTGCGCGTGCCTGCGCAGCCAAGACTTGCTCGATATTGGCAAGTTGTCATAGGTATGGATTCAGCGCAGGCATCAAATACGAATGCGATACCTCCAACAACGAGTACAACGCAATCGGATGCGACCATTGCACGCGTCCTTGAAGATGTCGCGCCGGTTGAAGACAAGGCAGCGCGGCGAAGGGCCCGTCATCCCGAGCGCAAGCGGGTGAAGCGGGCCGCGGACATAAACATCATTATAGTGCGAGTTTACTCTCACATATACGCGTAAACTCACCAAGATTTCCCGAGAGTCTAATGGTTCCTGGGAATCGCAATGTGATCACACGGGGGAGTTAACCTTAACTCTTTAGCGAATGCCAACAGATTTTAACTTTACTGCCCCTCATAGCATAACCCCGTCCATTCGCACTTAACCATG
The DNA here is from genome assembly GCF_043290135.1 of Rhipicephalus microplus. Lineage (NCBI taxonomy): Eukaryota > Metazoa > Arthropoda > Arachnida > Ixodida > Ixodidae > Rhipicephalus > Rhipicephalus microplus. Next base: position 128,243,531 of record NC_134702.1, read on the forward strand.
TTCACCCTCAGGGAAGTGCTCGGGAACTTTTTTTTTAGCTCTCCTGGCCGTTTAGATAATGGTATCGGTACCAAACTTGCTGTGGCATAATATGCCTGTATGAAGAACATGTTTGACTAGTCATAACTTGAAAGTCATGACATGCATGTCATGAATATCATGATATATATTGCATGACTCTGCAGCTATTGTGGTGGTTTCATTCACATGGCATATTGCGAAACTGGTCTGGTATGACATTATTGCATTGCCTAGCATGAAAATCATGACATGTGTGTCATGTAACAACATGACTAAATGCCACGCTCATGCGCTCGCGGCCGTTTCGCTAGCGTAACATTTACGAAATTGGGTATTACAGTACGTGATAGATAACCCAGGTATGTGAATGGTGCAAACATGATAATTAGGAGATGCGTGTCATGCAACAATATGACTACATTTCATGCTCTTGATGCGCTCGCGGCCGTCTCGCTGGCTTCACATGTACCAAAGTCAGTACAATGTGACGTGAACGGACGACATAGGAAAATGACACATCCAAACATTATAATCACGACATCCGTGTAATGTAACAACATGTATACATGCCACAATCATGATGCGCTCACGGCCGTTTTGCTGGATTCACATATACATAATTTGGTATTACGTGACGCCAACGAATGACGAAGGTACGTGAGTGGTGCAAATATAATAATCGTGAGATGTGTGTCATGTGAGAACATGACTACATGCCAAAGTCGAGGCGCAAATACATTTCGATATGACGCGGTTCGCGTACTCGCCGGTGTTCATTTTGCCGCGTCACGCAGCGTTGCCACGCCAGGCGCCGGTCCTGCCATATACTCGCAGGCGCGCGCCGCTCTGCGTTACTTTCATGCATACGTGTTTTAGCGCGTCCGGCGTCCCTCCTTCACGAAAAGAGGGAGACGCAGTCTTGTCTGGGTAACGCATCAGCATAGAGTGATGTTACTCAAAGGCAACGGCGCGAAATGCAGCATGTCGCATTTCGCGCCGCTTGCCGTCGGGCCACGCCGACGGACGCTGGTCGCGCCTGGCATCAGACTATAGAGTGCTCCCGTTTTGCTAACCTGAAGTCGGCGTGCCCAGCGTGCGCGCGCGTCAACGCTACATAGGAGTAGATTGGGTTTTAAGTGTGAATACACTTTATAAGCGACCCCAAACCATCCACCGCCATTGGCGGCGTCCGCAGTCTTCTCTCTATCTTTAAAAGAAAGAGGACTTGGCGGGCCGCAGCGCGACGCTCTACCGAATAAGCCACGGACGCGACGCTGATATCGGTGTCAGTAACGCGCCTTATATCTTTAACACCGCTGCGCGCGTCCCCCTCCCCCTTCGCTCGCTCCTCCGCTCTCCTCGCTCGCTGCAGCTGCGCGCGCACCCCTCTCTCTCGCGCGCCCACCTTCTCTCTCAGTCTCCAGTCGAGAGCGGGGCGTGCGATGGATGACCCGGAGGCAACGCTACCATCAACAACCAATGCAGTACAACCGAATGCCAGCACTGCACCCGTCGTTGGAGGTGACGGTACCGCGGTGGTTTCGCCGACGTTGGAAGACAAGGCGGCGCTGCGAAGGGCTCGTGAGACCGAACGTAAGCGGGCGAAGTGTGCAGCGGATGCCGAACTGCGTGCTCACGAGGCCGAGTGCAAGCGGGCGAAGCGTGCAGCGGATGCCGAACAGCGCGCTCGCGAGGCCGAGGACAAGCGGGCGAAGCGTGCAGAGGATGCCGAACTTCGCGCTCGCGAGGCCGAGGGCAAGCGGGCGAAGCGTGCAGCGGATGGTGAACTGCGCGCTCGCGAGGCCGAGATGAGGCGTCAGCATCGAGCCGCGCACGCGGCCCAAGAAGCGGAACGACAACGCAGGCGTCAGGCGGAGAAGGGCGATGAAGGCCGGCGTCAAGACGCCGCTCGCAATCGTCAACGGCGAGTGGACGTTCCCGAAGCCGTTCGAGCCAGTGAACGTGCCGCGCGATGACGTGTCTGTCTCTCGAGTTTCCGACCATGATCAACGGTGGCTTCATAGACTTGGCGTTCAGTAGGAACTGTACGGTCCGCTCCGTCTTGCCGGATCCGCTCGCCGTACATTTCTCGGTTCACAAAGCGCATGTACTAACCGTGAGCTAAAACGATAACACGAATAGGTGCTAATATGTAGTGTAGTTTGTGTATGTGTGTGTGTGACGCGCTCGCGATGTGTGCATTTAATGCATCGTACGAAAATTTCGAAGTGTAAATAAATAATACTTCGTATATAATGTATCTGTGCACAAATGCTTCATGACAAACAACACTTAAAATCATTATTTACACTTTATTCATCATCATCAGTAATAAATTTCCCAAGCATTTCCCCGACGGTGAACATGGTTAAGTGCGAATGCACGGGGTGATGCTATGAGGGGGAGTAAAGTTAAAATCCGTTGGCATTCGCCAGTGAGTTAACGTAAACTCTCCCGTGTGATCAAATTGCGATTCCCAGGAACCATTACACCATAAAGGCACCATAGTGTGCTTAAAAAATATAATAGTGCGAATTAATAAATACCCCTCATAGCATCACCCCATGCATTCGCACTTAACCATGTTAACCCTCGGGGAAATGCTTGGGAGTTTTTTCATGATGTGCTCACAGCCGTTTTGCTAGCTCCACACATATCAAATTTGGTGTTAAGTGACGTGAATGGATGGCGAAAGTATTTGACTGGTGCAAAGATGATAATCCTGACACGCTTGGGATGTTAGAACATGGCAACATACCACGCTCATTGCGTGCTTGCGGTCGTTTCTCTAGCTCTACATATTGTCGCAGTACAACGCGAACCAAAGGCAGATAAACGTTGGCACAGCGACTCTTAGCAGCCGAACAGCAAGATCACCTTCTTTTTCTTCAATCAGCCAGAGCTCCACTACCTGGTGTCCGCCAAAACCCCTTATCGTCGTTTTGGTCCACCAGTCCACACGTGTCATTTGCCCCTCCTCTTAATTAGCATCGCCCCGATGCTAAACCAGTAGTGCAGTTTTTTTGTCTGTTCTTTAGGAAGTGTCTAGCGCCGTCACTGCCTTTCATAAGGCTACATGCGCACAACGTGAACTAGTTCAGGACGGTGCTGGCGAAGCCTCGTACTATATGAACTGTCGGGGACGACCTCGTAAGTAACATCACTCAGTCATCGCAGTACTAGATATGGCCCAAAGTGTCTCCTTAGGAGCTTTTCAGAGAGTCCTCGATTAGTATGGGCGTCCAAACCTATACTCTGTCGCCGATCGGTAAACGACTGTTCTGCGGCGAGAATTGTAGCGGCTCGCGTCATACTCTTGTTGTTGCTGGATTCGCAGGCGTGCTAGTTGCCTTGCTTCTGCCGCTCGTTCTGTAAACATCTCGGCGTCCGGTTCGATGTCGCCGCATTCGTGCGCTAGCATCGCATCTCACATGGTTCGTACTTCCCTTCCATGAATTAGGCTGAACGGGGTCATCTGGCTTGTTTCTTGCTTGGCAGTGTTGTATGCAAACGTGATATATGGTAAGATTTCGTCCCAATTTGTGTGTTCCAAGTCTACGTACATAGAAAGCATGTCTTCAACTGTTTTGTTCAGACGCTCTGTAAGCCCGTTCGTTTGCGGGTGGTAGGCGGTGGTCTTACGATGGGTTGTTCCACGCAGCATGAGTACTTGTTCTAAAAGAGCTGCCGTAAATGCGGTTCCTCTATCTGTCATTACGATGCTTGGTGGAGCATGCCGCAGGACAACTTTCTCGATGAAAAATTGTGCCACCTCCGCTGCTGTAGCTCTCTGGATAGCCTTTGTTTCAGCATAACGGGTAAGGTAATCAGTCGCGACAATAACCCAGCGGTTCCCAGCAGTAGAAGTAGGAAGTGGGCACAAAATATCCATGCCAATCTAGTCGAAAGGTGTTCTTGGGACCTGCACTGGCTGCAGGAGGCCAGCTGGTTTAGTCGGCGGTGACTTCCGTCGCTGGCAGTCGAGGCAAGTACGAACATGGTGTTTTACAGCTATGGTCAGTCTTGGCCAGAAGTAGCGCTGCCATACTCTGGCCAACGTTCTTGTGTAACCTAAGTGGCCTGAAGTAACCTCGTTGTGGCATGCTTCGAGTACTTCGGAGCGAAGGGCTGCTGGGATGACGAGCAAATACGCAGATCCTGTCGAAGAGAAGTTCTTTTGTATAGTACTCCGCTCCGTAAGCAAAATGATGACAGCGCTCTTACAAAAACAGTTGGTGCCTTCTGAGATCTTCCCTCCAGGTAATAATTAGGGCAAGTAACTCAGGGTCGCCACGTTGTTGCTGTGCAATAGCGGTTGAGTCAAGCACACCGAGAAATGCTGTTTCCTCCTTATCGGGTAGAGTTGCCGATTCAATGGGTGAGCGGGATAGACAGTCGGCGTCCATGTGGCCCTTTCCTGACTTGTGTACGACAGTCATGTCGTACTCCTGCAGCCTGAGACTCCAATGGGCTAATCTCCCGGTAGGATCTTTAAGATTTGTCAACCAACACAGTGAGTGGTGGTCGCTGATGACTTTGAAAGGGCGGCCGTATAAATACGGGCTAAATTTTGTGACCGCCCATACCACGGCGAGGCATTCCTTCTCAGTCGTGGAGTAATTAGTCTCGGCGCGTGTTAGTGTTCGGCTTGCATGGGCGATTACTTTTTCTGTGCCCTCTTGCAGCTGCACAAGCACAGCTCCCAAACCAATATTGCTTGCATCAGTGTGTAGCATCGTTGGGGCTTTCTCACCAAAGTGGGCAAGCACTGGAGGCGTCTGTAGTCGCTGGCGAAGGCTCTTAAAAGCAGCTTCCTCTTCGTTGTTCCATTGTAAAGCAACGCCTTCTCTCGTTAGCCGGGTCAACGGTGATGCGATGCGTGCGAACTCCGCGATGAATCGCCTATAATACGCACATAGTCTGTGGAATCGTCGGACAGCCTTCTTATCAGTCGGCACCGGGAAATTTTGCATCACTTGACGTGAATAAATGGCGAAGGTAAACGACACACCCGAACATGATAATCATGACATGGAAGTCATGTACGGCATCTCTTACGTCGACCTTTTAACGTTGTGCTGATTTTAATGTGTTATATCAGCATTTCTCATTCATGCATCGCATATAATTGATTCCCACTGTACGTGGCATCGGCCAATTTTTTTTTGTGGTCTTCTACCTGTTTATGCGGGATCGTTTGGAAATGCTGGCTTTGACACAGTAAAAAAGATGAGCACAATGAGTGCACGAAGCAGTAGGATTGTTCCACGGCGGTTGTCTGCTCGATGCGCTGACCGCGGGGACACGAACGCATTCGAAACACCGACACATTAGCCCCGCTTTTCGATGCAATTCACGGGAAACAAAAAACGGAAAGAAGACGCTTACATTCTCTCATTGCGTCTCTTTATTTTTCAGAGTCCTATTAATCATTTCAAGCAACAAATTGCCTTCTTAAAAAATTGTCAGCCTATCCACGGAGTGAATGATGGAGAGTGGGGCGAAGCATTCGTCCGTTCGTTCGTTCTTGCTTCCACTCGTCCATGCGTCCGTCTGTGTAACCATCTAAGTGTCTACCCGCTCATCCGTGCGTGCGTCTGCTCGTGCGTCCGTCCGTGTGTTCGTCCATGCATCCACACCTGCGTCCGTTCACGCGTCCATCCATGCATCTGTCTGTGTGTCCGTTCGTCCATCTATTCAACACTACAAGTACCACTACCTCGCATCTTTTCATCATATATTCCCCATATAAAAGCACCACCATTCAGCGGACAATCCAAGGACTACACGAGAGGTGGCACACGCACACTTTCTTACGGCTTGCGCTTCGGGTCTACTTCCCACCTTTAATTACCTCAAGTTCATGATATATTCTAGTTCACTGTATTCATGGCACTGCGGCCCAACGCTCGCCAAACCTTTCTAAAACCGAGGAGGTTACGCCTAGCGAGTATAATGAAGCAATCTTTTCCTGTCAGATAAAGCTCAATGTACATGCCAATGGCTGCTAATGGAAAATGAGAGGCAGGAGAATTCGGCTTTTACTTTCTTACGGCTTGCGCTTCGTATCTACTTCCCACCATTAACCACCTCGAGTCCGTAGTATATACTATTTCATTGTATTCATGGCACTGCGGCTCAACGCTCGCTAAAACTTTCTAAAACTAAGGAGGTTACACCCAGCGAGTATAACGTAGCAACCATTTCTTGTCAGATAGTGCTCATTGTACATGCAATTGGCTTCTAATGAGGACTGCAGCGTGCGTGTTAACTAAAAGCCAAATGCTCCTGTCTCTCATTCCGCATTAGCAGCCATTGACATGTACATTGAGCACTAATTTTTATTTTTCAACAACGCAAAGAAGAAATCTCTCACCGGTGCCACCACGGAGGTCAAAATGTTGTACTTGTTACACACTACAACGGCTACGAAGAACGAACGGGTGCCGCTATAAGGAGCTTCGCCCTTAAACTTGGCAGATCCCACGTGACAGAGGAAATCAATGATATGCCAAGCACGAGTGAGAAAGGTTGATATGCCATTTTAAAATCAGCGCGACGGTACGAGGCGGAGGTAAATTATGCCGTACATGACTTCCGCGTCATGACTATCATGTTTGGATGTGTCGTTTTCCTTCGTCGTATATTCACTTCACGTGCTACCAAATTTAGTATAAGTGTAGATAGCGAAACCACCGCGAGCATGCTAAGAGTGTGGTATGTTGTCATGTTGTTACATGACACGCGTGTCAGGATTATTATGTTTGCACCAGTCATACACTTTTGTCATTCGTTGACGTCATTTAACACCCAATTTGGTATAAGTGGAGCTAGAAAAACTGCCGCGAGCGCATCATGAAGGGCCCAATATACTCCAATGTAGCATCGACGCGCGCGTACGCTAGGCACAGCGACGCTACGTTAGAAAAACGCGAGCATTCTGACACCCCATGACCAGCGCGACCAGCGTCCGTCGGCGCGGCCCGATGGCAATCGGTGCGAAATGCGGCATGCTGCATTTCGCGCCGATGCGTTACCTAGACAACACTGCGTCTTCCTCTCTTCGTGACGCAGGGATGCCGAACGCGCTGTAACGCTTATGCGTCAAAGCAATGCAGTGCGGCGCGCGCCTTCGAGTATATGGCAGGACCGGTGCCTGGCGTCGCAAGGCTGGCGTGACCTGTCGAAAGGAGCGCCGGTGAGTACGCGCAAGGCAAGTTGAAACGCATTTGCGCCTTGACTGTGGCATGTAGTCATGTTCTCACAAGACACACATCTCATGATTATTATGTTTGCACCAGTCACATACCTTCGTCATCCATTGACATCACGCATTACCGAATTTGGCTTCGGTGAAGCTAGCGGAACGGCCGCGAGCACATCAAAAGTGTGGCATGTAGTCATGTTGTTACATGACACGAATGTCGTGATTATCATGTTCTTATGTGTCATTTACCTATGTCGTCCGTTTGCGTTGCGTAATACCGAGTATTGTACATGTGAGGCTAGCGAAACGGCCGTGAGCGCATCATTAGCGCAGCATGCGGTCATGTTGTTACATGACACGCATCTCATGTTTATAATGTTTGCGCCAGTATCCTACCTTCATCCTCTATTCACGTCCCCGTAATATCATATTTGATAGAAACTAAGTTGGCGAGACGGCCGCGAGCATGCTATGATCGCGGTATGTTGCCAAGTTGTTAAATGACACGCGTGTCAGCATTATCACGTTTGCACGAGTCATATACTTTCGTCATCCAATGACGTCACTGAACACCAAATTTGTATATGTGGAGCTAGCAATGTGCCGCGAGCGCATCATGAAGGGCCGAATACACTCCCATATAGCGTTGACGCACGCGCACGCTGTTGAAAGCGACGCTACGTTAGCAAAACGCGAGCACTCTGTCGTCTGACGCCGTCGCGACCGGAGTGACCAGCGTACGTCGGCGCGGCCCGACTGCAACAGGTGCGTAAAGCAAAATGCTGCATTTTGCGCCAATCCGTTACCCAGACAACACTGCATCTCATTCTTTTCGCGACGGAGGGATGCCGGACGTGCTGAAATGCGCAAGCGTCAAAGCAACGCAGCGCGGCGCGCTCCAACGAGTATATGGCAGGAGAGGCGCCTGGCGCCGCAACGCCGGCGTGACGCGTTGAATGAACACCGGCGAGCACGCGCCCCGCGTCACGTCGAATAGTATCGGCGCCTTGAGTATGGCACGCGGTCATGTTCTCACATGACACACATTTCATGATTATCATGTTTGCACCAGTCACATACTTTCGCCATTGATTGACGTCACGCAATACCAAATTTGGCTTGTGTGAAGCTAGCGAAACGGCCGCGGGCGCATCATGAGTGTGGCATGCAGTCATGTTGTTACATGACACGGGTGTCGTGATTATCATGTTAGTATGTGTAATTTACCTATGTATTTCATTCGCGTCGTGTAGTACAGAGTTTGGTACATGTGAAGCTAGTGAAACAGCCCCAAGACATAATGAGCGTAGCTTGTAGTCATGTTGTTACATGACACGCATCTCAAGTTCATCGTGTTTGCACCAGTATCATAGCTTCGTCATCCTTTCGCGTCCCGTAATACAATGTTTGGTATAAATTAAGCTAGCGAAACGGCCGCCAGCGTATCATTAGCGTGGCATGTAGTCGTGTTACATGGCATGCAACTCATGATTATCAGGTTCGCACCAGCCTCATACTTTCGCCATTCATTCACGTACCGTAATACAAAACTTGGTATATGTGGCGCTAGCGAAACAGCCGCGAGCGCGTCATGAGCTTGGCATGTAGTCATGTCGATACATGAGACGCATGTCATGATTCTAATGTGAGGGTCTGTCCCTTGTGTTTGCCATGCAATCATGTCGTTTCATACCAGTTTTGCAACATGCCATGTAAATGAAACCTCCGCAAGAGCTGCAGGACCATGGAATGTAAATCATGACATTCTTGTATCTATGTCATAATCTTCAAGTTATGACTAGTGAAATGCGTTCTTCATACAGTCATGTTATTCCATACCAAATTTGGTATCGATACCATTATCAAAATGGCCAGGAGAGCTAGAAGTCATAGGCGGCTAGGTAGGTAGATAGATAGATAGATAGATAGATAGATAGATAGATAGGTGATAGATAGATAGATAGATAGATAGATAGATAGATAGATAGATAGATAGATAGATAGATAGATAGATAGATACGCTCATAGTCGCCGAAGTTCGCTAAGAAATGCTTCGCATATAATAATTTTCGCCATGTCACGTGCCAGTTTTCGCAACGTCAGAACAGAGTCGTCTACGTAGAGGACAAACGTCACTGCATTGCTGTGTACGTATGGCCATTGATACGCGCACGTAATGCCCTCAATTTCTTGGCGCGTGCCGGCAGAAGAGAGAGGGAGCATCGTTCATCTTGAAATTTGACCCATGTCCGCAGCGCGTAGCGTTGTAGATTTTGGCAGACGTGATCATGAACGCCTCGTCTACATATTGCGCTTGTCAGCTCAAATTGTCAAACCTGGTGAGAAGCCCTTTAAATAAAGTCGGAGCCTGTTGACTGGCTCTTTGAAGGCAACCTTACCGCAATGACAATAATTGAAATAGTGGTAGTTGCTTAAGTCGTGCCCGGCTCTGTTTACCTTAATCATTTGTGCAGATGTATCATATCAAACCCTTTACGAGAACACAAAGAGAGGGAGAGCTAGACGAGATGGTGAACGTACTCTACTAGGAGAACCACAAGGAAGCGCGGCACATGTGGTTAACGAATAGTCATGCGTTTTTTCTGTAACTATGCCGTGTGCAGGGCTAAAAGTTTTATTTCAAGAAGGTGTTCTGGCACCTTCGCATTTTATTTTGATAGTAGGCTGTGGTGGCACCACCACGTGAGCTAGTCGGGGAGCGTATAGCTTTGTGTTACTGTCTGCAACGTCGTTCCCAATCCGCTCACACTTGCATTTATTGATGCAGCTTCCGCTGTCGCAATGAAAAGTAGGCAACCTATCACATAGTGTCGCTTCTAAGTATTGTTTCAATAGGACCAGCATTCTGAAAGGCAGTGCTTGGAGCGATAGACATTAATGTGGCCATGTTGCTGTACGCGCAGAGAGTGCACTCATTACTCTCATAAAAGCACCGCATAGCTTTCAATCGCTCGCTTTTTTGGGCGAAGGTGTCATGTGTGATATTTGGTTACTAATAACGCATTCTTATTGCAGATAATAGGCCACGAGTTCATGCACGCATTCGACGTATCAACCTTGGAAGACTATTGGGGGACGGAAGAGATCAGAAATGAGTACACTAAGCGTGCGCTCTGCTTGCGGAGATCGCATAGATCTGTCGTGAGTATTGCTTTTGTCTCCGACTGTTTACAAGTGTACACACACACACACACACACACACACATATATATATATATATATATATATATATATATATATTGTCACGCGGTTGTGACACACGCAGCACTTGAGAGGAAGCACACAGGAGTCAGGGCGATGTCGGGCGAACTGTTTATTGGTTGAACTTGTGCCCAGCAAAACAAGGCCAAACACAACTCACAGCAACAGCGGCGTGACCAGTCGTCGGTCAACGGAAAAAGACTGACTAGTGGCGCACTGCGCCGGCTTTTTATACACGCGTCATATCGCGTTCTCGATTTATTTCTGGAGCTCCAGAAGTTATTAAATGTGCGCGTCAAGCTTGCAAAGTTTCAAGAATGATCCACACGGTTCCAGAGTGGCATGCAAGATAAACGCGGCCTGCGTTGCGCTTAACAGAAAGTGATAACAATGCTCCCCGCAAACAATCACAACGAGCGCGCGTGTCACTGGAAAGTGATAGCGGCTTTCTTCGTAAACCAAAAGAACCGCACGTGTCAATATATTGTGACAGTGAGATGCCGTTATTTACAAGAGAAGATGAATGCGAGAGTCAAGGAATCTGGCAGATCACCGCTCGTGCCAAGTTCGTTGTCCTCTTCTTCCACACGTCCCCACACTATCGTAGCAATTCCAATTCCCCCTTTGCAGACGATGCCCACCGGGCGAGGTACGCTTCGTTGCGATAATGATAGCGTTTTAAACGGGCGACATGAACGACGTTGGTCTTGCTTGGGTGGTGGCCAGTTAACAACAGCCGAGATATCACGCAGGTGCCATCTCTGAGACGTTCCAGGACAACTAATGGACCAGTTTAGTTGGCAAGAAACTTTTGGCCGCGCTTGCGAAGCGGCGTCCAAAGCCGCACCAAATACCCTTTCTCAAACAATACGGGCTGGTGAATTCTGTCGTAACGGTTCTTAGAGCGTTTTGGGGAGACGAAAGTTCGAAGACAGGTCATGCGCCAGGCCCATAGGTGGATACTTTGAGAGACTACTTACTCCCACTCACTCACCACAATTTTTTCAGCCTTCATCCTCACTCACCTTCATACTCACGACCACTCCCACTCTTAGGCCCTCACTCACGTTCATACTCATGCCTACTCCTACTCACTCCTACTCACTCACGTTCATACTCACTTCGTCTCACACTCAAAGTACTTACTCACGTTCAAACTCACTCCTTCTCCCACTCAAAGTACTTACTCACATTTATACTCACTCCTACTCGCACTCATGAGTACTCCCTCACGTTCATACTCACTCCTTTTCACACTCAGAGAACTCACTCAGGTTCATACTCACTCCTACTGACACTCACAAGCTCTCACTCAATCCTACTCGCATTGATGAATATTCACTCATGTTCATACTCACGGATACTCACACTGATGAGTACTCACTCAAGTTCACATTCACATCTACTCACACTCACGCGTACTCACTCACGTTCATACTCACTCATACTCACATTCAAAGTACTCACTCACGTTCATACTCACCCTTACTCATACTCGCAACACTCACTCACGTTCATACTCAATTCTAATCACGCTCAGAGTAGTCACTCACGTTCATACTCACTCTTATTCACGCTCAGAATACTCGTTCACTTTCTTACTCACACCTACTCACACTCATGAGCACCCACTCACGTTCATACTCACTTCTACTCCCACTGAAAGTACTCATTCACGTCCATACTCACGCTTACTCATACTGATGAGTACTCACTCACGTTCTGCTCACTCCTACTCATACACATCAGTACTCACTCACACTCACCACGTTCAAATGAGTATGAATGAGCGTGAGTGAGTATACTCATGAGTGAGTATGCCGAGCTATGGCCAGGCCTCTTCTGCGCGGCAAATAGTTTCTGCGAGAGTAGGTTGATCAGTCTCAGAAAAAGGAAGAATAGTGTCAAGAGCTGTGCGGGGTCGGAGTGCGTAGAGCAGATAAAATGGACTGTATCTCATTGTTTCGTGCTGTGCAGTGTTGTAGAGGCGAAAGTTATAAATTGCAAGATCGCATCCCATGTTTTGTGTCCGCAATCAACATACACGAAATCATGTTGACGAGAGTCCTATTAGTTTGTTCCGTCAAACCATTAGCCAGCCGGTTATAAGGAGTAGTGTGACGGAAATGGCACGAAGCGAGACGAAGGAGGTCTTCAACTACATCGGCGACAAATCGCCGCCCGCGGGCAGTGATGATGACACGGTGGGATCCATGGCGTAATATAATGTGCGACAGCATGAAATGTGAAACTTGAGTGGCCGTTGCCGCAGGAATCGCCGCAGTTTCGGCGTAGCGTGTCAGGTAGTCAACGCCCACAATAATCCATCGGTTGCCGTCCGTTGATCGCGGAAAAGGGCCGAGCAGGTCAACACCGACGACGTCAAATGGTGAACGCGGGGGTGCTATGGGAATAAGTAGTGCGGCTGTCGGAGTTGTAGGATACTTGGCGTTGACATTGCTCTCAGCTTGCAACATATGCAGTCACACTTTTACGCATCTTCGTCCAGAAGAAGCGTTCTTGCATGCGATAAAATGTCACAGAAAAAACTCATATGGCAAGATGTTGGGTCGTCATGCACTACTCGAAGTATGTGTTGTCGCACACTGGTAGGCACAACTACAAGCAGGCGAGGGCCTACGTCGGAATAATTCTTTTTGTAAAGAATGCCATCCTTTACGACAAAACCACGTTGACCGCTCGTTTCGAAAATAAAAAAAGAAGCGAGACTGTTGTAACTGCGTTGCTCTGCTCGAAAAGTTGTTAGGTCAGGAAACGGAGTATCCTCTACGGCCAAATATTAATGAAAGTTGTCAGCGTCACACTCGGTTGTTGGATGGGGAAACTGTGAAAGGCAATCGGCGCCAGCATAACGACGACCACTCTTGTAACAGAATTCAAAGTCATATTCTTGCAATCGTAATGCCCAACGAGCAAGACGACCAGATGGGTCTCGTAGTCCAGTGAGTCAACATAAGGAATGATGGTCCGTGATAATCGAGAATCGGCGTCCATAGATATTAGAGCGAAACCTCTGCACGGCGAATATGACCGTGAGACACTCCTGCTCTGTGACAGTATAGTTTCGCTCCTGTGTACTTAAACAGCGATCGGCATAGGCAACGATGTGTTCAGTAGATCCATGGCGTGTGACTAAGGCGGTGCCGATACCTACACTACTGGCATCGGTATGAACTTCTGTTGCAGAAAACGGGTCATAATGGTGAAGTACGGTCCTTGACGTAAGAACAAACTGGAGTTGCGAAAAAGACGACTCGCATTCCACTGACCACCGAAGAGATGCGTTCTTGTTGAGTAGGGACGTTAAAGGGTAAGCGAGGTCGGCGAACTTGGGCACGAAGCGACGGAAGTACGAGTATAGGCCCAAAAAGCTTCGCAACTCTCGTACCAACTGAGGCTGTTTGAAGCTGTTGACTGCAGCGACTTTCTGGGTTTACGGTTGAACGCCATGCTTGTCCACTGGTGACGGAGAACGAGAGTCTCACAGCTGCTGAATTGGCTGCTTAGAGTTCAGAGTGAGGTTAGCTCTCTCAAGGCAGTTGAGAACAATGTCTAGACGATGGTTTTGCTCATCGAATGTACGGCCAAAAACTATCATGTCATTCAGGTAGCAAATACAAACTTCCCACTTTAGTCCACGTATTATAGAGTCCATGAAGTGCTCAAACGTGGCTGGAGCATTCCATAGGCCAAAAGCATTACATTGAATTCAAAACGACCATCTGGGGTTATGAAGGCCGTTTTCTCTATGTCATTCGAGTGCATGGGGATTTGCTAATGACCAGATCTCAAATCCACCGAGGAGAAGTACGATGCCGAATGTAAACAATGGATGACGTCATCAATCCTGGGATGTGGGTTGACATCCTTTTTAGTAACAGAGTTGAGCCGTCTGTAGTCCACACAGAATCACCATGTACCATCCTTATTTCAGACAAGAATCACAGGGGCAGCCCAAAGGCTACACGACTCTTGTATGACCCTTTTCTTTAAAATCTCTTTGACCTGTTGAGAAATGACCTTGCGCCCCGCAGATGAGACACGGTATGGTTTCTACCGGATAGGGTGAGCGGATCTTGTGTCAAACCCGTGGTGAGTACGCGGCTCGGGTGCACTTATTTGCTCTTAATTCTGCGCAAAGTCAAATAGAGTAGCATGCTTCGCAAGGACTTCGACCAAAGCTTGACGTTTTTCTGATGATAGCGACTTCTTTACCATACCCAGAAAGTTGGCTTCTGTACAGTGCGCTGCACTAATAGGATGTACGCTCTCGTCGATTAAAGATGCTATTAAACTGTTCGAATTTTGTTCGAAGAGGGCGAGTCGCAATCCGCAGAGTAGCATAGCAGGCTCATTTGAATAGTTCGACACTCTTGAGGCTGATCACCTATCACTGATCTACAGAACACAATGTGGAACAAGCACATTTTTCGTGGCGAAATTGAGAGGAGTGGGCTCCACAAGAACATCAAATGAGCCGGTGTCTGAGGCAGAGGCGTGAACGCGTACGTTCTTCATGGAGTTGGGCGGCAAGACAACATCCTCAATGACGGTGATAGATCCTTGACAGCACCTGGGATTGTCAGTAAATGCCGATAGCATAATCTCGCCAGCATCGCAATCTACAGTAGCACCGCACTCGCGTCTCGCGTAGAAAATCGATCCCCAAGATGATGTCATGGGTGGAGCTGCTCAAGACAGCAAATTCAGCCTCGAACAAGTTGTCGCCCAAAGTGACACTAACAACACACACACCAATCGGGCAAAGCGTCTCCCCGCTCACTGAACGAAATGATGAACTAGTGACCTAGTGAAACATCACTTTATGTCCTAACCGCAATTTAAAGTTAAGACTCATCACTGAAACAGCGACTCCAGTATCTATCAAAGCCATCGTAGGAAGTCCATCAATAAGCACGCGGACCTTATTTTACGTCGAAACAACGGGTGGAGGCATAGGTAGATGTAGTGAAAAATGTTCGGCAACCTCACCTCCATTGGCCGTTTAGCACTCTGAAACACGGTTCGGAAAACACAGTGCAGTTTATTAATGCATCTCCATCATTGTTTCAACTACTTTTTCTTTCTCCTCAGCAGACTACCCACTACCTCGCTTACGCCCCAAGTTTGTCGTGCCAGAAGAAGAAGAAAAGTTTGCCACAGATAAGCCCCCCTGCAGACAAGTGGCCGTGGGCACTTGAAGAAAAAAAATGATCAGACGGAGCTTGTTACAATGGGTGCCAGCTTGATCTTTTGAATGCTGACTGTGTCTTCATGCCCGTTACGCAGGATTGTAAAATGATGTTCAGAGCGCTTGATGACTGCGAAAGGACCGTCACAGCGAGGATGAAGAGCACGGCGAGACGCTTTGACACAAACAAAAACGTGTCAAGATGTCTGTAGGTTTGCCGGCAGAAACACGTCGTTCTTAGTGTGAGCTGAAGTTGGTGATGGGCGCAAGTTTTGCATGAAGATCAGCAGACGCTGGACGAAAGAAGATGGATCCGAAACACTCTGCGTAGTAACGGGGCGGACGAGGTCACCAGGCAAACGGAGTGTGCAGCCATAAACAATCTCGGCTACAGAGCAGGCAAGTTCTGGCCAAAGTGTTGAACGCAGGCTGAGAAGCACGATGGGGAAGTGTGATACCCAATCTTCGGCGTGAGGCTGCGAGGTGAGTGCTGCTTTTAGATGACGGTGGAGTCTCTCTACTTAGCCATTTGATGCTGGATGATACGCAGTTGTGCGAATACGCGCACAACCCAGTAGAGATGTGACAGAGGTAAAAAGCGCTGACTGAAACTGTCTGCCTCGATCAGTAGTCACCGTTGACGGTACTCCGAAATGGCTAATCCAGGTGGTAAGAAAGGTACGTGCAACTGTTTCCGCCGTGATGTCAGGCATTGGAGCTGCTTCAGGCCACCTAGTGTACCTGTCAATACACGTAAGCAAATACGTATTTCTCCGACATGGAGGTAATGACCCGACAATGTCCAAATGAATGGTGTCGAAACGTGCATCAGGGAGGGGGAAGTTTCCCATGGAGCCTTGGTGTGCCGTTGCACTTTGATACGCTGACATGCTCTGCAAGTGCGAACCCAGTCACGAATGTTAGCGCGTATGCGCGGCGATGTAGCGTTCAGTGACCAGATGTTGCGTAGCTCTTACGCCTGGATGGCAAATGGAGGTGAGGGTGTCAAAAACATCACGACGAAGCTGTGAAGACACATAGATTCGAGTGCAGTTGTGTGAAACATCGCACCAGAGCGTAACGTCGTCGTCGGGAAAGTTGAGTAGAGGATCAGAGTCGTGGAAGCTCATCGTCTAATGCCTGTGCCTCCGCGAGCACGCACAATGAAAGGTCGGTAGTGCCTGTCGTGGCATTGATGGTAATACGACTGAAAGCATCCGCGGCACTGTTAAAGCTGCCTTTTACATAACGTATGTCTGTGGTGAATTCGGCAATGAAAGCAAGGTGTTGAAGTTCTCTAGGAGTGTGCGTGGCACTGCAGGATCGTAAAGGCGAAAGAAGGGACTTGTGGTTGGTAAGAATGGCAAATTGTCGCCCTTCAAGGAAGTACCTGAAATGCTTCCCCGCAAGGTAGGCCGCGAGGAGCTCCCGCCCGAAAGTACTGCATCGGCGCTCAGTGTCGCGTAACTTGCGGGAAAAGAAGGAAAAGTGGAGCCCATGCACCATTGATCCATAGGTGAAGAGCGGCCCAAACTGCTTCTGAAGCGTCCACCAAGAGGCTAGGGGAAGCAGTTGGTGAAGGGTGGTGCAGGAGGGTGGCCTAGGCGAGCTTGGTCTTGAAGGCGGCAAAAGGTTGATCGGTGACCATGTCCCAGGGAAGTGCGGCTGACTCGGCTTGCGAAGTCGAGAGTAGTGTTTCCACAGGCTGCAGCAATGTAGAGCATGTAGTGATGAAGCGGCGATAAAAATTTCCCAGTCCGAGAAAACGTCGTAGACTGCGTATGGACGTGGGAGGCGGGTACTCTAGGATAGCTTGAACCTTGTCAGGTAGAGGAGTGATGCCACCTTTAGTGATCTGATGTCCGAGGAATGCTATCTCCGAGACTCTAAATTGACACTTTTTTACACTGATGACAAAATCGTAATCACGCAGTCGAGTGAAAAGCTGACGTAGAGGTGCCTTGTGCGTTTCAGCGTCCTTGCTGGCAACGAGAAGATCGTCGATATAGGCGAAACAAAACAGCAAGCCTCTTGTGACTTCGTGTAAAAAACGCTGAAGTGTCTGAGCTGCGTTTTTCAAACCGAAAGGCATTCGTAAATAATATTAGAGCACAAATGGGGTAATCATTGCAGTTTTGGGGATGTCAGAAGGCTCAACGGCGATCTGGTGATAAACTTTCACAAGATCAATCTTTGAGTATACAGTTGTGCCGGTTAAAAATGTAGTACAGTTCTGAATATTGGGTAACGAGTATCAATCTGGAATGGTGACTGCATTGAGAGCCCAATAATCACCACAGGGTCACCAGTCATTGTTCTTCTTGGGAACCATGTGTAGCGCTGTGACGACCACGAGCTTGATGACGGACGAATGATTTGCAACTGTAACATATGCTCAAACTCGTTGCCGTGGGCAGGATCCGAACCTGCGGCCTTCGAATAACGCGTTCGATGCTCTACCACTGAGCTATCACGACAGCCATCCCCCAGCCACTTTATTGGGTATCTGTGCCAATTTAAACGTGGGAGTGTCAGTCAGCGCCACTAGTAGCCATGGCGGCGAGTGTAACACACTCTTCATGAGCCTGTCTGGCGTCACGTAGCACGTGAACTTATTACTAACTGCCAGCTGACCAATAGTCCCCCGTATACAACCTAAAGGCACCAAGGCACAAAGTCTGCCAGTACGAGACCTTCGTTAATGAATAATAGAAACAAGTGTACACTTAGGGCTCTTTTTTCGTGTTTTTACACAGTATAATGAGATATAACAGACAGTAATGCCAAAGGAGGTACAGGGTAAGTTATTAGGCGAATTGTAATGTAAATGAGAAGAAAGAAAAGTGGGTGAAAAGATAACTTGCCGTGGGCAGGATCCGAGCCTGCGACCTTCGAATAACGCGTTCGATGCTCTACCACTGAGCTACCACGACAGCCATCCCCCCAGCCACTTTATTGGGTATCTATGTCAATTTAAACGTGGGAGTGTCAGTCAGTGCCCCTAGTAGCCATGGCGACGAGTGTGGCACAATCTTTATGAGCCTGTTGGCGTCACGTAGCACGTGAACCTATTACTAACTGGCTGCTGACCAATAGTCCCCCGTATACCACCTAAAGGCACCTAGGCACAAAGTATTCCAGTACGAGAACCTCGTTAATGAATAAGGGAAACAAGTGTATACTTAATGGCTCGTTTTTCGTGTTTTTACACAGTATTATTGAGATCTAACAGACAATAATGCCAAGGAAGGTATAGGGGAATGTTTGCCAGCGTCAATGTGAGCCCACCCATTGCGTTATACGTAGATCGCAGGTTTGGATCCTGCCCACGGCAAGTTATCTTTTCACCCACTTTTTTTTTCTTCTTATTTACGTTACAATTGGCCTAATAACTTCCCCTATACCTTCCTTGGCATGATTGTCTGTTAGATCATATATATATATATATATATATATATATATATATCTATATAAATATATATATATATATACATACATATATATATATATATATATATATATATATATATATATATATATATATATATATATATATATATATATATATATATATATATATAGGGAAAGAAGTGTATACCTAAGGGCACGTTTTCCGTGTTTTGACACAATATTAATGAGATCTAACAGACAGTAATGCCAAGGAATGTACAGGGGAAGTTATTAGAACCAATAGAATGTAAATAAAAAGAAAGAAAGAAAAGTGGATGAAAAAATAACCAGCCTTGAGCAGGAATCGAACCTACGACCTTCGAATAACGCGTTCGAGGCTAATATATATATATATATATATATATATATATATAATGAGATATAACAGACAGTAATGCCAAGGAATGTACAGGGGAAGTTATTAACATTAATGGAATGTAAATAAGAAGAAAGAAAAGTGGATGAAAAAATTACCAACTGTAAGCAGGAATCGAACCTACGACCTTCGAATTACGCGTTCGATGCTCTAACCACTGAGCTATTACAGCGGCACTCCCTCCATCCACTTTTTGGGTTTATCTGTGAATTTAGAAGTAGGAGCGACAGTCAGCGCCATCTATAAATTCACAGAGAACTTCTAAATTCACAGATAAACCCAAAAAGTGGATGGAGGGAGTGCCGCTGTAATAGCTCAGTGGTTAGAGCATCGAACGCGTAATTCGAAGGTCGTAGGTTCGATTCCTGCTTACAGTTGGTAATTTTTTCATCCACTTTTCTTTCTTCTTATTTACATTCCATTAATGTTAATAACTTCCCCTGTACATTCCTTGGCATTACTGTCTGTTAT
This sequence comes from Rhipicephalus microplus, assembly GCF_043290135.1. Taxonomy (NCBI): domain Eukaryota; kingdom Metazoa; phylum Arthropoda; class Arachnida; order Ixodida; family Ixodidae; genus Rhipicephalus; species Rhipicephalus microplus. Next base: position 128,263,490 of record NC_134702.1, read on the forward strand.
ATCTCATTATTATTGTGTTAAAAACACGGAAAAACGAGCCCTTACGTATACACTTCTTTCCCTTATATATATATATATATATATATATATATTGTTACTTTAAACGTGATTTGGTTGGGTATGAGCCTCTGGGTAGTGTGGCACATGATGGTTAGAAAAGGGGGCATTCGGCTAGCGAGAAAACCCTGCGGTGCGTGACACCTTCGAGTCTCCCGGAACGTCAAAGCGGTGTAAACCCTTTCGTAAACTTAACAGAGTGGCGGAGGTGCTTGGCACACCTTGTCAACATACCACGGAGCCACAACTCTTTGAGCTTCGCTGGAGATTTTGTCTTGCCGGTATGCCACCGACAACAAACGTCATGGCCGAGAGCAAAGGTCATTCTAAGCCGCGCAAAAGCCAAAATCGGTTGCGCCTCGTCATCACTAGATGGAATCCCACCCGTTCGCGGGAAGGGCATAAGAAGATGTGGATGCGTGGCTGACTCATTACAAAATGATGAGCCGGTAACGTGCTGAGATCCCACCGACGAACTGGGAAACGTCACGCTGTTTCTCACACAAACCACCCTTAAGTGGTATGAAAACCACGAAGATTTTTAGCAACGTGTTATCATTTCGATGAACAACTCTAGAGGTGCCTCGGCGACTCTGATTCGAATAAAAAAAGTGTGTAGTGCACATTGGCTTAAAGAGCTCACACTGCTGGAGAGACGCATACCACCTATATAAAGGAAATTATATGCTTTGCAGGATCATAAACGCGCAGAAGTGTGAAGAGGACATGCTCGTGCACCTTCTGAAGGGCAGAACAGAAGACGTCTACAATTTTTCGGTGGGTGGGGAAGACCTCACCTCAGTCTCTGCCGTCCAACACCACTGCCGTACTTTAGTGAAGCTGACGACCCATCGTATTGCCCCGAAACTTGGCAGGCTGGCAAGTGTAACAATGTTCGCCAGCGTCAATGTGAGCCTACCCACTGGTCTTGCTGCTACTATGCGGGCAATAGTGCGCGAAGAGCTGCAGGGAGAAGACATACTGTTCTACGACACCATCTATCATCCGCCTACCTACTCATCTGACTACCCGGCACCGTTCGCTCGTCTGACACCATCTGTATGTGTGACGAACGTCAGCGAATCTAGAACTTCGTAGCCACGTCGAGAATTATTCACGTCTTACCAGCGCTATGACCAACGCCTTCGCTCCGGCCCCATCCCACAGAGGCAGGCTGTTTCTGTTCAGCAAGCTCCTCCATTCCATTCAGTTAGGTGACCCTTCACAGTAGAGTGCTCTCAGCAGTCGTTCGGCGAATGACATCTACCATCTGCTACAACTCTGGCGTCGAAGGCCACATGGCCAGGTATTGCAAGTACCGGCAGCTGCCGATGTACGACTGGCCACCGGGACCCCACCCGTCTGTCTTTGCACGAGCACCAATGTTCTCTGGAAGCGCATCTCGCGAGATAACAAAGCCACTGCGAAACCGTTCTACCGCTTCTGACCGCAGTCTGACACCCCCGCCAGCCCCTCAATCCAATTGGTCACCGTGACCTTGGCGTCGCTACCTTTCGCTTCTTCCGGAAAACTAGTCGGCGCGACGGTTGGAGGTGAGGTCGCTGACAGCCTTCGATTTTCACTGAAATACCTCATTTAATTTGCCGGTTGAAAAACAAAGCTCATGTGCTAATCGACAGTGTCTCAACAATGGCTTCAGTGGATACAGGTGCAACCACATCAGTGATGAGTCTAGCATTCAAACGCCTCCAGGTACGAAAATTTATGGTCCACTGGGACCGTGCTAATACGTGTTTTAGAGTGAGCAGAAGGGTTTCACAACCTTCTGGTATCAGTACAGTGTGTGTTAGTTTGGGTGCTAAAAATTCATTTCGGATTTTGCTGTTCTGTTTCATTCTACGAGTGATGGTAGTCTGACCCTCGATTTGTTGAAGCTTTGTGGTGCCAAGGGCGATTACCGCACAGGAAAGAGAACAGTATGCTCATATATTCCAGTAGAACTCACGGAAAACCTACCCTGTTGGAAAGCACCCTTTCCGTGTCCATGGACACAACTGTACCACTCTTTTCTGCCAAGTGTGTTCCTGTCGTCAGTTTTGTTGCAACCGAGACAACATTGAATACCACGGCAGAGCTCATTCACCTCAGCCGCATAAAAAAATGTTCTAGTATCCTACTGTACATTGTCGGTTGTGCAAGGTCATATTGATTTGTGCGTAATCAACTGCTGCAATGAAGTTTACACCTTCAAATCTACCGGTATGTCAAAGCGAAAGAAACCCTTTGGTGAGCGTTATATATATATATAAAGAAAAGTGTATACCTAAGGGCTCGTTTTTCTGTGTTTTAACACAATATTATTGAGATATAACAGACAGTAATGCCAAGGAATGTACAGGGGAAGTTATTAGAACCAATGGAATGTAAATAAGAAGAAAGAAAAGTGGAGGAAAAAATAACCAGCCGTGAGCAGGAATCGAACCGGCGACCTTCGAGTAACGCGTTCGATGCTCTGACCACTGAGCTATGACAGCGGCCTTCCCTCCATCCACTTTTTTGGGTTTATATGTGAATTTAGAAGTAGGAGTGACAGTCAGCGCCATCTATAAGCCAAACGGCGATTGTGAAATTACTCTTATGCGCATGTTTTGGCGTCACGTAGCACATGAACTTATTATGAGTGGGCAGCTGAATAATTGTCCCTCTTATAAAACCTAAACACACCAAGCCTGCCAGTACGAGACCCTCATTCAATGAAATAAAGGAAAGAAGTGTATACCTAAGGGCTCATTTTGCCGTGTTTTAACACAACACTAATGAGATATAACAGACAGTAATGCCAAGGAATGTACAGGGGAAGTTATTAGAACCAATGGAATGTAAATAAGAAGAAAGAAAAGTGGATGAAAAAATAACCAGCCGTGAGCAGGAATCGAACCTGCGACCTTCGAGTAACGCGTTCGATGCTCTGACCACTGAGCTATGACAGCGGCCTTCCCTCCATCCACTTTTTTGGGTTTATATGTGAATTTAGAAGTAGGAGTGACAGTCAGCGCCATCTATAAGCCAAACGGCGATTGTGAAAACACTCTTATGCGCATGTTTTGGCGTCACGTAGCACGTGAACTTATTATGAGTGGGCAGCTGAATAATTGTCCCTCTTATACAACCTAAACACACCAAGTCTGCCAGTACGAGACCCTCGTTCAATGAAATAAAGGAAAGAAGTGTATACCTAAGGGCTCATTTTTCCGTGTTTTAACACAATACTAATGAGATATAACAGACAGTAATGCCAAGGAATGTACAGGGGAAGTTATTAGAACCAATGGAATGTAAATAAGAAGAAAGAAAAGTGGATGAAAAAATAACCAGCCGTGAGCGGGAATCGAACCTACGACCGTCGAATAACGCGTTCGAGCATCGAACGCGTTATATATATATATATATATATAGAGAGAGAGAGAGAGAGAGAGAGGGAGAGAGAAATAGAAGGAAGACAAGGTAGATAATAGAACAGCTTGCCCGACGGACGGGTGTTATCTCTCTGTCTCATTGCATCACAATTGCACATTCAGACACTTAAACCTCATGTTTGAAGTACCACTACGTGTCTTCGCTGGTGGTCTGCAGCGCGGGTCTTTTCTCCATTCAGTAACGCCGTTCATGCTTCCTTTGTTGTAGACTTCACGACACGACCCCCGCTGCACCTACACACTGAATCTTCTGTGGGCAGCGTCGGTGGTTTTAAGGTACCACGAAAATATGATTGTCAGACCTTCCTCCGTCTGACCTTTCTCCGTCGGACTTTCCTCTGTGTCTTTTGAGAACGTGAAAGCGCTCATTTCTGTTGTGCCGCACAAACTGCAAGCTCCCAAACCCTAACACACCACGTTCGTCAGCGACATGATGAACGATCGAGCCATGCCTTCCAGAGAATGCCCGCAAAATGAGTCGACACCAATCAGAGCCATATGCCCAGATGCCTCAGGAATTGGTGTGAGCTCAGTCGCTCATACCCAGAATAATATCTCCTTAGCAAAAACCAGGAGATCTAACAAGATGGAACTTCTCGACCGAAACGTATCACGGCTGACCAACTCTCCTGCTAGGGAGACTGCCGGAACACGTCGTCTGCATGCGAGACTCTGACAGGGACCATCAGATTGACTACCTCAGGGAGCAGTGCACCTAGAAGTCTCCCAGATCATTGCTCCCGTCACATTTAATCTCGAGGGACAGACAGCTTAATGACACACAGGCTTCGCAAGACACCCGGCTGCCGCTCGACCCGCCGTATGAAGTACACCTGATGCAACAGTGTGCCACTCACAAGTGTTACTCATGTCTTGTTTTTAGAACTACGACAGCTAAACCATAAGCATTTTTGGGAAAAACTTGTGACCATTACGAAGCAGTCAGTGTCGCCCACCAAAACCATTTCCAATGAGTTTTGAGAACAACTCGCGTTTTAAAAAAAACTGAATAAGCGACAGAGCACATTCCTCCTGCCGGAAAACACTCTGGCAGATCCTAAGCAGCGTCGAAGCGTGACCAAGGTTATAGATTACCGCAACACATGCTGTCAAAGTGTTCCCACGGAGTCTATCGACAAAGGCTTACGTCAGACCTCACGTCCAGCAACGTGGGGATGTCGCGGCTGTAAACAGTGCTAAAAGGTGCAAATCTGCTGGTATGGTGAAAAGCCCTGTCAGACAAATGTTTTGTATGGGAGGACCTCGTCGCGATTCTCGTGATCTAAGGCTAGATACATCGTAAGCCTATTAGCAATGGTTTCGTTGATTGGTCTGCGAGTGGTACGCTGTGGCTGATAAGTGTGTGGTACCACTCAGCTAGAAGTTATTGTCACGTGCGTGGTGAGAGGAAGATGACGACGTCACGGGATACGCGCATCTGCACAATTTTATGCAGAAAGCAATAACAATAAAAAAGAGGAACGCTCTGGCGCGCGCTGAATAAAAAGACCGACCTGCTTCTGCTTTCTAGACCTGTTAAACATAAGAGTTTTCTAAATTACTTGAAGGGGACCCTGGCGCTGTGATCATTCAGCGACCATGGAGATGATGGGTAGCGCACACATTGGCCTAGTCTTCGTACTTGTGAGCAACAAATCGTACTTGCAGCTTTGTTTATTGCTCAATACAGTTTTGATTTGAAGAAAAGAACGAACATTTTTGAACTTCGTGGCCCGATTCGAAATTCTAAGCCTAAAAGAAGAGGGTGGTGATTCGCGAACAAAAACATTTGCTAATTGTTGTCAAAAAAACAGCTCTAAGCCACACGAGCACACACGGAGTCAGGAGCAGACCAGAAGCACGAAATTTGACAAACGTGTGTAATACTCATCATTTCCACGCTCACTGAAGTGCCGTGCGTTGCAGCTCTCATAGACACTAGCACCAGAGTTCCGTCTAATTTACATTAGGAAACTCTATGCTGTTAAATACGACCACCGTCTTCATTTCGCGACCCTGGTGGAGGTGTTGAAGCCTGCAGCCTCATGCGCGAAAGTGTTGTTCGGGATCCTCCACCCATTCCAGAGCCTCAACATTTTCTTACGAATCCAGTAGATCGATTCAGCCGGTGCCTACTAGGCCCAAGTCTGGAACTCTAGACTCCGTCTTCTCTTGCCAACATGATGACTCCTACAACATCTTCGAATATTCTTTTTGCTCAAACGACTGTTCCTTATCAGGTGACTTTTGAGCCTCCTTTTGTTCAAGAAGTCTTCCGTGGAGAAGCGTATGAGAAAGTCGATGACTGGCTTGAACAGTTCGAACGGACCGCTGTGGTAAATCACTGGAGCGCGCAAGAGAAACTTGACAGAGCCTATTTCGCGATGTGAAATAGCGCTCGCACATGGTACGAGAACAGGGAGGCTACTTCCAAAGCTGGAATAATTTCCGCCAAAAGCTTGTCTAGACGTTCCTAAGCGCGGACCAGTGAGATCTCGCACAACAGCTGAATCAAGCCCACTTGCAAAAGCCGAACAAAACCGTCACCATGTCCGCTGAGGACATTACCGTCTGTTTTGCCGAACTGACCCTGACATGCCAGAGGTAAGGTGACTCCTGATGCGAGGAGTTACGGAACTGGTTTTTTCCGCCCTTGTACGCAGTCCACCAAGTCAGTCGAAGAATATACAAACAGGCGACTGTCATTGAGTGGGCACCGCAATAGCCTACTATGACGATGGGAACGAAGCCAGGGAGTGCTTCGCTTTGCAAAGGGACGACGTGACCATCACAGCCTCGCCATCTTTGTTAGTCTACATTTCATCTAATCTCTCACTCTCAAATAAACAGCCTATACTAGAGCTGATGCAGCGATTCCACGATTGTTTTCTGTTAACGTCGAAGGTCAAGCAAAACACCACTGACCCAGCACCGAATCGCTGTTGAAAAAAGATGAGACCGATCCAACAAAATCTATGCCGTGTGGTTCCGAAAGAAAGCAAGGCCACTCAAAGGCAAGTTCAGAAGATGCTCCAATATTACGCAATAGAGCCTTCAAAAAGTCCGTGGGCATCCCCCGTGGTATTGGTTAAAAAGAAAGGTGGCAGCTTCCGTTTCTGTGTATATTACCGCAAGTTAAAAAAATTCACAAAGAAAGACGTCTCTCCACTGCTACGCATTGACGACTCTCTTCACCATTTTTGGCTTGCACGCTATTTGTTATTAATGGACCTGCGAAGCGGCTGTTGGCAGATGGAGATCAACGAGAGCGATTGTGAGAAAATTGCCTTCGTAACACCCGACAGTCTTTATCAATTTAAGTTGCTTTCATTCCAGTTATTCACAGCATCAGGCACATTTTAGCAGTCGCTGATCTACCAGGACTGAAGTGGCATACATGCTTGGTCTAGATAGACCAAGCATGGCTTAGCTACGTTCGAGGAGCACCCAATTCGCTGATTCGCAGTTGTAAAAGCTATACGTTCAAATGGCCTGATTTTAAAGGGACACTCACCAGGCACCATACCCAATTTTAGTTAGACCGTGGAGGTAGTTGGTTGTCTAACGAGGAACATTTTGCCACAGAAAAATTTGAATCAGTTCATTTCGAGCTGAGAAAACTTTTAGATGCGGAAGCATCTTATACTCGCGCCTTGTAGTGCGCCGTCCGCGCCGTCCGCGCCGTCCGCACCGCTTCTCGAACATTCGACAGCTGACGCGCGCGCATGCGCCGTCGCGCCGTCGCCCACTCTTCCACCATCTGTGCATCCCTTCCTCCTCTACACACCGCGCGCGCTTCACTCCTCCACCATCTGTGCACCCTTCCTCCTCTACACACCGCGTTCGACATCTACAATTCTCCTGATTCTCCAGTGGACGCGCATGTGGCGTCGCGCTTCGAGAACATTCAACAGCTGACAGTGCATGCGCCGTCGTGCTGTATATATACTCAAGGTCGGCGCTCGCTCGCTCAGTTGCCGCTCGTCGGTTGGTTTGTACGGCGCGTCGACGTCCAAGGTCGCGGTGAAATGAATTCCAACGAATCCACAAACACAATGATCGACGTCCCTTCGACCAGCGCCGCCCTTTCGCATACGTGTGTACGTGTTCACTCATTTAACACCCCCTCCTACAACCACGTTAACCAATTTAGCCATCGACCCAAGTAAGTCGCAATTTAACACCCCATTTCACAACCACGTTAACCAATTTAGCCATCGACCCAAGTAAGTCGCACTTTAACACCCCGTTAACCAATTATATGGTCCGCATCCTCCTCAGTGTTCCCCCGAGGGAAGCTGCGGGCAATTTTTTATGAAGCAGCTGCAAAAGAGGATGAGAGGAGGCGAGCTCGAAACCCTTTCTGCTCCTCCACATAGCCTTCGCAAGCCAAATCTCTGCCCTACCCTTTTTGACATCCAGTAAAGAGGTCACGTGCACGTGATGTGCCCGAACAAGCCCAACATTCGTGCATTCAAGCGGTGTTTTCTTTCTTTTTTTGTTTGTTTGCCAGTGTTGTTTCGAGGTGTACTGCCTGCTTCTTCGGGCGAGTCCCTCTCAAGCTTTCGCAGAGAGCGGACGTGCGTTCCTTGCTCTCGCGTGGAGAGACGCCTTGGACACAATGGGGAGCAGCAGCACACCCACTCACTCCGGCATCTGGAAGAAGCAGCGTTGAGCCCCTACTTCTGGATATCTTGAATCACCCCTTTTCACGACTGAAACCATCCCAGCACCCAATACAACCAGCCCCCGACCGCAGTACACGGAAGATTTTTGTGAGAGAGCTTTTCCCGATCCAGGTGACAGAGACGCTAACAATAACGACGAACTCACATTGCTCGCGCCGCCCGACGCTGGCTTGGCGGCTGTCACAACAGCTGCTCCTTACCGCGACGCCGGTGCCACCCAACTCCATCTGACTCGCCTACGTTGAGCTCTACATTGAGAAATCGCAGCCATGTTAACCATAGAAGTAGTCGCAGTCGAAGGTACTGAGATCACCCCTGAAGACGCCACCCTCGAAGCCAGATGGATCTCTAGCCACCGAAACAAGGAACACAAGCATGCATCGAACGCTCCGAATCACCCACTGGCCAAGGGAAGCGCGACCGATACCTCAATGCTGAACGGATCTGCCCAGTGTCTACTCGCAAACCTAGGCAACCGCGTCTGCCACATGATCACGTCAAAGTTATGATTCGCCCGAGGGACGGCCTCAATCTCTCCAAAGTGGGGGATGCACAACTGCGCGAAGCTATTCTACGTGAAGTGTATCTGCATGCAAGGTACTCAAAGAGGCCTTCAGTGCTCCCCGTCCAAATCGGAATTCGTGCGTATACACCCATCACCTAAGTGCACCACAAAAATCGCCCTCTCCTTTCACAGTGGACCCATACCCGAACGCGATGAGGTTAGAGTACTAGGGCTTTTTATACACAAAAATCGCAGAGCAGACACAACATTGGCCAAATTGCGTAAGGTGGGGGACCAGGTGGGCCGGATAGTCCACCGGGTTTCAAACAAGCACGGGAGGTTACGATGCAAAGATGCCTTGCGGCTGGCGCATGCATTCGTAACCAGCCGAGTGCTGTACTCGGCTCTATACCTTCACCTACACAAATCCGACGAGAATGCACTCGAAGTCATTCTCCACAAAATCTACAAGCGTGCCCTCGACCTTCCTGTCAGCAACTCTAACCAGCGCCTTTTGGGCTTGGGAATGGTGAACACCTTCAAGGAGCTGAGAGAGGCGCACTTGACAAACCAATATACTAGACTCTCTAAAACACCGTCGGGTGGCCGCCTCCTTGCCCGGCTACACACCAATCATTCAATACACACTGAAGAGCGCGTACGCATTCCAGAAGCTTGGGGATACTCCTTGCACGTGCGCCTTCTTCCGGCTTACATGAGCCGAGACGACTGCAGTGGCCGACGCCTCGCGTGGGCGGAAGCCTTGGCTCGACACTACGGCTGCAAATTCGGAGTATTCTACGTGGACGCCTCCGGCCCGCACCACAGTGGTTGGTACTAGGCTGTGGTCGTCCACCAAAACACCGTTGTAAACGGACTCACATTCCGTGCACATAACATTATGCACGCGGTGGAGATCGCCATTGCACTAGCCGCCGCAGATCAGGACTCGAGGGTCATCATCACCGACTCAAGGGGTGCCTGTCGCAATATTGAACAGGGATACATTGCTTGCTTATACCTTGCTTATAAAATTTTGCAGAACAGCAGCTACCTAGGTGTCCCGGCGCACCGAACGATCATATAGGCTCCGGCTCACACGGGCATCGATGGTAATGAGACGGCCGATGCCGCCGCCCGCGCTCACTCTCGTGGCACCATCCTCGTCCCCTACCGATCCGGAACTCGAACCCAATCCCGCCTACACCTTTAAGGAAGTCACACAACTTTATCAATCCGGCCATAACGTCTATCCGAAACCTTGTAAGGGCCTCATGAAGCCGGAGGAGCGAACCCTCCTTCACCTTTATACCAAAACTCTATTGTGCCCGGCAATAATAAAACACTTTGACCCTGCTTGCACGGGGAAGTTCCCGCATTGTGAGGAAAATTTCTCTGACATTTTCCACATGGTGTGGGCATACCGAAAAACCTTGAACCTTACCCCACTACCCAACCCTTCGCGGGAGGACTGGGAGGCAGCCCTGCTCGGCTGCTCTGACCTGACGGCCCAACGGGCCTTGGTCGAGCGTGACCGGGCCGCGGCCAACGCCAATGGGCTCCCGTAAGAGGGAGCCCACCTAGTGTTTGTACGGGGCGGCCCCGTAAGGACCGTTCCCACCCTCCCGGTAATTAACAACTGTAAATAAATATTTTTCAGCAGTACTCAAAGAGGACAGTTACTGCGCATGCGTTGAAACTAATCTCATCGTAGCAAGCACACCTCATCTATTAAAAGCAGAATCCTGCAGTCGTGTCTCTAAACTACAAGTGTAAAATGAAACCTATGACGTTCGAGCCTACGTTACTTCCCCTGAGAACACAGCAAATGGAGTGATCCCCGATTTTCTCCCCTATGACTCTCCTTAAGACATCTTAGCAAGCCTTGTTGACGACCGCAATCCCACGATACTACAAGATCGCTGAATGGGAAATACAAACACGGTACCCATTGTATAGAGCCGAATACAAACTTTACCAACATATGAAGCGCACAGAAATCTGCGACAAATGCGGGGCAGTCGGCCACCGTTCAGATGTCTCCCCAAACCAAATGCCGTAACCTGCACGCTGTGTGGCACAGCCAACCCTGCTACTGCTCATCTATGCACCCTTAAGTGTCTTTGTGCCACCAAGCTCACCAGAAAAGTGCCGAAACCTGTCCTCAACGCTTCTCATTTATTGTCGCCAAGAAAAAGCGAAGCTCCAACAACTATAGTACCTCTCAACAATGATTTCTACGCAAGATGCTCATCCGGAACGCCAGGAGGTGAAGCCTAGCGACACCCGCTCCCGCAGCCTCAGTCCAACCTCGAAGCGTCGTGGCTCACGCAGCCAATCACAGCAGCGGCGCAAGAATCAGCCCCAGGAGCTCCTATTAGGATCTGCAGTGCCCGAGGCTTCGCATGGTCACCCCCTTCAGCAGTGGCACCCGGTCTCACTCTCGCCACCCCTACAGTAAGATGGGTTAGCATTGCCTCCCCACCTGCTCCTATTCATATAACAGCGTCTACAACTACACACACTCCCACACCTAATAAGGAAAATGTTAAGTACTATCACACTGGAGCTGCGTACACTCCGTACGTTATTAAAAAAACTTCACGTTGAAAATGTTGCTCTTCGGAAACAACTTGCCCAGCAACCTCCGTCCTCTTCTTTGCTTCACTCTGCTAACCTCCACGCCAATAGCGCCTCAACCCCCACCCCCCTAAACGAAAGGCTCCAGACACAGAAGAACCAGCCACACTAATGTCGCAACCACTTACCGCCTCAACATCTATTTTGCCTGTAGAATCTGGACCGCAGCAGCAACTACACGAGACGATTCAAACTATACTTGAACGGCAGTTACCAATAATGCTTGAACAAACCATCCCGCAAACGCTAAAGCAATCCCTGGAATCAATCCCCACAGCAAAGTTAGAGCACCACCTCACCCTAAGGCTCGACAAAAAGCTGCAAGCCCGAGCGACGATTATCAAGAACAGCCTTGAAGCCGCTTGTGCAAGAAACGCCGGTGCCCCGACCCACTGGTAGTGCGTCTACCTCTGCTCCCTCACCGTTGCCGATGAAGCAACGCAAGTGGCGTTCACGCCAGACGCTTCATCTCTCTCGAGATGACTACATCTTGTTCATAAAACTATGTGTTTCCATCGAGTGGTGCACATGTGTCCCGGCTGATCGCGCTGGCGACGCAATGCGGAGCTACGTGCGTGACCGGACAACCACACTAGTTCAAGTGCGGCCAATTTGGGAGCAAAACATCTTGGTCTGCAGTACTACCATGCTGGCAATGGCTGAGAAACTCTTCGGTGACTTCAGTGGTAAGTGGAGGATCGACAGCTGCCTTTTCGAGGCCACGCCAAGGCGTCAGGGGATACATGCAGGGGTGTCATCACCATTAATCCTGCTAAAACCACGGAATAAATAAAATCGGAACTGTATTGGCCACGGGGAACCATCCTCGATGTCCGAGAACTTGGAGACTCTGCAGTGGTGGTGGTGACGTTTGAGGGCACGAATTTGCCCCGCTTCCTTTTCTACCACTGCGTGGCCACGTTTATCCACCGTTACAAGAAAACCATTCCGGCCTGCACTAGGCACAGTATTATCGGCCATTGGCCGCCAGTGTGCCCTCACCCCACTCCTACACAATGTAGCAAGTGCGGCACCTCTGCCCCCGAAGGCCTCAATGAACATGATTGCCAACCCAATTGACTTCCCTGCCTGGGCGCCCACGAGAATGGGACCAGTGGCTGTGCTGCAAAATACCGGAAACCCAAGTCGCCCTCAACATCGCATTGAGGACCCACCTCATCCGCGTCACAACAGAACAACGGCACCCGCCTGAAGCAAACTGCTCCTTCAGAACCGGCCAACACTCGAGCATTCCTAACGCTCTTGGAACCGGCGGCGTCACCTCAGATGGGCAGTTGGGCAGGGGTTGCTGCTTCCAAGCCTCTTTGTCCCCCCCCCATTTCTCTTTTACCCGAACGTGTGACCCTTCGACAGCAAGCTGTGCAGCTTCAAAGGCAAAAGTAATTTCTAACAAAACAGCTCGCAGTGTTAAATAAGCAACTTGCTCCCCAATAACAAGGCTCTGCAAGGAACCTCGGTACTGTCGCCCCTATCCAGGTGGCTACGCCGGCGAACTTCAAGCCTAGCCCTCACGTTACGCGCACTTCGAATAGCCCTCCGGCTGCAGTAGCCGATGAATCTACTCCGGAAGCTCCGGTAGATACTGCAGCACCTCAGGATCCCTTGCCGACTCACCCGATTCATCTCAGTGAAGAACGCGTTATTCGCATGGAGGATCGCCTTACGCGCGTCGAAGCAATGATCAGTCACCTCATTGATAACTTTTCTCTCCAACCAACGCCTCCTAGAAAAATTATGCGTGGAACATGAGTCACGAGCGTGCCGCGCTACCTTCGGATTCTACCCCCCCCCCCGGTACGGGGGTGAACGCTAGTGGTGGTCAACCCTGCCCCGGCGAACACAACAATGCTCTCACAGTTGCCTCCGAGCAGCTTTGATGTCACGTGACAGAGCGGTACGGTAATGTCACGTCAGAAAGCGGTACTGAGGTGAGTGGTCGCACGCGGCGGACGGGTGCAACACGGGTTAGGAGGCATGGCCTTCAAGATTTTGTTTTGGCAGCAAGCTCTCAATTGAAGAGAGAGCCACGTTCCAGGCATAATTTTTCTAGGAGGCGTTGGTCCAACGCATAGTAGTAGAGGTCACTCAGGTGATTCAAGCCCAGTAAATCGCTTAGTTTCAACCCAGAGAATCGCAGTCACGCTCCTTTTCGGTTTGCAGTACGGGTTCAGCTCTCCGACGTTGTCGTACAGTGGCTATCACTACGTCGCCGTCAGACAATCCGGCATTCGTACCTCTTCCTGCCTTCAAGGCTCTGACGAAGACATAGAGGATATTGAGGAAACCTAGGATATTCACGATGGCTACAAACCATACAAATCTTTCAAGTTTGTTTTCAAAACTCGAGATCATACAGTTGAACTCAAGAGGGTGTAGGAACAGGCGAAAGCGCTCAAACCTTTCCTTCTTCCTCTACTCACTTGGCTCTCAGCCGGCCGTGTTGACACTTAATCTGGCGCGACACCAACTCTCTCTGGATATTGCTCCTCCGTGGGAGGCACCACTGCATGCATTCTTGTGCATTAGCTTTACATGGTAGTACAGTTCGACCTCGATCTGGTTCTCTCACGACTTTTGTATGATTTCAATGCTGTATCAACAAAGAGGCCAACCATTATTTCACAAACTAAACGTGTATTGTCCCCCTCTTCTTTCGAGGGCCTCCTTTACGAATCTGTTCAATAGGGAGCTGCACACAGCAGACAGTCAACCCCTGATGATTGTCGGGGACTTCAACACCCCCGGCCCCCACTGGGGTGATCACTGTGAGAACGTCAGGGGAAGAAAACTCAAAGAGGTCATCTCATCGCTTAGCCTCACGCTGTTTACCTACCCAGCACAGCCCACACGTTTCGGCGATTCGGTCAGACGCGACACATGCCCAGATCTCTCCCTGACTCGTAAGATTTGCGATACTACATGGGAAAACTTGGGCGAGACTTTGGGAAGTGAACACTTTTTGCTTCGCGTTTCCTTCACACCATGGTAGAAAATGCGCCATTACTGGGGCCTGGCCCGTCTCACAGACATGACTAAAAGATAATAGTCATTTCCTATAATCTCCAACTCAGGCGAATACGTGGCGTGGGCCTCCTACGTCCTTCATATACAGCGGGCAAACACTCGCACCCTCAAAACCTCTAATGTGACTCCTGCAATCGACCCACACCTCTTACATCTCGGAACGCTTGCCGCGGGCTTATAAAGCGTTTAAAACGTAACAAGCTCGATCGAAAACTTCGCGCTCGCATTGAGGCGCTCACTGCAGAGGCTGCGGCATACTATGCACAGCTTGCCAATTCAAATTGTACTGACAACTGCACAAATGTGGCGAACGAAATGAGCTCTAAGGGCATTTGGCGGCTATTTCATAGCCTTCTTGATCCCTCCAGCACTCGGGCAGAAACAACGCCAGCTCCGCCGTGCTCTTCATGCCTATCAGGGCACTACAGATCTACTCATGCGAGAATTGTTTGATTGATACATCTGTCATAGAACTGACCACATAGGCCCAGAATATACGTATTCCGGCACCCCTAACGCCAAGTTCCATGCGCCATACACGCTTTCAAATTTATGGGCTGCACTGGCGAAAATGCGACAGGCCACGACCCCTGGGCGGGTTGGCATCACAGTGTCGCTTCTGGCTAACCTTCCCGGCGGGGCAGACCACTCGCTACTCCACCTGATAAACTCGATATGAGATGGCTCCCCGCTCCCGTTAGAATGGACGACATCACTCGTCACATTCACACCCGAATCGAGCAAACCGGCCATGAACGAGACACTGAGACCAATCTCACTAACCTCCTGCGCCGGAAAGCTCAAGAAACCCTGGTCCGCGAACGCATTTATGTTCACCTTGCGGCCAAGGGGACCTTTGCTGACACAATGTTTGGCTTTCGCCCACATCTGTCGGTGCAAGACATCCTGCTCCATCTTCAACGCGACATCATAGAACCGGCTACTATGTGCTGTAACGATAAAGCTGTGCTCGCACTTCATCTTAAAGGAGCATTTCAAAACCTCTAACACAGTAGTAGTTTTTCTAGCCTCTCCACCTCAAACTGCGGCCAGAAAACTTTCAATTACATTCGAGCCTTTCTATCTCATCGCGCCGCTTTCATCTGCCTTGAATCTATCGAAAATAACCCGTACCTATTAGGCACAAGAGGTACACCCCAACGTGCAGTTCTCTCACGCTACTCTTTAACCTTGCCACGAAGAACCTTCCCTCCCTCCTGCGCGAGGTCGAGGGAATACACCACGTGCTATACGCCGACAATAATACAATTTGGACCAACACTGGCTCCCCAGCCCAAATCGAAGAGCGCCTACAAATGGCTGCCCTTCTGGTGAACGCCTACGCTGCTTCGTGTGGCCTAGAGGGCTCTCCAGCTAAATCGGCTATTCTCTCGGTATCCGACTTACCTCCAGCCCAGGTTTTGCTTCCGTCTGGTCCCGTTCCATCACTCCAGAAAATTCAAGTTATTGGCCTCCACATCACTTCATCTTTGTATCCGAAGGACACAATAGTAAGCCTCCGACGCACCGGTGAACACGAGAGCGGTATGATACGGCGGGTATCTACCAAGTGCGGCGGCCTCCGTGGAACCCAGTCCTTTCGGTTGGCCTATGCGTTTGTGACGAGTCGTGTCCTGTACGCCTCACCTTACTTTCGCCTGCATCGTCACCATGAGCACCAGCTGGACGTCCTCCTTCGTTCAGTATACAAACGTGCACTCAAGCTTCCCACCTTCCCATTGCCACCTTCAACAGTCGATTCGCGGCACTGGGGGTACATAACTCTTTTGCAGAGCTGCGGGAATCTCATCGCGTTAGCGAAATTAATCGTCTGCCCCAGACGCCCTCAGGGCGACGTCTACTACACAGGCTCGGCAACAATGCGATCTCCGATCAAGACACTCCGACGCTGTTATGCCTGCGAGTCCGCAGCGAATGCCCATGCCTCGGAAAAAAGAAATCTGTGTCAAGGCCAGCACGCAAGCCCGCCTGACGCAATGAACAACTCAACGGCGTCATCGCGCGACGGCGCCTTTCTGCCACGCACGTGCAGTGAGTCACCTCAGCCAGCGAGCCGGCGCCTTCCTGTCTGGCGAGTCTGACGCAATGCGTGGCGACGTCACTCGTCCTTGGGTGCAGCCACGTGCAGCGCAGCGGCTCCAGATTCGATGAGAATACGCAGCCCAGTGGAGACCCCATTGGAAGATTGTGACCTCACGACCAGCGGCGCTTCTGGTTGGACATTTGGTTACTCAAAGAATCCACCCGGTGCATATAAAAGAAGCCCTGCGGCGTGTCGCGAGCAGCAGAGCTGTGTGTTAGGAGTAGACATGTGTGTCAGAGAAGAGAGCTATGTGTTAGAGAGGAGAGTTCGGCTCTTCGAGTCTCCGTCGGCCCCAGTGCCGAATTTGTAACGCCTCTGTAAATATGCTGTACATAAACCTTGTTTAAGTCACCGTCGTCTCGTCCGCTCGTCTATCAGCTCTATGCAGAAGCAGTCGCGAGCTGAGAAACTTACGCTACCAAACGGCTGGTGACCTTCCCGGCGGAGTTCGAAGCAGTGGCGCCTTCGGGACCGTGTTGGCGTCGCCGTCTTTCGAAACAGTGGTTGCAGCGGTGAGATTCGTGGCGCCCTTCGTAACGTCGTCGGAGGCGCGCGTCGTAACAGTGGTTGGCAGCAGCGGGATCGGCCGGCGTCAGCGACATCGTTGCGGTGAGTGCCTGATGTTTTCCTCTCAGTTCACCAGACTACTCTAGCTCAGGGTGTAGTAGTTTAGAGAAGGGCTGTGTGAAGCATTGAAGTGAGCTTTGATCGTTTCAAGCAAAGTCGAAGTGCTTTGAAGCCTAAGTTAATGCGGAGAGGGTAAACACGGGAGTGTTAAAAATTGCTTGCGCGTCTTGCTGGTTGACTTATAGTGGGTACGGCAAGTGAATTGTTAACAGGGGCAAACAGCAAGAGGCTAGTGTGAACGATGGAGAACCTTAAAGTGAAGGAACTCGTCGAAATTTGTGAGGAACTCGGCATTTCTTTGGGCCGTGTGAAACGAAAGCAGGCGATCCTTGAGATCTTGAAGGATGAAGAAGTGTCAGCTGAGGAAGTCGATGGGGCCTGGGTGGATATCAAAGCACGCCGCGAGGAGGCCGAAAGGCGAGAAGCTCGCGAACGTGAAGAAGCTGAAAGGCGAGAAGCTCGCGAAGGTGACGAAGCTGAAAGGCGAGAACGCCGTGAGGAGGCCGAGAGAGAGGAGCGCCTTGAGTTGAAACAAATAGAATTGGCAATCCTACAGTGTTCGCAGGCGCCTAGCGTAGCTTCTCCGACGATTAAGGTCAGCGGTTATAGAATTCGGGACCAACTGCCATCGTTCGTAGTAGGCGAAGACATGGCTAAGTATCTCGTCAAGTTTGAACACGTCTGTGAGCGAAATGCTTTGAAGCGGTCTCTTTGGGCGTAGAAACTGTTAGCTCTTCTTCCCGGCTAAGTGTCCGACGCGATAACTTGCTTGTCGAGGAAACCATTTGAAAGCTATGATGAGGTTAAGGAAGTGCTCTTGAGACGTTATAAGTTGTAACCCAAGGCTTTCAGGCAAAGGTTCCGGTATGCTAAAAAGGGGAATGAGTCACATGCTGACTTCGCGTTTCGTCTGAAAGCCGATTTATTGAATGGCTCAAGGGCGAAGGTGTTTATGACGACCGCGATAAAGTGGTAGAATGCATTGCATTGGAGCATTTCTACAGCTGCATCGAGGAGGATGTCAAGCTTTGGCTGCAGGACAAACTTGGTCAAGTACAGCGAAACAGGGCAGCAGAGTTAGCTGAGGAGTATAATACTCGCCGACAGTTTCATAGCAGGGCAGTGCTCGTTGAAAAGTATGAAAGTAAAAAAGGCTTTTCAAAGAAACCTGATCAATGGAAGCCGCGAATCTGCTACTACTGCAGAAAGAAAGGGCACATCGCGATAAACTGTTAGCAAAAGTTTGCTTTTGCAACAATCCGAGAATCGGAAAAGAACACGCGGTGTTAGAGCCGTATCTTCAAGAAATTAGGGCAAAGGAAAAAATGTGTCGAGCACTTCGAGACTCAGCGGCAACCATGGACGTTGTCTATCCTTCATTGCTGTCTTCGCATGACTTTACAAGAGAATGCGCGTGGATTAGGCAAGTCGCCGAGGAGCAGAGTGCTTGCTAACCAATCGCTACGGTTGTCATTGAAGGCCCGTTCGGTAAGCTTCGCACCGAAGCGGCTGTGTCTGCAGCGCTTCCCGATTGTTTTTCTTATCTCTTCTCTAACAACTCAGAGCAGCTTCTCAAAGAGCAGGGTAAATTGTTCTTCCCCAAGTTTGCGTACATGGCCCTCACGCGATCGCAAGCGTGGAAGCTTTCGCGGGAGCTTGATCTTGTTCAATGCGGTGAACTCTCAAGTGACCTTGTCGGCATGTCGACGGAACCTCAGAGAGGAAATTTTCCGCGTGAGTCATGTGAGCAGTCACTCGAGCGGCCCGTCGACGAAGCGACCGGCGCGGTTTCCGGAGCACGGGGAGACGACATGGTGCCATTGAATCAGAGCGAGAGGGCTGCAACGCTCTCGCCTGTAGCGGAAAGTTGGAGTAAGCTGTCGAGGGTTGATAGAGATACGCTCACTCGAGAGCAGCGTGAGGACCTCTCGATAAGCGCTAATGGAAAGCGTAAACTTGGGAAAAAAGGAAAAGAATGTTTCTTTTTTTGAAAAAGCACGGCTTTTGTATCGGAGCTACACAAATGCGCAAAGTCGCAAGTATGAGCAGCTCTTGGTGCCAGAAAAGTATCGTCGCCAACTATTAGAACTGGCGCATGAAAACGCATGGGCAGGGCATCTCGCCATAAAAAAGACCAAGGCTAGAGTTCCCCTTGAGTTTTTTTAGCCGAAATTCTGGAAAGATATCGAAGACTTTGTACGCTCATGCGACACTTGTCAGAGAGCGGGGAAATCCACGGACAAGTGGAAGGCACCCATGAAGCTTGTGCCAATTATCACAGAACCTTTTCGGCGCCTAGTGATTGATATCGTCGGGCCATTGCCAGAGTCAAGGCAAGGTTGTCGGTACATCCTGACGGCTCTCTGTGTGGCCACAAAATTTCCGGAAGCGATACCACTTACGGAGCTCAATTCTCCTCATGTCGTGGATGCACTGCTATCCAAACTTTCACGCGTCAGATTTCCTTCTGAAATCCAATGCGACAATGGTAGTGTCTTCACCAGCTGCCTTACCTCTGCCTTTATGAATAAATGTGGAATAAAAGTAGGGCACAGCTCGATCGATCACCCGCAATCTAATCCGGTAGAGCGTATGCATTCCGTTCTGAAACGGATGCTGAGAGCTCTCTGCTACGAGCAAAAATGCGACTGGGAAGCGTGTATTCCTCCCGCTATGATCGCTTTTAGATCAGCTCCTCATGAGAGCACTTGTTTTAGCCCTGCAGAGCTTGTGTATGGCAGGAGTTTGAGAACACCATTGTGAATGCTACGCGAGTCCTGGGAGGGATTAGATCAGGACCCTGATGCAGTTGCGTATGTTCTAGACCTCCTTCAGAGGCTTGTAAAAGCGAAAGATTTTGTGGAAAGCCGCATGAAGGCTGCACAAGTGTTGTCGAAGGGGTACTACGACAAATCGGCGAAGAAGCGCACATTTGAAGTCGGTAGTCAAGTAATGCTGCTGTCGCCGTCCAAAAAGAACAAGCTTGAGGTTCATTGGGAAGGGCCCGCCCAAGTAATATCGAAGATTTCTGATACCAATTATGAA
The DNA here is from genome assembly GCF_043290135.1 of Rhipicephalus microplus. Lineage (NCBI taxonomy): Eukaryota > Metazoa > Arthropoda > Arachnida > Ixodida > Ixodidae > Rhipicephalus > Rhipicephalus microplus. The sequence continues at coordinate 128,283,638 of NC_134702.1, forward strand.
GTTAAATAAAAAAGGCGGCCAAACAAAATTTACCACAGTAACTTGATGAAACCATACGTTCAACTTCAAGCGGTCGTAAATCGGCTAATGAATGCTTCAGAGGAAGAGGGAAAAGAAATTTTGAGTTCTAGTAATGTAATCGAAAGGGGATCGGAGGTAATCTTGGAGCAGTTGATCCTAGAGCCTAGGTTAAGTGAAGTCCAGAAGGAGGACCTGAGAAGGATTGTTTCCGAGTTTGGAGACGTGTTTTCGGACAACCCTGGAAACACGAGGGTGATCGAACACGATATCGAACTAAGCGGTGAGGAGTCAATCCGTAGCAAGCCGTATCGTTGTTCCCCTGTGCAACGTCAATTGTGAGGCGCTCTTGGTACCGCATGGGTATCGTCGTCTAAAAGTGGCCGGTTACTGAGATGGAGCATGATACTCCAATTGCACAACTTTTACGTTCGCTAAAAAAAAGGGGGAAACTAAATGCTAATGCAGGTGCATTGAGCCGGGCGTTTAGTTAGTACCTTCTCCACATTTCGGTTTTTCGCTGGCGATTCGGGGCAAAATTTTGTCCTCATTACGGCCTTAGCTGAGATCTCTCGTCAAGAATGAGCTCAAGGAGCCAACATTATGTTCTATTCTATTTCGTTACGTTGTTGTACGTGTAAAAAAATTGAGTTCTCATTTTAAGAGTCTTGTGTCTCACATGTGCCTCTTGATGTAGAGGGAACGAAATTCCGATAGACACGTAGCTAGGTATATGTTGTACTATACTTTGTCTGGTGTTCTGTCGGGTGACCGAGAGCACTTGCTTGTGTCGTGTGTTGTCTGTTGTCGAACCGTTCTTGACAAGTTGCAGAACCATCGACAAGTGCTGAAACCAAAGATCGTCTGAAGAGACGAGCGAGGCTGGTCGACAAGTTGTGGCGACAAGCATGTGGAGCTGGGATCTGTCCTCAAGAATGGGCTGTGTTCCTGGAACGGAGTCTGAAGCTGCACTCTCCCCATGGCACTGAAGGCGAACCTGGAGGGACCTGGCGAACGAGCGCGCCTGACATCCGAGCCACGTGTGAGCAGCTCGTCTTTCCGGCGCATTGTCTGGCGGCGGGGGTGCTGTTATGCCGGCGAGTCCGCAGCAAACGTTCATGCCTCGGAAAAAGAAAATCTGAGTCAAGGCCAGCACGCGAGTCCGCCTAACGCGATGAACAACTTAACGGTGTCATCACGCGACGGCGCCTTTCTGCCGTGCACGTGCAGTGAGTCACCTCAGCCAGAGAGCCGGCGCCTTCCTGTCTGGCGAATCTGACGCAATGCGTGGTGACGTCACTCGTCCTTGCGTGCAGCCACGTGCAGCGCAGTGGCTCCAGATTCGATGAGAAGACGCAGCCCAGCGGCGACCCCATTGGGGGATTCTGACCTCACGACCAGCGGCGCTTCTGGTTGGACATTTGGTTACTGAAAGAATCCACCCGGTGCATATAAAAGAAGCCCTGCGGCGCGTCGCGAGCAGCAGATCCATGTGTTAGGAGTAGATATGTGTGTCAGAGAAGAGAGCTATGTGTTAGAGAGGAGAGCTCGGCTCTTCGAGTCTCTGTCAGCCCCAGTGCCGAATTTGTAACGCCTCTGTAAATATGCTGTACATAAACCTTGTTCAACTCACCGTCGTCTCATCCGCTCATCTATCAGCTCTATGCAGAAGCAGTCGTGAGCTGAGAAACCTACGCTACCAAACGGCTGGTGAACGTCGCGGCGGAGTTCGAAGCAGTGGTGCCTTCAGGACCGTGTTGGTGTCGCCGTCTTTCGAAACACTGGTTGCAGTGGTGAGATTCCTGGCGCCCTTCGTAACGTCGTCGGAGGCGCGCGTCGCAACAACGCCCATACCGGAACTTTCGGGTCAACAACTATAGGTAGAACCACTACCCCGCATCATGAACCCCAAACTACATTCTGGCCACGGACTAGCACGTTCCGCAGCACTTTAGGCGCGACATTCCAACCACCCTGGCGTTTTTTACGTAGGCGTCTGGGGCCCCTCCCCCTCAGGTCACTACACGCCCGCCATGATCATGAGGGAAAACACGTCGATGGCCTCTCCTTTAGAGCCAATACTGTGATGAAAGCTGAGGGGGTTGCCATTGCTTTGGCCGCCTCGCATCCCACCTCACGCATCATCCAGACGGAGTCGCGCTCACTTTGTTTCCAATACCTTCAGGGCTCCATCGCCTAATTACCAGCTGATTTATTTCAGGCAGCCTCTTGGCGCTTTAACCTTCAACCCATTCGTATAGTATGGACCCCAGGACACTCAGTCCTGCCCGGCAACGAGGCGGTGAACGCCGCTACCCGTGTTTCTCTCATCCGGGCCATTGCCCCTCCATGTCTCGACTCGAAATCCGGCAATAGGAATCTGATACGCTTTCACGAAATTCTTTCCTATTACCAGACTTCGCGCCGCCTGTACCCGGACCCTGCAAGTGGTTTGGAGAAAGCGGACGAATGAATACTACGCCACATACCGACGAACACCTATCTCAGTCCGGCTGTCGCATGGTATCTTTGTCAGAAATCAGTGCACCTGCATGACCTCCCAGGTTCTGGCCAACACCTGCCACGTCGTCCAGAACTGCGGAAACGAAAGAAACAAAGTCATAAATCTTTCTTTTGGGAAATCTCTATCTGGTCGGCGTCGCCTCAGTGGTGTCATCTTCGACAAGCACCAAAATTGCTGCTGTGAAGGCATTAAAATAAGACAAATAGAGCTGCCTTGGAGGACATGTGAAAAACTGTCCGGTTCACATATATTCGCGTGGCATCAAAAGGTACCAATCAATTCAACGGCTTTTGCTCAAAGGACGCCAAAGCTTGGTGGAAGTTTAACAGAGCCCCCCTGTATAAGGCACAAATCGTTCGTAAATAACACCTTCCAGCAACTCTGCTTGAGCCTGTGAAGCCAAATTCTCTGGAACTAGCTCATCCGGAATTACTTTCTAAATGCTTCCAAGAGGAAATTGAGAACCATAACGAGTCGTTGATAGCGATATAGTGTGTGGGAACAAGCGTAACTATTTGGAAATTTCGCCTGGGCGCTTTACAGCTCAGGGCCTACGCATCACAGAAATGCGTCAACAGTACTGTGCTGACATGGCTGCATAGAAGGTGGAAATTAAGATCCGACAGGCAAGATGTTTCAAAACAAAAAGAAAACAAAAGAGATTAGTAATGATTGACTGGTGTCTAATGAAAGTTTTGTCGATTCTGTAAATTTGTCATACTTTTTAAAATTGCAGATTTTAAATTTCAAAGGCAATTATTTTCGAACTTTTTTTGGCCTTTCATGATTTATTCTCAACAATCAAGGTATTTACGATCATCAATTTTAGCTAGTATTAACGCATATGCTGAAGCAAAATTATTTTGCGTGAAGAAGTGATCTTCCATAACACGTCTAATAGCTATTATCGAGTTATAATTAGGTACCTGAAGTAAAAAAATTACGACAAATGAGCAGTTTATTTTTAGTGGTAAATCTGCTTCAGTTGGAAGAGGAATGGTTCATGATTACAATGAAAGCAAAATAAATAAAAAGTGCGTGAACTGCACCTAAAATACACAGCTTGCAGCTATAGGGCTGACCATGTTACTTTGTTCCTTTATTATATAACTTGATGGAATCTGTGGCTTTTGTTCGCAGCTTTCTTTAAGCGGTCAGGAAGAGTTGTTGAATGAAACGGTCGACTCCGAGAACCTAGGGGACCTTGTGGGAACCAGGCTTGCTTACGAAGCCTTCACCTCGTTGCCTGAAGAATACAAGCGGGTAACACCAGCTGGATTCAACATGTCATCGGAGCGACTGTTCTTCATCAACTTGTGTAACCAATGGTGTGCACGGAACAGCAAACCAACGCTACGACACGCACCACCCCGCTCTCGCTGTATAGTGCCCTTGAGAAATATGCCAGAGTTTTCCAGAGCGTTTGGCTGTGCGGCGAGAACACCGATGAACCCAGATAAAAAGTGCACCTTTTGGTAGTGCATGTCACATGGCTTTTGCGGTGTTTCGCCGTGTGTAAGACGTGCTAGCTTTTTCTCACTTTTTTCTCTATAAATCGCATTAAACAACGTTTTTCACGCACACCAAAAATGCTTCATGCTTGTTGAAGTTTATAATACAGTGAGTGACGTGATTTCGAAAAGAACTGCTTTTGGTAAGGACTTGTACCTTCCTATTCCGTCATCCATATGTTATAACAGGTGAGCGAGAGCTTCACAGTGCAAACCTTCGCAAGAACGGTCCATTTCGGCAAATACCACAAAATAAACATTTATGTGCAGATATATAATGCATATCGTTTTCTTGCGTTTTTGTTCGTTTGAACTGCGCATCGCCGCTGCGAAGCAGCCTTAAGCCTGGTTCACATGCAGAGCGATTTCGCTCCAAGAAAGTAGCGGCAGCTGGCTAGTAAGGCCAAGAAAGTTTTCTACAGCGACTACGGATCGCTCTAGCGAAATTCGCCAGAGTTGGAAAAATTCGCTCGCGGCAGAAGCGGCAGGGCGACCAGTGACGTCGTTTTACACGTGATGCCAGGGACCTAGTCGGGGAGTGAACGTGCGCGCTGTGGGGAGAATGAGGAGGATAATTTATTTTAAAAAATTTAAGCAAATGTGGTTCGGCCTCTAGACGTCCGGGAGCCCACTGGCCGACATCTCTAGGCAAACCTGGTGCACCAGCCACCACTGATCGTCCGAGCCAGTGACCCGAAGAGCGGCCTCCCACGAGGAAAGGCAAGGGTTAGGGACAGGGTCTACCGCCACGGGCTTTGGGCAGTTCCACAAGCAGTGAAAAAGATCAGCCCGGGGTGCCCCGCAGGTGGTGCAGTGTGGTTCGTGAAGATTGGGGCAAAATAGGTGTGCCAGATAGGGAGAAATTAATAAATTTGTCGGCAGCTGGCGCCAAACTGAACTCTGATTAAGAGTAAGAGAGAAGTTTGGGGCTGGTAAATCTTGAATGCTGTTTCAGTAATACCTAGTAATCTCATGGTAGGTGCGGATTCACTCTTGTGGTTTTCTCACGGGTTCGGGTGAGCAAGCCCCCAGGGTCCAGATGGAAAGACCTCGGACATGCGCATGAACGCGCACATTCCCGGGAATACACTCATGGCCAGGCATCCACGTGATAGTCACCAGATGGAGAACTGAAGGAATGTTGCTCAGTATGTGTGAGGCTGTCTTTGGTGCTATGCTTTGACGGAAGTATCGATAAGCGCTCTGGGAATCAGTGCAAATGTCTGTAGTGGTAGAAGCTGCGGCCGCTTGCACCACTGCTAGGGCTAATGCAACCCCCTCAGCCACGTTGGGGGTGCCTTTTTAATGGACGTGGAAGTGCTAATGCGCCCATCTTCTCTCATGGCAGCAGCCATGGCCATTCCTTCAAGTGGGCCTACCACTGCGTCGACATAGAGGACGTCTTCACAATTTTTGTACCGCCGTATGAAATAATCAGCGCGTGCCTTCCGTCGGCCCGGATGGCGTTGTGGATTCATGTTGCGCGGCAACGGTTTGAGTTGCATGTGTGCCGCGACTCTTACTGGAATAGGCGACCATGCTTCTTTGTTACGCATCGTGTCGCTTGATTTGAGCCCCAGGGTTCAGAGCATGTTCCACCCTGTAGGTGTCCGAGAAAGGCGCAGGAGCTGATTGCTTCTCTGTGCCTCTATTAATTCTTGCACCCTAATATACAGACCAGTATCTAGAAGAAGAGTAGTTTTGGTGCGCATCGGCAACTTGATTGTGGTTTCGAACGCCCGCCTGATTAGACTGCTAGCCCGTTCCATTTGCTTTTGAATGAGGTGGTGATACGGAAGATGATAAGTGAGGCGACTTATCACCAAAGCTTCAACAATTTGCATGGTGTTTTTTTCAGATAGACCATAATTGCGCGACGCAATCCGGTGGATTAGTCCTGAAATTTGCTTCACCTGCTTATAAAGAATGTTCAAGGTGTAGTTTGCGTCTAAATTTGATTGTATGTGTAGACCCAATAGACTAATTTTATGCACTCTTCGCACAGGCTGACCATGCACGTGCAGGTCAATGCTTGGGTCGTGCATGCGGGGTTTAGTTGTAAGTAACTCTGGCTTCTCTGGCGAGCAGTGGAGGCCCATTTTACTAATATGTCGCTCGATGGCGTTGATGACAGATAGTAGAATGTCTTGTGCCTGCCGAATAGAGCCATGACACACCCGCAGAGATATATCATCGGCGTAAAATGCATGCTGTTTTTAAGAATATCAGCAAGCTCTTTGGCCATTTGGGCCAAAACTACATTGAATAAGAGTGGCGATAGGACAGCTCCCTAGGGTGTGCCCCTGTTTGGGAGGGAAAAAATGGCTAATGTGAATGTGCCTAACCTTGGTAGTGCGCTTTTCCAAAAAAGCTTTGACATACTTCCAGGTCCTACGACCACAGGCAGTTGTGCCCAATGTCCTGAGAATTTGTTCGTGACCTACATTGTCCAAAGCTTTTTGTCTCTAATGCGAGATAGCCTATGGTTTGGGCTGTCTGTCGTTTGGGATGAAATGAAGTCTCTTCAACATGCAGGAGGACATACTGCGCCGATCGATTAAGGCGAAAGCCAAACTGGGTTTTCAACAAAAATTTCTAGCTTCTAGATGTGTGTGTAGTCGACGGAGAACAACATGTTCAAAAAGTTTACCTACACAGCTCGTGGGCGATATGGGTTGTGAATTTTCTACTAGTGATTTGCCTGGTTTCGGAATCAGATTATTCTGTGCATGTTTCGAAACACAGAGCAGTGTGCCCTTGCTCCAATATTCGTTAAAACATCCGTGAGCTCCTGTAGAGACACGTCATCTAAGTTTCGGAGGATCTTCTATGTTATACGATCCAGCCCAAGTGCAGTGTCCCGGGTAATACAAGCAAGGGCCTGCTTTACCTCTGCAAGCATGATATCTGCGTCCAAGATTCTGTCCGGATTAGGGGGTGTTAAAAGGAGTGCGTTAGGATCCGCCGGCAGGGGCTGAGGAATGTAAAGGTTTTTTATGTGTGTGATAATGTCTGTGCCAATTTGCTATTCTAGGTAAATGAGCCATTGGGTAGCGGTGTGAATGTAGTTTTTGGTCTATAAGCGCCCTTAGGGTGCTCCATGTACGTTTTGTGCCAAGTGTTCCTTTCAGTGTCCCATAAAAGTTTTCCCAATTTGCTTTTGCTAACTGGGTGGCATACTGTGCAGCCTCTCCTGTGACTGCAGCGATATGTAGGCGAAGTTTGCGGTTTAGTCACTGACGCTTCCATAGTTTACAAAGGCTTCGTCGGGCCTCCCACAGATGGAGGAGATGGGGGTGAACTTGGGGAAAATTTTGCGTGTTCTTCATCTTTGTACCAGCCCTATGAACAGCATCTTGTATCCTTTGAGTCCGGGACTCTATAGATTGCAGACTGGTATCTTCAGTGGCGATATATGTGCGGAGTTTATCCCAGTCAACGAGGGTCTGCATTTTAGATCGAGAAATTTGTGAAATTGTGCGTTATGGCAGTTTAAATCACATGATGATGGCTACCTAAAGTATCTGGCAGAACCTCAAGTGTTTTTACTATTACATGTGCACTCACCATCGTGAGCTCAGGTGTGGTATCTCCGGTGGTGCTAGTGCCTACTCGCATTGGTACAGTAAGATCAGTAATTAAGGTAAGTGCGTGGTGCATCATGGTGTTATATACGAGGTTACCTTTCAGTGAGTTACTTATGTAACCCCATGCGGTATGGCGTGCAATAGAGTCACCTACTGTAATGCGATGTGTTGACTGCGTTTGGGCAAGAATTTCGGGTATGCCAGTGCCCAGATCTTTAGAGATGCTGTATATGTTGATTACCAAGATTTCTTTACTCGATGTGTGATTCGACGGGATTACCTTAAGAGCAGTGTACTCGGTTGCCTTCTCTGAAGAGCTTCTTGTAGGGGTACGATCTATGAACGGAAGGGTTTTATGAATAAGAATAGCCATGCACGATGTTATCGATGCCACCTGATATTCTTGCAGAGAGAGAGGCACAGACCGTGTCTCTTGCAGAGCCACTATATGAGGTGGTTTAGCGTAGTGTTTATTGTAGGTGGCCAATTGAGAGTGTTTCTTTCTGATGCTTCTACAATTCCACTGCCATATGTTGATATCAGATGAATTTTGATTTTCCGATGTAGAAGGCAAACCTGCTCGTCCGGGATTTTGCTGATTACTAGAATTCACCATGTTGGAACGTTGTGGGAGTGGAAACTGCCGATTGTGGGCTGTTCGCCTGCTCCGTGTGCTTAGGGGAAGCGGCGTCAGATTTGCGTTGTTTATGCTTACGAGTTGGTGATGATTGAGCTTTTATATCGTACAGGTGACTAATTGCAACCTCAATTTTTTCCATGCGGCGACTAAACGTAATCTACATTCTCTGGATGGCCTGCCCTTGTTCGTTAATCAGTTGTGTTTTAACAGCCTCGAGGCTATCACTTATGAACTTTAGAACTAGTTGTGTGAGGCCTTGAATGAATTCTGGCGTTTGGAAATAATGGACACACGTCTGTTGAATGAGGGCTGGTGAATGTGAATGTGTCGATTGTGAAGAATTTTGGGAGGCCTGCCAAAGAGCGACTTACCAGAGTCGGCCAGGGGGTCCTGCTGTCACTGTAGCTGAGACTGTGGGGCTTGATCTGGGCGACCTCCTGCAGCCAAGCCAGATGAACTCGAGGCCGCTGCCCTGGCCTCCAAGCCAGGTGCATGGGTGGGCTCTCGTTGCGGGAGTGCTGGCCACGTATTGTAGCTTTTCGCACTGCACTGCAAAGAAGGCGGTTGATCCTGGATGAATGCGCAGATGCCTGAATGGATGGAGGTGCTAGGGGTTGAATAGATTGCGAAGTCTACTTTATATGCTTCGGGGTTTTTGAGCGCTTGGATCAAGCACTTATACCGTGGCCTTCACTGCTGGCGTGCTGAGGACGGCTGCGAGGTTGGTTGCTTGGTGGCAACTGTTCGGAAAGTTGTCTCAGTGGAGGGTCATTGACTTTTTCTAGGAGCAGGCGTTCATCTCTCAGAACACGGGTCCAGTCGGGCTGGGCAACCCAGGTCGATGGTGGGGTTTTCATCGGAGCCACAGGTTACACAGCGCGGGACGCAACCACCATGGTGTTCGCTTGGGTTGAGAATGCCACAATTTCCAAACCGACGTTCCTGTTGATATGGGCAGATGTCGTGTCGGTGGCCAGTTTTGAGGCAGCAGTGGCACACTTGGGCGACTGGTCGGAAAGGTCTGCATCAAAATTTCACGTCAGGGAAGTAAACGTATCGGGGAACACGCTTTTCCTCGAAGATGTAGAGGCATGCTTCATTCTTTCCGAATGGTCGCGCTTGAATATTATTGATACCTTGGGGATAAGGGACGGTGTCGTTCCTGAGGGTGTCTTCTGTGGGTATAGGGAGGGCTCCCTTGCAGGAATTATCTGGAGAAGCCACGTCAGCGGAGACTTCATACAATCTTACGATTTGCTGCCGATCTTGGGCGTCTGCACATGGCACAGCTATACCACGAGGTGTGGGTCTGAGGTGCTGATTAGGGCGATGTTCTGCTCCTTGCGTACTCGTATCCGGGCACTTATGGGCAAGGGGGCTCGGAGCGCGGTTTGTAAAGTGTTACAAAGCCGAGGCGCCAACACGGTACCGAAGGCGCCACTGCTCCGAACTCCGCCGCCAAGGTCACCAGCTGTTTGGTAGCTTGTGTTACTCAGCTCGCGACTGCTTCTGTGTGGAGCTGATAGACGAGCGGGCATGACAACGGTGAGTTAAGGCAACGTTTATATACAGCATAAAAATAGAGACGTTACAAATTCGGAACTGGGGCCTGCAGTTTAGGAACTCGAAGAGCCGAGATGTCTTCTCTCGCACACATCCGTCGGCTTCTCTGTGTTACGAAGCACACCGCCGACGAGGTTACGAAGGGCACCAAGAAACTCGCCGCTGCCAAGGACACCGGGCGCGCCGACTGCGAAAGGCGCACAAAGACACGAGAGGCTTCTCTAACACATAGGCCTACTGCTGGTGACGCGCCGCAGGGCTTTTTTGATAGGCACTGGGTGGATCTTCAGTCACCAACGTCCAACCAGAAGCGCCGCTGGCCGTAAGTTCAGAATCTTTCAATGAAGCCTGCCGATGAGCCACGTCATGCTCGTCAATTCCGCAGCCGCTACACGTGGTTGAAACCAAGGACAAGTGACGTCGCCACGCATTGCGTAATACTCGCCAGACTGGAAGGCGCCGATTGCTTCAACGGGCTCGTGGGCTAAGGGAACTCACTGTGCGTTGCGTGAGAGACGATGCCGTTAAGTTGATGTCGATAAGTTGATCGCGTCAGGCGGGTTCGATCGCTGGCCTTGACACAGATTGCCTTTACAGATGCATTGACGTGCGGTGTGGACTCCCAGGTGTAACAATAGCAACGCGCAAGGGTAAGACCACTTCTTGCTGCAGAGATATGCCTCTTCTTATACGAAAGATCACCTTTTGGTCCTCGATGGCAAAGCGTGGCAGGCAGGGCCGGCCGGTTCCATGTCTGTGCTCGCGTTGATGGAATGTGGCTGGTTGCATCGTGAAGGCCTCCTCGGCAAAAACCTTCGTTCTGCGAGCTTCGATCACCCGAAACCATGGAGTGTGAGGTACGGATGGCCACAGGTATGTATTGTTGGACGCTTCGGCAACACCGCACGAACCGGGGGTTGAGCCGCTGTGCCCGACATTGTCCATGGGCTGGAAGTCGCCAGCATCCATGCAGTCCAGTTGGTCTGGTGAGTCAGAATCGATGGTGGTCGTCTCCGCGAATCGGGCTCCTGCCGAGTTCGCTGCGTTTCGAGGTGCGTTGCAGCGCGCGTCGCAGAGCGCACCGGCACAACGTCGCTGGCGCGTCCGCTGAGTCGTTCCAGCGGGGGCGCGTCTGGGCTTAGTGTTGTGACTACCACTTATGGTTTTCAAACATTCGTTTCTAGTTGAAATAGGAGTCCAGCTCAAAAAGTTTGGTGCCAAATGAAAGATGGTAATCTGCCTGTTTAGATTCCTGTGCGATTTTGTGCCGATGGTTATAAAATCCTGGCTCTTAAGGAGGGATAATTAGAGCCAGATGTGACCCGGTCTGCATGCGTTGGCGCCCCTTCACGGTCTGCCGCTGCGGAGACTTCACTCGACAGAACAACTCGCTACGACTGAGTAGAAGACGACATCCGTTCTCTCACGCATCACGATTGTCTCGCGCTGCTTTCAATGAGTTGGTCATTGCAAAAGTTGTGAAACAACCTCTCCTTTGAAACATCAAGATGGAGGGTTTCCTCAAGAAGCATAAGAAGAGCATTCTTTGGGAAGAAATTGCCGAGCTCCTTAAGAAGTCGCATACTTCCGTGAAGTAAAAATTGTTGCTTGAACGGGCCATGATCACTGATGATGTCGAAGTGCGGCTGTTTTCGTTTTGTTGCTCTCAGCGATGCTTCCACTGGAGTGACAATAGAGTTTGGTGCCATTTTTATTTCAGTATTGTTACTATTACTTTCTTTTTTTGCCTTTTTATCGAAAGTTACATCCACGTAGAGACGCCTTAGTGCTATGTCGCAGCAAACGTTGCTGGTTTAACAAACGATGAAATTTGATGACACGGTGCATAGATGAAAGAGTTCACACAAACAAGAGAGCATGGACCTGTGCTACAGTAGTCGACTTGAGATGTAGCATTTCACACAGGTCACTGAAAAGGAATTTCGTGATGTGACTCTGCAAGGAGGGGGTGCGACGCTTGCTGTGATAGTTCAGCTAAATAACGCATTCACCAGGCGCCATTTTTTCTTCTCCCTTTTAACAACACCTTTATTTCTCACTGAAACCCCGGCTCACTAGTCTGCGTCGTCTATGTTGCATTTCGCACAAGGAACATTTGCACCTCACAGCGCTCATGTTAGCAGTCTGTCGACAGGCCTTGCCACAATGGTCAGCTGTTCTTGGTGACACTCAGTGCCGGAATGCGTGGCTGGCTGGGCGAAAATGAATTTTTGGTCACGAGCACAACATACACTGCGTAGATAACGAAGAGCAGCTCTTGATTTCAGGCACCAGTGCAACAACACATGCCTAGGGGCACGCACTTAAATTACACGGCCTAAGGCTACCAATTGAATGTCACTTTGTGCCGATGGCAGAGAAGTGTTGTGCGAAATGACATGATACTTCGCATTTCCTGCTTACCACCACAGCATTTATGGACGCGAATTCCCGCTAAAGGAAGAATTGTTGCGTAGTTCCTCACTTGGACAAGTGTATATACAGCAGTCAAAAAACCGGGACAAGTGTATCACATATACCATGCTACCTGCCGTTGGTGAAACTCTTCCTGGGGTGCTTTACTGAATCATTGAAAACCCTGAGAGGCCTAAAATTCAGGATAGAAGCATACAAGCTCGTGTGCCAGAAGAAATGTAGATTATTTGGAAAATCCTGATGAAGACTGCGTGCGCATGTGCCACAGGGTGTCCACAAACACCTCTGAAGCTTAGAAATGAGAACTTTTATATATACTTTCATTTTGACTCGAGCAAACAGGTACTGGGCTGACAAACACCTCGTTGGGCGTCGTAAAGGTAAATCGCTGAAAGCAAAAGCATTGAATTGGAGAAACATGAAAAGTGCTGTGTAAAACACGCTCGCAGTTCCTAAACATTCACCTAGCTGGAACAGCTGTCTAATAAAACCATACCAGTAAACTCTTTCTTTTGCTTCTTCATGGTCAGTTATATGAGTACGCAACAAAAACCATATGTTAGAAAGCCAGGACAAAACAAAAAACAACTACAAACGTTACCTATTTGTTATAAGATTCATGTTACGCTCAATTCAATCAGTGTACAGACGCGTGAAGGTTGAGTGGCTATTGATGATGAACCTTACAACACGGGGGTGCCAAAAGAAGGACACTTGGAGGAGAGGGCGGCTTTTAGATACCACTGAAAACATTGTTTTAACGCCTGCAAGAGCGGCGGGAGTCACGCAAGAGAAGCGGCGCAAGTGAAACGACCGCGCGTCCGCGCAGCCTTTCACCGCTCATTGCCGCCGCTCCATCACTCGCATGGGAAACAGGCTTTACAGTGAATTGCCTGTCTATAGCCGTGTCGTGGCTAGCAAAACAACGTCATATTCGACGTCATGATCGTCACTTAGCAACCACGCATACGTCATATCTCCAAGTTTAACTGCGCTCGGCTGTGTTTTGAGCTATCCTCAGCCACGCCTCAACGAAAGAAGGTGTACACGGCCGAAGGAGACGCTATATTATCGACGCCGTGTATCATAGAAACCAGAAAGACCACTCCTTGAACAGAATCTGTAATGATCACCAGGGAAGCAAAGCGAGCTACGTTGGAAAGAGAGGAAGTCAGTTAGGATAACCCATTGCTAACGTGCCGCCGATCTCACTTTCACAAAGTATTACTACAGTACGAAAGATTATTCAATCTTAGGACTAGGCGCCCGCAGACGCTGAAAACTGAGTAGGAGAAAGGAGCCGTTTGTCCCATATGTTGCCACTTCCCATATTTTAATATTATCTATCTTTACATATTATCTCTCTTTCCATACTGTCCATATATTCTTTCTTTCTATCTATCTATCTATCTATCTATCTATCTATCTATCTAGCCACATACGACTTTTAGCTCTTTTGGCCGTTTGGGTAATGGTATCGATACCAAACTTGGTATGGCATAATATAACTGCATGAGAAACATTATACTATGCACATGAAAATCGTGACATGTAAGTCATTAATGTCATGATTTGCACTTCATGGTTCGGCAGCTCTTGCGGTGGTTTCGTTCACATGGCATGTTGCAAAACTGGTATGGTATTACATGATTGTATGACGAACACAAACGACAGACCCTAACATGAAAATCGTGACATGCATGTCATGTAACAAGCCGACTACATGCCACGCTCAAGATGCGCTCGCGGCCCTTTCGCTAGCGTCATATATACCAAATTTGGTATAACGCTACGTGAATGAATGATGAATGTATGTGACTGGTGAAAACACTATAATCATGAAACGCATGTCATGTAACAACACGACTGCATTCAACGCTCATGAAGCGATGGCGGCCGTTTGGCTAGCTTCACCTATGCCAAAAATGGTATTACGAGACGTGAATGGATGACGAAAGTATGATACTGGTCCAAACATGATAAACATGAGATACGTGTCATGTAAGAACATGACTACACGCTACGCTTATGATGCCTCGCGGCTGTTTCACTAGCTTCACATGTACCAAACTCGGTATTTTGTGACGCGAACGGACGACATAGGTAATGAACATATCCAAACATTATAATCACGATATGCGTGTCATGCAACAACATGACCACAGGCCACACTGGTAACGCGCTCACTGCTGTTTCGCTAGCTTCACATGTGCCAAATGTTTCGCATATGCCAAATGTTTTATTAAAATTTAACGCTGAACCTTATCGTACGCTTCAGAGAAATTTAGAGTAAGTAGTTTACAGGGCTCACGCCGACGCCTCGCCAGTTTTGTTCTTCACTTTAAATCGACATGCGCGCACAAATTTGAGCAACCTGATGACTGGAGTTCTAAATTGCAATATTATCAACATAACTTGTTACTCGGGCAGCTAAACCAAAGAGTGCAATTATTTTACGCAGCTTCTACTCCGAATGTATCCAAGGTTTCGTCAAAGAGAAATTCACCATACTTGGTATTACAGTTGAAGAAATGTGCAATATCACTTTTATCGTTGCATTGGTCACCCAGTTTGTCCAGATGCTAAAATTTACGCTGCGAGGTAATCTAAAATAATCACCTCAAAACCATCATTCGCCAACTGTATCACTGCACAATGTGCAGTGATAAAGTCGGCATAAATTTTATTTCTAGCCCTTGCACAATATTTTATACTCAATCAGACTACTACAAGATGAAACAATTCAAAAGCAATAAATTCAGAGGGTTTTTACATCTTTCTAGTCTTTAAAAACCTAAAAAGTGTTTTTTTACTTTTAGCCCTACAGAGATAATCAAATTGTTTCATATTGTAGTCATCCTTTGCTATAATTATCATGCGTAGGAAGTCTGGTGCTACAAATTTATAATCATATCAATTTTACGGGCACATGCTGACCAGAAGTTGTTTTCATGCAACTTTACGTTTTCTTAGCCCCTCATGCAATCTTCATATCACCAAGAGTTACGAACCCATTTTGATGGTAGAACTATAGCAGAAACTGCTTGGTTCAAAAGGTCGTTTGGCTAATAGTCTTCCTTAGAGTCTTTCTCAAAAAAGTCTTTCTTGGAAAGATACTTTTTTTATTTCGAAGTATGTGAATAACGTTTTGACGGGGGAGATCGGGTATGTTTCAGAGCTTTACGATGGTCCGTATCTGCAACGGCTTCTGAATCGTTGGTTAAGGGCTCAATATCGTCTTGTTCTATAGTTTCGGAAAACACTGCCTTGAGAGACAGATCGTGTACATGCTGTCGCACCGTCTATTACCATATGCTTCGAAAAAACCAGAGCCTGAGAATCTCCATCTTCCGTAGACGCTACCTCAACAAATTGAAGCAGTTGTTTTGAAACCAAGTGTGCCAAGGTTTGAAAAAAAACAATTGTCTGCGAGGCGTTACAATGCATTTTCCATAGCCTTCTTTACGGAATCTCTTTTAGATTTCTCGAGGGATGCATCGATGGCAGCGTTCGTATAGACTGCAACACCGGCATAGCCTTTGGATTTTTTCTGCACTTGCAAAACTGCTTTTACTATGGAGTATTGCTTGCGTTCTACAATACTCAATATATCAAGCTTTCATTTACCTCACATTTTGCAAGGTCTGCAGGGTGAGCATCATTATATAAACAGGCTTTCTCTTCAGCAGAGCTGCAGTCACAGCCGTCATGTCTCTCTACACACCAGCGCCATCTAGTTACCCATCAGCATCCTTCAACACTAAATCCATATCGCCAACATTTAAAACATTGTAGGGCTTTGGGGGAGAGTTTCTCTACCTTACAAATTTGTGGCCATGTCTTAATTTCTTTAGGTGTCACTGTTTCTAAAAAGATGATAATCACAAATTTGAACCTGGATTTTTTGTATATAATTATGTTGGTGCACCTGAAGACAGAAGTTACATCCGCAACTGAAAAAAAATCCAGGATTTCTGCAGGTGTCACGCTTGTGTCTACAACGCGGACTATTTTTTTCGAGCATGCAGAAGCTCATGAATTCATTCCTGGTGTAAAGAACATGACAGGCTGCCTCTGCGACCGAACTGGCGGACCTCTTTGATCTGCTGGAAATACGGAGTGGCTTTCCCAAGCTCCACTTAGATAACCTTTTGATTTTCCAATGGTATAGTGGCGGCATTGGTAGGTACCACAGCCACAAAGAGGCTGCTCACTCCTCTGCGCAACAAATAGTCAGTCGGTTAAGCTTAGGCTCGAATAGAAACCAACCAAGTGGAGTGCCCTTGACCAAGAGATGAAAAGGACATCGAGATAAATGACTCGCTTTGGCTCAGAAAGACCGATACTACTTACAAAAATAAACACTCCTAAACAGCAATAACGATACTGCCGCCCAATCCTTGGCCCGGGCAGCTTCTTGACAGGTGAGCTTGCAGTAAATTGATAGCACAGAATTACGTAGTGGTTAGTTAATCTGGGCAAAGCATATTTTATGCCCACGTAGCGTGCTGAAAACTTCAGTTTTTTAAACTGTTGTCTTCATTTTTTTATTTATATTAACCACCGGCTTCATGACAAATCCATCATAGTGGGTCTCTGCCAATTTTCAGAAATACGCAAGCAAACGATGAAGCCAGGCCGGTTCCCAACAATGGGTGTGAGCCAGAAGAGAAGGTGAACAAGAACCAGAAGCTTCTACAACTTGAAATGCGCCGTTCTCACTGAGTGAGAAAGCGCTTCGCTCTTGTGCGTACTAGGTCACCTGCTCTGCTCTTGGAACCTCCGTGCCAATTCTTCAGGGAAATTGTAAGACTACTGGTCATCAGTCTCACCCACCTTCCTTAACGTGCACACAACAAACAAACACGCTATGGTAGACGCCGGAACAGAAGGCGTCCGGTTATTTATGATGTTCTTTATAATTCGTTCTGATAAATGTACTGCCTAGATTACCAATTATAATAATTTAGCAAAACGGGAGCGGGGATTAAATTGTGCAAGAAAAATCGAGACACGATTGAACCACAGTCGCACGGTAGATTGAACCACACGGGTTTTAGAAGTTTTGTCAGCGTCAAATGTACAACATAATAAAACCATTTCCACCCCAACTATAGTGACACGTCGTATACCGAGGCCGCTACAGACAATGTGATATCCTCCTTTCCACCTAAGCCTGGCCTCCTCCACACATGAGGCACTCTGACCTCGCTGGTAATCGCAGAGCTCTTATGAGCACGCTCGACGTTTTTGGCTTTTACTTTTCTACAGGTCTGACATCGCACACCGACCGGTTGCGCGCAGTCTCGGAGGCCATGACATAGTGCGCCTGGCAGCATGCGCGCCATCTAGCAACTGAGAAGAAGATCACACAGGGGTTAATATTTGCTTCGACAGGTGCCGGCATCATACCAGCCTATCTTACTTCCACGTAGTCTACAGCCCATGACAGCCAATCAGATCAACAGCTATGGTGACATGGCTGCTGACGTGCTTTTGGCCTCGCCAAACGGCCGGAGCTTGCGATCTTGTGAGTGGGTGGTTGAAAGCGCGTTTTGCCGAACAGCAATGATCTGCACCGACCTGCAGCAATGCGGAACTTTAAGGCTTTGTCATAAACTATAGTTTAGGCTTAGAGCTCAAATTGAACTCTAAATAACTCTCCATAGGTTTAATATATTTGTATAGAAAGTTGGGGGAGTTGGTATGAGGACATTCATCAAGAAAGTTCAGCGAGCACAGGGTGGAGGGAAAATTGGAAGGCAGAGAAACAAATAGGTGTGATCGCACAATATGATTTTAAAGGGTGGACCAGAGCACACGTCTGCAATAAAAGACACACAATGAAACCGCTTTGCTGTTTTACCTGACATACATTGTTTTTCACATGAGCTCAAGCTTATGGCCAATTGTTTTGGTGTAGAGATTCTTTTGACAAATTTAAGAAGAAGAAATGTTTGTGCCTTGCAAAAAAGTGCAACGCTCAACAGGTAATGGACAGGGGTAGTTTATTTATTGCCGTTTAGTTGCGGTCGTGTACATATTAGTTAGACTGGCCGCTACCTAACACTCGCCTTAATACACATTGAAATCTTTGGCAAACAGCAATCACTCCTACTTATCCTAGCGCTGCAGCACCTGCCAATGTTATCCTATTTAGTGTGACATGAGCATTTTGTTTTATCACAAAGACTGCCAAACTTAAGAATTAGGAAGAAGCCTTTCATATCGGAAGGTGTACTGATAGATGCATAACCAGTCCATCCATTGCACTAACTCAAGTGGCATTCACAATTTTTTTGAATGTGAAAGTTTCACACCTTTCACATTCTGCTTCAAGCTGTAGATACCACTTATGTAAAGATTAATGTCATGACGTGTACACGATTTTTTCTTATGCTTTTTTAAATGCGAAGCATTTCTTAGCGAACTTCGGCAACTTTGAGAGTATCTATCTATCTATCTATCTATCTATCTATCTATCTGTCTGTCTATCTATCTATCTATCTATCTATCTATCTATCTATCTATCTATCTATCTATTTATCTAGTCGCCTACGAGTTTTAGCTCTCCTGGCCGTTTCAATAATGGCATCTATACCAAACTTGGTAGGAAATAACATGCCTGTATGCGAAACATATTATACTAGTCATATCATGAAAATTATGACATGTACGTCATTATTGTCATGATTTCCCTTTCGTGGTTTCGCAGCTCTTGCGGTGATTTCGTTCACATGGCATGTTGCAAAACTGGTATGGTATGGCATAATTGTATGACGAACACAAACGACAGACCCTAACATGAAAATTCTGACATGCGTGTCATGTAACAAGCCGACTACAAGCCACGCTTAAGATACGCTCACGGCTCTTTCGCCAGCGTCATATATACCAAATTTCGTATAACAGTACGTGAATGAATGATGAATGTATGTGACTGGTGAAAACACTATAATCATGAGACGCGTGTCATGTAACGACATGACTAAATTCAATGCTCATGAAGTGATGGCGGTCGTTTGCGGATAGCTTCACCTATACCAAAATTTGTATTACGAGACTTGAATGGATGACGAAGGTATGATACTGGTGTAAAAACGATAAACATGAGATACGTGTTCTGTAAACACATGACTACATCCTACGCTCATGATGTGCTCGTGGCCGTTTTTCTAGCTGCACGTGTACCAAATTCGGTTTTACGCGACGTGAACAGACGACATAGGTAAATAATACATCCAACCATAATAATCACGACATGCGTGTCATGTAACAACATGACTACATGCCACACTGACACTGATGATGTACTCGTGGCGTATCGCCAGCGTCGCATATGCCAAATTTGGTATTACGTGACGCCAATAAATGACGAAGGTATGTGACTGGTGCAAACATAATAATCATGAGATGTGTGTCATGTGAGAACATGACTACATGCCACAGTCAAGGCGCCAATACATTTCAACGCGACGCCATGCGCATGCTCGCCAGCGTTCAATTCGTCGCCTCACGCCGGCGTTGCCATGCCAGGCGCCGGTCTTGCCATATACTCGCAGGCACGCGGCGCGCTGCGTTGCTTTGATGCATGCGTGTTTCAGCGCGTCCGGCGTCCCTCCATCACAGAAAGATGGCAACGCAGTGTTGTATGGGTGATGCATCGGCGCGAAATGCTGCATGTAGCATTTCGCGCTGGTTGCCGTCGCGTTGGGCCGACGAACGCTGGTCGCGTCTGACGTCAGAATATAAGTGCTCGCGTTTTTCTAACGTAAGGTCACTGTGCCCAGCGTGTGCGCGCGTCAACGCTACGTGATGTGCTCACGGCCGTGTCGCTAGCTCCATATATACCAAATATGGTGTTACGAGACGTCAATGGATGACAAAGTATGACTGATGCAAAAATGATAATCCTGACATGCATGTCATGTAAGAACATGACAAAATACCACGATCATAGCGTTCTCGCGGCAATTTCGGCAGCTCCAAATATACTAAATTTGGTATCCCACGACGTCCATAAACGACGAAGATAAACGACACATTCAAACACGATAATCATGACACGGAAGTCATATACGGGATCATCTACCTCCACCTCGTAACGTTGTGCTGATTTTAAAGTAACATATCAACATTTCTCTTTCGTGTTTCGCATATCATTTCCTACTGCACGTCGGATTTGCGAACTGCAAATATCGTTTCGTTAAGAAGCTTACCCCGTCCGGCCACGCACCGGCGCAAGCACCCGACGAAGAGCCACAACCGCAGCAGCCATCAATCCGCACCAATCGCTCACTGTCGCAAGAGCAGTCGTACCCGCCTCTCGGCCACCCGCAGCAGCAGCAACAATCCAACCATTCCTGACCGCACAACCGTGGCCAGTCCCGGTCGAAGTCCCGGTCCAGGCCCCGGTGCAAGTCTAGGTCCAAGTCACAGTCCAATTCACAGTCCAATTCATAGTCCAAGTCGCGGTCAAAGTCTCTGTCCAAGTCACGGTCTGAGTCCCGATCGCGGTCCCGTTCTGCTAGCTACCTCAACTCGTCCACGTCGCCTCTCTCCTCCTCCCCTGGTTCGTCCCAGGGATTGTCACAGTCGTCATCCGTGCCTGGTCCCAAAAAGCTTGCCGGGGCCTAAGGACCCCCAGTGTCGCTCAAAGCATCACCGACGTCATGTCAGGATCCACAAGTGAGGGAGTTGGTCAGGGAGAACTCCTCACTTAAGGCACAACTTGCCTCGCAGCAGTCTCAGCTCTCTAAACTAATGTCCCTGATAAAAAACCTTACACAGTTTATGCAGTCATTAGAAGCAAAGCTAGACAAAACCCTTGAGCAACAAGCCGCAACCACGTTGGAACCGATGGAGGCCGTCTCTTTCCCATCCCAGCCGCAATTGCAGCCCGTGGATAAGCGCAAAGCAAACACCTCCACCGCGTCGCTTCATACCGAAACCGATATCGCTATGGCGGTCTCTAAAGCAATAACTGCTGCTCTCGCGACCCTAAACGTGAAATTCGAAGTCCGTTTCAACACTCTATAACAATATGTTGCGGACGAAAACACCTCATTGAACGCCCTGAACAGTTATATGGAGGCCACCAATAAATAACTGAATGCTCTCAAAAGTTAGACGGAGTCCACCACCACCAAAATCCATGCACGGCTCGAGCGTTGCGAGCATCCGCCCATGTTTAGCCAATCTGCAACGCTGCAGGCGGGCCCCAAGCCTGCAATAGCTTAATCATGGCGTGTCTCACACTGATCATAAGGCAGTGGAACTCCAAGAGGAAGCGTAAGAAACGGAGCCACCTGCAGGAGCTCGTACAGAAACTGCAAGCTGATCCGCAGGCCACGCAACCAGCCCTGGATGTTTTCGCCTTGGAAGAGACGTCTTCTCTCTCCACCCTCCCCGGTGACGTGGCTTACCATCAGCTTGATATGCATGCTACCCCATGCACATCCACGCTCGTTCACAACAGCCTCCCATCTCTACAGCACGAATTGGAAGCAACACGCATTCAGCATACGATTGTAGAGATTATACCATGCAAACACACAAGGAAGTCGCTCTTAGTCCTGAATGTGTACAGTTCCCCTCGTGAGAAAGCGGCAGACTTCTGTCACATCTTCACTGAGATGATCGCTCTCGTCGGAGACGCGCAGCTGCTCTTGCTCGGTGACTTTAACGCAGAACATCTCGATCAGGGCTACATGCACACGGATCGGAAAAGAAGAAAGCTATGGTTCTTAGTACAAGACTTTCGCCTTATTTTACTTAACGATCCACAGCAGCCACCCACACGCATAGGCAACAGTGTGTGCCATGACACATCGTCGGACCTAACAGTGTGCAAGAACGTTACACGTGCTACTTGGGACAACACGGGCCTTTTAGTGGGCAGTGAACACAGCATACTCGCAATAACAATTCAAATGCGCCTCAGCAAGAGGCCGAAACCCTCGGCTCGCATTACCAACTGGCCGAAATTCCACCAGTTGTGTGAAGAAGAAGCATCCGACGTCATTACGGACATGAATATATGGATCGCCTCTTTGCAAGAGCACGTTCAAGTCACCACCTGTGAAGTGGAGGCTACCACCGACTTGCCCACAACCGACTTTCACCTCGTCCACATGTGGGACGCACACGCTGGCCTCATGCGCAGGTGGAGCCGGCAGCGTCACAACAAGAAATTACACCCACGCATCGAAGCGCCAGTACGCGAAATTGAGAACCACAGCCTCGCCCTCACGAGACAGCAGTGGAGTCAGCTGTGTGACAGTCTCAACGGGCAGATAAGCTCCAAGAGAACGTGGCGCCTTCTACGACCCTTGCACGATCCCTGTGCATCCAACTCGTCTGCGCAAAAACAGCTTCACGGGCTGCTACATCGTTACCCTGGCTCGTCGTTACGTGAACCTCGCCCTGCCGAACGCGCCGCCGGAGCGCCTTCCCCCATACTGTAGCAAACCTAACCCCCGACTAGACGAAGATATTACGGAGGCGGAAATATACGCCGCAATGCTCAAACTTCGCACATTGTCGGCACCTGGTCTTGATGACGTAAGCAACAAGTCCTTCCAAAGTCTTGACGTGAAATCGGTGGCTGCGCTCAGCGGTACGCTAACGAGTGCTGGCGCTCGGGACACATGCCACAAGAGGGAAGACACGCGAGGCTCGTATTTATCCCCAAACCAGGCAAGAAAATGGACAACGGCAACCTACGCCCCGTTTCACTCCCATCTTGCATTGACAAGCTTATAGAACACGTTGTCCTTGCTCGATTACAGACTAACACTGAAGAAAATGACCTTATCTCTCCCACGATGCTCGGCTTTCGCGCCCGCCTATTGACGTAAGACGTGCTAGTGCAAATACACCAAGACCTCCTTTGTACCCCGCCGAAGGCCGGCACTCGTGCCATGCTCAGTCTAGATCTTCATAAGGCATTCGAGTCAGTGCGACATGAAGCCATCGCCTCAAACCTTGCCGCCATTGACGCGGGTGAACGTGCGTATAATTACGTATGTGACTTCCTTTGGAACCGTAGTGTTGAGATATCCTTAGCCGGTGGCTCCGCCTCTAAACATCTCACACTCGCAGACAGAGGCACCTCTCAAGGAGCGGTTATGACTTCATTTCTACTTTTTCTTGCTATGTGCACGCTGCCTTCTTCACTCGATGGCATTCCAGGCCTTCATACTATCTAAGCAGACCACGTCATGCTGTGGACGACTACGGGTTCAGACGGCGAGATAGAAGAGACCCTCCAACGTGTGGCCGACGCCGTTGTTAGCCACGTGACGCAGGCAGGCCTCACGTGTTCGGAGAGCAAGTCGGAGCTCTTGCTGTTTTGTCCTCCCGACCGCCGTCGGGACAAGTACCCTCCCCAACCGGCCATTCGAATCTATGTCAACGGCGTAGCCGTACCACAAATTGACCACATGCGCATTTTAGGCTTATTCATTCAATGAAATCAACGGAACATCGTCGCACTGGAACGCCTCACTGTTGCCGTCATTCAAACAACCCGCCTCATTGCTCGCGTGTCTGCTTGAAAACAAGGCATGAAAGTAAAAGAGCTACTAGTGCTTATCCTTGCCTTCGTCATATCTCGTCTCGCGTACGCGCTACCATACCTGTGCCTACTGGGATGCGAGAGGGACGAACTGGACCAACTTATACGCAAAGTGTACTAGACGGCTCTTGGACTCATTTGCACGACCTCTACGTCCCATCTCCTCAGCCTCGGCATCCACAACACTATCGACAAACTCAACGAAGTGCATCGCAAAGCACAGATTCAGAGACTTCGTGGTAGCAAGACCGCCCGCTGAATACTCGCTCGCATAGGACTCACCACGTCGCCGTCGGGCGCAGGCCCGGTCTCTATACCTCCGACTTTACGTCGACGTTTTCTCATAACACACTGCCAAAAAACATGCTTGCAGGACACTACGACGGTATACGGCAAGCACGAGCCCAAGCCTTACACGACGACTACGCCTCGCGGCGCGATGTGGCCTACGTGGGCGCGGTCCGGTACCCCTTTCAACCAAGCGCGTACGAAGTTAACGTAATAACTACTCGCACACCCCTCAACACCGACTCAATCTTGCGAGTAGCAGGCTCTGTCCGTGCCTTCCACCCCACCGAAGCCGAGGAAGCGGCCGTAGCTTTTGCGGTGTCCTCCGGGTTCACTACAATCTTAAGCGACTCGAAAACCGCTATCTCCCATTTTCCTCGCGGTACCGCTGCTCCCGGTATACCTTACGGCTCCTTGAGTCCCTCGCCTACCTCGAAGAGTAGGATCTGCCTCCAATATGTCTTATCTGGGTCCCGGTCCACGCAGGAAACCGGGGGAACGAGGCCGCCCACCGACAAGCTCGAGAATTCGTCAACCGAGCGGTGGACCCCGCCACGAACCCAGAGAACTACAGCGAGCCCCTCATATCCTATCACGAAATTGCTCAGCACTATTGCCTCGGATGTCGAATGAAACCGCCGCCGCATTAAAAACTCACGAAACCAAAAGACATCACATGGCGCCGCCTCCAACCAATTTCGTTTCCGTGCCCACGAGTATACGCACACATTTACCCCGATCTGTTCAGTCCGCATTACTCAAATTGTGACTCCGTCGCCTCCCTCTTTCATATACTATGGGACTGCAGCGAGGATCCACTGCCGCCTGATCTCCTGACCAATCTATCGTCCGAGGCATGGGAAAGAGTACTCCGAGATACGAGCCTAGAAGTACAGCTCCGGGCCATACAGCGAGCTGAGGAGGTGGCGGCAAGGCAGGGCCTGATCGCCATTCTTCTGTGAATTTTTTTCACTTAAATAAAGTTGTCTCTTCCTCTCTCAGATCTGTCAATTTTTAGTTCTCTTTTTATACTTGTTTTTTGCACACATGTGCTCTTCAGCTACATTGGGATATATGTTTCGCGTATTTCTTTCAATAAACTGAGTTGTGAGTTTACGCCTGTTTGTATTCTTGCCTTCCGTTTACCCATCTACTGTTCGCACGCCAAAATTTTTCGAAGAATGTCACCAGCACATGATATACTGGTGCAATGTGTTTGCGCAAAATCACTTGAACTGATTCACGGTTATTTTAAGAACCTTGCCAATATCCCCCCATTGTAAGCCTTCAGGTGTGTTGCATCAGTTAGGTGGAAAGTGGAGTATTGACGATCATAAGTAGTTTTTAATGGCGCAAAGGCCAATTGATGGCCAAAGAGCGCCATTTCAATTGACTACTGATATGAAAAATGATATGATGCGTGGCTGAGAAGGGGCCTTAAAATTCCTCACTCTAACGCGAGTTAAAACATGAAAGTAATAAAATCATGACAGTGGCGTGACATATGTGTTGTGATAGCGGGTGGCATTATGTCACGATAATAAAACCATGATGAAGATGTAGTCACCGCAGCCACGACCACTCTACAGAGGTCGTTCTACAGATGACTTCGAAATATCTGGTGAAAGCTAAGCACATCTTTTAAAAACGTGCAAAGTGTTTGCAGTTTAAAAAGCGGATCCCTACCGATGAGCATCCCGGAATTTAGAAGAGCTGCTGTTGGTAGGGCAATAAAAAGTGCTTTTTTCTTAGAGCATCTAGCTCATTGCACTGAACGAGAATGTGGAGAACCGTAAGGGGCTCTCCACATCTTTCACAATATGGCGGATCGCCGGTAGACAGAAGAAATTGATGTGTAGAATGTGTATGTTCTGTTCTAAGCCTTGTTAGTACTACTGTGTGTCGTGATTTTGATAGTGGCGGCCAATAACCTAATTGCGGCTTAATAGCATGGAGTTTATTATCTGTGTGTTTATCCCACATGCTCTGCCAATAGCCCCTGAGCTTTCGTTTTAGAAAAGGTTTTAAGTCAAGTGCAGGGACTGATGTTGATGCATTGGCAGTAGTGTCATTGGAGCTAGCAGCCAGATTCTTGGCCAAAACGTTCCCTGGTATCTAACGGTGCCCTGGAACCCAGCAGACAACGACATGTTGTTTTGATGTGTACAGTGTGCACAAAAGTGAGTAAACTGACACCAGCACGGGGCGCTTGTGTTTTTAGGAGTTTTCGGGGCTTTGACCACGATTAGAGAATCTGTGTATATTACCGGCTTTTGTAACTTTATCTGTTTGATGTGTTTTACGACCGCCAGTATTGCGTAAGCTTCTCCTGTGAAAATGCTTGCATAAGGATAAAGAACGCCGGCCTCGGAAAAGGATCTGCCTACCACTGCGTATGACACAGAAGTGTTTGACTTTGACGCATCGGTAAACAACTCAGGGAACGTGTATTTATGTTGTAGATCCAGGAAGTATTTATGTATGTATGTGTTCAAGTGGTGCGTGCTTTGTGACTTCAACAAAAAAGACATCACAGTCTATAAGCTGCCACTGCCACGGTGGCAGATATGTTGCAGGAGCCATCAAACTGCGTTCAAGAAGAGGCACACCTGTTTCTTTGGCCAGGCCCCTTACACGGAGCGCGTAGGGCTGCCTAAACGAAGGACGGTTCTCGAACAAGCCAGATCAAGAAAAATCAATTATTGTGAAATGGCAAGGGTGTTTCTTGTCTGCCTTCACCTTCAAAAAGTACATTAAGGACAGGGAACATCTTTGTAGGTGGCGCGACCATTCATTTGAATCCATGTACAGGCTCTCCACAGGGCTGGTTTGGAAAGCACCCGTAGAGAGGCGAATGTCTAGATGGAGGACGGGGTCAAGAATTTTCAGGGCTGATGGTGTTGCCGACTGATAGATTATAGCACCGTAATCTAGGCGTGTGCGTACGAGGCTTTTATATAAAGTCATTAGACATTTTGTGTCACTACAACATGTAGTGCGTGACAACACTTTCAAAATGTTGATTGTTTTTAAGCACCTGTCCCTTAAATACTTGATGTGTGGGATGAAGTTTAGTTTAGTGTCTAATATGAGACCAAGAAACTTGTGCTCGGTCTTCACTGACAGAGGTTGACCATGCAGGTCAATGTTGGGGTCAGGACAGAGGCCCCTCTTTTGGCTGAACAAGACACAAGTGCTCTTTTCTGCGTTGAGTATAAAACCATTCTCAATTGCCCATATAGATACCTTGTTCAACGCTAGTTGAACTTGACGTTTGCACATTGAGATGTTGCACGATTTGTAACCAATCTGTACATCAATGACATATATGCATTAAAAAATTGTTCGTGGGAGAGACAGGTGCAAAGAAGTCATTTTAACTACGAAAAGTGTGCAGCTCAATACACCTCCTTGTGGCACTCCTGTTTTTTGGACAAATACTCGATATAAGACAGTGCTAACTCGGACACTGAATGCATGGTTGGACAGGTAGCTTTCGATAATTGTCAGCATTCTAAATCGCACACCTAAATGTGACAGGTCTCGCAATAAGCCGAAGTGCCTTGTAGTGCCATATGCGTTTTCCATATCGAAGAACACAGAAAGGAAAAATTGCTTATGAACGAAATCGTCGCAAATTTGTGCCTCGATACGGAAAAGGTGGTCAGTGGTGGACCAAGCCTCGCGAAACCCACACTGGTATGAATCAAGTAGGCAATTGATTTCAAGGAAGTGCATCAGGCGCCGGTTAATGATTTTTTCAAAGACCTTGCAAATGCAACTGGTTAATGCTATTGGCTTGTAGCTAGAAACTGAGGCCGGGTATTTGCCTTGTTTTAGAATTGGGATAAGGATAGCTTCCTTCCAGGCTGAGGGTAGCTCACCGGAAGACCATATCGCATTATACAGAGAGAGGAGAGTTTTCTGGGTTTCAGTTGGCAGGTGTTTAAACATTTCATATGCCACACGGTTCGGGCCTGGGGTAGATTTATTGCAGCAGATAAGTGACGCTTGTAGTTTAGCCAAACAGAAAGGTTCGTTGTATGCCTCATGTGTTGTGGGCTTGCGCTCTAATCTCTGTTTTTCTAGTGCCGTTTTGTATGGTCGGAACGCTTCACTATAGTGTGTGGAGCTGGAGACCTGTTCGAAGTGCGCTCCGAGAGTGTTTGCCTGGTCTTCCAAACTCTCCCCTTGTGTGTTCACTAGAGGAAGTGAATGTGCTTTTCGTCCTGCCACCTTACCAACCATGCTCCCGACTTTCGACTCATCTGTGTATGAGTTAATGCCTGTTAAAAATTGTGCCGACTTTCCCTTCTCGCCTGTCGGTGCGTCCTCCTTGCTTGCGACTTGACGTTCTTAAAGTTTACAAGATTCTCGGTTGTGGGTGAGTCCCTAAGCATCTTCCATGCCTTATTTTGTTTTTTTTTTTCGAGCATCACGGCACTCGTTATTCCACCATGGGACTCATCGTTTCTTGACAGTCTGCATGTTTGGGGAATACATTTTGTTGCTGCATCAACCAAGAAAGCTGTAAAGTAGTATACAGTATCCTCTATGCTCAACGCCGCCATGTCAGTCCAAAATAATATAGTCATTTTTTGAAACTTTTCCCAATCGGCTTTGTCGGTGAGCCATTTGGGAACTTGTACAGGACATGTATTTGTTAATGATGTGCTGATAACGATAGGAAAATGGTCACTATCATATGGATCATTAATTACTTACCCGTTAAGTAGAGGTAGAAGTGATGGGGATATTATGCTGAGGTCTTTTGCTGAGTACGTATTGTTAGCGATGTTGTAATATTTTGGCTCTTTCCGATTCAGTAGGCATGCACCGGAAATAAAGGAGCTTTTCAATTAGGCGACCTCGAGCATCGCAGCGAGAGTCACCCCATAGATTGCTATGTGCATTAAAATCTCCAAGGAGAATATAAGGTTCTGAAAGTTCGTCTATGAGGGACTCGAATTCATGCATTTCAAGACGGTGTTGTGGAGTTATGTAGAGAGAGCAGATGGTGACGAGCTTATTCAAAAGAACTGCTCGAACAGCCAACGCCCCAAAGGATGTTTGTAGTGGTAGGTGTGTGCATGCAATCTCTTGCTTGTCTATAATGGCAACACCACCAGATGGCGCAATGGCATCATTGCGGTCCTTCCGAAAGATAACGTAGTGACGTAAAAAGTTTGTGTGTTTAGGTTTCAGGTGTGTCTCTTGTACGCACAGCACCTTAGGTGTATGTTTGTGTAAAAGTTCCTAGATATCGTCCAGGTTTCTCAACAGTCTTCTGATGTTCCACTGTAGTATTTGTGTCATTTTAATGCAGTGTGGTGCTGTGTGTACAAAGGTGTTGCGTTAGGTTACAGGGCCTCTTGCCCTCTTGCGGGCCGTGTTATTCGAGGTTTTTCTTTTTTGGCGTGCTCCAAGGAGTTGCGCCTCTCCTTCGGCGTCTGAGGCGCCGGAGGAGTGGGACTTGTATCCATCAACTCTTGTCAGGTGGTGGATGGTGCCTGCTGCGCAGGCACATTCACTGAACTTTCGGACCTAACTGCGCTTGCAGTGGTCCGAGGTTCAGCAGACACGGGGGTCTGCCGGCCCTGTTTATCAGGTGGCGGAGCAGTGCAGGCTGCTCCAGCCGGGGGCGCTGGCGGCACGACCGCAGCCACACACTCTGTGACATTCGCGGGTGCCGTGACATGTGGCGCGGCGCCCCGGCGCGTCACATCTGCAAAGGTGGGATAAGATGGGTTGTGTATTGCGAAACGTTGGCATGCTTCTTGGAATGAGAGATTGAATTTAACTTTAGGTTCTACTGTTTCTTTCTCTGTTTTCCATGCGGGGCATGATCGTGAGTAGGCAGCGTGGTCTCCTTGACAGGTCGAACAATGAGTTGTTTCTGAGGTGCAGTTAGTTGTCCGACATGTGCTGAATGGATGCGCACTTTGAGCAAGTGGCACGTCCTCTGCAATTCTGCGATCCATGACCGAAACGTTAGCACTTGAAACATCGACGAGGGTTGGGAATGTATGGTCTTACACGAAACTTACAATAGCCGGTTTTGATTGATTCTGGTAAGTCACTTGTTCTGAAGGTAACTATTACGTGTTTAGTAGGGGTCAGTTTGTTGTTGCGCCTGATTGTTATAAGATCGCCACTTCCCATCTTTGTCACTTTATAACCTGGGTCTATTGCTTCTGTGAGAGTCTTGGAAACGAGGAAAGGTGAAATGGCTCGGACTGTCTTCTTTTCGATTTGACTGTGGATTACATGGTACTTTTGGAATGTCGGCTTTGGTGTGTTAGGCAAGAAAGTGTTTTCGGTATGCCAACTTTTTAGGGAGCGATCAGGAAGGGGGGGGGGAAAGCTTTTGCCATAAAAATACTATAAAGTTCGGCGGCGATGGTGGCCACCCACCACCGAGCCCAACAAGGGGATGCTACAAGCTTGAATTGTGAACACTTGGTGACGCCAGCCATGCTTCGCCGCTATAACCGAATATAACTACCCAAGGTTGGGTAACTACACAGGGTGAACCCTCGCCGCCAGGAAATTCGGAAGTAAACGGAAAAGAGATGATGACAGGACAGATAAAAAGTGAGAGATAAAGACGAAGATGTAGGAAGAGAGGGATAGGAAAAAGTGACTGCCGATTTCCCCTGGGTGGGTCAGCCCAGGGATGCCGTCTACGTGACGCCGGGGCCAATGGGGTGTATTGCCTCTGCCGGGAGCCTTAAAGGTCCAATCACCCAGCATCAGCTCAACCCCAGAATCCCCTTTTCCCCGGACACGGCAAAGCCACGCACGGCTAGGCGTGTTAGGGAGTAAAAACTCCCCCGTTGGCTCGGGTCCGTTGTGTGGCTACACACCAAACGCCTACTTGCGCAGGCACCCCTGCGGGGTGGAAAGTGGAGTAGACTGGATAGTTGTTACTAGTTACTTAGCATCTGTTTAATAATTGCTACTATTCATTTATAGTTTACGCCTGACGTATTCCCGAATAATTCTTGTTCCAGGAACAAAAGTAGAAGATAGTGCGTAGTGAACGCTGACCATACACATCTCATATATAGGAACAAAAAGGTTCCTCGCAATACCTCGAAAAACGGCCCTCTTCTTTCGATATATAAACAGATATACAGATAGTGTTTGTTGACCAGACTGCGAAGCCACTACTGGTCATGATCTGCAATAGCTTCTTCACAGCTCAATTACAAGGGTCCATATGCGAACTTGTCCTTTAAGGGCGTGGCCTTGGAATCGCTTGACTGTTTGTTTCAAAGGTCTGCCCTACTGCTGCTTACGCAAACGGTGGAGAATAAAAGAGCGCAGCGGTTTTCACAGCAACTAACCATATTGTTCAGCGCGTCTGTATGCGTTATTTTCAGTTTGGTAATGACTCGAAAGTGCGCATCAATACTATTCGCAGCTTCGGGACCCGCAGTTTTTATAGGTATTACATTTTATTGATCGCTCAAAATACCGCAAGAATATTATTCACGGCTACTGAACATCTGTTTCTGTGTTATTATTATGGTATGTGACTACTCCGCATTTCGCAGAACTACTGTTGCTAGGTTCAAAATCTGTTGCTAATGTAGCTACATTAAATTTAGTGATTACTAAAATGTCCACAGAGATAATTTGCAGTGCTTCGGGAGCCACTAATTCCGTAGTTCAGGTTCAGTCATGACTGATGAACCAAAAGTCAACAATCATACAAATCACCTCTTCTTATGGGCAACTATGTTGGGATCATCGCGGGGGGCTGCGCATCAAGTTTCCATTCGTTTCACTTGGGAACACAACCCAAAGGAAGTTACAGTGAGGGAATGTACTGAGAAGAGCAGAGACGTTTATGCAGGGCTATTGCGTCGCCGCTTCAACTTACTGTGCCCGTAGCTCGTCATCGGCTTGTCAACGCTTACTTACCACGTCGGCTTGCCGGGCTCGTGTTGCTTCCGTAGAAGTGTTCTACCAAGGTGGGAGATTATGTTCGGCTTCCTGACTCTGCTTCGTGGAGGCGGCACTGCCACTGCAAGTATAGCCAACATTGACGTTGTTCGCCGCGTTTCGCAAACCCTCGCACAGAGGGAGAATGACGGAAGCACTGCGAACGCGCGCTTTATAGGACGCCCCCCCACACACGCCGCATACGGCGTACCCTTATAGAGAAAATGATACAGAAAGTTATATGCAATGATTCGCTGTGCCGAACCTGTAGCGGAGAGGGCAAGAAAAGAGGTGGAGAGTGCACTCCAGTGTAGGAGAGAATGAGCGGGAGCTGGACACACGCATTATGGGTGCATACGCTGCAGAAAGGACACTACCCCGCGCAGAAAGTGCTATGGGATCTAAGATATTATTGAGCAATAGTGTAGCGGTTGAGGAGCTTGGCTGCCAACCCGAAGGTCATGAGTTTGATCCCAGCTGTGGCAGCAGCAAATCCATGAATCAAACACGCGTTCTGTGGCATGTCAGGGCAGGTCAAAAAACACCTAATGATTGATTTTACCAGAGTTCGCTCATACGACATCCTTCATTGCCATACCGTCGTTCTGAGACGTCAACTGTCAAAAATTATTAATAAATACTATTCATAGCTCTGGCACCCGCTGTTGCTGTCGTTATCACAAATTTAGGGATGAATCAAATGACAGCAAAACTGCTATTCACAGCTTTGAAGCAGGCTGTTTCTGTGAAATTATTTATTGATATACTACTGTTTACTTCTAACTGACGCTGCCACCAGTAGTAGAAATAACGAGTAAAAAATGAAACTAAAAATGAGCATTCAGCAATTGTGTCGCAAGGACAGGGAAAATAAAGAAAAACGAAGCAAAGAGGGCTCTTGAAGAGCAATATGCGAGCCACACTCGTAACAGCTCAAGAAATGGTATGCACAAACTGATTGCAAAATGATGAGACAGTGATTCTCGCGTAAGAAATAATAAAACCTTGGAAGCTCTAAAACACAAGACATGTAAGTGTGAGACATATTGGCAGCATTTGTAAAAAAGTAACGCCGACAACCAAGCAGTTTCATTCAACGTCTCTTTTACCATGACAGAATTTCGCAGGTTGACACGGTGGTGTTCTACAGTCAGCGTTGCATTGCTGTTTTGCTTACCTCCCTGATTTTTTTAAAAGTTGGAACTGCTTTGCGGCATACTTCTATTAGCATCCATGGTCACTGAGCAGTCAATAGGCAAAGATGATAGCATGGTGAGGATCACGAGGGTGTACGATTGCAAAGATTTTGATGTCAACGTGAGTATTTGAAATATATAGCTCCTTGGTGGCTATATATCTAAAGCAACTGTCACGTTTGAGGAACACCACATAGCAGTGGTAAGCCTAGATATCATAGCTTTTACTAGTGGTTTTTATTATCATGCTGAGAATACTGAATTAATTTGGAGTACTTAAATAAATTCCTCAGAGCGCTAACTGCTCTACTTTGGCCATTTGTGCAGCTGTCTCCGATAATATGATCTTTCGTGGTATCGCGAATATGAACCTGTTAATTGAGATACAGTGGTATACAGGCGAGCATAGAGAAAATATATCATGAAACAAGGTCAAATAGCACTGCAAATCACACTGGTTGATTGATTGTTTGATTGATTGATTGATTGATATGTGGGATTTAACGTCCCAAAACCACCATATGATTATGAGAGACGCCGTAGTGGAGGGCTCCGGAAATTTTGACCACCTGGGGTTCTTTAACGTGCGGTCAAACATGAGCACATGGGCCTACAACATTCTCGCATTCATTGCAAATGCAGCCATCACAGCCGGGATTTGATTCCGCGACCCGCGAGTTAGCAGCCGAGTACCTTAGCCATTAGACCACCGCGACGGGGCACTGCAAATCACAGGAGTGATAATTTTTACGGGGCATGTCAATATATGCCTGCAATTTCACTTTTCGATAAAGCTAACTGAATCATATTAAGGGACATGGTTATTGTTGCAAGTTGTATTACCTATGTTTTTGTTTACTTTGTTTTGTTATGTTTTTCCCTCACTCTGCATCGACATGCATCAGGTCGGTATATAGTATAGAATAAAGAAAGGAAGAAAGAAGAAAAGGAAGAAAAAAGAGAGAAAGAAAGAGAGAAAGAAAGAAGGCAACATAGAAAGAAATTAAGAAAGAAAGAAAGTAGTGGAACGTTTTGAGCGTGAAAAGAAAACGGTTTACCTTTTCAGCAGCATTCACCGTTATCCTACGAGGTGAGAACATAAAGTTGCACAAGTTGGACCTCCGGCTTTACGTGCAGCCGACACAAAAGTTCTGTCACAATTTATCACCTTTTTGTTCATTCACGAAGAAGGAACGATACCAACCGTAAAGTTGAAGCAACTAACGCTAAGCAATGCATTGTGATGTTATTGTAGGAGAGGTGGAAAAACGTGTATAAATAAATAAATAATTAAATATATATATATATATATATATATATATATATATATATATATATATATATATATATATATATTAGATCCGTGAGCAGTCACAACGTGGTTTATTTCGAAGTTTTGGCCTAGAGTCATGCCTTCATCAAGATTGAAGGAACAGTTTGTTGGTGCTCAGCTTTATACAATCTCAAATCAGAGGGAAAGAGGAAAAGAAGCCAGAAAAAGAGTTGAAAAAGAAAAAAAGCAAAAAAGATATAAGGTGAACTCTCCCCCGGGCGCCCCCCTTCTACTCTTCTTTCTCCTTCCCCCTTCATCTCTCTCCCGTTTCTCCCCTTCACCTTTCTGATGTCAGCGGTCTGTGTATGCTTCCTTCCACTAACGCATTCTTTCCGAAGAGACGGCGCCTCCTGGCTCTGGCGGTTCGGTGTGGGGCAAAAAGAGCTTTTTTAAGTAGTTTAAGCCTTTCACTACTCAGTGCCCCGTCGACATTTCGTCGTAGAAAGAGGGGTGCCGCGTATTGTGGCAGAGGCTGGTAAGCGGGCGCAATGCAAATTTCTTGCGCGGTTCTAGATTACGCGTGCAGTAGGGGCCTCCCGGCTGTGCACAGGGTTACTGTTGGGCATGTCATGCTTGGCATAAATGATTGGGTAGTAAAGTGAAAACAGAAAACAGACAACAGCTGTGCTTAGAAAGAGTAGTTACACTTGGAATTGTTTTGAGTTGTCCAGTGCCCTTCACATCTGCAGTGCCGTGAACTCAGTTACTATTTTCATTATTGCCGTTATTGTTTTCTAATGCTTTAATTGCTGCAAGTGTATCAGGATTCTCATTTATTCCTCTATTGAGGGCGTTAAATCGGTGGATAAGGTATGATTCTCGTTGTTCACGTTCTCGGTTTGATTTAAATACCGTCTCTAAGAGCGTTACTGATAGTTTGTCGAATGCATGGTCGGGAAGATTAAGTTGTTTTGGTAGGGGTAGATTTGGGGCTGATTTCGCATGGGCTCTGTGATTATTGAAGCGAATCCTAAATGGTGTTTCTGTTTGTCCGATGTACGGCATACTACACACGTTGCATTCGAGTAGGTTTACCACATTAGAGAAATCGCATGTTAGGTTTCCTCGTATGTTAATCGAAAACTTCGATTGTGTTCTGGTTGCTTTTTGTGTTTCTCGCATCGCCTTACATTCAAGACATCGTGACTTTAAACAAGGACGGCATGAATTATTAGGGGGTGAGGTATTGATTTCAGAGTGGACGAGTGTGTCTTTGAGGTTACTTGGTCATTGGTAAACGACGCCTGGAGTGGATGGCAATGCACGTTTCAGACGTTCATTTTGTTCCAGAATGTTGTAATGTCGCTTAAGGATTTCGTTTACATTGGGGAAGTTTGTGCTGTAAGTCAAGCAGAGGTTTGTTCGTTGTGGTTCTTCTTGAGTGGTCGCTTCATAGGTAAGTAATCACGCTTCAGTTTTCTCGCTTTTTAAAAAGCGTCATTAATACATGGGTGGAGGGGTATCTTTGTTTCTCGAGCATAAGTTTTAGCCTCTGTGAGCTCGTGTCAAAATCAGCGTCTCTTGAGCAGATTCGCTTAAACCGGCGAGCCTGGCTTTATGGGATACTGTTTTTACAGTGGCGTGGGTGATCGCTTTGATAATGGAGGTATTGTTGGCGATCCGATGGTTTGCGATATCGAGTTGTAGAGAGCTTGTCTGCTTCTATCGTTATGGTGACATCAAGAAAATTTACGGTTACTTGCGAGTATGTGTGTGTGAAGTGTATGTTCGGAAGTACAGCATTGTAAGTGTCGATAAAGCTGAGAAGTTCGTCCTCGCTGTGGGTCCAAATAAGAAAGATGTCGTGTATGTATCTTTTGTATAAGAGTGGTTTCAAGGAACTTTGTGCAAGAAATTCTTATTCTAGCTTTCCCATAAATATGTTAGCATAATTGGGTCCCATTTTGGTTCCCATAGCGGTCTCGCTGATTTGTCAAAACTAGTCTTGGTTAAACTGGAACGAAATTAATTTGAGCACCATCCTCATTAAAGTTGCTATGCCAGATAAATCTGGGGTGTTAAATTTTCTGTTGTTTGTGTACATGTTTTGTAATTCAGCTATGCCGTCCTCGTAAGGAATATTTGTATACAATGAAGAGACATCAAGAGTAACCAAGCAGGAGTTTTTCAGCACACACAGACCTGCAATGTCTCGAAGAAAATGTGCGGTGTCTTTTATGTACGACGCGAGGGTGCATGGAATGTGGCTTATAAGTTTGTTCACGTACCCTGATATGGGTTCAGTTATTGTACCGATGCCTGATATGATTGATCGACCTGGATTGCCGGGTTTATGAATATTTGGGAGCATGTAGAAGCGACCTGGACGAGGGCATGAGAGCAGCATACCCTCGTCCAGCATACCTGATGCGAGCAGCATACGTTCAGCATAATGCGAGCAGCATTACTTTCTCTCTTTACGATGTGGTGATATCCTCTCAGTTTTTCATTAGGGTGTCTTGTCGCTTCCTGTGTTCTTTTCTTTCACAGAAAAGTTACACTCAATAGCTGACGCCTCAGACAGTCGAAAAACTTCATTAAATTGTCCTGAGGAGTGTAAGCCATCAGGTGGTCAACGATGGAGATCCTATCAGTCGCTATTGTAGACGATGGCCAAGTCGGGGCGTAAGTGGGGCCAATCCGCCAGTTTTTAGGCCCTCTGGACTGCCTACAGTTGGCTTTCAAGATTGGGGCTCCTTAGTGCCTCTCCCTAGTTGGACTAACTGGTGAGGGCATAGGCGTAACAGCCGGGAGGGGGTGGCAAGAGGGGCTCGTGCCCCCCCCACTGAGAAAAGTTGAGTGGGCTGAGCCCCCCCCTCCCCAATTTCTACAGTGTTCACTTGTAGCCGCACGATGGGAAAACCAGCAAGTAAGGCGAAGTGTTTTTTCCCAACAGTAATCACTCAATTATGTTCTTACGGGAGAATGAAAACGTTACGAGGCTGTGTTTCAACACAGTGAAACTTTGCCAACATTACCGCTGTGGCAGTTTTTCTAGTAGGCTCTGTACGTGGCGGGTCGCCAATGCAATGCTTTCACGTCTTGTGCTTTATTGTATTACACATGAGGCATGCGCTGAACAGGGGCCCTATATTACTACATTACTTGTTCATGCTTTTATTCTGCTGTGACTTGTTGATGCAGCTGCGCATGGGAACGAGCCAACCTTTGAAACACTGGTCAAAAATTTTGCTTCTTCTGGAAATAATTTTCTTCTGAAATTTTATGTCGACATCGCTGCTTTGTCGAATCAGTTGCTAGCATTTCCGATGGAGGCGGAAATGTTGTAGGCCCGTGTGCTCAGATTTGGGTGCACGTTAAAGAACCCCAGGTGGTCTAAATTTCCGGAGCCCTCCACTACGGCGTCTCTCATAATCATATAGTGGTTTTGGGACGTTAAACCCCACATATCAATCAATCAGTTGCTAGCCGATAAGAGTGGCAAATCGTTTTGATGTTTAATTTTTCCGTACCTAAATGCCAAATGTTTTTTCCGCTTTAGTTTCTGATAAACCTGATTAGCGTCGCTTGTGGTATCTTGTAGCCATAGCGGCAGCTTTTAAAGTGGCTACGAATAAAGCATTGAACTCGAGCTCAGTAGGGAGTTCAGCTTCTAAGCTTGCCTCACAACTTCACCCCACCGGATCAGGTAAAGGTGAAAGACCGTGGTTTCTAGCACTATGAAGGCTTAGTTAAGAGTCGGGCAATAGTTGGTTTTGGCTCAACTTGAATTGCCTTTTACAGCTCAAAATACATCTCGGACAGTAAAGGACATGCGTGCAGCGCAGCTTACTTCTCTCTACTCCTCTTTTTTTTCAGCAAGTATGGACTCACAGAAATGTATGCACGCAAAAACTACTAGACACCGCTGCGCAGCAAGTGGAAATGTTTTTTATACCTATAATCAATCTCGCCTGAGCTATAAGTAGCCGCTACTTATGGTATTGGCAGCTAGCCTACTAGAATTACATTTAGAAGGAGATGCTCTTCGGCTTTGTGACGTCATGTAACAAGCAGGCGAGTTTCGGGCACGCAGAAAATTTTAAGTGCCAAAGAGACAATGGGAAACAATATGCCGTATCCGAAATAGTTCATTATCTTGTTTTTTTACTTGGTCGTGCATAAGTGGTCATTACGCGATGAATCATTTCGACGTCATTTGTTGCCTCATGTGACAAGCTGGCGCTGTGTGCATGACAAAGACTGTTTACACCAATCATATACAGCTATTGACCATTTCGAAAGAAAGCAACAAAGGATAGTTCAACGTTATAATCACCCCATTTCAATCTTTCAGAGGAAAATTTTGTTTACACCGTTTGTATTGGCGTATTTATGCAGGTGTCTGGGTGCCAATTAAGAAATGTTAATACAGATACAATGAGTGTAAACTATGTAGTACGTTCCTAAAAGATTTTTAAGGAAAAGTGTTGAGAAGTTGATTATAAGTCAACAGTAATATAACAATCGCACAAATAATATTGGTAATTGCACGCTATAAAAACTGTGTTTGGACTGTTAGCAAACAAGGCAACTTTTATTACACACAAGCCGTAGTATATGCAAGAATGTAGTTAGGATTGGTATGAATGATGTAATCCGGATGGTTCAGATGATCAGGAAGGCACGATGAAGGACTGGACTGCGTGCTCTTTTTCTGGCAAACTTCAGTTTATTTACACACTGACACTTATTTACAAACAAAGGCCGGGGTGGCCACAGAAATTCGTCCCCGAATCTAGTGGTTTGCATTTTTCAATACTTCTGGGTATAAACAGAAGCCACGTTCAGGCAAGATATTACCTTATCACCTAACTTTACACGACTAAAGAGCGCTTGCATGAAAGCGCTAAACCGTCTATTTTCAAATTTCACAAATAAAATGCAGACAATTTAAAAATATTTAGCTAAATATAGCATGACTTGGATGCTGCTAACAATTTATTCTAAAATATTTTGTTTGCATTTGATAATACCACCTCAAAATAAAAACGTCACAATGCAGTAATTCCACAAAAGATGATTTCAAACTGCACTACACTCTCTGTTCGAAAACTCATTGAGCAATATATATAGTAGCATATATGTGGATTTATTTCCTTGAAACATATCTAACATATCAGGAGACTGAATGCCCATAATGATGTTCTCCATGGATACACCAAATTTCCTCTGCAACTGAGGCAAAAGCAACTGCTTACTTTTAACATGACATGCTGGATAGTTCAGTGTTCGTTCAGTGTGCGTTCCTCCTGAGCACGCGGCATTCAATGTTGGTTGAATATTTTTAAGGGGCCCCGGTCAAACTGATATGGGTTGCAACATGGTATTTCATTTGAAAAAGAGAGTGAAGCAGTAAATGTTTATCATATTCGAATACTAGGCCTCAGCATCTCTTTCATATCCGTCTATTTCTTCACTCGTCTTTCTCAGTCTGCTCTTTTTCGTCTACATTTCCAACCAGGGCGTAACCACAATTTTTTATACTCTCACGAGACTTTCTCATGTGCGTTCTCTTGCTACGATGTTTTAGTTTTTTACTAAACGATACTCGCAAGGTTCTGTGTGTGAAGCATCTGTTCAGTGAGTAACCTAGCCTCTACCCCCTTGTCTTGTCTTTTATATCATGCGGAACCTCTTCCTGACGTACCTGTCGACCGACTCTTTTCCTCGTGGATCGTTGTCTGAACACTCAGTAAAGGTAAAAAGACTACATTACTAAGCGGCATGATGAGGAGGCGGCCAATGCATTTTAAATGTGGCCGAATACCATGATAATTACAACAGGCGTAGTATCTTGTCTATACTTTTATGACTAAGGACTAGGTGCCTATCACTATGGGGTGTTGGAATGGTAAGCACCTATTTTTTCATCTATTAGGCGCCAATCATATTGTACATCCCGCAATTTCGGCTCAGTGTGTGGTGAGTTGCGTGATATTTCTGTAATGAATGAAAGTACTTTAACTAGGCCATGCCGTCGCAAAATGCGTTCAAGGCAATCGATCACGCAGTCGACGGAACCCCGCCTCTATGCAACCGGGGGCAGAGGTACGAAGCGGTAAACGACTGCTTTTCCGTGTACCAGAAGACCACTTCCGTAATAGATGACAGATATAGGGTGAAAAAGAGAGGTGGAGGAGCCTCAGTGATAGACTGTTCATGAGCCCGCCGTGGTGGCCTA
The DNA here is from genome assembly GCF_043290135.1 of Rhipicephalus microplus. NCBI lineage: Eukaryota > Metazoa > Arthropoda > Arachnida > Ixodida > Ixodidae > Rhipicephalus > Rhipicephalus microplus. Next base: position 128,324,446 of record NC_134702.1, read on the forward strand.
GTGGCTTAGGCACTTGGATGCTGAACCGCAGGTCTCGGGTTCGAATCCCAGCTGCGGCGGCTGCATTTCCAATGGAGGCAGAAATGTCGTAGTTGTAGGCTCGTGTGCTCAGATTTGGGTGCACTTCAAAGAAACCCAGATGGTCGAAATTTTCAGAGATTTCCACTACGGCGTCTCTCATAGTCATTTGGTAGTTTTGGGGCGTTAAACACGCCTATCAATCAATATACTGTTCAGTGAGCCGAAGAAGTGTGCGGAAAGAGCATAAGAGGTCAGGCCACGTGATGGCCAGCCGCCTGTTTTATTATTCCAACTCAATGCTCGGAAAGGAACGCTCGGCAGTGGCGTGTAGCCCGTGTATCATCTCCGCCTCAGCCAGCCACCCTTAGTCAACGCAGCAACATCCTGGAGCACACAAGCTCGTACTGTCGGCATGGCACTAACCACAGATAAGCTGAGCATGCAGCAGCTCTCTGCTCTCATCTTGACCTTTGAAGCAGAAATAAATGTAATTTTTGTTTATTCCTCCCGTGTTGTTTTCGTTCTGTACTTGTGTGCTCGTATAATCACGCATGTATATGTTCAAGCTGTTTGGGTAGCCCTGATTATCTTAGGGTATTTCGCAGCACGTGGTACACGTTGGGTATACAGTGAAAGCAACAAGGTTTCTCGTACGTAGTCCGTGTGTTGCGTAATTTTATGTTGTTGCAGTGAAGAGGTCATTTTTTTAAATATTTTGTGCCTCCTGACTCTTGCCCATAGTCTATACGCCCGATCAGGCGCAGACGTAGGCATGGGCTTGTCAGGCGTGGATCAAATGTGAAACCGTCAGATGCATGTGGGGTTGACTCGTTGTCTGCCAGCTACTTTCGAACGGAGAGTGCGTGTATTTAGCACAGATTACTCATCAATACTTTACACATACTATGCCAGCAAGGCTGGTGTCGTTTACGAATACGAGGTCTACGATGTGGCGCAACTATTTTCGTACGATAACCCTACACAAAGGGGACTCACCAAAGAGAAAATTCTTACATTCTTCATAACTTGAGAGCAGTCCTACTAAGAAATTAGGGCATCAGATTCAATGTCAGACAAGTTTCTTGGAGTGAATGAAAAGACGTTTTGTCACTGGACCAGTGCCATGAATGGAATAGCAAGAAACTTCATACTTTCATGCAGTAAGGAGGCGAATTCAATACCCAGCTAGTGCACCCGGTCACGGAGTTTCGACGCTCGAGTTTCGAACGCTCGTTTTAAAAAGTCCACTGTGATGAAGACACGCGGGACGGTGACCCTCAAATTTTACAGAACTAAAAACTGGAAGTTAACATATAACTGCAAATATACCGGGTGTTTTGAGAAATCTGTCCCACATTATTTAAAAGTTACAAGAAGAACGCACATGCGAGCCAGATGCGCCGTTTCCTTAACTGTAGAAGTAGGCAACTGCAGGTGCACAGACACAATTATTACGACAGTAAATATGGAAACCAAAACAATAAACAATAAACGGCCACAGTTAGCGGTCAGAGGACGCCTTCATCATTAGTAATTGGTTCCCCCACATGCACCACGCAAGCATGGCCCTTGACATTTGTTTCTGATACTTACGCAGAGTGACTTATATTTCAATATTGATGTTAGACTTGAAGCCCACAACGTCGAGTGTGCTTACAGTATATGAATTACTAAAGTCATGCTTTTGTTGTGCGGCAGTGGAGGGTCTACACAATTTGTGTGCGTAGAATGGAGAAGACGTTAGAACCGGTGTGTAGGGAAATATGCTGGAAATTTTATTAACGTTCGCAGGGGGAAAATGTCTGAAATAGGGAATTTTCAACTCTCTGAAAGGTAACTTTTCGACGAAATACGAAACATCACTGCACAGTGTTCTTTCGACCAAAATTCACTGCCTGGCGTATATAGAAGACGTAGAAACTGAGACATTAGTGAATAGGAAAGAGGTTATCAAAATGCTCAGAATCAGAACGAACAAAATAAAACCACGCGGCACCAGAAAAACACCAATTTCAAAGCACCCGTCAAGCAAAAAACATGACAGATCAAATGGTTGCCAAGAACAAAGTAAAAAAAACTGTTAACCAGAACGAAATAGTAGGCCACAATTTATGATATGATGCAGTGCTTCATTCCATTCACATTGAATGCGTGGGTAAGTTTAAATTTTTTTATTTATTCTTCGTCAGGATGGCAATTATGCTGTCCCATAGTAGAGTAGAACTACTCTAGATCATTCACAAGTTTTTTAAGCACATTACGCGCACTTTGATGGTTGATTAACGTTATATTTTACTCTATGCAGACAATATTGCATTTTTCGTGCCGTGAATAGCTTTTGAATAGCGTACGGAAACTTTACGCTATCGTTTCGTGACCCTGCGCTTCTACCATTCGCCAACCGCTTTCGCGCTCCGGTAAGTGACGAAAATAACGGGCGACCACAAGTAGCGTATGTTGTTCGAGAACTTCCCAATGACCTATTTCACTCATTCATACCAATGTAGTTAGTTACTTTAGTATTATAGTTTCAACAAAATCGATGACTTTAAGAGTTAGCATAAGTTCTGTGATGGCTTTCCTTTTTGAAATTTCCATTGACACTTATTTTCAGTTTCGTTGAATAAAATGTTGAAGATTTCAGTGTATTTTATATTGAAAAACTCAGTTCACGCACGCATTGAGCATGTTGAAAGCCAGGCAACATGCGCTGCTCAAATATTTGGTAAACTAGGTAAACGTTTACCTGGGGTGCGCATACACATTGTTCTTATGATTTATCAGAAGTGTGCGCGTCAAATTTTATGATTTTTATAAGAATAGCACTTTGGAGAACTAGCTTACGTGATGAATCCCCATGGTTCTTTTCAAATCACAGCCCTTTCGAAGTTGTCAAGGGATACGGAATTTCAATGCGAATAGTATTTTATATGAACACACCCCGATACCCACATCTCTTTGCAGACTCCGTATTCGTATCTTCAAAACATACTTCAAAATTTAGGCATCCACATAAAGATTTGTAGTTTGTATTCATATCGGAATCACCTACAATTTTTATTGAACCTTAGTCGCGCATATGTAAGCAACCAGTGGTCTTTGTGGAAGAACAACTACAATTACGATTTAACTTATGCGACATCATTTCAAAGAAAACATTATTGGCCGAAGCGAAAATCGATTTTGAAAATATATTCTCATCTAATGACATATCTTAACCTTCTAGATAATCAATATACCCATTAGAAGGTCGTTTTCTTCAACTAAACATAGATGAGGTAATTGCCACTGACGCATCCATGTGCGAACAGAAGGCGGACGTGGGTATTTTCTGAAAGGCTATATCACAAACGTACTCCTTTCATCTTTTGTAATTCATTTCCATATTTGAAGCCGAACTTATAGCAATTATAGCAGTCCGAGATAAGTTTCAATCAATGATTTGTAAGCTCATATAGTGACTAGTTTTTTACTTCTTCTCGTTCCTTGATTAATACACCATGCGGGAGATTGGCCGAGTCGTAGGTGAACTCGCAGAGTTTCTTAAAAATAGCCAGAAGGGGCTCTAGTGCAGTGATTGTTCAGTGACCAAGATAAATTTCAATCAATGATTTGTAAGCTTATATAGTGACTGATTTTTTTTACTTCTCCATGTCTCATGATTTATACCCAATGAAGAAGATTGGCTGAGGCGTAGGTAAACTCGCAGAGTTTCTTAAAGTTATCTAGTAGGGACTGTAGTGCTGTGATTGTTCAGTGACCATGGGAATTATGGGTATGACATGAATTGTCCTTGTCTTCGAGCTTGCGGGCGGTGAACGCACATTCGAACGCACGGCTTCGTTTCTTTCCGTGGTTTGGTTTTGTTTTGAATGAAAGGAGAGGACATTATTCGCTTCATGAGCCGATTTGAATTAGTAAGCCTAAAATATTAAGCTGGTGAAGATGAACTTTTGAACATTTCCCGACTGTTGCTTTGTGACAAAACATCTTCAAGCCACGTGAAGCCAGGACGAACGTAAACTACGAAGACTAGGCAATTCCATGCCATTCCTATTATTCACATGCTTGTTGAAACGTCATTCATTGCAGCTCCCACAGACACTAGCGCAAGATTTCCCTCTAGTGTACATTTAGGAAACTCCATAGGTGAAATGGTTCCCTTACAGCATGTACATCTCTGTTATCTTCTTCCGAGCCTTATGATCTGATGGGTTTCAGATATTAAATCCACGTATATTTGCTCACTCGTGCTTGCTATGCGTGTGATCCCATCGTGGAATAATCGAATACAACATGGTTGGTACTCTCGCTTGTGGTTTTTGGGCGGTGCAGTAATGTCAATTTTGCCTCACACAGCTTTTACTACGGAATCACGATACTGAAAGAATTATGTACTTAAGTGATCCAGCAGTATAAAATTGTTTGTTTTAAAATATGATCAATTTTTAATCTGAAGGGTGGTGGTGGTGGTGGTGGTGTTGCAGCAGGCGGGGTTAGCCTGGCTTGCTGGCCGGCAATTGTTCGGCCTGAGCATCTCCTGAATTCGGAAAATGTCACCACGTGTCAGACAGCCCAGTGTCTCGCAGGAAGACTAACAAAATTCGTTGCACGTCCCTCCTAGTTGCCGCGGGTCCTTCAGGAAAGATGACGTCATCAACTGTCCGGTGCCTACGACAGCCTTTTCGCAAGGTGAGGATCATCGCTGCTCTTTGCACATCAAACTGTGGGCAAAGCCAAATGAAATATTCAATATCCCCAATGTCACCTCAGAAGGCACAGAACGGGGAAGCGTGTCTCCCAGTCTTGAATGACCATCCGGAGTGTATGCGGAGCCGGTTTTTATGCGGTACAACAGCGTCGCTTCTTTACGAGGAAGTCCATGAATTACACATGCTTGGTGTGGAAACTTGTAGATACCTTGAAATGATTCCGTATCACATCTTTGTTGTTCTGCTAAGTCTTGGGAGTTCTTACTTTTGGAAACGATGTACGTGCTTTGCATGCAAGGGCATCAGCATTTTCATTGGCCTCAATGCCAACGTGGGATGGGATCCACTGGAACTTTATATTAAAACTCTTGTCATTTAGGTGTTTGATTAGTGCCAGAGATTGCCTGGTGAACTTTTCTTGAGGTAGACCACGATGCAGGCTTTTTAGCGCCGATTTGGAGTCCGCCAGCACTACAACATCTCGTGCAGAAAAGGATCGCAATTTTCGCAAAGCCGCCGTGATTGCAGCGCTTTCTACCGTTGTGGACGAAACCACGCGATCCAGGCGGCCCGACCATGGCACGCCAAGGCAGGGTATGCAGAAAGCCGCTGCGCAGCTATCCGTTTGTGTGCACACTGATCTGTCGGTGTACACTTGTAGGTGGCTGTGGTACATGGTACTCAAGTGGTCCAGCGCAAGAAATTTTGCTTCGGTGGCTGGAATGGTGCGCTTCGCTGGTAGTTGGGTACGCTGAAGTTACACGCAACATCCGCAAAAGACCATGGCGGGTCCATAGGACACAGTTTAGGCAGTTTCAAGCCTAAATATTGAAATGTGTTTAGTGCCGCGTTAAAATGTGAGCCAGTTCTTGCTCTTAGACGCCGGAGAAGCACCGTGCCTGCGAAGGACTCACCCAGTCTTGACAGCTGCGTCAATGAGGCCTGAGACGCCAAAAGGCGGAGCGGAAGAAACTCGGCTTCATTGGTGACCTTCGTGTTTGAAGTCGCCTGAGAGACTCCCATCGCCAAGTGAAGACCCTTTCTGTGCACTGCCTCTAGGCATTCGAACTGGCTTGGTGATGGTGATATCAGGGGCAGCTGATAAAGAATCCGGCTTGTTATAAGCGCATCATTCAATTTAAGCATGGACATAGGATTGTTGCCCCAACGGACCCCTGCCATGCGACGAAGAGCGTTGATCCTTTGCACTGATGTAGTGACTATACCATAAACCGCACGTCGCCATAATAGCTTGTTGTCGATGGTAATGTCCAGAAAACGGACACTTGTTGCACAACGAATCGAGTGGCCTCGAATATTCAGCGACAGACGTGTTGACTTCCGTCCCACTCCCGGGAAGAGCATGAAGGCCGATTTTTCCGCTGATAAAGATAGGCCAAGTGTCAACAAGTGACACTCAATGATTTAAATAGCGCTCTGTGCTATCCGGGCCAAACGTTTATGCTGGTACCCTGAGATCCAAATGCAGATGTCATCGGCGTAGATGATATTTTAACTGCATTCAGAGCTAAGTGCAGAGTGTCGGGAAGGCTGGCCATGGCAGCGTTAAAAAGCAGGGGAGATAGAACACTTCCTTGTGGGACGCCGAGGGAAACGCGTCTCTCTTCGCTCATTACATTTCCGAGCTTAACACGGACACAGTGGTCTCTGAGAAATTCATATACGAACCGAAGAGCATTTCCCGACACACCCATGGCTTGGAGCCCGTTCACGATGCCTGCCTGAAACACACAATCATATGCCTTGGCAACGTCCATAAAGACGGCGAGTGTCGAGAGTCCGCTGATGTGGCGGTGCTTGATGTGGCTTCGTAGGTCCAAAACACTCTCCTGGGCACTGAGTCGTGGGCGAAAACCGGTCATACACGATGGCCATCGTCTTCCTTGTTCAAGGTACCAAGTTAATCTTGTACTAATAATCTTTCCATCAACTTGGATACGCATGATGTAAGAGATACCGGTCGATATGACGCGAGGATCGTAGGATCCTTTCCGGACTTTAGGACTGGCACCACCCATGCGTCTTCCCAACAAATGGGATCTCTCCCGTGCTCCAGGCATGATTAAATATGTCTAAAAGGGCCCTTTTCCCTCATACCGTAGATTTGTCAGCGTTTGATTGCTGATCAAATCGGGACCCACGGCACAGCGTCTTCTTAATTTGCTAAGTGCCATATCCAGCTATCGAAAGGTTATTTGTGTATCCATCGAGTGAAAAAACTGGGGTGACAGAAGAATCGCCGCTCCTGCTGATCTACCAGATGTGTACACATCTGCGAAATCCTCTGCAGGTGTTTGCAAATATATCCCTTGTTCTAAAGCGAGCGCTTCGAATGGCCTGTGTGTTCGGATCTTCCCAGAAAGACTATATATTACTGCCCATATCTTTGTCAAGGGCGTAAACGTTGATAAACTCTCATAGAAGGCGGCCCATTGATTTCGTCTTAATTTTTTGTATGGCGACGAATCGCAGCAATTATCCTGTTATATTCGGTTTTCGCAGACGGATTTCCTTTTGTTCTCGTTATTTTCCGCTCCGCCCGTCTACGTGCTGCGCAGAAGTTCTTCAATTTCAAGTCAGAAGCAGAAAATGGTCGGGAAGTTTCAGCAACGTTGTTGCTGCTCGCTTGCTTTGCAACGTATCTGCGAACAGCTCACCAGTGGATTTGTCCAACGCTTCTCTGTAAGTCTCCCAGCCTGTTACATTGCAGAATGGTCGACCAGCAGTTCGAAATCCCAGGATATTGGTGAAGATGGGGAAATGGTCGCGGCCCATCCTGCCTGGAGCCGTGGTTGATGATACCAGAAGGTCCGTGGAGTGAAGTACAAGGTCTATTGCACTTCTTGAATCTGGTGGCCTGAAAAATGTAGGTTTGCCATCGTTCGCCACACATAAGTCGGCAGCATCCGCAGCTGCTAGCAGTTCCGTGCCTCAAAAATCTACACTGTTATCTGCCCAGATGGATGGTGCGCAGTGGATGGTGCGCGTTAAAATCACCACAGATTATTCGAGGAGCGGGACATCGAGTGCAAAGGTCCTTTAGGAAAGTCTCCATGGAGACCTTTTTTCGCGGGCTTATGTACGCCGATAGCACACTCAGTTTTTGGTTTCCCAGGCACACTTGCACAGCAGCGACTTCCAGTGAGTTGGAACAGAGGTCTTGCACTGGTAAGGCGACGTGAGGTATTTCCCGCCTTATGTATATCATTGCGCTTCCATTCGCAAACGACGTTATGCTCGGGTTGCCGTGTCGGGTGTACCCTGGGAGCGTCCTTGCATTCGGTAGACAGGCTTCGGAGAGGGCTAGAATCGGTAATGGAATGTCACGCAGGAAAAGGTTGAGTTCACACAGACGTTTTAGAAGACCGGCGCAGTTCCATTGCAATAAGGGCACTTTTGAAGGATGAAATAGACCAGGTGGGCGAGACATTGCCATTATTTTACTGTGTGTTTGTGGAAGCAGAGCAATGTAACACTGACTCTAGAGCCAGGACTGCTTCCAACATATCCTTCGTTGAACTCGCAGGCATCTTAGCGACGTGTGAACGTAGTGCGGTGAACAGAGCGCGAACAACGTGCTCGAGTTTTTCTTGCTGTTTGCTTCCAAATCGTACTTGAGGTGGGCTCAGTGCATCAGCGTAGGTGCGCTTGGCGGAATCTTTCGTGATACATTTCGCACCAGCGTTGAGCATTTACGTTGACTCAGTAGCAGCTCTTGTTGGATTTAGGCGCGGAAAATTTCCTGCGTACTCGTTTTCCAAACCGCCATGTTGTGGCGCGCTGGACGTCTTCTTTGTGAGCGATTGTTCATTCACAGTCTTCAGGCCGAGGACAAACGTCTTATTTCTTCGCTGCGCAGCTGTTCGTGCTGAACATCGGCCATAGCTAGCTGGGTGGTCGCCGCCACAGTTTGCACGCACAAGTTTTTCTTTACTTGTACACGTTCTAAAGTCATGAGGCCCCCCACAGCACTTACACCTTTGTTCCCCATGACAGCGCTTAGCAACATGTTCAAAACGCTGACATTTAAACAGCGTGGCGGCGTCTCCACGTAGTCTACCAGCTCGTGTCTGGTGAAGCCAAGGTTGATCTTCTCTGGACGTTCAGAATTGGGAGCGAATGTGGGAACCACAGAGTCAGTGCGCCTTGATTCCCACTCGGAGAATGAGGTTTGGACCCGTCGTATCATTCTTCTTGCGTGGTATACTCGCTGAGGTCTCAGGTAGGTTAACAGCTCTTCGTCCGAGTACCACCTTGGGACCCCTTTTATATTGCATGTATTTTTCATGTAGCTGTGGGGTACACGGCAGGTATGGCAAGGCCGCAGATAGTGTTGGTCTCTAGAAGCATATTAGCTTGGTGTTCTGTCTCTATATCCAAGAGCAGGGCTCCCTGTGCTGTGAAACGCCTCTTAACTGGGGCTTCGCCGAGAATTGTTTCAATTTTCGAGTATAGGTCAATAGGATTCACTTGCCTGAAGTTAGCTCCTTCGGATGTTGCAGCTGTAGCGGCCGGGAATGGCATGGCTTCTCTGGGAAGAGCTTGGGTGTCTTGAAGGGGATCGGTTGCGTCGTTGCTCGTCCTGTTGGGGAGCGCCAGATAGCACAAGTTTCTGCATGGTCTCGGTAAGGTGTTGCAGTTTCTCCTCAAGGCGCGACAGTCAATCTGGTTGCTCATGTGTTCTTGCAGCAGCTATGGGCGCAAAGGTTGGAGTTGAGTATTCCGTGATGCGATTGGCAAGTTGCGCTAGTCGATCAAGGGACGTCTCATTTGAACCCGCGAGAACCACGCGCACTGACTGGGGGAGCCGTTGCAGGAAAAGTTCACGAAGAAGTGGCAGCTGGCCGTCCTGAAGCGCGTGCACACCGAGTAGTGGCCGCATACGGTGCAGCAGTTGGGAAGGTCGTTGGTCGCCCAGCTCTTCGCGACCCAAGAGCTGCTGCAGTCTGCTTTCTTCCGGCGCCTCGAGGCGGTCCAGCACCGTCTTTTTGAGGGTGTCATATTCTTCTTGCGCGGGGGGTGAAACGAAAATGTCGTCGATTGCGTCGGCGATTTCGAGGGGCAGGGCTGCGACGACGTGAAGGTATTTTGTCGACTGCGAGGTGATGTGCCGGAGCTGAAAACAGGCCTCCACTTGGCTGAACCAAACTTTCGGATTTTTCAGCAAAAAATTTGATAGCTTCAGTTCTGTGGCGATGACCGCAGGCGTGGAGGCAGCAGCGTTGTCGTCGGAGATCATCGCGGCGTGTTCGTTGAAGCGTTCGGGTCACCAATTTTGTAGCGGCCCGAAATGTCGGCTGCCGGAGGCAGCGAGGAAGGAGACGTGAAGCTGGTTTGGAGTTGCAGGGCAAGACTGTTTATTTCCACTCCGTGCGAGTGACGAGAGTTCCCCTCGACGAGGAAGAGAAGGAGGCACCCCCGCATTCTTCTACAAGAAAGAGGAAAAGGGGGCCCCCAAGAGAGCAGACGTAGCATGCCGCCGGTGCTAATCCCCGGAGCCAGCCCCGACAACACGTTGTTCCCCGAACACGGAGGAGGAGGTGCTGGCGCCGCGAGTAGGCGTGCTGTCGACGGCCGGCTGCAGACGGGATAGAAAAGAATGCGGTGGTGCTGAGAAGCTTCCGCTACAAAGTAATTAACACAGGAATGCCCACCGTCCTGTCTTTGCGATGTCGCACAAGGCGGAAACCACCCTCGTCCATGTCTAGATCTGTGAGGTTCGCCCCGTTGCGGTCCCCGACGACAGTTGATTCGTCCTCTGATTCAACGCTGTGTTGTCGCTTGTAGTCAGGTATGCTTTCGCAAACCAGCTGGTGCTTCTGACTTGGTGTCACACCTTGGGAGGTCATGGGGGCGTTCTCCCTGATGCTTGTTTCGTTTCTTCTAGCAACTTTCGATGCGGCGGGCTGCGCAGCACCCGTCGGTCGCCGATACGGCAGGTACCTTTTCGAGTCGTCCGACGTCTTGAGCAGTGCTGACCCATAATATAAACAAAAATAAACGATAAATGCAGACAGAGCTACTTGCTTGCTTGCTTGTTCCTTTCTTTTGTGGCTCTCACCCACTAAGGGGGATTGGCCAAGAAGCCGGTGGTAATGTAAGTAAATACCTATAGATTTTCTAGATTAGGGGAATATGAATACTGTGTTTTGACTGTGAAATTAATTTGGCGCAATGTTAAAAAAAGAAAAAAGGAAAAAAAGGGGGGGGAGAAATAATAGAATTTGTTAAATATCTGTGGTGGAATCGTTATATGAAATTCTCCTTAAAGTTGAATCATTGCAGTGTATCAGATAAATAGTAAGTGGTAGTGTGACTAGTAAAATTCGAGAGCTGATGGCTGACTCAGCAAGATAATCTTCTTGTGTTATATATGAAATCGCAGAGAGCCCCGCAGATGTTCCTGTCGCTATGTCCCAATGAAATGGCCCCAAAAGACAAAATATTGGGAGTATTAAGTGATATTCCTAAATTTCTGAATAAAATTTCGAAGCAGTTTTTTCTTTGATTTTTGAATCGGTGACATGTGATAAGAAAATGGTCGATATGTTCAGGTTCGTTACAACTTGAGCACAGAGGGGATGGCACCAGACCAGACCTGTTTAAGTAGAAATTAAGAGGTGGTACACGGCAACGTAATTTTGTTACCAAGACTTCCAATTTACGCGTGGGACACCATTTAATATTCCATGTGAAGTGCAGGTGCGAGAAATCTGGATTCGGTATCATGGTTTTTGATGAGTCTTCAAGAAGGGAAAGTTTTCTAAACCTCGCTGCTGTTACATAAGCTGTAGGAGGCATGATTGGCACAATCGGAAGATCAAGAGATGTTCGCGCAAGTTTGTCAGCCATCTCGTTTATAAATATACTACGATGGCCTGGCACCCATATCATTCGCACTAGATGGATGTTTGCTGGGATTAATGATTTAAAAGTCTCTAGTACTGCTGATGTCGACGACGATGATAAGAATGAACACACAGAATACGAGTCAGTCACTATCACAGCTGTCGAATGAGTCACAGGAAGTTTACGAATAGCTAGTATAACGGCCGTTAATTCCGCTTCAAATATTGGTGTATAATCTGGGAGGCGTAATGAAAATGACCAGAATATTGAGAGAGAAAAAATACCCACACCTGCCTTCTCGCCACTCATAGATGCATCCGTTGCAATTACTGTATTAGTACCTAATTGTATTAGTACCTAATAAACCAATCAAATATTTAGAGGGCAAGTGTTTAGCGTTCATGGGAAAGATATCGTCAAATTCTATTTGCACTTGGCCGATTGGTTTGACAGATGGTGTGATCTCGAATATATTAACATTTAAGGCATCTAGAAGTGTTTGAACAAATAGCACTTGGGGTTTATATACACGGGACCAATGCTCATTGAAAAAGACACCAGGCTCGGCAAAGAATACAAATTGTCGCCTTCTTAAAGTGGATTCAAAAATTTTAAATAGGTGTTTACTGTTAAAATACGAAATCTGCAAGCAAGGGTGGGTATCCGAGCTTCTTGATACAAAACATTGTTAGCTGTGAATTTTGGCACACCTAAACAACTACGTAGGGCTTCCCGCTCTAAGAGAATGAGGGGGTTTATTTTGTATGCTGGTCCACCAGAGAATAGTACACATCCAAATTCAAGAATCGGACGAACGTACATGCAATAAATCATGATCATCGTATCTCTGCGAAGACCGGAACGGAGGCGGCCAAGCCTACTTATCATTCCAACAGCGCGTGTAGCCTTAATTTTAATATATTCAATGTGGTCACGCCAGCTCAGTTTTTGATCGTACAGTACACCCAGATATTTAATACAATTAACCTGGGGTATTATTTCTTGATGGTACTGAAGGGAAATAGTAACTGGTGCGTCCAACGGAAAGACTATTATAGCACATTTAGTTACGTTCAGGTTCATATGAATTTTCTGAAACCAGGTTTCTAATGTTGCCAAATAACACTGTAAAGTCTAATGTAGTGAATAAATATCGTTGTCAGATGCAAAGAACGCGGTATCATCTGCATATACATATACGTGTACCTTATCACTCTGTAGTATTGAACTTAACAAAATGTTAAATAGCACAGGCGATAGAAAAGAGCCTTGAGGAACACCTCTCGTTTGGCTATACTTCGGCGTGGAAATACCTCGTTGGAAGCAATAAAATTTTCTGTCTTTTAAAAATTCGTATATCCAATTTGTTATGTACTGCGGGAACGTAAGATCTTTTAGGACATTGATAAGAATAACATGTTCAACACTGTCATATGCCTTGGCTAAATCAAGGGTTACTAGGGCTGCATATTGTCGTCTGTGCCGGGCAAGCTTTATACGAGCCTCTAAATCAACATGCGCCCACCATATAGAGTAACCTGGTCTAAATCCAATCTGGCACGCACTGAGTATCGCATTATCTGTTATGAACTTCGTAACTCTAATGTAAAGTATTCTTTTTATTAACTTAACTACGTGTGATGTTAAAGCGATTGGCCTAATGTTATCTATCTGCATTCCTAGTCCCTGTTTTTTAAGAAGCGGTATTATTTTTGCAAGTCTCCAGTCAGGAGGTATCCAACTATTTTCAAGTGAATAGTTGACAACGTTAAGGAGGTCTTCAGGAGAGATGTCGAATAATATTTTTAACATTTCCGAAGTGAAGCCATCTGGTCCAGGACCTGTGTTTGGCAGAATACGAACGACGTGCGCAAGTTCATTCCTACTTACTTCAATAAAATCATTTTCGAATGACGGTTTTGCACACTTTATTTTGATTTGTGATGTAAATCTATTCTCCAATTCTATTGCAATTTCCGTTAATGTACTTTCCAAACCAGTTGGAGAAAAAATAACTGAGTAAATATTTACGTGTGCTGTAATAGCTTTACGATTACGGAGAAATCTGAATAGAGCTTTCTTGTTGCCACTCTTGGATAAGTAGCTGTACCGTTTTTCTTCATAATCGTCTTTCGCTAATGAAACAGTTCTCCTAAAGGTAGCTTTAGCAAATAAATAGTTTCTCCAATTAGTCAGACATTGGTTGGTGAGGAGCTTTTTCCATGCAGCGTTGCGGCGTCTATAATCTCTGGCGCAATCTGCATTGCACCAGGCAGATATAAATTTTCCCTTTGTTGAAGATATAGTGAACTGTGATTTTTTAATTGTACACTTTAGGGTGGAACAAAGGCTCATAGCTTTCATATTTGTTTCCATATTGGGCAAGGAAGACAGCGTTGACTGTAAGTTCTTTTTAAATTTAGAGTAGTTTACAAAACTTTGCACCTGGCGATCCACCGTCACTAAAGGAATGCTGACTTCAAATACCAGGGGGCAGTGATCACTACTTGTAGCAGTATCAAGAACAGTCCAAGACAATATTGTCACACTTGAGCTAGCAAATGTCAAGTCTAAGACGGACCTAGAATTACAACGAACGAATGTCGAAACTCTGGAGTTCCAACAAATAAGGTTATTCCGGTTAGTCCAGTCCCACAACCGTTTTCCTGATGAATCAGTGCGGAATCCCCATGAAACGTGATGGGAATTGAAGTCTCCCACAAATAGCATACTGTTTCTGCAAAAACTCGCAGTCACGTCAAGGGCTCTTTCATCTTGTATTCCAGCCGGAAAGTAGTTGTTGACTATAGATAGTGGCGCGCATCCGGGAAAGTGAATTTCAAGAACCAATACTTCATAATCGTGTGATATTTGTTGGTAAACTAAGTGTGCTTTATGGCAAATGTTGCATGAAATGAAAAACATTAATCCTCCGCCACGTGAGTCTCGGTCCAGTCGAAAGCACTGATAGTCTTTTAGATAGAAGTTTTGATCAGAAGACAGCCAAGTTTCTTGTAAAATTATGACGTCTAGAGATTGTTGAGAAATTAGATATAATAAGTCTGTAGTTGCAGAGAGAATTGAACGGCAGTTCCACTGAAGTACTCTAAGGTACCCTATGATGATAAGCAAGCAGTAGCAACTGCTTGATCTAAGATACTATCTTTTAAGAAGTCCGCTTTAGTCCTAGGTTCCTTCACACTCTTTTTTGTTTTCGGATGAGAAGAATTATTAAGTTTGCTAGTGGGTGATCTGGTGCGTTTCAAAAGGCGAGCATCCATATCTACATCTCGATTAATTATTGATTCTGAATCAGATATACCTTCCTGCTCAGTTGTGTTAGGACTGGAAAGCATTGCCTCATTATCGATAGAGACATCTGACTGATGTTCGGCAGGTTTACTAATTGAGGCACTAGGAGGTTGGATACGCTTAGTTATTCGATCAGATGTACCCGACATCTGTGAATCCATAATACTATTGAGTGAGTCGGACAGATTGAGTAAAAATTTTTCTAATACTTTTTCTACGGCCTTTTCTACCATAGCAGAAATGGACTGAGAAAGTGATGCATCCATAGAAAGAGGTGGACGAGCTGCTATACCGGCATAACCCTGACTCCTGCTTTGAATTTCTGCAATTGCTTCTCTACGAGAGCATCGTCTCCTTTCAATGATTTCAATCACCTGAAGTTCCTTTGATCTTGCAGGGCAGTTAGGATCGTCTGCAGCGTGATTTGCCTTGCACAAACAGCATGTCTTATTGTCTGATTGACACTCAGCAGTACTATGACCAGCCCTGTATATGGCTCCGCATATGCGGCATCGAGTCTCCGATCGACAACCTTTAGTACTGTGTCCAAAGCGCCAACATTTAGCACATTGCAGCGGACGGGGAGCCAAAGCTTCGACCTTATAAATAAGCGGCCATGCCTTGATCTCCGAAGGGTGATCTATTCCAGCGAATGTGGCAATTACAGTTTCAGTGGGAACTTTCTGTTGGTTTTCCTGTTTGTACAGCGGTAAACAGAAATAACACCTGCTGGGGAAAAGATGTCCAAGACTTCTGCTGGGCTTAGACTTGCGTCTACCCCCCGAACCAATCCTTTGCAGCAAGCTAGATGAGGTGGGATAAAAGAGCTCAACGGATGTGATGCAAAAGTAGTGCACTTCAGAAGGTCTTGGATGCAGGCCTTGTCTGGTGAGCAGCATGGTATCCCCCCGCGTCCAAACTGACGAACCTCTGTTATCAGTAGAGAGTGGGGAGTGATCGCACGAAGTTCCGTTTGGATTGTCTTGGGGTTTTTCATGCGGATGAACCCACCGGTGGTCGGCACCAAAGCGACAGGAACGCTACGGGTTCCATTGCGGAGAAACAACTCCAGAGGAAGATCTTGAGGGGGAACAGAGGCTGACCAGAGGGCAGGCCTCTGGCCCGGAGAAGAAACAGACATGAAATAAGAAGTTACACTTATCAATGCACTAAAACAGTTGCGGAACAAGAGGTAGATCTAATAAAATAAAATAAAAGTAACCACCGGCCACTTGACCGCAACCCTGAGGATGGAACAAGGACGCCGCCGCAGGCACGAACAAGGAACGCAGCCACCTCCACTCCTCTATCTTTCAACAGATACGCGGCCCGTTGTCGCTTCTTGCTACTTAGCCAAGCAGCAACAGCTTCGTCGTCTTCAGGAATGGAGTTTTGGCTACTCCAATTTGGAACGAATTAGCTATAACAAAATGTGGATGTTGTCTACCCCTTCTTACTCTACGTTTATAGAGGTCAAGTCTGGTGCTATCTTCATCGTGGTTTTATTGCGAGAGCCGGCAAACATTGTTGATTTTTTCGCTTAGGTGTCATCGTTTCATTCACCTAGGAAGAGAACATTTCGAAAACTTACTCCACTACTTCAAAGTCATTCTGGATTCTTGAAATGTTCTTTTCGTTGGAGCGTCTTCTCTGGAGTTCAACAGGAGTGTCTGCTCAGGCACAGGGAAATTTTTCGTTGGCACAAGAATCAGTCTTTGTTAACATTGTTCCTTATGTATTTCTTGTACTTCTAATTGCTTTTCATTATTTGATTCTTGAACATATTATTGTAATATTCTATATAGACACGTTATTTTAAATGCGAAGCATTTCTTAGCAAACTTCGGTGACCTTGAGCGTATCTATTTATCTATCTAGCCGCCTACGACTTTTAACTCTCCTTGCCGTTTGAATAATGGCATCAATACAAAACTTGGTATGGCATAACACTACTCTATGGCAAGCACATATTACTAGTTATAACATGAAGATCATGATGTGTATGTCATGAAGGTCATGATTTACATGTCACGGTCTTGCTGCTCTTGCGGTGCCTTAGTTCACTTGACAAGTTGCAAAACTGGTATGATAAGACATGATTGCATGGCGAACACAAGCGACAGACCCTAACATAAAATTATGGCATACGTGTCATGTAAGAACATGACTACATGCCAAGCTCATGATGAGCGCGTGGCTGTTTTGCTATCGTCACATATACAGAATTTGGGTATTACGATGCGTGAATGGATGACGAAGGTATGTGACTGGTGCAAACATGATAAATATGAGATGCGTGTCACGTAACAACATGACTACATGCCACGCTTATGATGCGCTCAGGGCCATTTCGCTAGCGTCACAAGTACAAAATGTAGTATTGTGGTACATGAATGGATGCCGAATGTATGTGACTGGTGCAAACATATTAGTCATTAGATGCGTGGCATGTAACATCACTACATGCCACGCTCATGATGCGCTGGCGACCGTTTCGATAGCTTCACCTATACCATACTGGGTATTATGGGACGTGAATGGATGACGAAGGTATGAGATTGGTGCAAACATGATAAGCATGAGATGCATGTGATTTAACAACATGACTACAAGCAACGCTCATGATGCGCTCGTGCCCGTTTTGACAGCCTCACATGTACCAAAGTCGGTATTACGTGATGCGAATGGACGATATGGGTAAATGACACATCCAAACATGATAATCACGAAATGCGTATCATGTAAAAACAAGACTACACGCAACGCTCATGATGCGCTCGTGGCCATTTCAATAGATTCACAAGTACGGAATTCGGTATTACGTGACGTCAGTAAAGGACGAAGGTATGTGACTGGTGCAAACATGAAAGTCATGAGATGCGTGTCATGTGACAAAATGACTACATGCCACAGTCAGGACGCCATTACACTTTGACTTGACAGGGCGCGCGTGCGCGTCCGCGTTCGTTTCTTCGCGTCACGCCTGCGTTTCCAGGCAAGGCGCCGGTCCTGCCATATACTCGCAGGCACGCGCCGCCCTGCGTTGCTTCGACGCATGCGCATTTCAGCGTGTCCAGCGTCTCTCAGTCACGAAAAGAGGCAGACGCACTGCTGTCTGGGTAATGTATTGGTGTGAAATGCAGCATGTCGCATTTCACGCCGGTTGCCATCGGGCAGCACAGATGGACGCTGGTTGCGCCTGGCGTTATAATATACAGTTCTCGCGTTTTGCTAACGAACTGCGTCACTGTGCCCCGCGTGCGCGTGCGTCAACGTCACGTTGGAGTATATCTCGCCCTTCGTGATGCACTCGGAGTCGTTTCGCTAGCTTCATATATACCAAAGTTACGTGTCATCAATCGATGACGAAGGTATATGACTGTTGCAAACATGATAATCATGATACGCGTGTCATGCAAAAGCATGACAACATACCATATTTATAGCATGCTTGTGGCCATTTGGCTAGCTTAACATATACTAAATTTGGCATCACGTGACGTGAATAGATGACGAAGGTAAACGACACACACAAACATAATAATCATGACACGGAAGTCATGTACGGCATAATTTACCTGCACCTCGGAACGTTGTAGTGATTTTAAAGTGGCATATCAACCTTCCTCATTTTTTTTTCGCAGCCACACCGTAGTGGTCTAGTCGCTAAGGTACTCGGCTGCTGACCCGCAGGTCGTGGGATCGAATCCCAGCTTCGGCGGCTGCATTTCCGAAGTGTTGTAGACCCTTGTGCTTGTGCACGTTGAAGATCCTCAGGTGGTCGAAATTTCCGCAGCCTTCCACTACAGCGTTTCTCGTAATCAAATCATATCGTGGTTTTAGGACGTTAAACCCCACAGATCAATCAATTCGTGCTTCGCATTTCATTTATTCCCACTTTACGTGGGATCTCCAATTTTTTCAACTGTCATTGATTCCAGTGGCTATTGACATCTTCTTAATTTCTTCTCATAAAAATTGTCTCTTTAATTAACTTTCACTTTCATGGGCAATCCTCCGTAATGGGTAAGAGCCACAAAAGGAGGCACGAGCAAGCAAGCAAATTGCTATAGCTAGAAACGCTCCCTCTTTCGACACTGTGACAATACCTCGCTTTTCTGCCCACCAGTTCGACGGCTCTAGTACTGGAAGGTCCACGCCCAGTTTGCTGGAACATGGTAATGTGACCACTTTTCTGTCGTAATCGCCTAGTGGGCTGGCCAAAGATGACTCACATGAAACAAAAGATGACATATGAGGCTTAAAATATGCCAGGTGCTTTCGTCATATTGTCCTGGTAATTATTTTGCCTGTAACACCAAGTACAATTAGAGGATAATAAACTTGTACAAGAAAATACGAGATATCTGTGCAACACACTTGGAGACGAGATTGTGCACTAATATTGGGAAATGTGTTCTGGAATACATTTAACAAAACACATGGCTCAGATACATTCGCGTTCACATAACGCGATATTTTGGTGATGCTCTTGCAAAAAAAGAATTACAGCCCTCAGCATTGTTGACACAAACGGTCCGACGCAAGGTCTGTCCTTGTTTTGATGACGTGAGCGCTGCCAAACATAGGTATTTTCGCTTCAATGAAAATATATGTAACGCACTTCGTTGCGCTAGTTAATGTTTTATTCACTTCTGCATGACCAGCTGGTCGAATACACTAAGCTGGTGGTTCATTTTCAACGTGTTCTTGTTTTGGTTGCACTGTGGCGCGTGCCGAATAAATTTATTGTCATTCGCTTATTTCGGCAATAAACGTTTCCGTGCGCGTTCCCACTGGAAAGGCGCGGCTGGTTTCACGCGCGATTTTTCATTGCAGAGATGAGCATATACGGCAATACTTTTAACAAGAACGCGCAAGAATAGTCTCGACAGAAACAGAGAAAACGGACGAGCCAATTGAGTGTACTCGACCCACCGGTCAACATGCAGAATTTAGGGTGCACATTGACGAACACCAGGGTGTCGAAATTTCCACAGCCCTCTACTACGGCGTCTCTCATAATTATATTGTGGTTTTGGGACGGTAAACCCCACACATCAATCAATCAACCAACCAGAAGTGAATCACAAGTTTACTAGCGAAATTGACGCGCACTCCATCTATCGTTAGTTGCAACAAGCATACCGCGTTCAACAATTGGAGGCGCTGACGTCAGTCGAAGCGAGGAGAAGCCACGCGTACAAACTGTCTTGTTAACCGTGCGGATGGTTGTAAGTTTTCCGGAATGAAGATATAGTGACACGGATACTGGAATAGCTTATTCTGGGATGTTCATACTTCGGAATGGCGTTGATTAGGCGCCGGATATTTTCGTCAAAATATTACATTGCATTAAATATTTTAGTTCAATTATTTTATTATTACAATTTATTTTTTTATTTTATAGCACACTAAACGAAGTTTACTATTTATAAAGATGTGTGTGAGGCATGGTTGGGAGTGTTGCAAAGCAGATGTGGGTAATAAGGGCATATGTACACGTATTGACAGCAACAACAAAGTTCGCTGTGTCGCTCATTGCTCAAACTATACTCATTAAAATAGGCATAATTGGTGAGCACAGACGAGCTATGGCAGAGAGAGAGAGAAGTGAATGGAGGAAGAATAAATAAGAAGTACGCTATTTTCTGCCTTCCATCGTGTGAACATGGTTCAGCGCCTGGTGCACTAGGCATTTCAAGGATGGATGTATAGGTGATAGAAACAGGAGAAGACAGGAAAAAATAAAGAAAGCATGGCAAGAGAGGTCTCTTCTGCGCAGTAGGTAGTGCAGAGCCAAAACGCCCATATATAACACATCGAGAAGATTCGTGTTAGAGCAAGTCGAGAAGCTTTTTGTTCATTTCCAGTATTGCCTTCTCTATTTGTTTTACAGTATTACAAAGTGTTCTACCGAAATAAATTGCGAAATTCACCAGGGCATCAAGATATTTTTTTTGAAGTTTTGTTCGGCTGAAACTTCGTTTATGAATGGCAATAACAATGACAGTGTCATGGAAAGAGCTCAGTGTCAGTGTGGACCAGTAGCTGTGAGCCTTAGGTGTTACGCAAGTTCACGCAAATGAACAGATTACTACCTGTATAGTGGGCAGAATACATGGTTAGGCAGTCCAACCAACGTCGGCTATCAGCGTGTAGTCCACCTGCGCGTAGTCCACCTGACGAGTCTGCGTTGCCGGAGATTGACAAGCCAGGTAATCTGGCGTCTGTAATTTTTTTGCAACGAAGGCTGTTATGAGAACAAAACTCCGTTCACCCGTGCCACCGTAGTTGTCCGCCGCGGCGACTGTATGTACCATCTATCGTGAAATAAGAGAAAAAAAACTAGTGCCAAGGACACAGTGGGGCTTGAACCCCGGTTCTCTACGAGCCAAGCCAGTGTTCTAGCACTGAGCCACGCTACTGCTTTAGACTTTCTTCACAAACTTGTCTTAGGCACGCTTTACTTTGGGAAAGGAGTCGCGTAATACGAGTAATAAAGTGTTTTAGAACAGCTAAAGAACGAGGAGGTGTCACACAATGCGAGTAGTGTAACCAGTGGGTTGTCCAATGCTCCTACCCATTACAAAAGCTTGTTTTTGGTCACTTCAGGTATAATTCCCCATCGTCGTCTGCTGCATGAACAAATGGCTGAAAATTCGTTGCAAGTGTTTAGCGGATACAACGCTTCTCAGAAGATTAAAGAAGTATAGCATAGCGGATGCTGGTCTACTACCCAGGCATTATTATTTTTAATAATGCCGTAGAGGGTACGCAACAAGTGTGGTTGCAGCAGTTATCCAATGAGTTTTTAGAAAAGGCTCTAGAAGACCACCCTTTTAACAATCGCTGTAGCTGTGCTGCGCCTTCCGGGCAGGCCTGGCGCTTTTTTTTGTCTGCAATGGGCAGAATACAAAGTCTGACAACCCAACTAACGTCGTCTGCCCGATTTACTCTGAGGGATATCTGGTAGGGGTTTCTTCTTTATTAGCCGATGGGGGCGTGCCCAACGACCTGCAGGGTCACTTTTGACGCAACGTGATGCAGATCATTCTGCAATTGTAGAAACAGAGACAGGGGTGCGTTTGTGCGTACTCTCTCTGTCGATTTTAGTTTGCACAGAATTACGAGGCAGGTAATCTGACGATTGTAGTTTTTGTGCCCAATCCGGTTTTGGGGCCCGATCTTGGTGCAAAAATGTGCAATATACACGTTTAGGCAGTTCAACTAACGTCAGGTGCTCGATCCATACTCAATGCTAAAACAACAAAAAACTGCGCCAAACAAACTTGACACAAGAAAGGCGAAAGTGGAAGCGCAGTAATTTAGAATTATAAAATGCTGTGCGAGTTAGTTATTCATGACTACAAATGAGTGCACAGATTCAACTAGCACACGGAAGGCATAAACATGCAAGAACAATCCTGTTTTTTGTAGTCATCGACTACCAACTCGCCCAAAATCAATTTATCGGAATTCTGCAAATATGCGTGTTTTCGTCGGGCTAGTTAACCTCGCACAGTTGTTTGAGGACTTCAAGACTGCTGCCGAAATGCTTGGACCCCTATTTTGTCGTACGGCGTATATACCCCACTAACTACCTGATCAGACACAATGAACCATCTTCGGATATGTGCCGTCGAGGGTGCGACATTGTTATCTTCCAAAGCCGCAAGTCCCACCTTGAACAGCTCTAAGCAGCCAATACATAGATCACCGAGTGGCTCACTTTTCATGCCTGTAGTAATTGTCACAAAGCATCAGAACTTTGTAATGGCTCTCCTTTTCAAGAACGTTCTCTTGGCTCCTCATCATCGGCTCCTTTTCTGAAAGAACGCCACTCGTGGTGGTAGTCTGTGCTCTGCCATAGCTGCCGCTATTTGCGCATCGTATCCGAGTGCTGTCAAATAAACGCGTTTGTACTGAATATTTGCATCCCTATGTTACCTGCTCAATTACGTGCGCTTAATTATACAATAAAGATTTAGTGATGTTGTAATGAACTTCTCTACCTAAGAATTTCACCATTGGTTATTTCAATAATTTTGACCTGCTATAACTTAAGTAACTTTTGAGATTTAAAATCTTAGCGCTCTCCATGACAAGTAACTCAATTAAATTGCTCAGTTTTCTATCCGTCTTCATCTTAAAGTTGAAGATAATTGTAAATCGATAAAAGTATTGTTCACAGCTTTGTAGGCACCTGTTTTAGAGATTTAAGCGGACGACCGCGGAGTATGAAATACGTCTCTTTGCTATTACCGTTTGCCGCAGGTTGACAGTGCGGATGGCTCCAAGCGTCGTCTGATCACTGGTTTTCTTCCCTGTATGATTGGTCTGCTGTTAGCGCTCCTGTGCTGCATACTTCTACTCGGTTATCTGGTCACCAAGCAATCACCCGTCAAAAAGGACGTCACGGTGAGTACCGCAAGGGTATAGAATAGAAATCACACTGCTGTCAATATAGTATCGTAATAAGTATATTTCCTTGAAAGTAGCATCTATATCATGTGCATAATAAAACAGCGTTCGTAGAGAACAACGTGACCACTGGGTTCTTGAGTCAATGTTAGCTTGACGAGGATTGGTCCACCAAGCGACACATTGGCTCCTGGAACACCCCATATTCAATATTGTTCTTAATATTATGATACGCTTACCTAGGGTACGAAGAAGTGAAGGGCTAAATGTTCCTGTTTCCACCATATTTGTTGTTTTCACCCCAATTACTATGCGTAAGTAAATATTGTAAACGCCCTCTTTTTTTGTCGTCTTGCCGTAACACCTTTCGTCGAGGCGCTGGAGTATATCCGAAGTGCATCACAAAACTTTGCAGCAAGTCCCTTCTTAGGAACTCCGTACATGTCAACAGGAAGTTTCTTGGCCTCTTCTGCGGGACTGATAACGCGCGCGTGGAAAAGTGGCTGGTGGCCTACGAGGGCGCCAGCAAGGCCAATCAGTAGGATGCCACTTTGATGCTCGCAAACGTCAGCTACTACCTCAGGGGTACGGCCAGTGTTTGTTTTGACAAGCATAAGGAGAAGCTGACTACTTCGGCTGCATGTTAACAAAAAAACTAGAGCCTTTTTCCGAAAGGCTACCGCGCGTTAACGAGCTGCCCAGGAAGAACTCTCGTGCCATGCACAAACCTCGATGGAGCCTTACGTCGTGTACAAACAAGGCGTCTTAGTCTTGTGTGTACAAGTGGGGCAACAATTTGGTTTCGACAGCCATCACCCAGACACCCATTATCATTCTGAATATCTTGTGACCCTGAGTGCTCCAGCACGCCGTCTTGGGCTTTGAGAAAAGCTGCCATACACCGGACTATACCGCATGCGCCGCCCAGTGACCGATATCACGTATGAAATCAAACAGTTGTTTTTATCCTAGCCGACTCAACCCCTTACCGACATTGTTAGCTTTGTCCGTCTGAAGCCTTATCGTTCACCAGACTCATCTAATGCATGTGTACATTACCCACTCCCACTGCTATCTTCCTCCGGATGCCCCGAGTTGTCGCTTTCGCCGCCGGAGGGTAATTTGAAAGAAATTTATGTAGCGTGAGGCGAAAAAAACGAACACTGGAAAGAATAGACTGTGTTCTTTCCTGTGTTCCTTTTTTAGATGCGGAGCATCTAATACTCGAGGCTTGTAGTGCGGCGCCGTCCGCAAGCTTCCTCCTCCTTCTTTCACCATCTGTGCATCCCTTCCTCTTCTACACACCGCGCGCGCTTCAATCCTCCACCATCTGTGCACCCTTCCTCCTCTACACACCGCGTGCGCTTCTCCTCTTCACGAACATTCGCTAGCTGTATAATGTAGCGCGCATGCGCCGTCACGCTTCGAGAACATCGGCAGCTGACGCGCGCGCATGCGCCGTCGCGCTTCGAGAACATTGGCAGCTGACGCGCGCGCATGCGCCGTTGCGCTTCTCCCCCTTCTCGAACATTCGACAGCTGAAAGTGCATGCGCCGTCGCGCTGTATATATACTCAAGGTCGGCGCTCGCTCGCTCAGTTGCCGCTCGTCAGTTGGTTTGTACGGCGCGTCGACGTTCAAGGTCGCGGTGAAATAAATTCCAACGAATCCACAAACACAATGATCGACGTCCCCTCGACCAGCGCCGCCCTTTCGCATACGTGTGTACGTGTTCACTCATTTAACACCCCCTCCTACAACCACGTTAACCAATTTAGCCATCGACCCAAGTAAGTCGCAATTTAACACCCCATTTCACAACCACGTTAACCAATTTAGCCATCGACCCAAGTAAGTCGCACTTTACACCCCGTTAACCAATTATATGCTCCGCATCCTCTTCAGCGTTCCCCCGAGGGAAGCTGCGGGCAATTTTTCGCCTCGCGCTGCATAAATTTCTTTCAATTGTTTCACCAACAAGCCCACATCGCCACTCTTGCCGGAGGGTAATGTTATGTGCCGCTTACAGAGGACGAAAAAGTGAAGGGCTAGGTGTTATCAGCCACTGGATTGTTTTTACCCTGATTACTCTGGCTGCGCAGATATGTGAATAAAGCCTTTTTTGTCGTCTCCCTGTAAGAAATGTCAAAGCTGATGGTGTGGGACAGATAAACTTTTAGCAACTAGATGGATGCTCGCGTACACGTTAGACCATAAACTTAATATCTTGACTGTGTGATGCAAGAAATTCAACGACTAAATGCAAATGAAAAACAGTTTTAATCATTGAACTTCCGCAAAGGGCTTCAAATTCAGCGCATTATATAGATACTGTGTGAAGTTCGCCAGAGCCCATTGAAGACACGATAGTTTGTGGTTGAGATGTGTATTCATTTCCGCTTGCTTCCCTAATGCTTTGTATAAGGCAAGTTGCTGTTGTACTACATAAAACCCTTTTCGCGCCAAAGTGGACAGTAAAGGAATCCGGAGAAGAAAAGAAGAGACAAAGGGACGAGTGACGAGTGCTAGTTAGCGACTGCTCTGTGCGGCGACTTTCTTCATCTTTCTTTTTGCACTAAAAAACGTCACCCGTTAATTCTTTAGGGCTCAATCCCGCTACATGACGTTACGTTATTCGGGCTTACTACAAAATACATCGCTAGACAGACCAAAATTGCTAAAAAGGGATCATAAAGCAGACCTTCAAGCATGAGAATTATTTTTACGACGCAGGAAAAGACGACACTCCTGCGATTCGAGTCGCGATCAATTGTACACAATGCGTTCTCGGTGCAATGGTCGAAGTCAAACTGTCTGAAACCAGAAGAATGTTCAGGCGCATGCAGCTGAGTACTGTGGACGATTACACTACAAGACGGGAACGTAAAGCTGGTTAAGGTTCAAGTTATGTCTAGTTGCTTCATGCTTGCAGCACAAGAAAGTCGACTAACGACTGATTTTGGCTTTGCACAACAGATATGCCATGTAGGATGACTGCCAGTTGGGCGTGTTGGTAAATGTTCATGATGTTTTTTGCGCTTGTTTCATCATGAGATATGCCATGGCAGTCCAGAATAAGTGATGTGTGAATAGCGAGTTCCAGAATCGAAGGGGCTGCCAATTGAATAGCGATGATGTTGAATTCAACACGAACACAAATCAGATGGTATTCGCATAGCTTTTAGGAGCGAAAATATTTAGGCTAGCACAATGTCCATCGACGCTGCGTCGTCATAGCTTCCCGTTGGACCAACACAGGTGTTTCGTATACTGTATTGTGATATCATGCATATGGTTTAAAGTAGCCCGTATTTTGTTAATGCATTTGCATCTGTCGTGAACTTACTTACAGCGCAACACCAGAAAAATACAGGACAGGGAAGGAGTAAAAGAGAAAGAAAAGACGGCGCGGTATTTTCTTTCTCTTTTACTCTTTCCCTGTCCTGTATTTTTTCTGGTGTTGTGCTGTAAGTTCACGATGGATCCTAACCAACTGGCATGACTTACCGTCTTTATATTTGCATCTGTCCGTCTTTCCGTTCATTTCTTCGTCGGCCGACCACAGTAAATCGCAAAGTGTGCTCGGCTAACGTCTGTGCTCATGCAGACGTGGCCGGTCATAGTGGAACACGATATACGCCTCTTCCTTTTTGCATGAATGAGCACGCTGGGAACGGAGATGTGACAGAAACAAAGCGAAGGCGCTGTAAAGTCTAATAAAAGGTACGACCGACGTACGTTGGTGCGCCCTGGCAGCCACCTGGCACCATGCAGGGGTAAAGACGTTTGCAGGGAGGAGCGGACGAGCATATGTGAAAATTCTTTTGCTTCCAAACAACGCTGCGACGCAGGATTGGTTCGCACAGCCTTAACTCGGTGTTCAACTTTTGCTCGCCCACGAAAAACGGCAACCTTTTAACGGGGAACACGCTTCACGCTTTGCGTTTCCCTCTGGTCAGACAGTGCTGTTCAACAACCGTTATGTGCTACAAGTAAGCTACCTTACCCTAAGTTCAGCGTCAACTCAGCACTATCGTCTGTTTGTCACACTCTTTTGTAATTACACGCTCAACGTTAACCGCTACAGCTACGCTACTAGCACCTATGACAATAACGGCTTGTTCAATCATTCATCATGAACGTAAGTCGTAGGCATACAGATGTACCACGAAGCGTCCGCATGATATATCGACGTAAAACGGTGCCATAGCTGCCGAATTCCATTTGACAATTTGTAAATTTGTTATATTATTGTACAATAAGCAATTCCGTAAGGACACGTCTTAGTTTCGTATTATACTGATTTCATAAGAGGGAGGAATAAACTATGTTTTAAACACAAGAGCGCTACATGCCGGGGGCCACCACACCACGAATATGACGTTTTAAAATATTTATACAACATAATGCAAAGAAAAAAACCACAGCCTGTCTATGCAGTGCATGGTTATGAGTGGGGCGAAATGCCCATCAGTCTGTCCGCACGTCCATCTGTGCGACTGTCCGTGCATCCAACCATCCGTCCGTCTGTGCATTCCTGCGTCCATCCATCTGTCCGTGCACCCGTCCGCCTGTCTATCCGTCCGAGCATCCATCTGTAACTCCGTCCGTGCGTCTATCCATGCGTCTGTGCGTCTAGTGAGCACTCCAATTGCCACGATCTCGAATATTTTCATCATATATTCCTGTATAGTCCTGTACTTTGCCTAGCCGAAAGAAAATAAAATGATTGATTGATTGATTTATTGATTGATATATTCATCAAACATATGTACCACCGACCAACGGACATTCCAAGGACTTAACAAGAGGTGGCACAGACGGACTAGAGGAGCGGCATGCGCGCACTCTCTCGCGGCCTACGCTTCTGGTATAGTTACCACATTTCACGGCCGCTAGTTCATGACACTGTGGCTCGATCCTCGCTAAACGTGTGTTTACAAAAAGGGGGTAACAATTTATAGTACTTGTTACTCAACTATGGTAGAACTTAAAGCCATCCATCACAATATGGACGTGATAACTATCCATCGAGCATCGCTAAACGTTGCTAAAACGAAGAAGGTTACGCCCAGTGGCTTTAACGTGGAGACCTGTTCTGGTCAGATAGTGCTCAGAGTGCGTCCTTCTGTTACTAGTTGTTTTTTTTAGTAAGCATAAAATTCTAGGCAAATTTAGTGGAAATTAAGTCACCGATACTCGTCTTTGTAGGTTATTTACCAGAAAAAACTTTTTTTTGGTTTTTGATTAACGTGCGTGCGTTTCTTCCTCAATTCAAAAGAGTCACGGGTGCCGCTCCTCTAGTGCGTCCCTGGAGGTGGCTACACACTACTACGACGACTACTACTACATACAACGCGTTGGCATGACCCACGGATTAAAGAGCTTTGCTCCTTAAAAACTGTATGCAATGGCTTTGCCGCGGGGTGTCGAACAAGCGACCTTTCGAACAGCCGCGCGCGGCGCTAACCACTAAGCCACATTGGGGATGGAGACAGTGGCGCTACAGGCAAGCCACCATATACACCATTTACCATTTGGTGATTCACAGAGTTCTGCAGATTCCGCGCGGCTTCGTCATCAGTAGCGAGATGGCGCTACAAGTTCTCGTTGGGCCCGTTCTAAAGGTCGTAGCCTCTCGCATTTCGAAGAGCGCCGCCTCCACGTAGCGTCGTATGTCCTCGGCGCGTGGTTGTCAGACTCGTATTTCGAGAGAGCAAGAAGGTCCCTTCACTCGCTGCCGCGGCCACACTTACGGAAGAAACGCGCTGGCCACACTCGAAGGAGTAAGGATTGTGAGAGCTGTTTACGCTTGCCCTGCATGTGTATACTTGTGCGTTCGTTTCGTGAGCCTTTCTTTCTCTTTATACAGTGCGCTTCACGTGTCGAGCAGCGACAGCTGTTAGTTGCCGCTCCTTCTGTGAAGGCGGATTTCGTGCGTGCTTTCTGCTTGAGGTGGGCGTTGCAAGTCTCGAGCTTCTCTTGCACGCCGTTCTTCAGATGACTGAAACTTGCTTCTTCAGCATTCATTTCTTCCACCTTGTGGCGAAAATATGCACAATAAACGCTCAACTATAGTTGAGCGTTTATTGTGCATAAATAAAAAATGTACATCAATGCACAGTGCGAACAATGTCTATTCACTGAGGTATACCTCAGTGAAGAGACATTGTTTCACCGTCGTGTTTTATGGATTCTTAGAAAGGGGGATCAGAAACCCTTTTTTACCATTAAAAGAACCAGTTCCAAATAAGCCCCACCATATAAACTAAGCCTTAACGAAATTGCTCAAGACTCGATTTCATTGATTGATTTGTGGAGTTTAGCGCCCCAAAATCACCATAGATAAAGAGAGACGCATTAGTGAAGGGTTCAGGAAATTTTTACCAACAGGGCTTCTTTAAATGAGCCGTGAAATACTTTTTGAGCATGGTCAGAAAACGCTGCTGATGCATGTAGAGGCTCCCGACAACACTCCAGCGAAATATATTAGCATAGCACGCGGCTTCCGAATCACAATCAACCATCAAAGTCAGCTAAAAATTGCTTTCTCTTCTCTCAACAAATCACGGAAGACTCTCGAAAATCACTGGTATAAAGCGCATCTATCAGCCGTTAGCTGAATTCAACACGGCGTGCTTGGTAACTACAGAGAGCACCGGGAGAGGCCATGACTTGTCCACGCGTGCTCGTGCGATCACACTGAATAAGCAACGTATTCAAAGAGAAAAAAAACAAGAAAAGTGTTCAAGGTCACGAACCACGCGTGACGTTTTTCATTGTCCCCTCCTTCTCTCTCTGCTTAACTTCCAGTGCTTTCGTCGGGACTAGAGAAGAGAAAATTCTATTGCAGCGTGCGACAAGACTAGAGAAGAGAGAATGCAATTGCAGCATGCGACAAATCTTTGTAACTCCACTTACACTGTACAGATGGGTGGATGAATGACCTTTCTTAAGCAGGTTTGGGGCCACTGCCACGTCGGAATAGAAAGTCTAAGTCTCTCTGTGGCGTCGCGGGCCCGGTAGATTTCCCATAGCTGTTGTTCGAGACCGAAGCTGGCAATAGCACCCTCGCGATTGGACAGCGTGATGACTTCCCCAAAGCGTAACGCGGGGCACCGCCAGAGCATATGTTCCAAGGTAGCTCTATCACGGCAGAAGGAACATGTACTAATTGGCTGTATTTCGGGATGTATTTTGTTCAGTAGCGCGAGATTAGGGTATGCCCTGACATGAAGAATCCCGAGTGTCAGAGCCTGAGCTCTGCCTAATTTTCTGTGTTAGGGGGGGGGGGGGTGCTTATTGGCTCCGCGCCAGGTAAAAATATTTTGTCAGTTTATTATACGAGATGGAGGGGGTCATAGTTCTTCCCGACATCAGCGCCATGCCCCCAGATAGCTACGAGGTTTGCTAGTCCTCGCGCAGCTATGTGGCCTTACTCGTTCAGATTGGGCGGGGCTCCCTCAT
Organism: Rhipicephalus microplus; assembly: GCF_043290135.1. Lineage (NCBI taxonomy): Eukaryota > Metazoa > Arthropoda > Arachnida > Ixodida > Ixodidae > Rhipicephalus > Rhipicephalus microplus. The sequence continues at coordinate 128,355,251 of NC_134702.1, forward strand.
GCGTACCATATAAGCTGGAAACCAAACGAGTGTGTGTGGCTCAATGTTTTTGTTCCGAAGAATTTGCAAAGCTGGTTCCGATATTGTTCCTTGACAAATTCTCAGAACGGTGATCTCGAGTCGCTGTAAATTTTGAACCTCCTGTTATCCAGCTAGGCCAATGCAATCGCCACTTGCTGTGCTATTTAAGCCACCGTCGTCTAGACCATTGTCGAGTTGGTGATACTGCCCTCGTGGTTGATGGTCACTGCTGCATAAGCCTTCCCCTCGGTATATCGGGCCGCATCGACGAGAAAGCAGTCCCCGGAATGTTCTTGAGCCCTTTGTAGACAAGACTTTGCCCTGGCTCGCCTTCTACCCTTGTTGTGCTCGGGCTGGACTTTTCGCAGGATGGGCACAACGGTGATTAGTTCTAGTCGTTGACGAGGAATGCTGCAAAAGTGAGACTTGCTTTCAATTGGTGGAATCTATAGCTCCCGCAGGATCTTTCTACTTGAACGCGTGGTGTACGGCCTGGCGAATAGCGCCCTCTCCTGTGCCTATACAATTTCTTCCAGTGTGTTGTGCATGCCGAGATGAAGCAGTCTATTCATGCTTGTGTACATGGAAAGCCCAAGTGCTCTCCTAAAAGTTTTGTGCCATTGAATTTGTTAGGCAAATAATTCTTCCAGTGAATTCATTCCATGGTTACTTCAAAAAGTGTTTCAGGGACCCTTTAACTTGCTTTCAAACTTGAGCACACGGGCCTACAGCATTTTTGCCGCCATTGAAAATGCAGCAGCCGCAGCCGGGGTTCTATCCCGCAATCTGTGGATCAGCAGCTGAGTACTTTAGCCACCAGACCGCCACGGCGAGGATCGCTGAAGCGTTCTAGAATATTTAATTTAATACAAACATACATAATTTTCAACAAATGAACAGTAGGAATACTTGGAACCGATGAAAACTTCCGCACCTATGTAAACTGAGGCACCGTTGTTAATCAGCAACAGCTACTGCATCAAGGTGGGAGTTAGCGGACAGCTTTTTAAACAGAAGCTAAAATACAATACTAATTAGTATTCATGAATGCGCATCTTGATAAATATCAAGAGTAAGATGATGACTCTGTTGATTAGTTGACAGTGTAATGCAGATTTAGGCAGGAACGCCTTCATGATGTACTCATTATAGCACAGATAGTCTCGTAAAACTTCGAGCTGCATGCGCTTTAGTTATTTGATGATAAAAACAAGATTTACCCCTCTATCTTTCGACTTGCCGTTGCCTAATTTTTTTCTTACCTGGGCTTAATATTAAAAAAAATACTCGTCGTTTCTAGTGAGGACAGTTAGATTGAAGAACTGTAGGTAAAAGAAGGCGATTCCATGCGTCAATCTAAGCTTTTTAATTGTTTGCCAACTTCTTCAGTAAACAAGCGAAACGAGGAAGCGAAATTTGGGAATGGGAGGACAAAACAAATATTTTATTGCTGCCCCTTTGCATCTCTGTTGAGTGCCACAACCATGTGCTGTACGCAGGGGTATCTATCTTTTAAAGGGCCACTCACTAGGTTTGACAATTTCCGAGCTGACAAGCGCAAAGCGTAGATGAGGCGTTCATGATCTCGTTTGCCAAAGTTTGCAACGCTACACGCCAGGAAAACAGGTCAATTTTCAAAATGAGCGCTGCTTTCCCGTCCTTTTGCGGCACGCGCCCAGAGAATGAGGGCATGACGTGCACGTATGAAGGACCCTACGTACACGGCATTGCAGTGACGTTGCCCATTACGTAGGCAATTGTGCTCTAAAGTTATCAACAGTATACCACGTGGCATAGCTTAAACCATGGTGTTAGATATGGCTTAAACTATTTAACACGGCATGCTTGTCTATATATGTGATTTGTTGCTTGATTAGCTAAATAAAACTTGAAATAAATAATGAGCGCAATGTAATATGTGCATGTCTTTTTTTAAATTTTTTCCCATGAGTTGGAACGAGATGCGGGGCTAATGTGCCAGCGTTTCGCATGCGATCGCGTCCCGTGGTCAGCGCTTAGAGTAGACGACAGTGGTGGAACGCTCCTACGCATTCACGAAGTCATTTTGCTCATCTATTCCACCTCGTCTAAACCAGCGTCTCCAAGCTATCCCGCCGAATCACGCAGTACAGCTCAAAACAACGCTGGCCAAATGAAATAAATGAATAATTAAATGTAAATGCACGAGGGTTCCGCTTGTTCGGGCACGTCAAGCGCACGTGACCTCTAAGTCGAATGCCGGACAGTGTAGGGAAGAGATTTGGCTTCCGAAGGCTACGTGGAGGAGCAGCGAGGTTTTGAGCTCGCCTACTATCATCCTCGTTTCACGCCGCTTAAAAAAAAGAAAACAGTTTTTTAGCTCGTATTGAACCGATTCGAAAAATTGTTGCGGCAAAATTTTCCTCATCGGACAACTAACAACTTTCATAATCTAACAAAACTTTCGTTTGAGGCCTGGTGAGTGGCCCTTTAAGGCATAAAACACTCCTTTTATTTTGTGAAAAGGTGAGAGCTGGCATGTTCAGGAATTTAATCTTCGTTCGTTAGATTGCTGAAGCTTCGATATGTGGAGAACAGAAGGTTGTATCGTACAATGTCTATTGCTGTAAACTGAACTTCCATTTTCGGGCCACAAGTTTGGCCATGTAAAGAGTTTCATTGTTGACAAGCCGCCTGCTGCTTTTGTCCACCTCAAGACCTGATTTTAAATGTAGCGTTACGTTTCGTGGCAGACTGAACCTTGCGTATGTTAAGTACTCGCCTGCTAAATAGTCAACTGTTCATTTCTTAACCAGCCAAAAAAAAACATTGAAAACAGCGTTACGTTGGAGAAGGCTCTAGGTAACAGAAACATATAATATAGGTTTATAGAAGGGGCGTAGGCAGAATAGTTCTCGAAGGCGGGGAGCATAGGCTTGTTGTTTTTTAGACCACTGACGCATGGTGTTGTGAATACCGAGAAAAATAAAAAGCTACATAACTTTGAAAGGGCCAAATAAATTCAAATAGCAGGCCGCCTTGTTCCCAAAGGAAAGTTTCACTTTGTGATTTTCAGGTATTATGCTCCTGGGACATTATCGAAGGCGAGCTACGATTACTGACGCACCACTGTGCTCAGCTTTCATGTTATTTTGATTGTCAGAAAGTGTATCAGAACTGTTTAAATCTGCTAAAAAGAACCAAATACAACTAATCGAAGTGGACGATTGGACCAGTTAGTGATACTTGATCTAACAATGCTGACCTAAGTATTTTCGTGAGCACACCTTCGGTAGCCCTCCTAGATAAAGAGATTTATTATCTGGAAAATGGCGCATGTGTATATTGACTCTGATATCATGCCTCGTGCTTCCGGTGTATGAAGTAGGTTGTTTGTTCAAACGCCAACTTTCCTTTCTTTTTACTTTTTTTCTTGCGGTCATATTCACCTTTTCATAAACGCCTCCCTGGGCGCCACCATAGCCCTTCTTGGGCTGGGCAAATTGGCGCGTCCCCTCGAAAATGGACTGACAACGCTGCACCCTTAGCCTTTGTACTTCCGCGCACAGCCCATCATGACAGTGTTCTTTTCCTTCCCGTGAAAAGGTGTATATAAATGCACTGTGGAATAAATGAACCTTCAGTTGTCAGTCTGCGTTTCCCCTTGTCTTTTTCCCGTCCATGTTTTCTACCGCGTAGTATTCTTAGACAGTAGAGAGTTTTGGTACTGCGTACGTGCGTACGTAAGGACGCAATGTTCTGCGTAGTGCACATGCGCAGACCGCAACGCGCACGTATCTCGTTACGTACGCAGCCGCTACGCACGCACGCATGAGATGCGTGCGTGCGTACGTATGAGGTGATCGCGCCGCTCTCGAACAAGTTCGCGAGAGCGCGAGACTTCGTTTTGCAAAATGGCGGCATCGAAGGCATGCACCGACCGGCTCTGTGGCTTAAAATATGGCCATAATCTGGCTATAACACTTGGATTGGCTCACATTAGCTGTCAACAACACGTACTTCTATTGTGATCTACCAAATGACGCAACACGCTTCACGCTCGTTACGTACGCGGGTACTACGGCGTACTAAAAGCCGATTAGTGGCAAAGGACGCCACGTAACGCAAGGCGCTTGCGTGATGCGTACGTAGCACCATTCCGCAGTACTAAAACTCTCTAGTGTCTCCTCAAAAAATTATGCCTGAAACGTGAGCCGCGAATGCGCCGCCCTACCCTCGAATTTTATTCTCCCCCTCCTGTATGGAGGCGAACGCTTTTGACGGCCACCCCTTGTGAACGCAGCACTGCTCTCACAGTTGCCTTCGAGCAGCTGTGATGTCAAGTGACAGAGCGGTGAGGTAATGTCACGTGACTGGAGGTGAGTGGTTCCACGCGGCAGATGGTCGCAACACGTGGCAGGAGGCATGGCCTCCGAGATTTTGTGCTGGCCGGTAGCTCCCAATTGGAAACAGAGTGACGTTCCAGACATAGTTTTTCTATGAGGCGTTAACTTATATCATGTACCGAATACGGCGATCGCTTCTCTATCATATACTTTTTTTCTGCCCTAATCAGCAGGTGGATACTGCCACGTTCCATTTCCCAAGTTTTTGTTATCATCCCAGAACACCACACAATTCTCAGCGCAAACCGCGCCTGCAGTTTTCTAGAAGGTTCCGGACTGTAGTAGATCATTTCGATAAGATCACGCCCACTGTGCGAACGGTACAGATTGTTCTGGAACCTACGCCACCACCAGCGATAACGCTAGAACATTCGACGGCAAGGGTATAAATGCCGACGCGCTTCGCCGCTTGTCAGTTGTTGATCGAAGGCCGACGCAGCGTTCACCGCTATCAGTCCGAGACTGCTATCTGTGCAAGACTGCTGCTGTAATTAGACTTTCCCTTTACCGGGCACAGGTTCGCCCAAATAAACAGTTAAATCCCAACACGAAGTTTTCTGTCTTTGGCCACGTCACGACCCCGTGACATCTGGTGGAGGTGCTGCTTCGTTCATGTACCGGACGCCCCCGTCAAGCCGTGAACCCAGCCCCCTTCGCGGAGAAGACACCGACGCCAACCAAGAGCAGCGAACGAGCCGCCGACAGCAAGGTCTCCCGCCGGAGTACGGCCTGCTACAAGACAAGGCGCGGAAGACCAAGACCATGACCTCGACTGCAGCGACAATGACAACCGGAGCGTCCCAGCCTGCGATCGTCATTCATCAACCCAGGGAACCACCAACGTTCCATGGCTCATCGTTTGAAGACCCGGAAACCTGGCTAGAAACATACGACCGTGTGGCCGCCCTTAACCACTGGGACAACGAAGAAAAGCTCCGTCGTGTGTACTTCTACCTGGAAGACACCGCAAGGACCTGGCTAGAGAATCGGGAGTCCACGCTCCGAACGTGGGATGTCTTCTGCGGCGCATTTCTTCAAACGTTCGCAAGCGTCGCTCGCAAAGAGAGGGCTGCTGCTCTACTCGAGACCCGGGTTCAGCTACCAAACGAAAAGGTTGGAATTTTCACAGAGGAGATGACCCACCTATTCCGTCACGCTGACCCAGACATGCCTGAGGAAAAGAAAGTTCGTTTCCTCATGCGAGGGGTCAAACAGGAGCTCTTCGCGGGACTAATGAGGAATCCACCGAACACCATCCAAGAATTTGTATCCGAGGTGACCACCATCGAAAAAACGCTGGACATGCACACCAGACAGTATAATCGTCGCCTGACTCCAGAATGCGCTGCTGCTCAAGCCAGTGACTCCGACGACCTGCGTGAAACGATCCGAGCGATCGTGCGGGAAGAGCTGCGCAAACTGTTGCCTTCGGCGCAGCCTCAAGTGGATTCGATCGCAGACATTGTGCGAGAAGAAGTCCGGCAATCGCTTCGAATTCCCGAAACACCGCCGCCCGAGCCAGAAACTATGAGCTACGCCGCTGCAGTGCACCACAACGCTCCTCCCCGTCCACGCCAAAACGACGCCCCGTCACACTTCCGTCGCCAGACGCCACGGCCGCCACCACCCCAACCGACGTTCTACCGTTCCCCAGCGGGCCAGCGCAGTGCACCGAGAAAAACGGACGTTTGGCGTGCACCTGACAACCGCCCGCTCTTCTACCACTGCGGTGAGGCCGGGCACACATACCGCCGTTGCCAGTACCGACAGATGGGACTGCGTGGCTTCGCCGTCAATGCACCGCGTCCGCAGCCAGGAGATCGGCCACGTGACATCGCCGACTACCTGGCAGGAACTCAATGGACACCACGAAGTCCTTCCCGTTCGCCGTCGCCCAGCCGCCGCAAGTCACCGCACCCCCGGCAGTACTCTGGCCCAACGCGGGGCCGGTCTCCTAGCCCGTATCTGGGAAACTAAGGGCAGCAACCGATGGAGGTGCGGTTGCTGTGCGACGAACTACCGAAGATCCTCCGACGACGACGCCGACGCGACGGAGCTTTTTGAACACAACCCCAACCAGGAAAAGCCCTGAAGGCAAAAGCTCACTTACCGAAAGTGGCCAGACGACGCAACATGGAAGCAGCAGAACAAGCCGACGAAGCCGTGACCCGACGCCACGCCCTAACTGTAATGCGAGACGGCGAACTAGCGAGCTCGACGTTTTTATCGACGGCCACAGTGTGACTGCTCTCGTCGATACTGGAGCCGACTATTCTGTCATCAGTGGGTCGTTCGCCGCGAAGTTAAAGAAAGTTAGGACAGCTTGGAAAGGCCCTGAAATCCGCACAGCCGGAGGTCATCTCGTAACGCCTGCAGGAATCTGCACAGCGAGAGTCACCATTAACGCCCGTATTTATCCTACAGACTTCGTAGTCCTACAGCGTTGCTCGAGAGATGTCATCCTTGGAATGGACTTCTTATGCCTCCATGGTGCTGTCATCAACCTAAAAACAAGGTCGATAACGTTATCCACAGAAGAAGCACTACCACCACGAACGCCGTCAGGACACCATGCCTTGAATGTGCTGGAAGAACAAGTCACCATTCCGCCTCGCGCAAGCGTCATTATTGCAGTCGGCGCTCCTAAATCACCTGGCTTGGAAGGCGTCGTTGAAGGCAGTCAGCATCTGTTGGTCACCCGAAATATTTGCGTCGCAAGAGGAATTGCAGAGCTGCGGGGAGGCAAAGCAACGGTTATGCCCACGAATTTCAGCAATGAGTACAAACATGTGAACAAAGGAACAACGGTCGCATACATCGAAGAAATTGTCGAAGCCACCAGTGCTTTCAGCCTCGCCGATTCTGCGGAACCTGCTCAGAGGAACCAAGCCACTCCCACAGCTTTCGACGTCAATCCCAGACTTCCTAACGATAAGCAAGAACAGCTCAAGGCCCTGCTCCTGCAATACGAAGATTGCTTTTCGTCGTCATCGAAAATTCGGCAGACCCCAATCACGAAACATCGAATCATAACCGAAGAAAATGTCAGACCACTCCGTCAGAGTCCGTACTGGGTTTCGACACGAGAACATGAGGCAATGAAGAGACAAGTTGATGAAATGCTGCGAGATGACATTATCCAGCCGTCCAAGAGTCCGTGGGCATCCCCCGTGGTGTTAGTGAAGAAAAAGGATGGGACCCTACGTTTCTGCGTCGATTATCGCCGCCTGAACAAAATCACAAGAAAGGACGTGTATCCTCTCCCACGAATAGACGACGCCCTTGATCGGCTCTATAACGCCAAGTACTTCTCGTCAATGGACCTCAAGACTGGCTATTGGCAAATCGAAGTCGACGAAAGAGACCGAGAGAAGACGGCGTTTATAACACCGGATGGCCTCTTCGAGTTTAAGGTGATGCCCTTCGGCCTTTGCTCCGCGCCTGCAACTTTTTAACGCGTTATGGATACAGTACTGGCAGGATTGAAGTGGCAGACTTGCCTTGTGTACTTGGACGACGTCGTCGTGTTTTTCTCGAGTTTCGACGAGCATCTTCGGCGTCTTGAAGCTGTACTTCAAGCCATCAAGACGTCCGGACTCACACTGAAGCCAGAAAAGTGCAGATTTGCGTATGAGGAGCTCTTGTTTCTTGGGCACGTTATCAGCAAGTCTGAAGTTCGTCCCGATCCACGAAAAACAGCCACCATCGCCGATTTCCCGCCGCCCACTGACAAGAAGGCCGTGCGCCGATTTCTGGGCTTGTGCGCCTATCATAGGCGGTTCGTGAAAAACTTCGCCCGCATCGCCGATCCTCTCACTAACCTTACCAAGGCCGACTCGGAGTTCAAGTGGGAAACGCCACAGGAACACGCTTTCCAGGAGCTTAAACATCGCCTCCAGACGCCTCCGTTACTTGCCCTTTTCGACGAATTCGCCGAGACAGAAATACATACTGACGCAAGCAGCGTAGGTCTTGGCGCCGTTCTTGTGCAGAGGGCTGACGGACTTGAAAGGGTTATTAGTTACGCCAGCCGATCGCTATCCAAAGCAGAAGCAAATTATTCCACAACAGAAAAGGAGTGCCTCGCCATCATCTGGTCTACGTCGAAATTTCGCCCCTACCTCTACGGCAGGCCCTTCAAAGTTGTGAGTGACCACCACGCCTTGTGTTGGCTAGCCACCTTGAAGGACCCCTCAGGTCGCCTCGCACGTTGGAGCCTGAGACTTCAAGAATATGACATTACTGTCATTTACGAGTCCGGCAAAAAACACTCCGACGCTGACTGTCTCTCTCGTGCGCCTGTCGACCAACCGCTTCCCGACGACTCGGATGACGACTACTTCTTGGGAACGATAACTACCGACGACTTCGCTGAACGACAGCGGGCCGACCCGGAACTTAAAGCCCTAATAAAATACCTCGAAGGCAGGACCACCGAAGTCCCGAAGGTATTCAAGCGCGCACTTGCGTCGTTCTTTCTGTGAAACGGTCTTCTACAAAAGAAAAACTTTTCACCGCTTCGAGCTAAGTACCTCCTTGTGGTGCCTTCAGCTCTGCGACCAGAACTCCTGCAGGCCCTGCACGACGATCCGACGGCAGGGCACCTCGCTGTTTCCCGCACGCTCGCGAGGATACAAGAAAGGTACTACTGGCCACGTCTTACCACCGACGTCACTCGTTATGTGAGGACATGCCGGGACTGTCAGCGACGCAAGACACCGCCGACAAGGCCAGCGGGACTTCTGCAGCCAATTGATCCACCTTGCCGACCTTTTCAGCAGATTGGTATGGAACTACTGGGGCCGTTCCCGACGTCGGCTTTCGGAAACAAGTGGATCGTGGTAGCTACCGACTACCTCACCCGCTACGCCGAGACAAAAGCCCTGCCAAAAGGCAGTGAATCCGAGGTAGCTAAGTTTTTCGTCGAAAATATCGTCCTACGTCACGGCGCCCCGGAGGTCCTTATCACCGACAGAGGAACGGCATTCACTGCCGACTTAACTCAAGCGATCTTGGCATACAGCCAAACAAACCACCGCCGGACGACAGCGTACCACCCACAGACCAACGGCCTCAGCGAGCGGCTTAACAAGACGATCGCCGACATGCTGTCAATGTACGTCGATGTCGAACACAAGACGTGGGACACCATTCTTCCGTATGTGACCTTCGCATACAACACGGCAGTGGAGGAGACGACGCAGATATCTCCATACAAATTGGTCTACGGAAGGAGCCCGGCAACGACGCTCGATGCCATGTTACCCAACGTCACCGACGAAGAAAACCTCGATGGGAGCGAGTACCTTCAGCGCGCCGAAGAAGCCGGACACTTTGCGCGTCTTCGTATCAAGAATCAACAGACGACCGACAGCCACCGTTACAACCTTCGACGACGCTTCGTGGAATACCAGCCCTGTGAACGTGTTTGGGTGTGGACGCCGATACGCCGACGTGGACTAAGTGAGAAGCTTTTGCGACGGTACTTCGGACCGTACAAGGTGGTTCGACGTCTCGGTCCACTTGATTACGAGGTTGTCCCCGACGGCATCACGAACTCTCAACGACGCCGATGGCGACCTGAAGTCGTCCATGTCGCGCGCCTCAAGCCGTTTTATGCACGTTAACAAACTGAAACAGTGTTTTTTTGTATTATTGTTGTATCGTAATTTATTCATTGTACTTTCTTGCATTATTATTGTACTTTCATCTTTAGTTAAAGCATCGGGACGATGCCTTTTTTGAGAGGGGGGCAATGCCACGTTCCATTTCCCAAGTTTTTGTTATCATCCCAGAACACCACACAGTTCTCAGCGCAAACCGCGCCTGCAGTTTTCTAGAAGGTTCCGGACTGTAGTAGATCATTTCGATAAGATCACGCCCACTGTGCGAACGGTACAGATTGTTCTGGAACCTACGCCACCGCCAGCGATAACGCTAGAACATTCGACGGCAAGGGTATGAATGCCGACGCGCTTCGCCGCTTGTCAGTTGTTGATCGAAGGCCGACGCTGCGTTCGCCGCTATCAGTCCGAGACTGCTATCTGTGCAAGACTGCTGCTGTAATTAGACTTTCCCTTTACCGGGCACAGGTTCGCCCAAATAAACAGTTAAATCCCAACACGAAGTTTTCTGTCTTTGGCCACGTCACGACCCCGTGACAATACATTAGCTGGCCTTCATGTTCCCGAAACGCTGGCGACAAGGGTAGCACGGACGCTGGAAGAGCCTGTGCTGCGCAGGAACGTCTCGAAGGCAACACCACTTGAACAGAGCCAATTTCAACCAGAGCTACTAGACGGAGATGAATGCGTCGGGCCGGCGTGCCTCGAATTGTCCAGCACATTGCGGTCTAAACTTGACTTTAACGTTGATCCGTGCTATGACTTCTACCAGTACGTCTGCGGAAAGTTTGCACCCATGGATACCTTCAGTGAAGTAAGTACGTGCAAGTAGCTATAGTGACAGTTCTGCATGGTCAATACAGTAGATCACTTCCTTTATTTGACAATATACAAAAGAAAGTGACAAAATAACAGGATGATCATAATTGCCGGCAATCAACTTGCCGCCGCTTGGCACCAAAGCAGATGATCCACGGTGATTTGTTTTTAACTCATTTCTCGGCATCCCCTCACGACTACTGAACCTTCATACAAACGGCGAAAGGTTTCGTGTACAGTTTCAGACATGTCTTTTAAAAGTGAGGCCCACGAGACGGCTTTTCGCTCTCCCCTAGTAGAGAACCAAGTACTCCAAATCGTTAACCATTTTTTCTAAATGCAGTTTCAGACTTTGTTGTTTCCTGTCATCATAGTGTAGTACCAAATAAAAGATTACCAGTCCGTTCATATATCCCCTCGCTTGGTTTACTTCAGGCCTGTATTACAATGACTTTCCGCATCGTGCAAGCATTACTTGATAAGTTGTCAGGATATAACAGAACTGGGTGTTAGCTTATCTCTTTCGATAAAAAACTACGTTTCACTGTTGCTGTCACGTCCACCAGCTGAGCTGGCTCGCAGTTACAGTGTGGACCCAGATTTTTTCAATGAACGTACGACCCACAGTAGCTGACTTGGGAGAAAATTCATAGCGCATTGTTCAGGAACCATCAGTGCCGATATGTACTTTTGTCAGTTGACATGAACTTTTGTTTCTTCCCATCGTATGCACCTAGAATAAGGATTACAACTGAAGTATTTATGACTATGATTTTATGACTTTATGAAGACTTTATTACTACTATGAAGTCTTTAGTATAACATGGCTGTGGTGTTCCATAAGCTGATAGCTAAGAGCCAAATATAGCACGAACTTGTATATTGAGTATTCACTACCTTAGCGATAGCAACCTCATAACGATCACAACCGTGAATTTTTTAACCGAAACTCGCACGCTTGTGTCTCCCTACTAATGCTAGCGCCCATAATACTGGGGAAGCTGGCTCATTCCTTTATGACACCAAAATTTTGCCGTTTTGCGAGACAGGCCAAGTGCAAAAAAAAGCGCAGTCACACTTTTCTTGCGCTTCAGTGCTTTAAGGTCAGTATGAAAGTGCCAAATTTGTCGTAAAGTACCGTGGATTATTCGATCGAGTATAGCAGTTTCACAGAACGTTTCTTTACGGGAAAATTAGATGCACTACGTCTTATGCCAACCATATATTTTAACGCCTGCATTTATGGTGAGCACATTTTTTATTAACTGTTTTATGGTCTTGATGTACTCATAATGACTTTCCGATTTCTTTGCGGTCACTGACTGCAGCATCGGCGCTTCGGCTTATGGGTATGGCTTCCAGCGTTATGTTTGCATACAGGAGTGTTCTTTTGCTGAGCCCGCTTCATGGGTTCACTTACAGTGACCAGAGTTTTAGGCATATGATGATTACCCGTAGAGAGTTATTGAAAAAAAATGAAGTGATCGTTAGAGGCAACAATATTTTTGGTAGATTTATGCTTTGAACAGCTCACGTGTAAGTCAGTCCTAAGGATTTTGAATTTTGACAAGGCAATCAAAAGGTTAGGATTCAAAGGAATATGTGGATGCACAACGGTGCCATAAAACATTGGCTTGATATTTCGCGTTCGCTTCTGCTGCCTACTGTAATCTCTATGTTGATAAGTTCACGTCTTCTAACTCCTTCATGGTTCTTCTACACAGTAAAAATTTTTGCACCCAAAATGGTGTAAAAAGGGTGCTTTTACGAGAAAGCACCCTTTGCAACACCCTTTACCACCCATAAATGGTCGATTGAAAAAAAAGCACCCCTTTGTTTGGGTGCTTGCCTCAATAGCACCCTAAAATAGGCTCTAAGGGTGCTTTTGTGCCTGAGAAGGGTGTAGGTGCCGATACATCGGATGGAATATGCAGCATAAGAAGAACACATAATTATAATATTTGGGATTTTACGTTTCAAAAACCTCGATATGATTATGAGGGTCGTCGTAGTGGAAAGCTGCAGAGATTTTCACCATTTGGTGTTCTTTATTGAGCGCTCATATCGCACAGTGCAAAGGCTTCTACCTTTTCGCCTCCGCCTTAATTCGACTACCACGGCCGGCATCGAACCCGCGACCTTCGGATTGGCGGCCGAGCAGCGCAGCTACTGCACGAATATGTGGACCTTGCGTTAAATGACGGCCTAATTGACTTAGAATGTGTGAAGGTGCTCTCCGAATACAGCAGAATGTCAGCAGAAGCAAATCGCGTTTCATCTCTAATGGCAATTAACTGCAATCCATGTTACGAAAGCTTTCCTTAGCGTTGGTTATCAGCTGCATGTTTGCTATAGATTATATACACAAAAATAATGTTCGCCCGAGTATGGGTGTGTGTGCGTGTAAGCGCGATTGTGTGTACACCCGTGCATGTGTGCGTGCGCGTGTATGTGCGAGTCCGTGCTTGTGTTAAGCGTGCCTGTGCACATGTGTACGCCCATGCATGCGTGCGTTTACGGTCGCGTGTGTGTGTGGCCGTATGTGTGTATACGTGTATGTGTGTGCGCCTGTGAATAAGTATGCGTGTGTATCAGCCCGTGCGCCCTCGAATTTTGTGTGTGTGTGTGTGCGGGGGGGGGGAGGCACTGCTTCTTATTGTTTAAGGTCCCACACCTGTTCAGGCTGGGAGTCTATATGGGAGGTGGCTTAAGGAATGGCGGTTGTCAACGCACTGTACATGGACTTTTCAGTACATGGAAAACAGCTGCACATTTTCGTACCTGATCGTTGCTTACGAACTTGCTGTGGTAGCTGATTAGGTCCGCTGAGGTGCTTCTACGCTCGGAAACGTGGGTTATGATTAATTGCCACGGAAAGCTGTCACTGCACTTACGCACAACCATCGTTTATATTAACAACGTTTAACAAGAACGTGCCCTGCCTTGGTTACAGGTGCTTAGCTAGCTCATTGGGTAACCGTATGGAATTATGTGCTGATCATGTGGTCAGCAAAAAGTTTGTTATAACAACCTCGGCACGTTTCGTGGTGCGTGACAAGCCTTCTAAACATCCGCGACTGTGGATTAATTTGTTCCAGCTTCGACTACGCATTCAGTGTTTGCGGCACCATAAGCGGAAGTGCCAGACACAGACAATGCAAAAAGAAATTCCTCTGGAATAAGGTGTAGCGATGCTCTCGCGCTAATGCCACCGAGGACGAAATAATTATTGTTTCTGGCCATTCCATGGTGCACTTTGTTTTCCGCAAGTTTTGCTTCACTATTTTTCGCCCACTGCAATCGCATTCCGTCAAAATACTCAAGGAACCCGAGGCTGGTAAATAACCTGCGTTGCTGTGCGACTGGCTGGAAGGAGAGTTGCCATTTACAGGGAGTCATTCCGCGAAGAACGGCCGTCCGCCGTATGCGCCATAGCGTTTGCTCTTCGGCGCCGTCCTGGCGGGTTTCCCGCTCCTCCCCCCCCCTCCCCGCTCACCCCGGCCAGCGTTGCTCCCACAACGGCGGCGTAGATAAGCGAATAGTTGCGTCACCGAACACCTGCGTCGACAGCTGCGGCGCCGCCGCGGGGCTTTAGCCGCCGCCAGTGCCTCTTCCTTGTCTCTCTCAACGTCGCTCTCTCTGTCTCATCGTCTTTCAAATGCGTTGCGTTGGTCTGGGGTCTTGGTCGCTGTGTGTGTTCTAGCGAACAGGCGCATATTCAATGGTGGTCACGCATGACACCGTGTTCGAAGTGACGCTCGGATTAAGGAATATTCATGGAGTGGCGGACACGGACAACGTGGGCCTGTTAACGGTGAGTGTACTGTTTTCGTAAATAGTAATCATACAGCGCTAGCTGGGCGCCTGCAGCAGCTCTGCCGAAGTAGGCTGCCAGCCATTTACAACAGCATGCGTTCGCGGGCCTGTTGCAGATGCCCGACTAAACGTGTGACTTAACGAGTTCACACTGCTATGCACGATGTTGTGTAAGTACCTGCATCTCTCATACAGTGCGTGATGTGATCACTTAACAAGGGCGGGATTAGTTGCTGATCGCACATTGTCTATACACTGCACAAAGTGATTGATATTGTTTTAAGATGTGCTTTGGGCTACATCGTAATAACATTTCTATTAACACTCAAATGTGCAACGTGCTTCTGTAGGTGCAAGCGCAAAAAAAGAAAGAAAAAGAAAAAATTATGTACAGAGGCGCACTGTACAAGATGGCTTTTTTTTGCTTAAAGACGGTATAGTTGGAGTTGCTGATATGCCGCGACGCTCCCAGCACGTGCGCCTCGGTCTTTTAAGCTATTTAGGACAAGTGCCATCAGCAACAGGGAAAGATCTAGCAGACTTCCAAAAGCGCGTTGTTGTGGCCATCGCCGTGCGTTGTTTTCCTTCGTTTCTGTTTGCTGTTTTCGTGCTTCGCTTTCATCTGCGATAATGTTCGGCGTTATAACAGAATCGAGAGAATATACGTGACGGTGGGAGCTATGTGCGGTAGCTCTGGCATAATCCATGGCTGATACAACATAGGCGGCGTCTGCGCGCGTAGGTGTCGTTCGAGCGCTCTTACTTGCGTGATTGTGTTTAACTGAGTATTTAGGCACGGGTTACGTTTGTAAATCCCGTAGTCAATAATCGCAAATAGCGTGCCCCTGATTGCCATCAGAGGATGGGCTTGGTTGTCGAAATATGCCAGACGCTTTTTCTGAAAGCAAACTTTGAATTTTTTTTAAAAAAGAAGTACTTTCATACGTGCAAGGCAGTGCCTATTGCAGGCCCGCAACTCTTTAAAAACTGGACGAGCTATCACATCTTTTATCAAAACAATGAATTAAGATGATTGAATTATAGATGACGAATTTCTGTGCTAGATTAGGTGCACAAAACACATGTTCGCAGCCCTACGTCTAGAAAGCAGGCAAATAGGAAGCACAGCGTCAAATTTGGATTAGATTACATTGACGGAGCGTCTTGTGAGAGTAGAAAGAACGAGAAAATTGTTCATTTTTGATGCCCCTATAGAGGCAGTCAGAATTGCTCTGATTGGTGACTTGTAACAATTCCTCAGATTGTTAGAGGCGTGATTAAAGTCAGTAAATCTTTTACTTTTTTTTTCAGACCTCTTCGCTAGTGCCACGCCCAAGATCATTTGTTCTCATGTAAAAGAGTAAGCAGAGATGTCTTCACTGTTTGTACATGAAGAGGTAAGTTTCTTGTGCATTTTGATTAATGTTACATGTTCTGAACGTTGTACTTTAGGAATTGTTTTTCACACTGGCTCACTACCCTAGAAGGAATTGGATTCTTAGGTGAGTTCAGGCTTTCGTAAGTGCCATTTTTGAGCTGTAGTCTTACACTTCACCTCATTTCGGGAATTTGCTGTATGCTGGAAAACTGTTATCTTTATCATACGAAATTATTGAAAAGTATGGGTTGTATGCTTCGAGTTCAGTGTAATGTCAATTACACGCCATTTCGAAGGATACACACTACACATTCTTTATATATGGTGCTGCCAGAACAGCACGAACATCCTTTTATGAGAAGTCATATTTGCTCTTATTACAGGATGAGAGGGTGCCGATGACGTCATGCGTAGTCTACCCCCCGGCCCCAGCCTAGAGCAAGCCTACTTCCTGAACCTCCACATGGATAACCGAAAGATCTTCCGTGTCAGTAATGACGAAGAAGGAGTGAAAGCACTGATGAGTTGATTTTTTTTTTATTTTCAACATTGTCTACAGCCGCAAGGCCTTTAACATCCACCGTGATTGAGCGGCTTTTTCTCGGCGTGAGTTTGGAGTTTATCAAATAAGTTGTTCAGGCAGTACGACGCTGAAAATTTTAGTGTCACAATGCCTGAACAACTTTTTCTAGTGTGGTCATGGTAGATGAACAAACATTGTTATTTGTGTAAGCTATTTTGCTTAAATATAGCTGGACCATTCCATGCCAAACGTCCCAGCCAGTTTGGCGACCATCTGAATTGTATTTGAAAAAAAAAGTGCTGACTTACTGCGTTGAAAACAGTGAAGTGCTAGAATATTTCAGCGAGAAAAAGTTTTGTTCATGTGGCTGGCTTATAACTTTCTGGCATAATGCTGTCTGTGTGCTGTTTGTGGAAAATTTCGTTTTAAAACTACCGCTTATTTTTTCTAAAGCAAATTCGGTCTACCTGTTAAGTAAATGTGCTTCTGCAAGGTATTTGAATCTCAATAATAATAGTGCAATTTTTTTGCCACATTCGCTTCCAAGAATAAAGCCAAAGTGTGTTATGTTTGCGTTTTTTATTGCAATATTGCACTTTGTATGAGTATCTGAGCAGTGAATACTTACTCTAGAGAAGGTATATTTTGAGAAAAAAATATTTTTATACCTCTCAAGCTGCTTAAATATACGAGAAAATATCACGAATTTCACAAAATTGTGATTTTTGTCCGTATTGAGATGCAATTTGCTTCATGTTGTGATACAATGAAAACTCATCATTATACCTAAATTGTAAGAAAAGGAAATTTTTTCTGTAATAAAAATCTTATCGCAAAAAGGAAAGTGAAGAGCGCTGTCAACTGAATTTTATTGAAGGTGCTACGAGCGTTTTTATACTGAGCACAAGACCAGGGCTCATCTGCAACAACACATGTGTGACCATGACAAAATAATTTTAACCGAGAAAATAATACTCTTTTTCGGAAAAGATAAGTGAAGGTGTACTGATGCATCGATCCTTGGCCTTCCTGATAAAGAGTTCTAAAATCTCTCAATTTTCTGCTTGCTTTTTTTTTCAAAAACCGTGTTTTATGAAACCTAGGACTACACTTACATTCTTTACGGTGCCCGGCCATGAGACTACTATAGCCCTTCTTAACGTTTAAAGCATGCTGTCTTGCTTGATCATTGAAGCATTGCCCAGTTTGCTTTATGATTACTTTTCCACATGTTAGCGGCATCTTATACACATTAGATTGGCATTCAGTAAACCTATTCTAGTGACGAATGGTGCAAGATTGACTATTCCTGTTGCTGTAAGTACATGCACTTTTTAAAGCTTGCAAGGGGTGGAAAACAACAATGTCATATCTGCTGGCTCTTTTCCTAAAATTGTGAGACACCTTATGTACGTAGTACCGTGTGACATTTAAAGGTGATTGGTCATTCTCTTTTTCTTTTGGTCTTGTTTCCTTTAACTTTACTTTCTGCAGGAGGGTTTTGCAAACAAGTGTGATGATGCTGTTGGGGTATTGGCTGGTGCTATCAGCCCAGGAGTGCTAAGAATGTTCTGCCTTTTCATAGTGGGCATTCAAAATTAGTAGAAAGAGGAATTGATACCACATGTACTCAGGCCACCCTTCTGAAGTCATGTTAGCACAAGGGTGAGGTCAGGTTTAAAAACCAGATTAAAAGACTAAAAGATGCTGGGTATCCCAACAGAATCATCACACCCGTTTGCGAAACCCTCTTGCAGAAAGTAAAGTTAAAGAAGACAGGACCAACAAAAAACAATGACCAAAACCTTTGCATGTTATACCACATCATGTGTCTCACAATTAAAAAAAATAGCCAGCAGATATGATATTAGCGTGTTGTTTTCCACCCCTTGCAAGCTTTCAAAAGTGTGTGTACTAAACAGCAACAGGAATAGTCAATCTTGCCCCATTCGTCAAGAGAATAGGTTTACTTAATGCCAATTTAACGTTTGTAGAAGTATTTTTTATCAGGTAAACCAATGATCAGTGCATCACTACACGTTCACTTATCCTTTCCGAGAGGGAGTATTCTTTTCACAGTTAAGATTATTTTGTAGTGCTCACACGTGTCGTCGCGCATGAACACGGTTCTTGTACTCCGTATAAAAGCGCTCGTAGCACATTCATTAAATTCAGTTGACAGTAGGTGCTCCTTCCTGTCCTTTCTGTCTCCTCCTAAAGTTGTCGCGCTGTGACTAGCACACAACCACGATGAACCAACTCTCCCAAATGAAGCTCTTGTTACGTAACACGTAGACCGAGTTTTGTATGGAAAGAAGGAGCGGTACTTTTAAAATAAAATTTTTCACATACAACACCTAGACGGCATTCCAGGAAGTTCAGAGGGCAGCCACGTGACCAAATATTTTTCCTCTCCTAAATATTCCAGAAGTTCACTATTTTCAATGCAGCACGAGTTTTTCGAATACATTTAAGATGGTTTTCAAAATGGCTGGGACATTTGGCATAAAGTGACCCAGCTGTGTCATTAGCCATAATTATGCATTACCTCTTTTGTTTTTTGTGTGTTTTGACTCAGTTTTGTGTTCTTTTTTGTGTTTCTGGTCATTGTATTGGTTTCTTAAGTATTCGCTAAAGCTATATGTGCGAAAACCCGTATATGTTTGCATGTACATCATTTCTCATAACCAATTGTTATACATCCAGGAATACAAAGCTTAATCCACTGTGATTGTATACATTTGAAAACACTATCCATATATATTTTTGTGTGCATCACTTCTTGGGAACGATTGTGTACATGAAGGCGTATATAGTGAAATCATGGTGATTGTATATATTTGAAAGAATCATAACTATATATTTGCCTGTATTTCACTCCTATTAACCGATTGTGTACATGAAGGAGTATTAAACTGGAAACCACTGGGATTGTAGATACTTGAAAGAATTATAGGGATATATTAGCGTATATTTCATTTGTAGTCTCTATGTACTTGAAGCAGTATACTAAACTGAAACCAGTGTAATTGTATGTTGCAAAGAATTGTCAATGAAGTGAAACTAAATAAATATAATAAACATTTGAGGTGTTGCATGTGTAGTGTATGTATACGTGAACGTATATCTGGTGAAAAAGTTGTGTGGCAGAAGAAAAGTTTATGTTTTATTTGCCTATAAATAAATGCAATATGCAAGGGCAGCAAGGCTTCATTTTCTGTAATGCGCATTATGCATATACTGTGAAGTATATATAGATCCAGCACAAGTTCATACACGATAGTACGCGTTTATATTTTTGCCCAGACGCAATGAATGGAGCTCGACAGGTGGCGCACCATTGATAATCAGGACCACTTTCTTCAAGTAGTGTGTAATCAGTGCATGCCGATATCTATTATAGCAGTTTAAAAGAATACTGGCACCCCTGCCATGGGCACTCAACACCCTTGTGCACCCTTCTCGCACTCTCCTCAGAGGGTGCTAAAAAAGTGATGGACATCGAAGGCACCCTTCCTTAAGGGTGTTTTTGTAACACCCTACAGTTTTTTTACATGTACACGCTATTCTAAGGGTGCATGAAAAAGCACCCTTTTTGGAAGGTGCTGAATTACCACCCTTAGGGTGTCGTCCACGGGACAAGCTCATTTACACCCTTCTGGGTGTAAAACTTTTTACTGTGTAAATACGCTGAGAAGGGTCACACTAATTGTGCTTACTTAAATCAATAAAAATGCTTTTATATAGCAAAGTCCCAATAACAGGTATCTGTGAAGAAAAAAGTGCCGCCATATCCACGAAGTGAATGATGATGAGTGGGCGAAGCTCCGGAGGCAAACCTGGTAAACCATGAATCCTCCCTACAATTTGCCCACTCAATTTTATTACAATGCTCCCCACGGCATACGTCGCTGCTCTTAATCGAACGATTGCGTTCCACCAACGACACGCGCCATATGTGTCATCATTCCTATTTTATACCATCTTACATCTTTCATCATCAACTACAAGTACCGCCGTCTAGTTTATAACATCTTGCATCTTTTCGTCATCAGCTGCAAGTGCCGCCATCTAGTGAACACTGCAAAAACTAAACGAGAGGTGGCTAGATGGGGCGAACGATGCCGCCATCTAGTGAACACTGCAAGAACTAACAAGAGGTTTCTACATAGAGGGGACGCACAGCCCACGCCTTGAGGAGCTTCACCCCTAAAATAGGCTGATCGCACGTACCATGGGATTCGATGTCGGCCAAAGCATGTGGTGGTAGGGTGCAATTTTTTTCTCCTTCGTGAAAGAACATTACTGAATGACGCGAGAAATATGCACAAAAGTTACACACTCTGCCGGATATGTTTTTGATGAGCGGTTGGTGCTTGCAAAGTTGGTAGCTCTGCCCCGCCACGGTGGTCTAGTGGTTAAGGTACTCGGCTGCTGACGCGCAGGTCGCGGGATCAAATCCTGGCTGTGGCGGCTGCATTTCCGATGGAGGCGGAAATGTTGTAGGCCCGTGTACTCAGATTTGGGTGCCCGTTAAAGAACCCCAAGTGGTCTAAATTTCTGGAGCCCTCCACTACGGCGTCTGTCATAATCATATGGTGGTTTTGGGACGTTAAACCCCACAAATCAATCAAGTTTGTAGCTCTGGATAGTACCACGTAGACCAGCTTCGATGAATTGCACTTAACCGCAATTGGTGCTAACTCGATGTCACTGCTGCAAGTAGGAGTGTATATGTAACATTTATCAAAATAAACGGGCAGCAATGAAACCCCAGATACCAACTCATCAACTTTACGCCTGAATGGGCTCTTATAACAAAGGAGCATTGACACCTGGCATGCTCTGCGATAGAATACTTCATTGCCACGCAGACTACTTTGCTTCGATTTCTGCTAATACCATACCGTATATATATTTTGCGTTCGTCGGGTAAACAATGCCATATGAACTTTTCCCCAAACGCTTTCACATTTGAATGCCCAGTGTCTGTTCTTGCCGTAGCTAAGTAGATCAAACTGTCGGACACCTGCGGTCCATAGCCACATACCGCAGCCCGTGGTGTATCTGTATGTTCTTCACGTTTCTAGAGGAAACGGTTGGACGTCATAGCTACAGTATTTTGTTATTGTTCATTTTATAAGCAGGTAGTCATTATTGTCATATTATTTTAGCATACCATACTGATTCCGGTCTATCCCAAGATATCACGAGAGGACCCGGGCGTATGTGGATAGATGATAGATAGATATATAGATAGATAGATAATTAGATAGATAGATAGATAGATAGATAGATAGATAGATAGATAGATAGATAGATAGATAGATAGATAGATAGATAGATAGATAGATAGATAGATAGATAGATATGCTCGGAACGTAGCAAAAGACAAATCAATGCTTCCCCCTGAGCAATGACGATAAATTACCAATAATGGAGTTCTTACAGAAGGGGCTGCGATCATTGTACAAAATCCCCACCACGGTGGTCTATTGACTAAGATACTCAGCCGCTGAGCCGCAGGTCGGGGGATCGAATCTCGGCTGTGGCGGCTGCATTTCCGATGGAGGCTGTAATATGGTCGGCCCGTGTGCTCAGACTTGGGTGTACGTTAAAAACCCCATGTGGTCGAAATTTCCGGTGCCCTCCACTACGGCATCTCTCGTAACCATATGGTAGTTTTGGGACATTAAGCCCCACAAATCAAATCAATCGTTGTACAAAATAGTCTGGTTACATAAATGTAATAAACAAGAATGACTAGGCATGGTGACCTGAAGGAGGTACGACAAGAGCCCCTCTTTTCCTCCTTTTCGCCCATGCCACCGCATTTTCTCACTTTTGCGAGAGTTTATTAAAATCCTCAAATGGAACGTAATGGGTGAGATAGAGCTTTCATTCAATGGCATAATGAAGTTGTTACAGCGCATTGACGAAGGTAAAGCAACTGGCCCAGATGGCATATCACCAAGAGTTTTAAAACTTTGCTCTGAGGCAGTGGCTCGTTACCTTTATGTTATCTATAAAAAATCACTCGATGAAGGCAAGCTTCCTGATGATTGGAAAATAGCTAATGTTGTGCCAGTTTTCAAAAGTGGTTCTAAATCAGACGTATCAAATTACAGACCAATTTCTTTGACGCCGATTTGTTGTAAAGTACTTGAACATGTTCTTTTTTCTGCTTTAATGAATCACCTGACTTCAATTAAATTTTTTAATCCTAAACAACACGGATTTAGACAGGGTTTTTCATGCACAACCCAATTAATTGAATTCTATCATGATATAGCATCAGTTTTAGATAATCGAGGACAGATTGATTGTTTATTTTTAGACTTCAGAAAGGCTTTCGATACGGTATCACACTCTATTCTGATTCAAAAACTGCAGAACTTGAACATTCATCAAACCATTTGCCGTTGGATTGCGGACTATTTAACTTCAAGAAAACAAAAGGTTGTGCTTGGTGGATCTTGTTCGTGTTTAGCTTCGGTGACATCAGGGGTACCTCAGGGTTCCGTACTCGGTCTGCTTCTCTTCCTTGTGTTTATTAATGATATTTCGGATACAATTAGGTGTCGTATCAGAATGTTTGCTGAAGACTGTGTGTTGTATACTGAATTGACCGACCAAACGGATTCCACCCAGCTTCAGGATGACCTTAATCACGTGGAGGCATGGTGTAAAAATAATGACATGGTATTAAACACGAATAAATGTGTTCACGTCAGTTTCACCAAAAAGGTTAATAGATTTACAAATCAGTACATCTTAAACAATGAAGTTATTAGGTATGAACACAAATATAAGTATTTGGGTGTCACGCTTTCTGAGGATGGGGGATGGTCTGAGCACATTGGCAATGTTGTAAGTAGAGCGGGAAAAGCCCTAGGCTTTTTACAAAGAAATCTTAAACATGTAACCAAGGAGGTTAAACAGGCCGCATATTATGCCTATGTGAGACCAATACTAGAATACGCCTGTCCTGTGTGGGATCCGTTTAACAAAATACATATTCATGAATTAGAGCGCATTCAGTCGATGGCAGCAAGATTTGTTCTGGGAAAATATGGCCGAACTGAAAGCTCCCGTTGTATGAAAAGAGAACTTAATTGGCAATACTTACAAGATCGAAGACGTAATCTAAGATTAAAACTATTTTATTCGATATATAACAATAAAACGGGCATTAATGCTTCAGATTATTTAAAAAAAGCGTATTATCAATCCTCCCGTCATGATCACAAATTTAAAGTACGGCCATACAACCCCAGAACGGATCTTTTTAAGCATTCTTTTTTTCCGCAATCCATTGTTGAATGGAACACGTTACCAGCCGATGTAGTTGGCCGCAAGACTGCGGATTCATTTTATGAGGCTCTGTGCCCCCCGCAATAATGCCTAAGTGGCGCTGCGGGTTTTGTTTCAAATAAAAAAAAATAAAAAAAACACTGGAGCCCGTGGTCCATTCATCATCAACGACAGACGGCATTACAATAGGGTCACGCATTTGTTTTGACAGCATTGCTTGGTCCAAAGCATGCGTGTACTGCACAAGGAATAGAAGGCATAAATGCATACATTTTCACGGATTAGGCGGTAAAGTGCATTATGCGCACCACTGCTCGGTTGTGATTACCACCGGTAGTACGTGTAACGAATCCCAATATTCTGCGTGAACTCATGTAATGGAACCTTACTTTAGTCAGTGACCGAGTTGTCGGTGAACTTCTCAGTTTTCTTTTGTTCAACATCTCGCATATACCTGTCCACATGACTACAGTTTTGAGTGACGTGTGAACTATTATTTAACTCCAGTGCTGCGTAGCTAATGCGATCTTTTGCGAATATTCCTTAAACGTGGTCGTGCTTTACTTACAAAGCTGCGTAGACGCTCGTTAGCTCTCTCGGTGAGACGTCCGCACTGAAACAGTTCAAAACCACCTAGCCAAATTAGTTGGACTACTAACTCAAAGATATGATTCTGACCGTGAGTGTTGTAGCTATTGATTGATAAGTAGGGTTTACCGTCCCTAAACCACCACATGATTACGAGAGACGCCGTAGTGGAGGGCTCCGGTAATTTCGACCACCGGGGGTTCTTTACCGTGCACCATAATTTGAGCACACGGGCCTATAGCTTTTTGGCCTCCATCGAAAATGCAGCCGCCGTATCCGGGCAGTGATCGCGCCACCGGCGCGTCAGCGTCAGCAGCCGAGTACCTTAGCCACTTGACGACAACGGCGGGGCATTGTTGTGGCTATATAGAAACCACAATAAATATTAGCGCCTTTGTCTCCATTGCAGTTAATCATCTGCGCAACTAACGCAATATAAAGTACAACTACTGCTGAGGAGTACATTTTGGTAAGAGTGAACTTCAATAAAAATACAGCTGCTCGAGGCAGTATTAGAACACCACAAAAGCCATATCTTCCAATAGCGTAAACAGCGTTGTTGGTAGAGATGACATCGGTGGCGCACATTGAAATTAGCGCCGATAATATGTAGGCTTTTGTGAGGAAAGGGGCGCTCAAGTAATCCGTTGTGAACTCATTGTGCACAAGAGCAATTATGGGCAGAGGTGTTCAGAGCAATAGCTGCTTTTCTAGACGTGTATATTCAGCAAGCATGAGGGTACTTTTTCAGCTCTTGAAGAATACTGGATGGAATTAACTGGCCTGCTTCTGTAAGTAAGTAGGTCCACACACTAACTAATATAGTGCCTGCATGCGACAGGTTCTATGAATGGTCGTCTATTTACCTTGCCCATGACGACAAGGTACTATGTCGTCTCTTGAGTGTCTAGTTTCTGTGCTGCTTGGAGTAACAACTGATATATTTTATTCACGGTTTGAGAACTCGAGTTCTCGAGGATAATTTCGCTTGCTTTTCAGACCAGGCGCCAACATCAATCAACCAAATACTGTTTCACGTCATACTTCATTCCGCGCCTGCTGGTTGCGGAGGCAATACTCACGTATTTCACTTAAAGAAAATGTGCCATTGAGGGCAGAACCGTATTTGAAGCATCCTGAAAAAGAGAATTTCACATGAAACTCACCGACGTTGCTGTATTGCAACCATGACGAAACCAGCTTTAGATTAGGGCAATCGCAAGTGCAGGTAGTATACTGGATCAAGCTTGGAGCCGACAGATGAAAACAACGTAGTGGGATAATCAGGGTGGACCGTGGAACTGCCTCAGACAGGCTGGCCGACGTTTTTATCGGAGGACCTCGAAACGTCGCCCAGCCTGTCTGAGGCACTTCCGGGGTTCGCCCTAATTATCGCAATACGTGGTATGCTGGTAATTTTATTTCAATTGCTGGAGGGTATGGACCACGCTTTTGAAGAAAGAATCAGGCTCGTTGGAGAAGTGACATGATCTGTCCTTTTCACTTCTTTGCAGGTCGCGAATACCATAAAAGCTGGAGAAATTGCGGTCCTCAAGTCTAGAAAAGTGCCAGCATCCAATCAAACTGCGATTCAGAAAGCAGCGGCGATGTACAAAGCCTGCGTGTCTTTCGCCTCGTCATACATGCCGGAGGTAAAAGCACATGATAGCTAATCCAAAAAGCAGAGCTGGTCTACCGCTTTGGTCTGGTGGCTAAGGTACTCGGATGCAGACCCGCAGGTCACGGGATCAAACGCCTGCTGTGACGGCTGCATTTTTGTTGAAGGTGAAAAGGCGGTAGGCCCGTGTGCTCAGGTTTGGGTGAAGGGTAAAGAATTCCATGATGATCTGAATTTCCGAGGCCCTCCGCTACGGTGTCTCTCATATTCATATGGTGGTTTCGGGACGCGAAATCCCACATATAAAAAAACGTAGGGCTCTGTTTAAAAAGTCCAAATTCTTGGTAGGGCTACACAAACGCCAGTTCTGACTTATCTGCTCTTATCAGTGCCCCTTCATAGAGATGGATGTGCGAAATGATTGTTATGGATGCATTCGCTAATAGAGAAGAGCGTATACTCGCAGTTTTAAAGCCAAACAAAACACTTAGGGTGCACATGTATTAGTGAGACATTGCCAAGCAGACCAACGCAACCTTTTGTGCTTGCGACTCAGAAATTTGTTGTTGAGATTGAACTCACGGAAAAAAATTGGCCACATATCCACATGCTTCATTGTAAATGTCGAAAGAAAATATTTTTGCCTGGAGGCGCTTCATTAAATACAAATTTCATCTGGCGGTAATTTTGGGAAGCAGAATATAGTGTGGAATGCTGAGCCTCTGGAAGAATTTCGGGAAGCAGAATACAGTGTAAATCGCCGAGTCACTGGAAGATAAGAGCACCACATAATCATAGCGAAGCGCTAGAAACACTTGCTCTTTTGTGCATAGCGTCGCACTGTCAGTGCAGCATAAGAAAGACTTGGGTCCATTGAAAGACGTATCTATGCATTTCCTTGTACACAGACATCGCATAATACTTATGTATTGATGTTTCGTGTCTTGTGTGTGTATTATTTTACTTTTATCGACAATGTTCACAAGCATGAATGCATACACTAGATCAAGATGGCTGGTAGTTGAGCAAGTGCTTAAACTTTCTCAGGGTGGTTGAAGAGTGCGACAGGCCGAAAAAAAAGCAGACAGACTAACATACAGACGGTCAGACGGACGGACACACAGACAGACAGACAGACAGAAAGACAGACGAAACCAGACAGATAGACACATAGACAGACAGACAGACAGACAGACACAGAAATGTCTGCGTTGAAGCATCACAAGAAAGAATGTCGTCTTTAAAAGCAAGCAGGGTAAAGTGTTGCAGAGCTCCGCTATTCGCCACATTGCTTTCACACATATTTTTGATGAGACTGCACCGGTACCAAGCTTGAAGAATGGCACGTAGGGATTCTGTTCAGCTCCAATACCACCTTCAGATAGTTACGTTGGAATACAGCTTACCGCTAGTTTCTTTTTTCTTCCTGACAATTCCGGATTCAATTCTCTGTAACATGTAGGGAGGGGTTCTTAGACTTCACTATTGTAAACTAAAGGGACGTAGTAGCACAAACAGCTGCACCCAGGTGGCTAGTTTTCGCAAGAACGCCATGAGATGGCGCCACAACGTATTATATATACAAGAAAAACTCATTGAACAGGCACTACTAGCATTGATGTACGCACTTAATATAGTGCTAATGGCCGACAACAAGGAAGATTTGCAAAGATTGATGGATACCTGCAGTAATGAGGGCGATAGGTTAGATTTTAGATTCAGTAAGGAAAAATCAGCAGACATATTTTTTAATGATAAAAAAGGTAGTGAGCTTAGAATACAGGAGGTCACGCTAGAGATAACAGATAAATACAAATATCGGGGCGTATGGACAAGCAATGGGGCCGAGTACCTAAAGAACCCGAAATATACGTGACGACTAAAGGTAACAGGAATGCGGTGGTGATTAAAAACCGGCCACTGCGGAATTATAATAGATATGAGGTTGTGAGAGGAATATGGAAAGGGGTCAGGGTTCCTGGTCTGACGTTCGGCAATGCGTTGTTGTGCATGAGATCAGAAGTTCAAGCAAGATTAGAAATTAAGCAACGTGGAATAGGTAGGCTTGTCTTAGGAGCTCACGGGAATACACCAAATCAGGGAGTACAGCCTGATATGGGATGGACATCGTTTGAGGTCAGGGAAGCTAGCAGCAAGATAAAACTTGGGAAGTGATTGAGAAAAATAGGGGAGGAGCGTAGGGCTAGGAAGGTATTTAGCTACTTTTACATGAGGATTGTCGATACAAAATGGAGGAAGCGAACCAGAAAATTTACTGGTAAATACTTAGAAAGAGGCAGGGCCGGGCCAAACCAAAAAGAATTATCGGTTAAGAAGAAGGTGAAGGAAGCTGAGACCGATATGTGGAGAATCGGCATGATTAGGTCCGCACTAAAGATTTATCGAACTTTTAAGCGGGAAATTGCCAAGGAAAGGAACTATAAAAATACTCGGGGTAGTTCTCCACTGTTTTAGGCCAGGACGGGAGTATTGCGAACCAAGTCATATCAGGCCGAATACGAAGGGGTAGACACGGTATGCAGTGCGTGTGCAGAGGAAGAGGAAACTGCCGAACACTTGATAATGTTCTGTAAAAGGCTTCCCCCTATAGCTGAGGATGATGGCGCAGAGTTTTTCAAAGCACTGGGGTTTAGGGACAGGGAGGGCAAAACAGACTTTAAGCGGGTAGAATTAACTAGAAGAAGGTTATCTGATTGGTGGCTAAAGTCAAGGCATAAGTGAAAATTAAACGCTTCACTGCAAAGTGTGAGTCGTCAGCCTCATTATTCAAACAAAACAATAAATCTATTTTTTAATTCACTAAGTATTACGGCTTGGTGGCGTTAGCCACCACCCGATCTAAAAAGTAGAGCCATATCAATTTATTCATCCATCCATACTACTACAGCCCGCCAGCCTATGGTTGCCGTAGAATATCGTCTTGAAATAACTTCAGATTTCAATATTAGCAGTGCTTATGTCTACTCACACCAGTCCTACACATCTACACATGCAACTAATCGTTCTTTGCACACTTCTGGTAGTGAAAATGCTAATAAAGCAAGCAATCCCAAAGCTTGTGTAACGTAAAATGAGTTTTTCAGGGTCAGGTTCAGCAAAACTTGAACGTGCATCCTTTTTGCGACTAGGGCTTCAAAAGAATAAAACATTGAAGGTCGCGATTTTCGAAGGAGCCGAAAATGCTGTAGGCAAGTGTGCTCAGATTTGGGTGCAGGGTAAACAACCCCAGGTGATAAAAGTTTCCGAAGCCCTCCACAAAAGCGTCTCTTATAATCAGCTCGTGGTTTTGGGACGTTAAACGCTACATATCAATCATAAGGATGAACCAAACTTGATGTGACGAAATTGTACTTAAGTGAGTTTTGCGTTTTGACAAAATTTTTACGCATCATGAGTTTGGGTGAACAGATGTAAGTCTTCCCCTTTCTGCACCTTGCCATTTGTTTGTGATGCCAAAATGTGTCTGCACCGCTGAACTCATGCTGCCCATTTTCCGAAGTTCTCATTCAAAGCTGTGAAACTGTTCCCATCATTGCAGGTGAATCGAATGAACACTAAATTTATTTATATTTGATTCTAAGGGAACGATGGAAGCATAAAATTGTGGAAAATTCGGGAACAAGAGGTGTCACAGCAAACGTTTTCACACGCAGTCTTGTCTCCTGCAAGGCTACTATGTCATTTGTTTAAACCCCTTGCAGCCAGAGTCAAACTTTGCTCACTACTGCATGACTCATAATCAAATCAAGGTGTGCATGTGAGTTTTGAGAAATTAATATTTGCATTGTGAAATGAGCACCACCAAAGTGAGGGTCAAGAACAAGCTTTCCGCCATTTAGCTGTGCCGTGTGAGACAGTTTACAAAGTACGCTCAGAGCTGTTCTGTCCTGATTATTTGTGGTTATATCAAACGTTTTCTTTAACAGATGCGTCAAAGATTGACAAGGATGCGTTCAGTTGCAATAGACTTTGAACATATGATCAGTGGGCCACTTAAAATAACAAACGAGCATTGAAGGTGATGACCACTTGATGCACTGCTCCACCAAGCATGTGAACCTTGCCGTGATGAGCACAAATAAATTCAATAAATGACATTGTTTTTTTTGCACACATGCTTCTGAATAAATTACCTTCTCATACATTTAGTGCCTACCATGAAGAAGTAAAATTATGTGAGCTACGGTTATGTAAAATAATCTGGAGAGCCGATGAGGTAGATAAAGCGGCTATGATATTGACTAATCCACAGTCACAATGCAAGATATAAGTATTTCAAGTCGAAATTTTTTTAGTAGCAGGAAGAAACCAAACCTGAAATATTTTTTTGCTTTACACCTAAACACATAACACCTATGTGTACACCGAAACGAATAACATTTATGTTAAAGATTCACGGCCGTGAATTGCGAAGATGATGTAGACCGATTTGCTCAGATTTGGGTGCACGTTAATGAACTCCAGTTGGTCGAAATTTCCGGAGCCCTCTGCTAAGGCGTCTGCCATAATCATATAGTGGTTTTTGGACAATAAACCTCACATGCCAATCAATCAATCATGGCTGAGAATCAACAAACCGTGGCTACCCTGTCGGCACATCATGGTATTGCTTGTTTGTAAAAAAACTTAAGGTAACATCACAGAGCGAGAAATATTCAGAACTGCACACAGCCATGATTTTTTAGGTAACGTTTAGCAAAACTACACTGATCTCACTGCGTAAACCATCTATGAGAGCTGCGCAAGTTTCACTCCCATTCCACATCATGCACTCACTGCTATTTGAAATAACGCAACCTCTCATACGCAACAGAGCTTACCGCAGGATCAGACCTTTGTCCTGAAGCTGCGCAGCAGTTAAGCTCATACGTCACAACGCAGTTAGAGCGACGTTCGTTCAGTGACGTCGAAGTTTAGTTTGACGTTCAGTGACGTCGAAGTTTAATTTAGCTTTAAGAGTATTTTCACACCGGTTGAAAGCTTTCGATATGTATGACTGACGTAATTTGTTCGCACCTAACTATACATCAGTGAACTGACTAGGACACTAAAACAATAAAAACCTGACCTCCTGATTGCCGTTCTTTTTACCAGTCGAGGCCTCTTTGTTCACGCCATAGCAATTAGTCATGCAAACTATGATAAAGCAAATAAAGAACTGCAAAAGAACACAAGGACCACAGTGGCGCAAACTGGCAGCATCCCTACCAGCAACAAGAAATCCGTCTCTCTAATGATGATGATAAGTGTAGCAGCCCCGTCTCACCTCGCAGTGTTGCTGTTGATTACGTGACCCCTAACCTTATTTTCATATTACCATCAAAGGCGCCATTTCCGTTCTCTAAAGTAGCAGATGCACACTCTGTTCGGATTCTCTCGGTGTTTCCCAGTGTTTGCTTTCTCATTTGTTCACTATGAACGAGCTAAAGAGGTGTACGCTGTGGAGAAGACATTGATGCTAGTGCCTTGAATCGCAGCGCATGATCGGCCGACGCCGTCTGTTCAAAGAACTTTAAGGGTGCTTCCAGCACTCGTTTCTTACACTTTGTTATGAATTGCATATCTGACAATTGTGGTACGGGGTTGTGTTTTATGATATTTTCACGTGTTTATATCGCAGACGATAGAGCTGGTGAGATGGATGATCGCGATGAACCTGGACTTCTACAACACGACAAGACTTGAGATTGTCGATCCAGTTCAGATCATGGTGCGCGCCTCTCTGGACTTGGGAGTGGAAGTCATCGTCGCCATTTGATTTGATGACCGGCAATTTCACAACGACAAGAGACTCGTATAGGTGCGATAATGAATCGTATTTTATTATATATATATATATATATATATATATATATATATATATATATATATATATATATATATATATATATATATATAATCTAGCCGCCCACGACTTTTAGCTCTCCTGGCCGTTTAAATAATGGTATTTATAACAAACTTGGTATGGCATAACATGACTGTATGAAACACATATCATGCTAGTCATGACATAAAAATCATGACATTGGCAATATTGTCATGATTCATATTTCATGGTTCTGCAGCTCTTGCGGTGATTTCGTTCCCATGGCATGTTGCAAAGCTGGTATGTTATGACATGATTGTATGGCGAATACAAGTGACAGACCCTAGCATGAAAATCATGACATGCGTGTCATGTAACAATACGACTACATGCCACGCTCAAGATGCGCTCGTGGACCTTTCGCCAGCGTCATATATACCAAATTAGGTATAAGAGTATGTGAATAGATGATGAATGTATGCGACTGATGCAAACATGATAATCATTAGATGCGTGTGATGTAAGAACATGACTGCATGCCACGCTCAAAATGCGCTCGCAGCCGTTTCGTTGCTTCACATATACCAAACTCAGAATTACATGACATGAAGTGATGACATAGTGAATGACACATTCAAACATGATAAGGACATGCGTGTTGTGTAACAACATGACTACATGCCACGCTCATCATGCGCTCTCGGCCTTTTCGCTACCGTCACTTATGCCAAATATATTATTACGTTACATGAATGAATGACGAAGGCATGTGACTGGTGCAAACATGATAAACATGAGATGCGTGGAATGTAACATGACTTTATGCTACGCTCATGATACGCTCAAGGTTGTCTCGCTAGCTTCACATATACCAAACTCGGTATTACGCGACGTGAATGGACGACGTAGGTAAATGACACACCCAAACATGATAATTACGACGTGTGTGTCATGTAACAACACGACTACATGCCACACTGATTATGTGCTTGCTGCCGTTTCGCTAGCTTCACATATGCCAAATTTGGTATCACGTGACGCCAATGGATGACGAAGGTATGTGTCTGGTGCAAACATGATAATCATGATATGTGTGTTGTGTGAGAACATAAC
This sequence comes from Rhipicephalus microplus, assembly GCF_043290135.1. Lineage (NCBI taxonomy): Eukaryota > Metazoa > Arthropoda > Arachnida > Ixodida > Ixodidae > Rhipicephalus > Rhipicephalus microplus. The sequence goes on from NC_134702.1 coordinate 128,388,277, forward strand.
TACGTGCCACAGTCAAGGCACCAATACATTTCAACGTGACGCAGTGTGCGAGTCGCCGGCGTTCATTTTGTCAGGTCACGCCGGCGTTGCCACGCCAGGCGCCGGTCCTGCCGTATACTCGCAGGCGCGTGCCACGCTGCGTTATTTGACGCATGCGCGTTTCAGCGCGTCCGGCGTCCCTTCATCTCGAAAAGAGGCAGACGCATGCTGTCTGTATAACGCATCGCGATCAGCGATGCGTTATACAGACAGCATGCGTCTGGATAACGCATCGTCTGGATAAAAATGTCTGGATAACGCATTGTGATCAGCGATGCGTTATTTAGACATTTTTACATCGCAGTTATCCAGACATCGCGACGGACGCTGATCGCACCGGCCGCGCCTGGTGAGAGACTATTGAGTGCTCGCGTTTTGCTAACGTTGCGTCCGTGTGCACAGCATGCGTGCCGGTCAACGTTACGTTCGAGTATATTGTGCCCTTCATGATGCATTTGAGGCCGTTTCGCTAGCTCCACATATACCAAATTTGGTGTTCCGTGACGTCAATGAATGAAGGCACATGACTGGTGCGAACATTATAATCATGAGACGCGTGTCATGTGAGAACATGACAATATACCACGCACACAGCGCGCATGCGGCCATTTCGCTAGCCTCGCAAATACTAAATATGGCGTCACGTGACGTGAATAGATGACGAAGGTAAACGATACATCCAAAACTGATAATCATGACACGGAAGTTGTGTACGGCATAATTTAGCACCACTTCATAACGGCGTGGTGATTTGAAAGTGACATATCAAGCTTCCTCACGCGTGCATCGTATATCATCGATTTCCACTGTACGTGGGATCTACCAGTTTTTAACACGACATGCTTGTTTATGTGATTTGTTGCTTGAATACATGAAAAAAAACTTGAGATAAACAATGAGACGCAATAAAGAAATGTATGCATCTTTCTGTCATTTTTTTGTTTAACGTTACATGCATTGATGCTACATCTATAGACGCCTAAGTAACAAAACCAAGCCATAAAATTTCCACTTTTTGATGCTTTGATGCAGTAACAAGAGTGATGAAGGCTCAGTGCTGTTCGTAAGCTCGTTCCTAAACACCTTAACATTGCGTGTATCTCTTTTTTTCCTTGAACATATTTTCTGTAATGCGCGCATCGAGCCGTTCATATGCCCTTCAGCGCAACTGTTGTTCAAGTGGTGAACAATTCAAAGGCAGCCTATGAAATGCCGACATTTAGGTGACGGTTCATCAGTGCGGTCTACTTTTAAAAATGGTGCCCTAACCTTCAAGATATACATATGCTTTGGTGCCCTCAATTGCGTTTGAGAAAATGAGCTTTTTCTCAGCATGAGCTGTTTGCGAGTGCTGTTAACTCTCATGTTCGTACTTGTGGAAAACCCACAAGCACTCCATTAGAGCTCCTCAAACAATGCGAAAAAATTGTTTGAAATAAAGGAGCCCTGCATCGTTTATCCAAGGGATCATGAGAACATTTTTAAGAAACCGGTTAGGTAATCAGACACCTTGCTTTTCATTCTGTTACGAATTGGCCGCACAGCACGTGGTCACCCTTGCCGTGAACTCCCTTCATGTGTGGTCGCACAACTTCAGGTGCATTAGAGCATCTCGGGAGCACTTTACAGTTTGTCACCTTATTACAAGTTGTCAATTCACCGATATGCTTGCTTGGATGGCCTAACGGAAATCCTGCATGTCGGAGAGCGGTTTATGGAATAGAGGGCACATTGTGCTCCAGGGTTCTGTGCAGAACCTGCTTATACTAAGGAGTGCTTAGTAACGATGAGGATGTACATTATGGGGGTAGCATGAACTGACAATACATGCTTCAATTTTCTGGGCACCCGCTTGAAACACATCCCTACGTTTCATGCATGTAGTAACGTGGCACCAATCACCTACTTAATATAGTAATTACCCATTCAGCGATGCGATCACAAGTATAAGCGCACCAAAAATAAATTGCCGTCCGCATTTAACCATGGGTGGATTCGAATAAATGCGTCGCAGAGTGGTGGGGTATCACGAGAATGTTGAGTATTTGGGTATGGTTTGGGAATGCCTAACTTTTATTTCGTCTTTATAATTCTTAGTAAATGAATGAAAAAGCTTTGCCTCCAACGTCAAGTAAAAGCCAAGTAAAGACACCTTTGACTAAATTCTGAATGCGGGATCCTGTGCCTACATATACGGGACGGCCAGTGAATGGTTGTGCAGCTGAGCAGTTGTTTATGGATTGTGCACAGATTTGCCTGGTCTTTGTTTTACGGGCGGATAATCCCACTTGTGGCTTCGTTTATAGCTGCATTTTGGTTATGTTTGGAAGAAGAAAACAGACCATTTCGAACTTTGTGACCCATTTTGAAATGATAAATGCAATAGGTTAAGGTGGTGAAGCGTAACTGCCGAACATTTGCTGATTGTTGTTGTGTGACGAAGCGTCACACGGAGCCGAAATATAGGTAAGGTACGAAGACTAAGCATATCGATGTAATACCCATAACTGCCATGCTTGATGAAGTTCCATACGCTTCACCTCTCATGAACACTAGCTCCCGACTTCCCTCTAGTGTATTTACAAGAACCTCTATGCATAAGAACGATTCATCCGGAATGAAGTCTTTGCTTTATACACCAAATATACATAAGATTTCATTGCACTCTTTATTGGCACAAGCAAGGCCACTTACGGCGCTGTTTGCAAAACCTCTATTAGCTCGAATAATGCAGCTTCCACTTTGCCGACTCGAGCATCTTAGAGCACCAATGGTTGCCCGTCCAGCAAAGTAAACAACTGCCACATCAAAAATCCCTTCTTCTGAATGCTCTTTTGGACCGATGCAGCAGAGACAATGCGTTGGTTCCGAGACGTGCCTCATTGGTAGTATATTTATTTTTACTCTTTTGTGGCTGGCATCTTTATACTTGTTATTAAAGGGCCTGACGAGAAAAAAAATTAAAAAGGGCTTTTAATGCCAGTGGCAGCCTTCAACGCTTGTGTCTGGAACGAGACACACGCCTCGCATGTATAATTAGAAACCACATCGTGGGCATCAGCTAATGATATCAAGTTGATCGATTGTGCGCCTAAAGTGATCATGGAGTAACGGCTTTCAACCACAAAGAATTTTCTCGGTCAAGTTATGATGACAGCGGCGCGACACCACGGAGGAGCGAGAATGGAAATAAACAGCCCTTATAGGTGTAAAGACCGGACATATACGTTGTTCCATACCATGAGCCGAGACATTCCTTCAAAAAGGCAGCAGTTTATCAAAACAAAGAGTCACAGAAATTCAAAATACTTTTCACAATAGAACTGTTGTTCTGAAAAAAAACGGTGGACCTAGCTTCCAGTGGCACGTGGATCAGGTCTCTGATTGGCAGGAAGATTGGTGGCGAGCGACAGCTTGGTTGGCAAGAAGCGGAGAATAGCCTAAGCACTACACCGCTAATCCAGGTGCTCTTCAAGATGACCGAAAAGAGGTGTTTGAAGTAGACAACGTTATGCTCTATGCATTTCTCGGTTTTGGTGCACGCGCTTTCGGGCCTATCAAGACGCAGTTCCTCGTGTGAGTGATGCGCCTCACAAATTGGACACTGAGGTTCATCGCAGCCTGCCGTGCCCGGTGAACCTCTTAAGGACACCTAACAACGGAGGAGCTTGTCACTTCCGAAAGGTATTGGCTGTTCATTACACAAAAGAAACAAGTAGGCCTTGAATTCGCAGCCCTCCAGACTGAACAAAACCTACCTAAGGCATCGACAATTTGAGGTTTGCTGTGGAAGATAAATTGCTGCGAATTCAAACAAGGCCTTGAAATGTGGTGTACAACAAAGGCATCAAACAACCCGTTCGCCTTCCCAGTAACCACATCTCCACTCATCTCATTGCAACTGGCTTGCACAAGAAACTACCTTAGGCAGGAGTTGTAGCAAATGCCACAAAACTTTGCGCTCACTTCTTGGTGACGAAGGCGAAGCTGTGTGTGGTTATCAATTCGGGTTTGTTCGTATCTCACCACTGCCACCACTGTTAGGATTTAATGTTTGTTGAGATGGTAGCGGTAGCCGAAAGCGGTGAGCAGTCCAACGGACCTCGTTGAAGCCTTCGCAGAGAGGCTGAAATGGGAGGCAATCGGTTTTGACAACAGCAACCGGTATAGGAATGTTTACTATAACAGGTTATAGTTCGTACAGAGCCGGCCAGCACGACAACGTTGGCTGGGGCAAAATACCTCCATACATTGGGGTGGCACGGCATTAAATAACGTTTTTGTTCCTTTCTCTGAGACCAGTTCCCGGTGCTCGGCGGAGGAAACGCAGCTTTCCCCGGAACTGCACGGTGGCTCGGCGGAGAAGGTGACGTTCTCCCCGGAATGGCACCGTGCCGCCTTCTGCGCGGAAGGCGGTGCTAGGAGGGGAGTGACAGTTCGTCGGAACTGCGGTTGATCAGGTGAGAAGAAGCACTCCAGAACGAGGACCATGTTTGTGGCATAACAGTGTCAAAAAAGGAGTCAGGTGGTGTACCTGGTGCGCGCCACTGCTGGGGAAGCCTGCGAAAGGTCCTAAGGTGGCGGTACCTCATGACCGAGTGAATGTGTCCAGGCAATTTAACACTACCGGTGCAGGTTTTATTGCAACAGTGTACTTGAAGAGTGAGCCGACACAAAACACATACATGATACTATTCAATGGCGATGTTGTAGGCGCTATTATTCTAGTGCTTGTTTGCGATTAACAGCAGGTGGCTTCTACCCTATCGCAGTGGCCTATACGCTAAGGCACTCGGCTGCTCACTCGCAGGTCGCGGGAAAGACTCGGTTGCGGCGACTGCATTTTTAATGCAGTCGAGAGTGTTGTAGGCCCATGTTCTCAGATTTGGATGCAGGAAAAGAACCCAAGGTGGTGGAAAATTTCCAGAGTTCTCCACTACAGCGTCTCTCGTAGTCATATGGTGGTTCTGGCCACATATTAATCAAATAATCATGTAATCAATTAATCAGACGGCTTCTTATAAGCTTTCCGGCGTTTCATCGCATCTCGCGAATTCGCTTCAGTCAATCGCTTTGACAAACGTCTCTGCTTTAAACGTGTGTCTCACAAAATTCATGCTAAGTATGACAATAATAGAAAAAAGTTAGGTTTGCAATTATGTGCTTGCTCAATGCAACACGTGGAAGTTTTATATTGGTCGTGTTTCATAGTGGGGCGTGTATGGGTGAAGTAACGTGAGGTTAATAAACAAACAATTCAGAAACGTTCTAGAATGATGACTCAGAGATTACAGTCAAAAGAGCATGGTCCAAGCAGACATGCAGTGGTCATAAAAGTTAGACCTATGACTTACTATATCCTGAACCAGAAGAAACAAAAATTTTAACACCTGCCAATTTCTTCAGTGGCAAGCGATTGACGGCACTTACAAACTGCGGTTGTTGTGCCCAGTTCTCACACTCAGCCACTAAATATTTAGATGGAGTGACGAAAGTTGCGAAAAGCCTGCGAATAGCTGCTACAAAGATTATTTGATACGCTTTAGTAGCGCTCTAAACAGGCCAGAAGAGGACATTACCAGCAATGCGGAAGACAATATATGAATAGTGTGCGATGCTTTTGTGCCCAAGGTGTGTTGTAATTTAGGCGTGTTCTAAAAAAATTGGCAGATCCCACGTATACTGTAATCGATGATATACGAAGCACGAATTATAAAGGTTGATATGTCACTTCAAAATCAGCACAATGTTACGAGGTGGAGGTAAGTGATGCCGTACAAGACTTCCGTGTCATGCTTATCATGTTTGGATGCGTCGTTTACCTTCTTCATCTATTCACGTCACGTGATACTAAATTTAGTATATGTGGAGCTGGCAAAACGCCCGCGACCACGCTATGAGCGTGGTATGTTGTCATGTTCGTACATGACACGCGTGTCAGGATTATCATGTTCGCACCAGTCATATATTTTGTCATCCATCGACGTCACGTAACACCAAATTTTGTATATGTAGAGCTAGCAAAACGGCTGCGAGCGCATGATGAAGGGCCCAATATACTCCAATGTAGCGTTGACGCGCACGCACGCTGGGAACAGCGACGCTAAGTTAGCAAAACGCGAGCACTCTAGCCTGACGCCAGGTGCGACCGGCGCCACCAGCGTCTGTCGGCGCAGCCCAACGGCAACCGGCACGAAATGTGACATACTGCATTTGGTGCCAATCCGTTACCCAGACAACAGTGCGTTTTCCTCTTTTTTTTTTACGGAAGGACGCCGGATGCGCTGAAAAGCGCATGCGTCAAAGCAACGCGACGTAGCACGCGCCTGCGAATATATGACAAGACCGGCGCCTGGCGTGGCAACACCGGTGTGACGCAACGAAATGAACGCCGGCAAACACGCACACCACGTCACGTCGAAATGTACTGGCGCTTTCACTGTGTCATGTAGTCATGTTCTCACATGACACGCATCTCATGATTATCATGTTTGCACCAGTCACATACTTCGTCATCTATTGACGTCACGTAATACCAAGTTTGGCATATGTGAAGCTAAAGCAATGGCCACGAGCGTATCAACAGTGTGGCATGGTGGCATGTTGTTACATGACACGGTTGTCGGGATTATCATGTTTGGATGTGTCATTAACCCATATCGTCCGTTCGCATCACGTAATACCGAGTTTGGTTTAAGTGAATCTGGCGAAACGGCGGCCAGCGCATCACAAGCGTGGCATGTTGTCATGTTGTTGCATGACACGCATCTCATGATTATCATGTTTGCACCAGTCACATACCTTCGTCATCCATTCACGTACCCTAATACCAAATTTGGTATATGTGACGCTAGCAAAACGGCCGCGAGCGCATCATGAGCGTGGCATAAAGCCGTGTTGTTACGTGGCACGCATGTCATGATTTTCATGTTGGGGTCTGTGGTTTGTGTTCGCCATGCAATCATGTCATACCATACCAGTTTTGCAACATACTATGTGCACGAAACCACCGCAAGAGCTGTAGGACTATGAAATGTAAATCATGACACTCATGACATACATATCACCATTTTCATGTTTTGACTAGTCAAACATGCTCTTCATACAGCCATGTTATGCCATACCAAGTTTGATATTGATACCGTTATTGTAACGGCCAGGAGAACTAAAAGTCGTTGGCGGATAGATAGATAGATAGATAGATAGATAGATAGATAGATAGATAGATAGATAGATAGATAGATAGATAGATAGATAGATAGATAGATAGATAGATAGATAGATAGATAGATAGATAGATAGATAGATGCGCTCAAAGTTGCCGAAGTTCGCTAAGAAATGCTTCACATTTAAACCATCAGTGTAAACGACAGCTTAAAGTTAGCAGACGGCAAAATTGCAAAACGGCCGAGTAAACATTTGTGTTGCGTCTCTCATAATCATATAGTGGTTTTGGGACGTTAAACCCCAGATATTAATTAAACATTTGTGTTACCAAGAAATACCCTTTTAGCAAATCGTGGGCTGCAACTATTAGAAACAGTGAACTCAGCACGCCTAGAAGAAGAGGAGAATGAGGGATGGTCCGTGGGGCAAGGATCTTGGTTCTGTTTTCGCTGGAATATAACGGGAGCGTTGAGGCGCGCTGCTCTCTCTCTTCATTATTGTTGCTTCTTCTTAATTCAGCCCGCTTCATCTAAACTATGGGATTCCGTGAGATTGGTGCCATTGAACAGAAACAACTATGCTTGAAGAATAAAATAAATTACCAGAACACAAGTGCAGTGTTACTGCGTAGAATACTCAGCGAAAGCCGTTAGGTCACCCTATAATTCAGCACCATGGCATATTTTGAAATGACAAATTCATGCTATGTATAGCTGTTGCATCCGGTACAATGTACCACATCAAGGCAGATGTAATTAAATGTTGGATTTTGTTACCCCACTCGATTGTTTATTAGGCAATTGTTCTGATGATTGATTGATTGATTGATTTGTGGGGTTTAACGTCCCAAAACCACCATATGATTATGAGAGACGCCGTCATGGAGGGCTCCGGAAATTTTGACCACCTGGGGTTCTTTAACGTGTACCCAAATCTGAGTACACGGGCATGCAACATTTCCGCCTCCATCGGAAATGCAGCCGCCCCAGCCGAGATTTGATCCCGCGACCTGCGGGTCAGCAGCCTAGTACCTTAGCCACTAGACCACCGTGGCGCGGCGAGGCAATTGTTCTGGCCGTGACATGAAGCACAGGATGGCACACATTCAACAGCTGGATAACACCAGACATGACAAAGAGCGCTAACAGATGTTTCTTCGAAGTAGAGTGCTTAGATAAATAACTGAAATTTTTGGAGAATTCGTTCCAATGTGTACATCAGGGGAGCGTCGAAAAGGCGGCTCATGTCACAAATAAGCTGCTATTGCCCCGCCCGGTAAAGTTATTTAAGGAGCCCTTTACAATAGTTCTTTAGGATGGACGCTCCGGTGAACTGCATGTCCCATGAGATCGAAATCTTTAAATATACCACAAAAAGCTGAAAAACATTGGTAGTTTTTCAACTTATACTTCCATCTTGCATGAAGTTGATTTCATTTTAACAGTGCCACAAAAATTATTAGTGGCGCTTGTTTCCGGTAACACCAAAGGACAGATGCATCACAAGTATTTTCCTATTTCTTTCTATCACAGATCGACTACAGCAAGGAACAAGAAGCCTGGCTAATCCAGAGGTCAAAAGAATATGCATATGAAAACGAAGACTACTACGGCCTACTTTTCCTTATGTCTGGAATACCACGAGGTCAACACCTCGCACTCGCCAGGAAAATGTTAGCCTACGAAGAACACCGTGAGTTCAGCTGGTATTTCTATTCTTTATCTGCGCCGAGATGTACAAGGTGTATGCCACCTGCCACTGCAAGAGAATGTGTTGTGCTAAGGTTCGCTAAATAATGGGCAATATAAATGCAATGTCGAAGTTACTTTTATAATAAAGGGCCCTAGCAACGCTTTTTCAAGTAGTCATAAAATGTGTTCAGTAAATCAGAGAGCTCATTACCTCACTAATGAACTGCTGCAAAATACTGTTACGAGGCAGTGGACATGACTTCACAGTCGTAGACGAATCAACCAAAAAGAAGCGGACTCGCCACGCGGGATGCTGGCAGCCATGGTGTGTAACGCCAGCTTGTAAATTGTGCAAATATACGCGTTTTTTCTTCCGTGTAATCGTAATCTCAGTGACAACATTTCAGAAGCAGTCCAGCACGAGCAGTGTTACAAAGTTTTTTCGCACACTGCAATTAATTTATACCAACTCTTGAATTGATTCAATCCAACTCTGCCAGGAAAAGGGCAGCGATGGCGTAGTGGTACGAGCATTCAACTCGCATGCAAAAGGTACGTGGTTCAAGTCTCGGATCTGCGCAGTTCCCAACCGCATAAAAAAAAATCTGCGTGGTGATGGAACTGCAATAAGAGGCCTGGGGTGCGGCCTCACCGGTAACCACCTCCGCCAACGCACTCCCTCACCAGAGAAGGATTGGCCACCCTGGTGCAGTATCTGGCCACGACCTCCCACATGCATACGTCAAATAACTCATGGCCCTCAGTCCCGAGCAGCTGCGAAGCAACTGACCACGGCGGCGGTCAGATCTGCAACGCATCAGAGGGTGCTAAGAATCTCTAGATCTGCAAAGCCACCATTGTAACCTGAACTTGGCAACGTTTAACGCTAGAATTTATCTAGTGAGGGAAGACTAGCTGTACTATTCGAGGAGCTAGAGGGTGTTTTATAGTATATAATAGGGCTCAGTGAGGTTAGGAGGACAGATGAGGCCTATACGGTGCTACAGATTGGGCACGTCATTTGCTATGGGGGCTTGGCATACGGAATAGAACTGGGAGTGGGGTTCCGGATTCACAGAAACATAGCTGGCAACATAGAGTAATTCTATAGCATTAATAAAGGGTGGTAGGTATCTTAAATAAATTGAATGAAAGATACAAGATGAAGGTGGTACAGGCTTACGCGCCTACATCCAGCCATAATGAAGCTTCAGTTGAAAGCTTCTATGAAGACGTGGAATCGGCAATGAGTGAGGTAGAAACACAGTATACTATAGTGATGGGCGTTTTTATGCAAATGTAGGGAAGAAGCAGGCTGGAGACCAGGCAGTAGGAGATTATGGTATCAGTACTAGAAACGCCAGAAGAGAACTACTAGTAGAATTCGCAGAACGCAATTATTCACGAATTTTGAATACCTTCTACCGAAAACGAGGAAACCGCAAGTTGACATGGAGGAGCCCTAATGGTGAAAATAAGAACGAAATTGACTTTATAATGAGTGCACACCAAGGATTCGTGCAGGATGTGGAAGTGGTTGGCAAGGTACGATGCAGTCACCATAGAATGATACGGTCTTGAATTTGACTAGACTTGAAGAAAAAATGACAGGAATAGTACGCAAGAAGCCAATCAATGAGCTAGCACTGAGAGGGAAAGCACAGGAATTCAGACTGTCGCTTCAGAACAGGTACTCGGCTCTTAGTGAGGAAACCAACCTTAGCGTAGATACAATGAATGATAATCTGAGGAGTATCGTTACGAAGTGTGCAGTGGAAGTTGGAGGCAGGGTAGTTAGACAGGACACTGGCAAGCTTTCCCAGGAAACAAAGAATCTAATTAACAAGCGTCAAATAATGAAAGTCTCAAGTACAACAGACAAAATAGAACTGGCAGAAACTTCGAAGTTCATCAGTAGGCGTAAGGTGTGCGATGTAATAAGGTATACCATGGAGAGAATTGAACACGCTCTGAAAAACGGAGGAAGCGTCAAAGCAGTGAAAAGGAAACTAGTGATAGGAAAAAATCGGATGTATACACTAAGGGACAAATTAGACAAAATAACTACCAATATGAATAAGATAGTTAAAATAGAGGACGAGTTTTAGAGAGATCTGTACAGTAGTCGAGACAACCACGACCCTAGTACTATAAAAACTAGCAGTAACCCAGATGACACCCCACCAGTTATAATAGAAGAAGTCAGAAAAGCTTTGGAGAGCATGCAAAGAGGCAAAGCTGCTCGTGAGGACCAGGTAACATCAGATCTGCTAAAAGATGAAGGACAGATTGAGTTAGAAACACTAGCCACCCTGTTTACGGGGTGACGCCTGACGGGAATAGTACCAGAATCTTGGAAGAACGCTAATATCGTCTTAATACATAAGAAAGGAGATGACAAGGACTTGAAGAATACAGGCCGATCAGCTTGCTCTCTGTAGTATACAAGCTATTTACAAAGGTAATTGTTAACAGACAAAAGAAAACATTATAATTCAATCAACCAAAGGAACAAGCAGGATTTCCAACCGGCTACTCAACAATTGACCACATTCATACTGTCAATGAGGTAATAGAGAAATGCTCAGAATATAACCAGTATACATAGCCTTCATAGATTAGGAGAAGGCGTTTGATTCAGTAGAAATATGAGCCGTCATGCAGACACTGTGGAATCAGGGCGTAGATGAAATATATATAAACATTCTGGAAGAAATCTACAGGGAATCAACTGCTACCATAGTGCTTCTTAAGAAAGCAACAGAATACCAATCAAGAAGGGTGTAAGGCAGGGGGACACACTCTCCCCAATGCTATTTAACGCGTGCTTACAGGAGGATTTCAGAAGCCTATAGTGGGAACAGTTAGGTATAAGAGCTAATAGAGAGTACCTTAGTAACCTGCGCTTCGCCGATGACATTGCATTGCTGAGTAACTCAGGGGACGAATTGCAACTCATGTTTACGGAGTTAGACAAGGAGAGCAGAAAGGTGGGTCTTAAAATTAATCTGAAGAAAACGAAAGTAATGTACAACAACCTCAGGAAAGAGCAGCGCTTCGAGATAGGTTGAAGCACTTCAATTTGTAAAAGACTATGTCTACTTAGGGCAGGCAATAACCGCAGAGGCAAACCACGAGATTGAAGTAACTAGAAGAATAAGAATGGGGTGGAGCACATTCGGCAACCACACTCAAATTATGACAGGTAGATTGCCACTGTCCCTCAAGTGGAAGGTATATAACAGCCCTATCTTGCCGGTACTTTGCTATGGAGCAGAAACCTGGAGACTTACAAAGAGGGTTCAGCTTAAATTGAGGAGGACGCAGCGAGCTATGGAAAGAAAAATGGTAGGTGTAACCTTAAGAGACAAGAGAGCAAAGTGTATTAGGGGACAAACGGGGGTTAAGGATATCATAGTTAAAATAAAGAAGAAGAAATGGACATGGGCCGGGCATGTAGCGCGTAGACAGGATAGCCGCTGGTCATTAAGGGTAACAAACTGAATCCCAGGGAAGGGAAGCGGGTTAGGTGGAGACAGATGGTTTGGTGGGCAGATAAGATTAAGAAGTTTGCAGGTATAAATTGGCAGCAGCAAGCTCAGGACTGGGTTATCTGGCGGAACATGTGAGAGGCCTTTGTCCTGTAGTAGACGTAGTCAGGCTGATGATGATGATGATGATGAACTCTGCCAGTATTTGGGTCTGGGTAGCATCAACCAGCTACCAAGTCCCAGCAACTGGCATTACCTGTCAGCAACTGCTGACCAACACGTAAAAACAACATTAAGAATTTTAGGGGCGAAGCTCCTTATAGCAGCACCCGTTCGTCCTCGTTGCCGTTGTAGTGTGTAACAAGTATAACATTTTGATCTCCAAGGTGGTTCCGGCGAGAGATTTCTTCTGTGCGTTGTTGGACAATAAAAGATAGTGCTGAATGTACATGCCAATGGCTGCTAAGGGCAAATTATCAACAGGAGCATTCGGCTTTTAGTTAACACGCACGCTGCGATCCCCATCAGCAGCCATTGACATGTACACTGAGCACTATCTAACAAGAAAGGGTTCCTACGTTATACTCGCTGGGTGTGTCCTCCTCAGTTTTAGAAAGGTTTAGCGAGCGTTGAGCCGCAGTGCTATGAATACAATGAACTAGTATATACCATGAACTCGAGGTGGTTAAAGGTGGGAAGTAGATACGAAGCGCAAGCCTTAAGAAAGTAAAAGCCGAATTCTCCTGTCTCTCATTTCCCATTAGCAGCCATTGGCATGTACATTGAGCACTATATGACAGGAAAAGGTTACTACGTTATCCTCGCTGGGCGTAACCTCCTTGGTTTTAGAAGGGTTTAACGAGCGTTCGGCCGCAGTGCCATGAATACAATGAAATAGTATATACCATGAACTCGAGGTGGTTAAAGGTGGGAAGTAGACCCGAAGTGCAAGCCATAAGAAAGTGTGCTTATGCCACCTCTCGTTTAATCCTTGGAATGTCCGCTGGATGGCTGTGCTTCTATATGGGGAATATATGATTAAAGGATTCGAGATGGTGGTACTTGGAGCGTGGATTAGATGGACGAACGAACACACAGACAGATGCATGGATGGATGCATGAACGAACGCAGGGGTGGATGCATGAATGAACGCGAGGACGGATGCACGAGCAGTCGCACGCACTGAAGGGCGGATGAACGCATGGGCGGTCACACAGACGCACGCATGGACGGATGGAAGCAATAACAAATGGACGGACGAGTGCTTCGCCCCACTCTCCAACATTCACTCCATGGATATGCTGCCATTTTTTTCATCTAATTGTGAGAGTTATTTGTAACGTAAACTATTCACCGTTGGTCAACGTTAGTGCAACAACAGAAATTCTCCAAGAAAACATTAGCCGCTATACCGAACACTAGGCAACATACGCAAGCATGTGAAAGAACTGCTTCAATTTAGCAACATGCTCACAAAATAGCAGCATTAGCCACTAGTACACCACCACTGCATCTAATGAGTATCTACTAGCCGCCAATAGTGGGAATTCAGACAAGCATGACCACTGCTAAACAAGAGTAGCCAACTCTAGGCTCCTTCACACAATACAGGCTGACAGCTGGGAAACCAGTGCTGACTTTTTGCTACACAGGGAGCAGAATGCACATGCATAGCTAAATGATTAGCTAGTTACATATTGTACTGTTCAACACAATGTGCCCCTAATATACGTGATATAATTTACGACACACGATTTGTGGTTTTCATGGATGCCTGCTTGTCCTGAAATATTCACAATATCCAAAATTTGGCATGCCACTGTTGCTACTATGCGTGCCTATTCAGCGCATGTCTCAAAATAGTTATTTCTTTCTTGCTATGTTATCCATAGCATGTACAAAGCTGCACGAGGGGAGTGAAATTCAAGGTTAGTGGAACGTTGATTGTGTAAAAGTTTTGGTAAATAATTTTTCATAATTTCACAGACTTTTCCTGTTCTGCGTTAGTGACGGTGCTCGACTGGTGCCAGGAAAGTCGTACGTTTTACCTGGCCCTATCACTCATATCTATAGAGAAGGTGTGGACTAGATAGCCATGCTATTTTATTTATGAGCCCGTAAATAAGTGCTTGCTGTCGAGGTTTTTCGAGCCCTCCAAACTGGCGTGCCTCTTAATCACGTCACAGTTTGGCACGTAAATGCTGCAAATTTTCTAACTGTGGCAAGCACTAATTTTACTTTTTTTTCCTAGTATGATCAATAGAGAAAGTCACGATCAACTGGGAGAAGGCGGAGCTTGTTCCGATTTCATCTCTGGGGTTACGCACGGTGCCGTACGCCACTCAAGGTAGGTTGAATTATTTCTAAAGTTTGACTACGTTTTTGAAGTGAACTCTTTTTCTTTCGGCTGTCTGTTCAAAAAATAAACGCAGATATTTTAGGATTGTGTTTTTTTACTGAGAAGAACAAAAATTTGAATGATGACAAGTAAAAAACAACAGCCATTCAACAGCTCAGCCCCATTCCCCCCTGTCCCGCTTTGTTTACTGCAGATAACTGTCACCTTACCTTTATTATAATAGCCAACAATCCTTCTGTAGCGTATTTTTTCAGACAAATTTGAATATTGGCGTTCTTCTCGTAACGTTAAAATAATAATCTCTAATATCGCGAAGCTTCTAACAAAGTGCGACAACTAATACGCCAATTGCAGCCAACAATCTTAGCGCGTGAAACCTTTAGACACTAAACCAAAGCAATTAACACTCCTGGCAACGTGACATGTTTCAGTCCTGCAATGTGGGCATTCGTTATCGTATTCCAAAAGCAAAGCCAAATTCATTAAAAAATATGGCTGAGAAAAGAATTCGTACATGTGAGGAAACAGCTGATAATTGCTAGCTTCACATAAGCGCAAACAAGACATGCTTGGCATCTAAAGAAAACGAGAAGAAAACGTTTGATAGCTAAGTGCAAAACCTAAACCTCCCTCTCAGCAGGGCGTCACCGAAAACTTTAGGCCAGGAAGGGTGCGTTCTCCAGCGCGTTAACGGCAAGCCATTCATATACACACCATATAACATTGACAGTCCTCTGAACTCCGCTCTTTCAGTGCCTTTTCGTCATCACTAGTTAGATGGCGTGAAGAACGCGTTTTAAAAGTCATGGCCCATCGTTGTGCAATGCACGTGCACCTCCACAAAGTGTTGTCCATGTGGGTGCGCTCGTGGGAAGGACGCGTTGTACCTTTTGTGCTTTCTACCGCTAGTAGAATACTTTGAAGTTGCAGTAGTTAAATAGAGCACGAAGGTCACTTCGCTCGCTGCCGCAGTCTCGCTTACGAAAGGAGCGTGCTGCTCACATACGAAGAAGTAAGAATTGCGACTGTTGTTTACACTCACCGTTTGTATACTTGTGCATTCAGGCATGCGTCTTTCTTCCCGTTTGAGCAGCATGCTTTAATTTTCAATCTGTGACAGTTATTGGTCCGCACTCGTTCTGCGTACGTCTGTTTCGTGCATGATTTCTGCTGGTTGTGGCCGCAGAAAGTTTCGTGCTGCTTAACGTTATCTGTGTCACAATACAATTTAATTCTGCAGCACTCATTCCTTCGCCTCTGTGGCGACACCCTGCACAATAGGCGCTCAAATGTTTTTGTCAAGACTGCTTTTGTTTTCTTGTTTTACTTATTTCTAGACAAAAGCTTCAGCCAATAATGCTTCTATTATATTTCCCTTATGCCAGGAGCTCCAACTATGTGACGAGTACAGTTTTGTTTTCACGCTCTTCCTCTCAAGCGGCCCGTTATCTGGGGCAGATCTAGCCGCATGTTTTGCCTTATTTGAATAAAATGAAATGCATCGTTATGTTGATTATGATGAATATTATTTTATTTTTTTATGAAGCCGCATTAGGTTTTCTCATTTTTGTTCTTCGCTTAACAGCGCAATGGGCTGCCTACTTTTATGACTACACCGAGGGTACCTATGGAGCTTCAGACTTCATTGTGCACTACATACACAGCACCCGTATTATCAGGACGTTGTTTGAGCACAAAGACATTGGCAAACGTGGTCTGCAGTATCTAGTCGCCTGGGGCCTGTATAGGCAGCTGGCGGAATTCCCTGAGCCGGTTTTGTTCCACGGCGACAGAGAGGCCGACGAATCTTGTTACGTGCACGTCAAGAATGTGATGAACCTGGTGATTCTGAGCCACCACGTCTACTCCTGTGAGTATTCCCTGTAAAGTTTCTGCGAAATAGCCATCACGATTTAGCGATTGTATTTAACAGGACATGTTGCAAAGAGAACATACAGAAAGTGGTGACACCTGCTTAATTTAGTGAATGTGTTTATTTCTTTGTAATTTTAAAGACAAACTACATTCTCTTTTAAAAGAACGCTGCTACACTTTCCACCTAATGATGAAATGGCCACATTATGAGTTTATGACGCCCTAATCCCACTGCCGTCAAAAATGTGAGAATTCAACAGAATTAATGGAGTTACAGGGATTCACCGCGTGATGTGAGAACTTTCCCCTCGATTCCTGAAAGTGCTCATAAAGTTTCTCAGGCGCAACACTCTGTAACTATGGCGTAGTCATTTAACTTTATGGTGTCGTTGGTCGAGCGAAAAGCGAACAAGTTCTAGCTGATTTTGAGAACTGACTGTGTTCCAGCATGACGAGACCAGTTGATGAGGTATTGCAGTGATTTGTATTTGATGCTGAATGCAAATGTTTTCTTCAAGAAGCTAAATTCGCATTTCTCACTCACTCTGCAATATATTCAGCAGTTAAAATAATATTTTAACATGTCGAAAGGACCAATAAAACATATTTTATTTGCTGCCGGAAAATTGCTATATTTCGCACTATATTTAATTTGGCTCCAACGCAAGGCCCTGAATATAATGGTATACTGAAGAGTCATTGTTTTCACGCTCACGTCAAATCATTACCTTACCGCAAGTTTTATTTAACGAGTGCATGACGTGAATATCATCTGAAAAAAAAATTGGCACCTTCTAACTCAGTTGGCTAACAGACTCTCCTAAATAAGCGGGAAACTTTTGGCAAGGGAAATAAACATGCACAAAGAGTTTCAAACTTCAAGAAGTTCGGGGAACTTTTTTCAGCTGTACTCGTAATTGTCGGAAACATCTTGGTTGATTTGTCATTTAATGGCCTACATGATAATAGTAATGGGTAGGAGAGCAAGTCCAAAACAGCTCAAAGGTTCTTAAGTCCTTTGGGGGCGATTGTGTCAAATTCTGTGCAAGAGACAGTATCCTTAGATGCTGAACATCAGGTCATGGCCTCCGAGATGGCGTGCGTGGTGTCTTTCTCTTCAGCCACTTCTATTGCTGCGCTTCCCAGAAAGCCCAAAATGTATCACCTCGCGCGACCGGCTGCCGCTAGAGGGTGTAGATTCCTGCGGCGGTAGAGACCGTGGCATATATCGGAATGCATGGTAATGCAGCGTGTGCATAGATTTTTTTTTCGCGTACGAGCAAGAACCACTGCAAGAATCTTCTGGCTAAACTAAAAGACTGCTTTCTTTTCTATTACTGCATTCAATCTCTTCCAATGCACGAAAAAAAGCGTGGCGACTGCTGAATTTTCCTGGTAGATAATTCTAAGGAGGTATCACTCCTGCCGTGGCAATACTATTCTATTTTATTATGGTTCATTGGGTCACGGTGCCTAATACCACAATTTGAGAAAAACATAGGCATTCTAGCGTTCAAATTTTTTGAGAGTTATATAATATAAAAGTGGCCTAATTATCATCGTTGAATTATACTGCTCTCCTAACCTGATTCACATATTTACTGTTATATCACGTACGGTTATCTATGAAGTGGTCAACCGAAGGGAAATTGAACCTTAGATAACCGAGTGTTCTCTTTATGTCATTGAAATAAGGTACGTGAGAAGTAATTTTGCCGGAATATTGTAGAAGGCTTCGATTAGCCGACCTACATTCACCTCTGCATCTTTCACAATGAAAGTGCCTGAGTCATTGTCTTCTTTTTCTTCATCTAAATTTTGATTATGTTTTGGTAGCACATTGCCAATATGAGTGTTGTGTTCATTCACTGTATATTCGACAGCATCCATATCAAAGAGTTGCATATGTAGCATAATAGCATCCTTGTAATGAAAACTATACTCGCCAAAGAAGACTACTAAAGAATTTGTCTCCGCTATATAACACCGGAGTTTTCATACCACATGCATAAACCCTGAACACGTTTTGCTTACTTCTTGACCAAACAAAACATTTGAATACACGTTCTTCATTACCCAACGTATCCACTGAACACTGTTAAGTTCACAGTCAGAACGGGTGGCCATATATGCGACAAAAACGTGCCTGTAACCAGCCCGTATTCACCGCAGGACCGGCGACCTTCAGTCGAGACGCTCGGCGGCCGCCTGAGCCCTCCTCCCTGTATACTGCTCCAGCGGCTCGATGCGGCGATTCTTGAAACGGCGTTACAATGAAAATTAGCGCCAGTTTCATGTAAGGAACATGAAAGCAACCCCTTTATTCGAGGATAACCCGTCAGTGTAGGGCGCGGCACTCTTCTGACTTCGCTTGTTGATCGTGCCACCATTTTGTTTCTTCACCAGTGCTCTTCATACTATAAAGCCTGCAAACTTGAAAGTACAGTAGGTTTTCTGCCCATTCAGATCTCTTGCCGAGGAATCACAATTATAAGTGCTGTAACATGGGCAGCACAGTTCTACAGCAAAAAACTTTGAGAATATATCAGCCCAAGCTTTGACTTTGCCTCTCGTACACCTTGGCTCGACATTCCCATGTGAGCACGAAGTTGTATAAAAGCACTAAATCGTTTTTTCTCGTCACACGGAACTTTCACCAACAGCGCGACAGCCTTTTTGTCTATACAAAGGAGTGCTGCAGCGCGGAGAAAAGAGCGGGCTATGCCCACCTCTGGAAACACGCTTCCTCCGTGCGATTAGGACGGCCGCACAAAAACCCGTCGCGTGCCCACCATCTCGGAGGCCATGATCGGGTGTATTTGTCTGCCAAGCGAGAGCGCGACAGGGTGCCGATGTCCCGACGCTGTTGTCTACAGCACTGCAGCCCACCGGTATGCCAGTGTGCCCAACGTGAAAGACAACTGGACGGACAATTTACCGAAAAGAGCACGATGATGTGTGATGACGTAATTTGGGTGGCTGCACAAATACGACTGCAACTTAGTAACAGCCCTGATGTTTAGAAGACATTTCTTTTGTCAAGGTGTCAATACTTTCCGCTGCTTCACCACCGTGGTCTAGTGGCTAAGGTACTCGGCTGCTGACGTGAGGGCCGCGGGATTGAATTCCGGCTGCGGCAGCTGCATTTTCGATGGAGGCGGGAAGTTGTAGGCCCGCGTTATCAGACTTGGGTGCACGTTTAAGAGCCCCAGGTGGTCGAAATTTCCGGAGCTCTCCACTGCGGCGTCTCTCATAATCATATGGTGGTTTTGGGACATTAAACCGCAGATATCAATCAATACTCTCCGCTTTTATATGCGTAAACACGTCATCGTAACCATGATATCATCATCGTCCACTTGCATTTGCCGCCAATGAACCCGATCCTGTGCTTGCTAGTGCCACCTTGTTGCCACAAACATGTTCATTTCATCTGTCCACCTAATTTTTTGCCTCGCCCTCACACGTTTGTCTTCACTCGCAATCAGGTCAGTTCCCCTTAATTACCAGTGGTAATTTAGCCTACGCACTGTCTGTGTCTTACCCTTATCCATTTCTTTTTAGGGGTGAAGCTCCTTAGGGCTGTACAATCCATGGGGTTTGTTGCTGGTGACGTACTTAACCACCGGTGGCACATTCCCGCTCTAGAGTGGGCGTGTGCCACTGATGGCGGTATTTGTATGTGGAACTAGATGGTGGTACTTGTAGTTGATGATGCTTGTACGTGGTAAAATTTAAACATGGTATAAGAATGCACCACTCATACTCGTTGGGGATTTCAACGGTGATATCGCAGACGCGACGAATATTTAGCTTATTCAACATGTGGTTTCTAGATACGCACTTAGATGTATATTGTATGATCACAAGAAAGCAACCACGATCCGAGTAACATGTATTTCATTTCATTTCATTTCAATAATTTAAGCCTTAAGGGCCCGGAAGCATTACATACGGTGGGGGCAAACAAGTTATGAGGGACTTTTAATCACACAAACGCAGAAAAAGGAAGAAAAGACGACGAAAGGGAGAAAAAACATCTATAAGAAAGAAAACAAGCAAGCTGAAAAAAACAACTACTGTAGACTGGAAATAAAACAGCAATATACATAGGTAATCAGCATCATAATGCATGAGTCACTAAAGGTTAGTTACTAACAAGGTTCAACTAGAAATTCAGTTCAATTTATGTCAAAGCATTGTATTTTTTCGCGAAAAGTTGTGTGGTCGGTGGACGAAAGAATACTGTCAAGGAGGGTATTCCACAGGGTTCTTGCATGGGGGAAAAAATAATCTTCCATCGATGATGTGCGGCACTGAATGTATGCGATCGGTTTGCTCTGGTTGAGGCGCGGTGAAATTCGGAGCGGGGGTTGAAGCCGAGGGTGCCTGGCAAGTGGGTGATAACAGAAAGTGTGTATCAAGAAGAGACGCGAGATGATTCGACATAATTACAGACATGGGAGGTCAAGTGTGCGTTTGAGTTTAGTGATGTAAATTTTGCAAATTTTTCACTGCAACCTATACTGGAAACGCTCACAGTTCATTTGACGGACCATAAAGCCGTCATAACGAAGGGACAGGGGCAAGCCATCCATCGTCTCTAAGAACAAATAAAAGTTGATTTTTATATATACACACATAGTGTTTCTCATTATGTCTTTAAATCATGATTGACCGGGCGAATGACAGACGGGAGATTAATTGTTTTACCGATGACTCTCTCCAGAGTTTCGTGGACTTGTTACCATTCACACCGTGGATAAGGTGTGATTTTTTATTTCAACTATGGCGCTTAATACGAGTTTGTTCCCTGATCTGCTTTGCTCTTTTTTGTCTGTTTAGATTTCCCCTGTTAATTTGTTTTCTGTTTCTTGCTGTGTCATTCTCAATTTAGGTTGAATCCTTTTTGTGAGCCTGCACGTTTTCAATATCTTCGTGGAGATTGTATTCGTTCACTGCGGTGTTAGTGGCGCAAAACGTAAAGCCGTGCTAGCGCATATCTATATTGACTGGACGCAGGCTTTGTGATATGTCCACTATTTCGCTTTCACGTTCTGGGTGTCGCACTAGGCTAGTGAAATTTGCTATTCAGGGTTATGTCCGTAGCATGAATTTTTTTGTGTTTATCGTGTGTCAGTAATTTGTCTTCTCTTTGTTATATATATATATATATATATATATATATATATATATATATATATATATATATATATATATATATATATATATATATATATATATATATTTCTACTGAATCAAACGCCTTCTCGTAATCTATGAAGGCTCTGTATAGTGGTTGGTTATACTTGATAGTATGAATGTGGTCAATTGTTGAGTAGCCTGTTCGAAATCCTGCTTGTTCCTTTGGTTGATTGAATTCTAATGTTTTCTTTACTCTGTTAGCAATTACCTTTGTAAATAGCTTGTATACTACAGAGAGCAAGCTGATCGGCCTGTAGTTCTTCAAGTCCTTGTTATCTCCTTTCTTATGTATTAAGATGATGTTAGCGTTCTTCCAAGACTCTGGTACTCTTCCCGTCAGGAGACACCTCGTAAACAGGGTGGCTAGTTTTTCTAACACAATCTGTCCTCCATCTTTCAACAGATCTGATGTTACCTTATCCTCACCAGCAGCTTTGCCTCGTTGCATGCTCTGCAAAGCTTTTCTGGCTTCTTCTATCATTACTGGTGGGGTATAATCTGGGTTACTGCTAGTTCTTATAGTATTAAGGTCGTGGTTGTTTCGGCTACTGTACAGATCTCTGTAAAACTTGTCCGCTATTTTAACTATCCTATCCATATTGGTAGTTATTTTGCCTTTTTTGTCTTTTAGTGCATACATCCGACTTTTGCCTATCCGAAGTTTTCTCTTCAATGCTTTGACACTTCCTCCGTTTTTCAGAGCGTGTTCAATTCTCTCCATGTTATACCTTCTTACATCGCATACCTTACATCTGTTAATCAGCTTTGAAAGCTCTGCCAGTTCTATTTTGTCTGTTGTACTTGACACTTTCATGATTTGACGCTTCTTAATTAGGTTCTTCCTGGGAAAGCTTGCCAGTGTCCTGTCTTACTACCCTGCCTCCAACTTCCACTGCACACTCCGTAATGAAACTCGTCAGATTATCATTCATTGTATCTACGCTAAGGTTGGCTTCCTCACTAAGAGCTGAGTATCTGTTCTGCAGCGACACTCTGAATTCCTGTACTTTCCCTCTCAGTGCTGGCTGATTGATTGGCTTCTTGCGTATTAGTTTCTGTCGTTCCTTCTTCAAGTTTAGGCAAATTCGAGACCGTACCAATCTATGGTCACTCCATCGTACCTTGCCAATCACTTCCACATCGTGCACGATTCCAGGGTGTGCACTCATTATAAAGTCTATTTCGTTCTTATTTTCGCCATTAGGGCTCCTCCATGTCCACTTGCGGTTTTCTCGTTTTCGGTAGAAGTTATTCAAAATCCGTAAATTATTGCGTTCTGCGAATTCTACTAGTAGCCCTCCTCTGGCGTTTCTAGTACCGATGCCATAATCTCCTACTGCCTGGTCTCCAGTCTGCTTCTTCCCTTCCTTTGCATTAAAGTGGCCCATCACTATAGTATACTGTTTTTTTACCTAACTCATTGCCGATTCCACGTCTTCATAGAAGGTTTCAACTGAAGCGTCATCATGGCTGGATTTAGGCGCGTAAGCCTGTACTACCTTCACCTTGTATCTTTTATTCAGTTTAATTACAATACCTACCACCCTTTCATTAATGCTATAGTATTCCTCTATGTTGCCAGCTATGTTTCTGTGAATTAAGAACCCCGATGCCAGTTCTCTTCTGTCTGCCAAGCCCCTGTAGCAAAGGACGTGCCCATTCTGTAGCACCGTATAGGCCTCATCTGTCCTCCTAACCTCACTGAGCCCTATTATATCCCATTTAACACTCTCTAGCTCCTCGAATAGTACAGCTAGACTTACCTCACTAGATAAGGTTCTAGCGTTAAACGTTGCCACGTTCAGGTTCCAATGGCGACCGGTCCGGATCCAGAGATTCTTAGCACCCTCTGCTGCGTTGCAGATCTGACCGCCGCCGTCGTCAGTTGCTTCGCAGCTGCTGGGGACTGAGGGCCATGAGTTATTTGACGTAAGCATGTGGGAGGCGTTTGATTCAGTAGAAATATCAGCCGTCATGCAAACTTTGCGGAATCAGGGCGTAGATGAAGTACATATAAACATTCTGGAAGAAATCTACAGGGGATCAACTGCTACCATAGTGCTTCATAAAGAAAGCAACAGAATACCAATCAACAAGGGTGTAAGGCAGGGTGACACAATTTTCCCAATGATATTTACCGCGTGTTTACAGGAGGTTTTCAGAAGCCTAGAATGGGAACAGCTAGGGATAAGAGTCAATGGAGAATACCTTAGTAACCTGCGCTTCGCCGATGACATTGCATTGCTGAGTAACTCAGGGGACGAATTGCAACTCATGATTACGGAGTTAGACAAGGAGAGCAGAAAGGTGGGTCTCAAAATTAATCTGCAGAAAAGGAAAGTAATGTACAACAACCTCGGAAAGCAGCTGCGCTTCGAGATAGGTAATAGTGCACTTGAAGTTGTAAAAGACTATGTCCACTTAGGGCAGGTAATAACCGCAGAGCCGAACCACGAGATTGAAATAACTAGAAGAATAAGAATGGGGTGGAGCACATTCGGCAAGCACACTCAAATTATGACAGGTAGATTGCCACTATCCCTCAAGAGGAAGGTATATAACAGCTGTATCTTGCCGGTACTTAGCTACGGAGCAGAAACCTGGAGACTTACAAAGAGGGTTCAGCTTAAATTGAGGACGACGCAGCGAGCAATGGAAAGAAAAATGGTAGGTGCAACCTTAAGAGACAAGAAGAGAGCAGAGTGGATTAGGGAACAAACGGGGGTTAAGGATATCATAGCTGAAATCAAGAAGAAGAAATGGACATGGGCAGGGCATGTAGCGCGTAGACAGGATAACCGCTGGCCATTAAGGGTAACTGACTGGATTCCCAGAGAAGGGAAGCGAGTTAGGGGGAGACAGAAGATTAGGTGGGCAGATGAGATTAAGAAGTTTGCGGGTATAAATTGGCCGCAGCAAGCACAGGACCGGGTTAACTGGCGGAATATGGGAGAGGCCTTTGTCCTGCAGTGGACGTAGTCAGGCTGATGATGATATATATATATATATTGGGTTATTTTTTCGGTATCCTTTTCCAATACTGTTAAGTTCGTTGGTCATTATTGAAAGCTTATTCCTTGCGCAATATTCTTTTAGCATCGCTATTAGCGACAGAGATCCACTTCCTAAAATGCTTTTTTATTGTTCTGATAGGTTATGCAGCAGGGTACCAGAGCACATAAGACCTCAAATTTAAGACCTTTCGGAATTTTAGAAGCGAGGCAATAATTGGCAAACATCGATGACTTTGACCGTATCTGTCTATGTATCTGTCAACCTGGCCGCCTAAAACAATCTGGTATCCGCGTGGTTTCGATAATGGTATTCATACAAAAATTAGTATAACAATACATGAGTGTATGACGAGCATAGGCGAATAGTCATAACATAAATATCATTGCATGCGTCATGAATATTATCATTTACATGTCATGGTCTTGCTGCTGTTGCGGTGGCTTTGTTCACATAATATATTGCAAAACTGGTACGGTATCACATGACTGAATGGCGAACATAAGTGACAGATCCTACCATAGGTATCATGGCATGCATATTATACAGGTCATGACTACACGCCACACCCATGGTGTGCTCGAGCTTGTCACACTAGCTTCACATATACCAAATTCAGTATTACGTGACGTGAATGGATGGTGAAGCTTTATGACTGATACAATTATGGGAATAATGACATGCTTGTCATTACGAACATGACTCCCTTCTACGTTCTTAGGCGTACTCACGGCTGTTTCACTAGCTTCACATATACACAATTTCTTATTAGGTGACGTGAATGAACGTCAAAATTAAATGCCCCATCCAAAGATGATAATCATGACATGCGCGTCATGTAAAACGTAGGTACATGCTATACTCATAGCGCAATCGGGGCTGTTTCACTAGCTTCACATATACAAAATTTGGTATTACGTGACGTGAATAGACGACAAACTCAAATACAAAGCGCTGATTTTAAAGTGCATGTACACCTTCCTCAATATTACTTCGCATATTATCGATTGCACTGTACGTGGGATCTGCCAATTTTTATTTTCTTCAATGTATCTAGAGTATTTCTTGAAATGCATTCTGCAGTCGGTTTCGTGGTCATAGAGAAATTTCAGGAAAAAACGAGATTTATGATTGTCTTCGCTGCTCTGTGTGTTTGTCATTTGTGTTTGAGACAGGCAGGCCTCTGGAGCAACACGTTTGCTTGTGGTGTTTTCTTACTACCCTATGTGTTATTGGTGAGTTCCGAGCCCGATGCGCGTTTCTGTAGTGCTTTCTTTGCTGGCGTTCGCAGTTGTATTTGTAGGGTAACTGGGTGGAATCTTCTCCTTGCTTATTGTGAAGATTCTGGTATTGCTGGTTTTATGATGTCTACCGTCTGAGTAGATGCTTCTTGTGTTTTAGCTATAGTGGGCCGCGAGCTGCAGCTAGTGCTTATGGTAAGTTAATTGTCTTTTTTGGTTTGTGTGATGGTTCATTAGGTTGTAATAGGATTGGCGTCTGTTAAGAAAGTTTTTATTTAGATACTTCATGCCGCTGCAAATTGCTGCGACTCGCGAAAAGTCAGGGTGCATTCCGTTTTGAGCTAGAAAGATGTCCGGGTACTCGGGAATTTCAGCACGGTGGATGACGTTAATATTTTGTGGCCGTGCTCAATGTCTAAAAAAATATGTGAACCTAGCGTAATACTTCTGTGTGACCTAGTGGTGTACACGTTCGTAAATTGAGGGATTGGTGTTCGCTATTCTAAGCAGAACTGTTGTAAAGGTGAATTTTTCGTCGAGTCTCTCGTGCACTTCGTTTACAATAGTCCTTAGGGCCTCTGCATTGGCGTCGCCATTGTTGTATATACAGTCGTTAGTACTGCAGCGAATGACAATGTGCCTTAAGTGAGTGCAGGGGCGGTAAAATTGTTATTGCTATGTGTCGTGGCCCCCCTTTTAACTCTAATGTATAGTGCATGTTGCCCTCTTAAAAAGTGGAAGTGTTTGTGCTTGTACTGACTGTCTCCGATTCAAGCTTTGGGCTCTAATAAAAGCAGATGACACCCCCCATATTTACTCATCTTCCATAAGTAAAATTAAAAAAAACTGTAGGAAGGACAAGATGAGAGCTTGCGATGAAAACTTTTTTAGCAGTTGTTTTGTCGAGCTGAAATTTCGTCAAGCGGATTTGTCTTCCTCAAGGTAAGTCCGCTTGTCAAAACGTCGGCCGGACGCAATCTCTGTTCATAAATTTTTCATCGTGAGCTTCTACCTTGCACTTCTTACCATTATTAGAGTACAGAAAGTACGAGACTTTCATCCACTAAGCCCGGGATAAAGCTTTTAGAAAATGCAGGTATTCAGCCTCAGCATCAATAGGTGACCAAAGTTCGCTTATCCAAGGAAAATTCCCACTCAAATCATGGTTGACCTCATCCCACGTGACAACAACCCGGTGCATAACGAAGGTAGAAGAGTCGCGAGAGCCAAGGTAATACTTGAAAAAATTAATCAGCACAAAATACAAGCACTCTTTGTCGATGCTGCCAGGTATCTCGGAGGGGATAAGTTTTATATCTCGGTCGTTGAAGCGGAAGGTAACCTGCACAATGCACATTTGTTAATACAAAATTGCCCGTGTGGCAGAGAAAGTGGCGATCGCTCCGACTTTTCACAGCGGAAAGCCCCCGCCGTTGTATTCTCGGACTCGCGTATGGCAGTCAGATCTTTCTTTAACGCCCCTGTATCTGAACAAGCGAACAGTATTGTAGCAAAACACTTCGACAATCCCGGGAGTGCAGCGAAAGATGGTGCCACATCGCGTGGTTTTCAACCCATCTAGATGGTTCAGTTAACCCACTAGGACGTAACCCTAACGAGAAGGCTCACCGGATAGTGCACAATTTCACTTGCCACGTTGTCGCGAATAGCCATGCTCGTAACGAGATCGACATTTACAAAGATCCATTGTCTACTTTTCATGAAGTTGTTTTGCACTACCTTCTGGCCAGAAAAATATTTCTATCCCCTAACACCGATTTGACCAAGCGTATGGCGAGCGCAATCAGACTACTTCAAACCCGTTTATATCCTACTCATCGATCCCTTCCTTAACCGGATAGACCCCGATCATTCCCAGTCGTGCCCCAAATGTGGCCACGGCTCGTGTTCTTTTATTCACATGCTGTGGCTGTGCCCAGCCTTTAACGCCTTCCCGCCCATTTTGAAGGAGCAATGGGATGCATCTCTAAAGAGCAGCAGCCTTCATACACAACTCCAGGCCGTACAAAGGGCCCACGACATTGCGACAGAACTTCGACTTCCAGTCCCGTCGTGGGTGGAGCCACCAGTTTAATATGTAGGGTGTCTTATAGCTCCCTTAAATATCTGCCCCTCAGGACCTAAGTAATTTTCATGTCCTGTCATGTCTGTGCAGTAGGCGCAGTGCAGTCACGGCGAAAGCTTTTGGAGTCTTTTCACAACACTCATTGGGTAACTACTGTAAGCACACTTGCTTGGTACCCCCTAGGGCATTATTAATAAACTTTTGGCTACTAGGCCAGCGTTCGCTATGCTATTTTCGTCATTCTTGTGTGAAGCGTGGTATCCGCTAAACACAAAAACAGGAGGGTCCTCTTGGCGAGGAGGACAAGAACATCCAATAAAAAAGACATATTGTGTTTATTGGGACGTCGGGTGAAGTATGCTTTGAGCCGTGGTTGAATGAACAGTACGTGACCAAAGTTTGGGCAGAAGCTATGACGGAACGCTCTCCACTACTTCTAAAAGCGTTTATTTCCCTTATTGTACACCGGCGTAAAGGTCGCCTTGCTTGAACCACCCAATTCATGGACCACAATCACGAGTGGCCTTTACGAAAATTTTCGTGTAGTCACATATTTAGTAAATGGAGCTGCGAAGGATGCCCGACCTACTGTGGTACATTGGAGTCTGCAGACATCACTGGTAATTATTAAGCCTGTTATATTGAGTCTGCTATATCGCACTGTAGTTTTATGACTCAATGCCGAAACAATTGCATGCCACAAAAAAACGTTATCGCAAAATTTTCTCGTTTTCTTGCCGATCGTTGGTGGTGTTGTTAATGGGATGGCGTTCACTCACAATTCTAGAGCTATTATCGGTCACAATTTAGTAGCATAACAATACTGCAATTTCTCCTATTCTACAGATATTACCCCTCGAATGGTACACGACGCTTGGATCATGGCTTACGATATGCAGGCCGCCTTCATGAAGGCCCTGAACTCATCGAGCTGGCTGACTTCAAGTTATCGAACAACATTTTTGGCCAAGATGAACGAAATGCATCTCCAAGTAGGAAGTCCGGGTAATGGCATAAAACCCGAGCTCGTCGAAAAACTTTTTTGTGAGTTCTAGTATACTTTTCTGTGCATATAGGTAATTAGTCCCCAACAATTATATTTGTTTGGCTGGACAAACAGTGACACTAACACATAGAAATTTTCACTTGAAACAAACTGGGATAATTAGGGCTGAAATTGGAGGCGCCTCAAACTGGCTAGTCGAGGTTTCGATAGGAGGATCTATCTTCTTTAAAAGTGCCGCCTCTTCCTTGGCGGTTCGTGGTGACGTCAACTCCTGGTAGTGCCCCGTGTCTCTCTGGATGATCGCCATCTGAAAGGCAAAAGAAAAAACTATAAAGCAGAGAAGTGCTGTCCTCGCTTCCTTTCAAGTCAGGTGGTATTGATTGAAACTTTTTTCTTGGAAAGTGAAAAAATAAACGCTCTACAAACTAATTTCTGGTCACTACAAAATAATACATGGAATCATATTTATTACACAAATTTAGGTCCCTACACGCATCAGGAATCAATCTAGCACGTGGCAATTTGGAATCACTGAAAGCCATAGCATAAGTGCAATAGATATTAATGGTCCTACATTGAATCGTTACTAGCCCGCATTTCGTACTATTCTTGTCTTTCAGTTTCTCAGTTTGAATTATATATATTGTGAAGAAGAAAACGCGTTGTTGGTAAGAAACATCACCACCGCTTAGGTACTGGGTTCTGGGCTTCTCTCGCTCAACTCGTGCAGATCGCCACCGTCATTTGCATGACCATTGCTATGTCCGGATCGATTTATCATCGTAGGGCCACCGTTGCAACACACGCCAATAAACGCCTTTTGAATTGGTCGAGGGTGCTGACTTTTTCCGTCGCCTGAACCTGGGTGCTGCCATTCGCCGTCGCCTAAACCTGGCTGCGCAACCCAACGCTACCTCCTATCATGGTCACCAACAAGGCGCAACCTGGCTCTTCCACTCCATCCACCAGCACCCCAGCGTTCTTTGTTGCGAGAGCCCAAGGTCTTTAGCGGAGCTGATGAGATGACGTGGAAGACTGGTTAACTAACTACGAACTGGTGAGCGCAAACAACAAGTTGGATGACGCAGACAAGTTGACTAACATCATATTTTACCTCGCTGACGTGGCCTCAAAACCACAAAAACGACATTACGACGTGGTCCATCTTCAAAAGGTTGTTTGCTGACGCTTTTGGCCTACCCGCTGTCCACAAGTTCAGAGCCGAACAACGCTTGCGGACTCGCGCACAGAAGTCAACGGAATCATTCACCAGTTACACCGAAGACATTATTGGTCTTTGCAACCTTGTGAGCACCGCAATGCCCGAGTCGGAGAAGATTCAGCACATCTCAAAGGAATAAATGATGGCACATTTCAGATGCTCCTGGCCCGTAATCCTGCCACCGTTCCGGAACGTGTCAATTTATGTCAGTTTCGACGAGTTAAGGAGGTATTGATTGATTGATATGTGGGCTTTAACGTCCCGAAACCACAATATGATTATGAGAGACGCCGTAGTGGAGGGCTCCGGAAAATTAGACCACTTGGGGTTCTTTAACGTGCACCCAAATCAGAGCACACGGGTCTACAATATTTCCGCCTCCATCGGAAATGCAGCCGCCGCAGCCGGGATTCGAACCCGCGCCCTGCGGGTCAGCAGCCGAGTACCTTAGCCACTGGACCACCGCGGCGGGGCCACGAGTTAAAGATACAGCGCGCCCTGACTCGGCCATTTTCCTCACACGCCGACTCGCTCTCCAGTCTTACGTCTGTTCCCGATCACTCACCAAACCTGCAAGAGATTAAAGACTTTGTGCGTGAAGAAGTAGCTCGCCAACTGTCGTTTATTCTCTTCACGCAGCAGCTGCCGTCCTCTTGTCTGCCCTCACCACTCCGCGACGTTTTTGCCGAAGAGGTAGCTCAGGCTGTTCCCGCCGCTGCCCACCAGTAGCCAGTGGACATGCCTGTTCCCCATGCGCCGGCTGTGCAGCCCATGGCCGCGCCTCTTACGTATGCCCAGGTGGTACGCAGCAGACCCCGCCAGCAGCATTTGTCACCCATGTCTTCAGTTGCTCCCCACTCCACCCCTCTTTAGACACCTTTGACCGCACCACGAGTCAGCATTTCCTGGCACACTCCTGAACACCCATCGAACTGCTATGCCCGCGGTACTCCAGGACACGTGGCACGATATTGTCGCCGTCGCTTCCAACCACTCCACGACGCTACTCGGTGGTTACCTTATGACCCACAGCCCATGCACCTACCTGCTCCCTGTCCCTCACCGCAGTATGGCTAAACTAACGTTCCCGAGTCTCAGTCACCCAAGCCCCCATCTCAGACTCACTCTCCCCGCTCCCCGTCTCCTCGCAAGCGATCGCTCTCCCCAATGCGTGCCAAACCTGGTTCCTCCAACCGGGAAAACTGAATGCCGCAGTTCCAGAGGCAAGAACTGCGCCGTCGTCAAAATGCCCAAGTCCTCGCTCTTCACCTGCTAACTTCATCACCATATCTGTCGATGGTGTTCCTACCTTTGCCCTCGTCGACACAGGTGCTGCCGTTTCTGTTAAACCCGCCCAGCTCTGCCGCTCCCTACGCAAAGCGACTACGCCACTCTCTGGACTATCGCTTCGTACAGCTAGCGCGCAACCAGTTCTACCTCTCCGGATCTGTACGGCCCGCATATTCATCGAAGGCTCTATGTACGTTGCCGAGTTCATCGTCATTTTGGAGAGCTCGCATGACGTTATCCTCGGGTGGGACTTTCTACCACATCATCATGCCCTGGCCGACTGCGCACGCACAGAAGTACAGTTCTCGCACCTGTGTGACGAACCTTTGCACGAAACTCTTCAGTGGTCGTCAAATCTCGTCGTGCGTGAGGACTCTGTAATTCCGCCAACCTCTATTGCTGTTGTCACTGTTTGCTGCGATGACCATAACGATGCTACGGTAATGTTTACGACTTCCGACATTTTCACGAGCCGCAGAGCCGCAGGCCAGCAGTGACATCCGCTATACTGGACGTCACTACTGGCCAAAGCAATATTTTTGTCCACAACCCCCTTTCTGCACCGCTTACGCTACTTGAAGGCAAATGTCTCGGTCGAGTGGAGTACCTTGATTCTTCTTTATTTCTCAACATGCCAGACGAATCATGCAGTAGCGCCTCGACCGAACTTCATGTCCTTTCCCCACTGGAGTGCTCGTTGAGTGACATCTTCTCGAGTTTCATTGCCAACAATCTAAGTGCTCTAGAATGCTCTGAGCTTCTTACTCTCTTCCAGCACATCGCGAATTCATTTGACGTTTCTCAGCCGCTATTGGGTCGCACTTCTACAGTGCGCCACTACATTGACACTGGTTCGCCCCAGCCATTGCTGCCCGCCGCGGTGGTCTAGCGGCTAAGGTACTCGGCTGCTGATCCGCAGTTCGCTGGTTTGAATGCCGGCTCCGGCGGCTGCATTTCCGATGGAGGCGGAACTGTTGTAGGCCCGTGTGCTCAGATTTGGGTGCACGTTAAAGAACCCTAGGTGGTCGAAATTTCCGAAGCCCTCCACTACGGCGTCTCTCATAGTCGTACGGTGGTTTTTGGACGTTAAACCCCACATATCAATCATCAATCAGCACCAGCCATTGCGTCTAAGACCGTACCGTTTCTCTGCTGCAGAAGGTCACGTCATCAACAACTAGGTCGAAGGGAAGCTACGCCGTCGCCTTATTCAACCATCGCACAGTCCTTGGGCATCTCCTGTCGTTCTAGTTTGAAAGAAGGATGGATTGACTCTATGTTGCGTCGGCTACCAGAGAATAAACAATAAACGCGGAAGGACGTCTATCCATTACCGCACATCGATGACGCCCTTGACAGCCTCCAAGGAGCCGAATTATTTCTCCTTAGACTTACGATCTGGATACTGGCAGGTTCCTATGGCAGAAGCTGATTGCCAGAAAACTGCGTTAATTACACCAGATTGCCTGTAAAAATTTAAAGTAATGCCTTTTGGGCTTTGTAATGTTCCTGCCACGTTTGAACGACTCATGGACAACACACTGCGTGGACTGAAGTGGTCTGTGTGTCTATGCTACCTCGAAAACATGGTCGTACTCTCTACCAATTTTTCTACACATCTCCTTCCGCTCCAAGTGGTTCTGACGTGTTTAACGAACGCTCGGCTTTAACTGAACCTTAAAAAGTGCCGCTTCGCCGCACGAGAGCTGTCCATCTTAGGGCACATCGTGTCCAAGCATGGTGTTCTACCCAACCCTGCAACACTGCGAGCTGTCGTTGAGTTCCAGAAACCTTCTACACTGAAAGAATTACGCAGTTTCGTCGGACTATGCTCGTACTTACGGCGATTCGTTCGAAATTTTGCGTCGATCATGTCATCACTCACCAACTTCCTACGTGGTGATGCAGACCTTTCATCCTGGTCTCCTGACTGCGACGTCACGTTTGCCACGCTCCATAGTCTGCTAACATCTCCTCCCATTCTTCGGCATTTCGATCAACCAGCTGCAACGGACGTTCACACAGACGCTAGCGGGGTTGGTCTTGGCGCTGTCCTCGCCCAAGGCAAGCCGGGCTACTCCGAATACGTCGTCGCTTACGCGAGTCACACGCTCAATAAAGCTGAGGCCAATTACAGCGTCACTGAAAAGGAGTACTTAGCAGTAGCGTGGGCGCTTCTCAAGATCCTCCCTTATTTGTATTGTCGCCCATTTGACCTGGTAACGGACCACCATGCACTTTGTTGGCTCGCCACATTGAAAGATCCTTCTGGCCACCTAGCTCAGTGGGCACTGCAAATCCAGGAGTACGAGATTCGCGTCATCTATCGTAGCGGACGCAAACATTCTGACACCGACGACCTGCCCCATTCCCCTTCACCTTCCGGCTCGGTCTGCGGAACCACTGATATCATTCCGCCCATGTCTCGACCTCTACTCATTTGCCAGTGAACAACACAAGGACCCGTAGATCGCTTCCCTTTTTGACTGTCTCTCTGGATCGTCAATCACTGCGGTATTACGATATCTCCGACGTCAAGCTGCTCATTTCGCCATTCGTGATCTGCTGTCACCGACGCAACTACGCCCCTGAAGGGCGTAAGTGGCTCTTGGTTGTCCCCCGCAGCTCGCGTTCACAAATATGCGCCTCCTTTCACGACGATCCCTAATGTGGCCATGCCGGAGTTTTCAAAACCTACAAACGCATTCACCATCGCTTCTACTGGCACAGAATGTATAGTTTTGTTCGAAAATTTGTTATGGGCTGCCCTGACTGTCAACGCCGCAAATTCCCGCCTTTCTACTCGTCCGGTGCACTTCAACCGCTTCCGTGCCCTGCCAAACCTTTCGATCAAATCGGAATTGATCTCAATGGCACTCTACCAATAACATCCAATGAAAATCAGTGGATCTTAGTCGCTGTGGACTATTTAACAGGCTACGCTGAGACCACCGCCCTTCCAAGTGCCACTGCGCGGGACGTAGCATCCTTCGTCCTCCGTCGCTTCATACTACGACATGCTGCACCTCGAGAACTACTAAGTTACCGAGGTCGAAATTTCCTATCAGAAGTCGTCACGTCTCTGCTTCCTGAAGGCCGCGTTGTTCATCGCAAGACCACGACAAACCACCTGCAGACTAACGGGCTCACGGAGAGATTTAACCACACCCTCGGCGATATGCTCGCGATGTATGTGACGTCTGATAATACTAACTGGGATCACAATCTTCCATTCATCACGTTCGCATACAACACTGCCACACAGTCTGCTACTGGATTCTCACCTTTCTTTCTTCTTTATGGACGGGAATCATCACACACCACCGACACTCTCCTTCCATACCATCCTGACGCATCCGAATGCCCATCTGTGTCGGAAGCTGCCCGAAAAGTGGAAGAGATTCATGAACCCGCACGCACCTTTACGTCACAACAACAGCAGCGCCAGAAAGAAAACAACGCCAACTCTTCACGAAGCCACAGCTATTCTCCGGGATCACTTGTATGACTGGCTATTCCTTACCGAACCCCCGGCCTTTCCTCAAAACTTGTTCCGACGTACGAGGGCCCTTACCTCTCTTTGGAGCAAACCTCGGCGGTGAATTTTCTCATTGAGCCACTTTCCCCATCTGACGACATGCGCCGGCGTGGACTTTACATCGTCCATGTCGCCCGCCTTAAGCCATATCATAGCCCTCTGCCTCCAGACTCTTAGGTCGCCAGGATGGCTCTTTTTCGGCGGGGTAAAACTGTGTAGAACAAAACGCATAGTTGGCAAGCAACATCGCCACCGCTTGGGTACTGGGAGCTGGGCTACTCTTGCTCGGCTCGTGCTGATCATCGCCGGCATCTGCTTGACCGTTTCTCTGTCCTCATCGTTTTATCATCGTAGGGCCACCGTCACAACACACGCCAACAAACTCCTTTTCAATATGAATGTGTCTATATACATCTACGAGTTTTTCGTTTTCTAAAACCATTAAACCACTGCTTTATTTCCTCTTTCTTCGCTTCTAAAAACCATTTCACCGCGCATCGTCAAGGACGTTGCCGACCCGGAAAGTTGTCTGCGTCTTTCGTCTCTGTTCTTTTTTTTCGTCTGTTTACCGTAACGTGCCACCTGCCTCCTCCTGTTTTTTTTTGTCTGTGTGTGTTGCTCTTCTTGTTACTCATTTTCTTTGCATTCTATATTTTCCTTTTCGTCAACGAACATGCCACCCAATTCGTGAATCAATTCCACTGAGCGGGCCACCTACAAGGACACTGAGAGCATATATTTGTAATGACATTCCCCTATAAACACGCACTATTCAGACCCCATCCGGTATAGCTTACCTTCGTCATCTTGGCGTTTAAAAGTACGCACTTTGCTTCTCCCCCTGTTATAACTGTCTTCTTGTTGTGCGTCCCATTCATAGGTGTTCGGGAACAGGTGTCGCCGCCATTGTCAGCTAGCCTTTGTGATAGCCGGCCGCGGCGACTGTCTGCGGGCTCCAAAGCTTTAAGTTCCTTCATTTATTCGCGTCTGGCGTGGCCATCACTTTTGCAGCATACCGCTTCATAGAAGTTTGGCAGTTTGGGCTAGTTGGTTTGACATGACGATAGCTACAGCGCGAGAGCTGAACGACGACAAAGAGACAAGAAGGACACGAGTACTAACTTTAAGAGTTGGAAGTTAGCGCTCGTATCCTTCTTGTCTCTTTGTCGTCGTTCTGTGCTCGTGTCCTTCTTTTCTCTTTGTTGTCGTTCTGTTCTCAAGCTATAACTATCAACACTGCTCCAACTTTGCGTTTTTCTGACTTTTTTTTCTTTTTTTTCACTCTCCAAGAACAAATTTTATTCACTACCACCTGACTAGAAGAGAATCGAGGACAGCACTCTTCTGCATGCTTTAGAATTTTCTGCTTTTCAGACAGTGATTCGCACTAGCAGGAGTTGACGTCACCATTAGCTGCCTTCAAACTAACACTCCAAGGATGACATGGCGCCTTCGAAAAAGATAGATCCTCCTATTGAAACGTCGGCCAGCCAGTCTGAGGCACTTCTACTGTTAAGGAAAGATGCTACTCTAAGACACTTTTTCTTTATTATTCGCCCTGGAGCAATGAAACTTGAGCTGTTTATGGAAGTTTTTTATGCTGATTTCAAATATATAATTAGTTTTCTGGCAAGCTACACACTTTTAGCTCTTCAACATGACAAAGCGAAAACCTTAAACCTTTTGCTCCCCTCTTTTTATACCTAAAATTCTGTTTTTTCTACCATTCATCGTTCATAATGCTTCAAATAAAGTCTAGAGTGCAAATAACTAATTGGGAAGCACATACAAAACATGTAATACGCGTGAAAAATAATAGGCGTGAAAAGTCCATATTCCACCTACCCTTCTAAAAGGTATACATACAATGTTTTGATTATACAATAAAGTATTGAAATTTAAACTAGATAATTGCATTTGTCATACTTCGGAAAATTCGGGAAAAGTTCATGCAGATCCGAGCACTAAAAGTGCCCGAAAAAGGAGGGGACATTGCAAAAATTGGCAAAATTTGTGTTTTGAGAAAACCGAGTTTTAAAGTTAAAATTGAGTTTTTATTTATGAAAGATAATTTTAAATCAGATGAAACTTGCACAACAAAAAGAACAGTCTTTTTTGTAGTGGCCACTGCGACTAAAATACGCCAGCACCATGAGTTTGTCCCTCTCGGCGTTTTCCAGCCGAATCCTCACAGACATTTCGCTCACAGACAGGGCTATGGAACGCTTGCGAAACTTCCGCTTCAACTTGCAGAGCCTTGTGCCAACTGCAAGCTAGGAAGAAGTTCGACGGAACTGCGAAATCCAAACCAAGTCCTGTGTCATGCCATTTTGCAGCCATGTTTGTGCCACATACCATCGTACATAATGGCAATGTTGTCCCTGCTAAGTTCTGTCTGCGAGCTCTTTCGACCTCTCAAGATTGGCGCTGACGAGATCCATTGCCGCATCATGAACTTTCCGGCGGACGGGTGTGAATGGCTTTGATGCATTGGCTTTTGCAAGCCAACCACAGCCGCTAATCGGACCAGCTGCTCATAGCCCATTCCTACAGAGCGCGCCGCACAACGGCTTTCACTTGCGAGCAATGCCTTTTTTCATTCATAACGGAGATCATTACACGAGAAAAGCATTGTTCAGCTACGCTGCTCGACGAGACATGGACCCCGCAAATAGTTTTCACAGCACATACAGGCGCGCAGCGGCCTATGGTGGTCCCCTATTCGTACCATGTAACAAGCCGGTAGCGGCGCTCAAAAAACGCGCCGAAGAGTGATTCTTTTTATTATTACTTGCGCTGCATCAGCGAGAGAAACTGTTGTTATTTGAAGAGTTGGGCTCGACTCTTCGGCTAATGCGATCAACAATGACGAGCGGTGGTGCATTATTGGCAGTAATGTGCTCGAACTACACATTTTGGACCTTTTAACAGGCACCTTGTGCTCTTTAAATGCAATTTTAAAGCAGTTCCAGTTATGTCTCGACGTGTATTAGTTTTTTTTCAAAACAGTAGAGGTACTAATCTTGTCAAAACAGGTGAAAACAGAAAATCGGTATTTTGAAAAAAACTCGCGTTTTTCAACCCGCATCTCCCCTTAACCCTAATTATTCTACTACGCTGTTTCCATCTGTCTCCTCCCATCTACACTTGAAAGACAGAAATTCAATGGAGTTAACAAGTAAAAAGTAATCATGACCAAGAATTCTCCAGAAGAAAGTTATTTATGGCAAAATGGGCGTCACATTTACATTCATTCGCTTAACGCAGCAGCCTACCAAGCATGAATGTGGAATTTTAATTCATATTGCTCATGCTAAGAAATGTGTGATGGTGTAAATACAGCTCAGTGCAGGAGGCTGTCCTGCAACACTGGGGCCGTTGATTGTTTATCGGCGGTTCTTGAAAGTAACTCGTGTTTGTATACTTTCATATAAGTGGATGTAATTTAATCTTAACCATCTGTGAAAAAAAACAATAATGTTCTTTAGCATAAGTCAGAACTGTTTGTAGATATAAATGTAAACACCTCCGTATGTCGGACATTCAAAGGAAGGTTTAGTTATTGTTGAAAAAGTAATTGTGTTGTGAGGTGTCACACTGTGAGGTTACATTGCTGCTGAAGGTTTATATTAGAGTTATTAGGCGGAAAAAAGAAGAGACGTTATAATAAAGCTAAAAGTAGTAATGAAAGTATGAACAAGCAGAAAAAAACGTTAAACATAAAAGAATGTTGGAAGATGCAGTTGAAGAGGTAAGTTACTCTGCTTTGGCGAGTTCGTTATGCTTTCTTGCCAGTTACACTGTTCACTGAGGTTCCGGAGACATTCATCTTACTTTGCAATTTTTTTTTCATGTAGTCTAATAAAAGCAGTGCCGGGTAAGGCAATAAGCAGATGCGCTTTGACACCGTTTCCAAGGTAAACTAAAACCCTAAATTTCATAGAAGCTCACATTCAAGAAAATGCCCATCATTCCAATTGTAGTATTTACCAAGGCTGCGCGTTATTATGATACAACAGTATCACGATGGTATCCTAAAGATACTTATGAGTTTCTGTAATTTTGTATCGAGATAAATAATGACAGCGTTTTTTATCTTTGTAGTGGAATACTTTCGGGATGTACAGATTTATCTTGAAAGAATTATCATCTCGATAAATCACGTTATTTATCATCACGATGATTTATCGCGTCAGCAGCTGGTTGAGCAAATGTGTTTCAAAGAAGAAGGAAGCTTTTTTGTCCCAATCTCAGCAAAGGCACGCTACCACTCGGCGACATAGTGTGTGTGGCGAAGCGTTCAGCACGTGCACAAACTAGCCTATGAGGTGACGATGGCAGAATCGCTTCTTACCTACGAACGTAATTCTCCATGAGCACGTGTAGCATACTTCTAATTTTCTTTTCGCCGGAAAGTCATTTCCTAAGTTCACAAGTCTTACATTGATGCCAAACCGACACTGTTTGAACGAAAGCGTATTTCAGAAGCTATTGTTGTTTAAGTGCAATTAACGCAACAATGCTTCTAATACACGTTGAGGGTATAATAGATGTGTATTTTTTGTTGCTTTGCCGTTCACTAATCTTCCGAGCGATAACGTTGACTGACAAGCTTGAATGCATTGGAACAGAAAATGCACAATTTTCAACCTCATAATAAATGTGTTGAAGCGTAAGGGTCTTCTAAGCAAAAAAAAAACAGTATTTCGAAACTTACGTTCTTGTATTGAATTTGAATCCCAGTAACTATTTTAAGGATTACACCCTTTCTTGCCAGTTACGCTGTTCACTGAGGTTGCCAAAAGGTTGTTCACTGAGGTTTTTCACTGAGGTCGTTCACTGAGGGTGTCAAAAGGGTGTGTGGATCGTGCTTTTGGGGACTAATGGGGCTGTCACAACCATTTTTTTTTAAAGACTAACGGAACCGGGTCTAACAGTTAGTCTCCACAGACGGTCTCATGGGACTAAAATTCAGTCCTTACTTTTAAAGCTTAGTGAGTAAGCGTTAGTCCCACAATTCACCTCAAAGGACTAACATTTAGTGCTCTCATTTCCATCTTATAGGGCGACTGTTAGTCCCCACATTTACACCTTACCGGGCAACCGTTAGTCCTCACAGTGGCACCTTGCCGGACTAACGGTTGATCCACTCAAATACTCCAATCGGATGAACTTTTTGTCCCCAGTTCAAACATTGTTTTTGTTTAATTTTCGCCAGGCCTAGCACTTTTTTCGCCTATTTTTCTGCGCAGTGAGCAACAAATAGCGCAGAAAAGAACACGCGATATTGTAGTTAGCCACCTTTAGCCACCTATGTGTAACTGCTTTCGCAGTCATGGCAACAACAAAAGTCAAAAGTGAGACATCGAATTTTTTTTATATTTTCTGCATACACATGAAGTTTCTCCATTCCTTTAAGTGAATTCATGGTGAAGTGTACAAGTCCAGTCTCGTTGTCAAATCTTGTTCACTCCTTGGGGAGCTCCTCCAACGGAAGCGATAAATGGCAGGCATTGCGGACGCCACCGCACGCAACCTTCTGCCTGTTGTGTTCCCACGGCTGCACGTTCAATAATGCAGTAAAAATATTTAAGCACACGTGACAGAAGAGGAAGATGCACGCATATGACAAGTACATGCACATTATTATAAAAACAAGCGGTAAAACATGACACACAAATAACTTTACCATCACATCTCTCCCAGTCCTTCTGATGCTGCTCCGACGAAAGGGATGGATGACAGGCATCGCAGACGCCAGCACACACAGTCTTCAGCATGGTGCGTGCCTACGGCGGTAAAATAAGTGTGTAAGATAGTGAGTCACACGTAACAGAAGATGAATACAAATGCACATGAGAAATACGTGAAGGTGAAAGAAAAACATACGTGAGATATGACATGCTAATAATTTCACCGTAATCTCACACATCGTCAAAGACTCATTTCGATCCCCGTAGCGCAACTGTTTAGGAGCGGTGGCTGGAGCCACAACTTCGCGAACCACCGTGCTGCCAAAAAGTCCGTGAATTTTAAGCGAGCGACGTCGTTCAGCTCGAGCAATCGAACGTGAGACCAAACACGGTGCAGCACGCGGAGTGTCTACTGCCAGCGAATTTCGAACAGGAGAGCGAGCTTGCGCTTGGCCGCGGCCATGAAAAGCGCCGAGATGGTTTGGAGCTAGCGCCGAAGAAATCGACGGTAATGCGGCCCTTTTCCACAAACTCGAACGAGTGAAGTGCGCAAACGCGAGTCCGCCGCCGCGGCCAACGTACGGCGCCGAGCTGCTTGTGAACGACTGAGAGGAAAGCCAACTGTAATAACGACAAATTTTTAGTGAGTTCCGACGCTAACGAAAGCCCCACCAGCCCGTGCTGGTGCACTTACAGCGCGCGACATACTACAACCAAGCTCTTTACGAGAAACCGCAGTGCGCTTTCGACGACTCCCAACACAGCGACGAGGTCTCAGCCCAATATCGCCAGCCCGGAGCTCATCGCTGCGGCGAAGACAGGCGAGCACTCGATAAGCGAGCGTACGGGAGGCCGACGGAAATGGCGGCCAATTTCCAGGAGGTCGCAAAGCACAGGCGAACTG
This sequence comes from Rhipicephalus microplus, assembly GCF_043290135.1. Classification (NCBI taxonomy): domain Eukaryota; kingdom Metazoa; phylum Arthropoda; class Arachnida; order Ixodida; family Ixodidae; genus Rhipicephalus; species Rhipicephalus microplus. The sequence continues at coordinate 128,430,097 of NC_134702.1, forward strand.
CAGACGCCGAAGCTTACCTTCGCAATCAATTTCGTGCGTGGGATATACAACACGACCAAGCCCGTTGCCGGCAAGCACGATCCGTATTGCACACGCGACAAGTAGTGTAGAATAAAGAATGATAACCTACTTGCCTTTGAATTCAACGCTGTTTTCTGCCCTGAGTCGGACTGAAGTTTATATTCGATAGGCCTGCTGTCTTCTCAGCTGCCATATTGTCCTTCTCAACTGTCGCTGTCGTGTGTTGGTCGGGTCTATCTTAAAACCAGAAATATACAGCGCGGCGTGGTGATGTGTGTAAACTTGCTCCAGACTTCTTGGTTGCAGTGAAACGCAAAAGCAGCAACTCATGCCCATCCAAGCGTACACAAGCACCACGTCGTAATTCGAATCTAGGCGGCCGTGGTCGAGCACTCTGAGTGCGCCACAACGCGAACCGTCACCGGCAAAATACGGGCAAAGACTGAGCCAGCTGAGGAGGAGAAGGACATGTGTTTTGTGGAGAAGGAGGAGTGGTCACCTTGGCAACGCTTTTCGCGCTGCCTGCAATGCCTGGGCGGTTCATCTCAGTGGAGACTAAGTGGTTTCGCGCCCTCTGTGGTTGCTCCTCAACGGTCTATCCGTTTATCACGCACGCCTACTGGGCTCTGTTACTCTTTTTTGGGTAATTTTGCCTTAGAGTGTACTTTTTCTTGCTCTTTACTGTCGTATCTCTGAAATATCCCGTTACGTCAAAGACAAGTGTATCTTGGTATCTGCGTATTCGGCTTCCAAATCATATTTTTTGTGTAATCTGTATTTCGGTATAATTTCCTGAGTATTTCCAGCCAGCTCTGCTGTCTAAGTAACATTAGGAGAACTAGGATTGACCAAATAATAAGGAACGTTTCTACTGGACGCACCAATGAGGTTATACTTTCAGTCTAACTGGGCCAAACTTTTGTGATAATTCGTCAACCCACAGCACCTTTACGTGCTTTTGACAAGCACGCGAGTATTTTGCCGTTTCCCAGTACTCTGCAAGTGACATGTAAAGCGAATAACAAGTGTTTCGAAACCAAGTCTGGATAGTTTGCCCAATTAGTTGAAAAGGAACCATTTCAACCTCACCTATACCTGGATCGCTGAATAATTGAAGCCGAAGCTTCAATTGGTGCAAAACAATATGTGACAATCCACCACACCTTTCAGAATAACTCGCGTTCTTTTAAATTCTCACTTTCTCATGTACTGATTCTTCTGGAAGTTAATTGTGATTAGCAGGTGGTTTAGTTTGGGACTAACACGTGGGTTGAGGAACGCACACCTCTTGAAAGCTTCGCAAAGTATGAGACGATTGGATGGAATTTCCACAAAACAGCGTCGTGTTGAAGAGGAAAGCCCTGCTTATACTGCGCGCCATTTTCATTAACTCTGTTGGCCCACTAAAAATGAGGCGTTATGAATTTTCTTAACTCATGTTTCAGAGTTTGCACTTCTGTAGGAAATAAATGCGTTACAAATAATAATTCGAAACTGCTTGGTCATTCGCGGCTTCCAACATGGTTTCTAAACTACAATTCGACGTATGTCAGGAACAAGATAAAGTAAATATCTGTGGCCGATGTATTTCAAAACAGAAAAAGAAGTTTCAGATGCATGTTATTCAGTAAGGAGGAGACAATTATGTTCCCTTTTGAGCGAGAAATCTTTTACGAAAACTTCATCGAAAATACTTTACAGAACATATTCTGCACTACAAACCGCCTAAACAATGTCTAGTCTAGAAGAATGGTATATAATGATAATTTTAGGTGATTGTTTGCTTCACTTGACATACATATTATTTGCTCTTACGGCTGCAACTTTATTTTTATTTATTCAAGTGTTCAAGAAGTTGGCACGTATTCTAATACCAAAAAATTCCTTCCTGAAATTTTTATCACGACTGGTACAGTAGCTCAAGAGTTGACGCTTCAGCCCCGTATCCTCGCTTAAATAAAGTTAATTGCAAATAGAAGCCAATATCAAGCACGACAATCGGGTAACGTGACACGACTGAAAATGATTCGCATTGATGTTATGTAGCTGTATGTGAAATGACGTATCACCAGGATAATGTTCTCTGAACAGTTATACAAGAAAAGAAAAAAAAGGTGTGACTTCGTTGCTGCTCACTTCTCACTGTTTGGAGATTTCTTGTTTAGTATTGTCCAAAATATGTCAAACGACCAAAAGCATCACGCGGTGATTCCACCAGAGATCACTGCAAGCTATACTCGTTTATCCATGCGACAACTATAGCCACATAGTGTACAAATTATTATGTATTTATATTTATTTCCGTATATATGGATAGTCTGGGAAGATGTACAAAGCCGTAATTGAAACATCACACCGTATCCACGTAGTTAAGGTGAAAAAAAAATTACTGGTTATTTTTTCAGATGACTCACTCGTTTTCGTTCAGTGGTACTGACTTGCTATTAGGATCGTGATGTCTTAATGATATCGCAGTAGCATCATTAAAAGGTCGTGATTGCTTGTGTCGTTCCTGCTGACGTTGACTACGATGATGTTTGGCAGTTATTCATGAATTTGAAATTTCGCCTTAATACATCGCTGGTTAGTTTTCTCTTATCATGTCAACATTCAGAACTACCATATTTAAATCCTCAATAGCGCTTTTAGCGTTTGTTGAATATTTGCATTGAGCACGTGTTAGTTTGACATAGCTCGTCAAACATTGTTCTCTAAAAATAAATGGAAAATGAAATATCTGCCATATTCTAGTATTATAGGCATGATCCCCCTCTTATCGTTCAACAATTGCAACAAGGTGGCATCTTGGGCCAGTCGGAATACGTTTAAATTGAAAAATTCGTTGAAGATCACTAATAAAACAGCTGGACAGAAAAGACTGATAAGGACAGCGCTTTCTCTCACAATGAAGTTTTCATAGTTATAAAAAGGTATACCTTTTTATGAATATAAAAACTAGTTGTGAGAGCAAGCGCGGTCCTTGTCAGCCTCTTCTGTCTGTTGTTTGCTGCGCTTCAACAGAACTTTTAATTATCAAGTTTTAACAATTTATCCAATCATCGTTCAGGGTCTGCTTCCGTTCATCTATTTCAACCATCGAATCTTAGTCGAACATTTTCATAATCCTATGTAGCGTTCATAGGTAAGTTGTCTTGCTACGATGTTCTTTTTTCAAAAGCCACTCGCAAGATTTTGTATGCTTCTTTGCAGTAAGCAGATGTGATTGGAGTATTGACGTGTATTGGATCGCATGTCGCAGCCCCTCTTCCGGACCTACCAGTTAACCGACTCTTTCCATCGTGGATACAAGCTCGTTGACTTAACGCCCACTATAGGTGGAAAAACCGGGACGGTAAACTGTTCGACGAGGGGGCAGTCAATGCCTTTTTCGTGGTGCCGTCTAGCACAGTAATACCAATGGCCGTCCTACATCGTCCGTACTTTTATGAATACAGACCAGCCGCCTTGAACTATGGAAGCCTTGGAATGGTAAGCACCAATGATATTGAATATTAGGCGTCAAGAATAGTGCACGTAGAGCGCCTTTTTCTTCCTGTGTGAGGAGTGTGCGGGATTACTTGGATAGTTGTGTTCCCTTTCTCAATGCTGTTCTCTAAGGAAGATAGTATGGCAGCAGGGCACGTGTCATCGTCGAGCATGAGCTTTACGTTGAGGCGGGATGCCTTGGTTAGATAACTTTATATTTAAATAGTTCGCAGAAAATAAATGAAAAATAACGATGTTTGTTTTAATAAAATTAGGACACTTGTCCATGTGTATTTGTAGGTAATCATGATAAATGAACCTTTATGTGCTTTGATAACAAAAAAAGGTCAGTTACGCTGTATGGATGATGTCGTAAGTGCGAAAGGAAGAAATTGTAGTGTTATATAAAGGAAGACCTGAAGCTATCTCCTCGGGAATTTTATTTTGTTTAAGAATTCAATATTCTGGTGAATATATTTCAGAATAAAGCCTCTCTAGACGCGCAGTACCTTTTCTTATATCCGTCGCCTCAACTCGGGCAGAGCATGGCGTGTTGAAAGATTGGAGTAATGTTCTGGTGCCTGTTAAGATAGCGTCCAACCGCCTACTTTCGACTAAAGTCTCATTGCCTGATTCGTTTCTGATTATCTGCTTTGATGTGAGCATATACAATGTTAAGCCGTGCATATGCCAGACTGAGAAGAAGTGTGGAGGTTAGAAGAAGACTCTCTCGGTAGATTTATCCTGTGCGGTCTTGCCATGTGAGTCTTCTTGTCAATAAACCTACAAACGCTTACTACGGACTCAATAGATTAGTGGAAGGGGCTCAGTTGAACAAGCAACGACGGAATCGCTACCCTTCAGAACTCGTCGCCTCGCCAACCTGCCTCCTTCTTTGCCCACCAAGCACTACGAGTGGGCAAGCCACTACAACAATTTGGATGCTTCCTCCAAGCTGTCTCGGGTGGTTTTTTATCTTACTGATGTTGCACTCGTCTGGTACGAGAACCACGCCGACATATGGACATTGGAACGCTTCGTCGCTGAGATAACGAAGTATTTCAGTAATAGAACAGCAAAAAAAGGAGCTTCATGAGCAGACTTTTGTACAAAAGATTCAGTTACTCTGCGAGACACATAGAATGTACGTTGCAGAGATTTAAAAGCTGTGTAGGCAGGAGATGCTTGCTTGTCCAAAGTGGACAATGGCATATTCATTAAATAGTATTGCAGAGATTGTTTACGAATTCATAGTAAGCAAACGAAGTCTGAACTCTGTGTCAGATGTCATTCAGCACTGTCCGATGTTTTAGACAATGCAGGAGATAATAATGCCAAAGTTGCGTCGTCTGGTCATTGTCACCACTGTGGGAGGCGTGGAAACTATACCACCTGTTGACCTTGCTACAACCCTCCGTCAGAACGATTTCAGAGAGCTAGGCGTACAAGAACGCATGACGTGTCAACTGGGCGGCACCTCTCGGTGCCATTTCCGCAAGACGTGGCTTCCCCGCAGCTCGAGTCTTTCGATAATCTATGCGTCAACTCGGGGAGCTTGCGACATCTCGGCGTAGCTATCGCTCATGCCTCACTTACTTCCAGAGACCACAGTACTCTCAGCACATTCGTACCGAACGGCCGTACCACTGACCAGCGAAAGACTGTGTTGAGCATCATACTTGGGCATTATTATGCCAACAAACCAGGACACGTCGAGGGCCAGCGAAGACTTCGCTTAGCTCCTGTGTTCTACAACTATGGTTTGACTGGTGAAATAACAAGGTACTGCGATCGCTCGCGAATACCACGATATAAATGACCACCACCCTGAACTCAGCAGCGCGTCGCCCCACTTGTGAAGAACACTGGGCCAGCCAACTTCGACTGAACAGCTGCTTCCGGCAGGGGCACTTCCGCCACAATTCCTCGGCGTTCGACCGTAGTGTGACACCATCTCCAGCACTACGACTGAGCTGGTCTCGGTCGCACTGTCGCCACTCTCCGTTACCACATCAGGGAAGCTAGGCAGTGCAGCCGCTGGGGGTCAGGTACCTGGTGGCTGGTTTTGAGAAGCGGTACCTCCGCACGGGCTAATGTTTAAAACAATTGCAACTTTCGTTGATGGTGTAAATGCAATCGCCTTAGTGGACCCTGGAGTCACCGTGTTGATCTTTAGTGCGGCTTGTACAGTTCTTTTGGGACGAAAATTTGTGTTTTTGAGAAAGAAAGCGTTCATCGGCAGTAATTTGCCATGTTAGATTGTTGCTTGCACCGCGGCAGTGTCACTGAGTGATCAAGTGTTTGCGACAAAATTCACGCTTTTTATCTATGGAGCGCGCATGACCTAATTGTGGACGTTCGTTTCGTGCGAATGGGTGGGGCCATTGTTGATCGCCGAAATGACGGGGTGTTCATAAGCAACGTTGTTCCCAGGAGGCCTAATGAGAATATGGGTGGGGACGTGGTGCGCTCCGAGTCTGTGAAGGCACCGTTGGCCCGGAATTCAGTGCTCTATGCATTGCCGCAGTTTTTTCGAATATTAACCACAACAGCACTAGGATCGACGCATACGTACGACCTTTCTATTTACGTTTAAATAAGAAGCACACGCTGGTACCTCATTGAATTGTGTCAATGAAAAAAGGATGTTGGGAACTTCGGACAATAACTTGTCCAACTGAACCTGTGCAACTACAAAGAGTACTTAAGCTAGCCTCATCCAAAGAATGCTCGCCGACGACATTAGGAATTCTTTAGTGAATTTCGACGTTATATCCAATCAACCGCTTGCTCAGAGATTTCCAAAAATTTACCTGTGGCCGATAAGTCACTGACTCCCGACAATCGCTATATCCTAGCGGACTTTTTGTTAAACTATTTGCGTGCATTTGATTTTTCATGGTGACCACATGCATTGAATCGCTGGACCTCATAAACGCGACAGAATAAATACAGAAACAGCACAGCAAACCTCACAGAACCTTACCGAGTATCGCCGTCCAAACGTAAGATAATAGACCGACAAGTGGTTGAAATGCTTCACGAGGGAGTCATCCAAGATTCGTCGGGCTCTTGGGCAGTTCGCGTGATTCTTGAACAAAAGAACGATATCTCGAGATTATCTGTCAGCTGTCACCGTTTCAACTTCATCAAGAAGAAAGTTGTTTACCTTCTTTCATGAATTGATAACAACTTAGGCAGTTTTATTCAGCCTTCTAATTTTCGTCTATGTATTTAAAAATTGGCTACTGGTAGATCCCTATGCATCCAGTTCACAAGAAAAAAAGTAATTTATTGAAAATCGCAGAGAAATTGTATGAAATTAGCATGGTGTCGTTTGGGATATGTAGGGCTACTGCCACGTTCAATAAATTTATATGAATAGCATTATGTGTTGTCTTAAATGAAAGATCACTTTGTGTTACTTCGATAACACTGTAACTTCAGCCGGACAGGTAATTTCCTCCTCCTTGACTAGCTTCTACACTAGCTAAGGAGGGAAGATGTTTCAGGTTCGGAATGGGTCCCCTGGATTACTCGAGTGCACAGTGGCAGGGCGAAGGAAGAGCCGTAGTCCGGTGAAGAGACGCTTTATTGCAGCCTCAGGCTACTGCCTGAGTCCAAGTCCGAACATCCGCTCTCTATTTCAAATTCCAACATCCTCTTTTCAACCCTCGGTTGAACAAAGAGTCTTCACAAAACCAATCACATGTTGGGACTCGCATCATCACAACAAATTGCACAAACACCTTCATAACATGCACTACATTGGTAAAAACCACGTCACCAAATAAAACACGCAAAAGGATAGGTTCCCCCTGTGTCACACTCTCTCCCATGCCAGGCCGTGCTGCCTCCGTCGGCCGACTTTCATCGGCAGCCGTTCTCACGCTCGAGCCCCGTCAGCTCTCTCATTAAATGTTACTTCGTAGAAGCCTCCCTAAGAGCGGTGAGTACACCGTTAGGCTCCGTGCGCTTACCAGGTGCGCATGCGACAGCGAGGCGCCCCGAGATCCTAACAGCACTCGGTAATGATGTACAGAGAGGGAGGTTATGCTCGTCTTCCTGCCACCACTATATCTCGGTCAGCCAAGTGGTCGCGTCCCGCGTCATTCTCGATGACACGCGTGCATGCCAACAATGGCTTAAGATCCGACAGTGGTGCCTGACTTGCCTCTTGCCAGAAGCCCTTTCGAGTAAGCCTTCCCCTTCTAGTCCCGAACGGGGGCGACTTTGACTGCTCCGCTTGTGAACCGTGTGAACGAAGAAGTCTCCTCTCTTTCCCGTGCATGGGTCTTCCGCGTTCGCTTTCGCGGAACCGATCAGCTTCGTTAGTTGACGGGACGGAAGCTGGCTACGCGCTCTGCATCAGCCGCATTAATTGCGCTACAACCAACACGCTGGTAATTGGTGCCTCATACTAACTCCTCCTTCCCTCAACAGTGTTACTGGATACTCGATGACCAGTAACGCGATACAAAAACAAACAAAAAAATCGCTCACAAGAAACTCGCTCTCGGTGCACGCACATGCGTGAACCGATTATCACTTCCATCTCAACAGGAAAACTTTCGGGTCCTTCAGCGAAATAGACACAGCAATGCAAATACGTAATGCTCCTAAATAGTCCTCCGAACAAAAACACTCTCGTAATGCACAACACTGAATAACGCATTCAGAATGTTAAGTCCACAGCACCAGTCAGTTCGCATTAGCTGTCGCAGGGCACACGTACCATGCATAGTCTGGCGGCATATTGTCTTTTAAACTCAAAACACCACACGGTCATTGTCCCAACACGGGAGACACACATGCACCCTTCAGGCCCCGCATTACACACTCAAAGAAAGCGACGGACCCAGCGCTATGGGTATATCTTGGTCTCAGCGGATCGCACCAAGAAAGAAAAATTATGACAAACTCCCTTCACAAACGCTACCTTATTTAATCCAGAAAAATATTCCTACACAACACATCTAATACACCTAAAAGCAGTTCTACTAATTGTAGGTGAGCAAGTTTCGTAGGAAGCAACTGAACAAGAAATGCACAACAAACAATACATTTTCACATCACACTGGAACTATTAGTCTGTTCGACCCACCTAAACATCACGCATAACACTTTAGCGTGTGATGCAAACTCCTGTACAGTCGTTCAATTCACAGAGGCTACTTGAGTTGCACTACAGCAACAACAACAAAGAAAAACTCAACCATATGAGAAAAACGTCACCTTGCCACAAAGAGTAAATCACGCAAACCAGTGCTCATCCGAGACGCGAAAGAGCACAAGCATCCTCGTTCAGCGCGCCTCAATACGAACAATTTATTCTTCTTCTTCGACGCCTCCCGTTGCGACTGGTTCATTCTATTACTTAAAAATGCGACTGATCGTTCACCTGCCCCTATCCTTTGGGAGAGGCAACCTCTCATTGCCGTTTGCAATGCGTTCGTAGCCAAACAAAAAGCTTCGCTGGGGTTGGTTGCCATAAACTCAGAAAACAATGCCAAGCCCTCAAGCTCAATCAACCACTACCTGTGTTTCCACGTTGCACGGCAGCGTGTTCAATACTCTTGAACCGCCGTAACTGACAAATAGCCGACTTTTTACTAAAAGCCTTTCACCATGTCACCACTATCCGGTAACACGCCGCACCTAAACACTAAAAAATGAAAACGCAAAACTTGTCACTAAAATAACCTCTCGTCACGTAAGATAACTTTAGCATACCTTAAAAAACAACGCGAACCAAAATTACTTTATAACAAATCTCGTAGTTCAAGTCTCCAAAGAACTTACGGCTCCATCTTACACTTCAGTCCAGCATGCGATGTTTCTAATCTGGCGACTTTTTCCCTTTAACAGGCAACACGCAAGACGTAGAACCCCCTAATTCTACCGCCGAAACCCAATGCTAGCCGCTTTTTAACGCGCTTTCTTCTTTACTTTTCTGAGGAGTTACCACCGCAAAGGCCGTCGTGCGCTAACGCTTTAGCAGGTTCCACTGACTGGCATAGCTGCTCCCGGTCAAACGGCGCCCTATCAGTTACCCTGACGTGTGACCCCTTTTTCACCTGATGCCGCGCATCGGCAAGTGAATCATCGCGTTCCTGTTGCCCGCCGAGATAATTTCCACAAAATGAACCAAGCCACTCGCTGTCCACAGTGCGTTCCGCAGCAAAATTGCAACTTTTCAACTGCTCCCGCTCTACAAGTGAAGCGAACTTAATCGTTTTCGGCTCCCTTGCTCGGCCGTCCTGTTTCTCCATTGTGCGCTGCACAACGTTAGCGCTAAGGCTAAAATTTCGAGACACATAATCTGGCTCTCCCTTCGGTGAATACTACTCCTGTCTAACCTCCCGCTTTACACAGTTCACCCTCGCATCGCGCTCCTTTACACAATTCAGTCGCTTTTGCCGTTAGTGACGGAGACATTCGTAATCTTTCGGTGTAAGCAAAACGGACACTCTCGAAGTCAACTGATCGGTAACCGCGTATCGCAATTTCACCGGCTCAGCAACACTTCATTGTGAGACTTGGAGTCTGAGAGGTACCCACACTAGGCCCGTGGTCACACCTTGCCCAAAAGCGTCGATTAGCTCTATTGTGCCGCTACTTTGACTCAAAATATCAGCGGACACTTCATTCTCACGTACCACTGTAACATCCGCACTTGAGTCAACGCGTGCGAAAGTTGGCTTGTTTCCCACGAGGATCTCAATCTGCGGATCCCTCATTAGAGAGTTTTTCATAACCGCAGAGTGTCGCGATGGTGTGGCTTGGCTATCAAATGATCACTTATTCTGGGAAGTTACGCATGAAACTTCCGCTGTAATAGCAGCCGTCTCACGAGAGAGCTCGCAATCTCTCTGAAAGTGGCCCCGTTGTCCACAGCCAAAACACGCTCCCGAATAACGGCTGAAATTCGCTCTAGTAAATAGTTTGGCTTCCGGCCCATAATTCAAATTTTGTGGTTCTGCACCGCGGTGACTAGTCTGCCTGCTGCTGTCGAGGCTTTCTTCAAAATTGGCGGCACTCTCCGCAATATCCTTGGCCTTCAACCAGCCCTTCACTTCCTGCTGAATGACCAGTGACCGAAGATCACTTGGCATTAACTGCTTTAGCCGGTCAGCGATAAGCAACTCTTGAAGACCTTCAAATATCTTCACTACTCTCCTTCTAACGTAGTAAGTGAACATGGTCTCCAGGTACGCCACCACTTGGCTCCATGAATCACCTTCCTCTCTTTTGATTTCCACAAACATACGGCGGTACTCACTTGGATTCATACACAGTTCTTTCAGCACTCTAGACTTCAAATCCGGGTATGGCATCACCCCAGCTTCTCCCTGATTGGCCATGAACGTACGCATCTTGTCGGTTAAAAATGGCAAAAGAATCGTGTCCTGAATTTTCTCAGGAATGCTCAGTGCCGCAAAAAGAGCGTCCACGTTCTTGAACCAAGCCGGAATCATCGGCTCAATACTGGGCAAAGGCACTAGGACTGCTTTCAGCTCTTTCGCGTACTGTGCGATACTAGCATGCCGGTTCCAGTTTTCCGACTCCTCTAACAAGGCATGCGATGACTTCACTTTCTCTAGCTCAAGCTTGAGCTTCAACACTTCTATCTCGAGCTGCAACTCGCGGGTGCGATCCAATTTATTCACACTGTCACCTTCCATCACATTTCTCTCTGAATTCGCCATCTCCCAGAGTGTGCCTGAACGCAAGTGCATTCAGTAAGAAAAAAAATTGGGGCCCCGAGAGAGCACAAAGCAGGCCTCATCTTGCAGTGATGCGTCACCCGATGAACTTGACAGTAGGGACTGCGTCGGTCTTGTCACTAACGCTATGAGCGACGACCACTTCCATTGCAGCAGGTCATCGCCCGATTACCTCTGTCACTGACTGAGTCTGTCACATCGACTGTCCCTGCTGCTCTGCTCCTGAAGCAGCACCCTGCAGTGCCTCTCCGATAAGTGCGTCGCTCAACGATGACATTTGGATCTGCTCTCGTTCACTGACGCGCAGCCGAACTCCAGTCTCCAATGTTGACCACCAGCCCCGTACCGAATATCAATGCTGCTTATCGCAGCATACCAGCGGTTCCCGAAGCAGCATGCGTCTTGTCAGCTTCCCGGACATCAGCCCCTTCCTCACAGCAGGCTCTCCACTCCACGTCGACTGCGCCAGTGAATTTCCTCCTCCTCGACTAGCTTCTACACTAGCTAAATAGGGAAGATGTTTCAGGTTCGGAATAGGTACCCTCGATGACTTGAGTGCACAGTGGCAGCGCGAAAGCAGAGCTGTAGTCCGGTGAAGAGACTCTTTATTGCAGCCTCAGGCTACTGCCCGAGTCCAATCCCGAACATCCGCTCTCTATTTCAAATTCAAACATCCTCTTTTCAACCCTCGGTTGAACAAAGAGTCTTCACAAAAACCAATCACATGTTGGGACTCGCATCATCACAACAAACTGCAGAAACACCTTCATAACATGCACTACATTGGTAAAAACCACGTCACCAAATAAAACACGCAAAGGGATAGGCTCTCCCTGTGTCACACGCTCTCCCATGCCAGGCCGTGCTGCCTCCATCAGCCGACTTCCATCGGCAGCCGTTCTCACGCTCGAGCCTAGTCAGCTCTCTCATAAATGTTGCTTCGTAGAAGCCTCCCTAAGAGCGGTGAGTACACCATTGGGCTCCGTGCGCTTACCAGGTGTGCATGCGACAGCGAGGCGTCCTGACATCCTAACAGCACTCGGTAATGATGTACAGTGGGGGAGGTTATGCTCGTGTCCCTGCCGCCACTATGTCTCGGTCAGCTAAGTGGTCGCGTCCCCGCGTCATTCTCAATGGCACGCGTGCATGCCACCATTGGCTTAAGCTCAGACGGCGGCACCTGACCTGCCTCTTTCCCGACGCTCGTCTAAGTAACCCTTCCACTTCTAGTCCCGAACGGGGGCGACATTGAGTGCTCCGCTCGTGAACCGTGTGAACGAAGAAGTCTCCTTTCTTTCCCGTGCATGGGTCTTCCGCGTTCGCTTTCGCGGAACCGATCAGCTTCGTTAATTGACGGGATGGAAGCTGGCTACGCGCTCTGCACCAGCCGCATTATTTGAACTACACTTAACACGCTGGTAATTGGTGCCTTAGACTAACTCGGACGTTTAGTCAGCATACCGAAGGTGTGGACACTGGCCTGGAATGCATTAGAAACGCTGGCCTGGTTCTTACTACGGAAAAGTGTCGTTTAGGCGTGTGGCGAACGTTGGCGCTTGGCCACTTGGTGAACAAAGATGACATCAATGCGGATCAAAACAAGACAGCGGCAGTGAAGGCGTGTAAACCACATCGACCTGTGCTAGTACTTCGTCGATGTATTCACGCATGTACTGACGTTGCTTTCCACTTGACTAGTCGGCTACATGAAGTTGTAGCCTATTTTATGGCACTTTGACCCTTCTGAGCTGACCGAAGTTCACACTGACGCCTCCGGCATTTGAATAAATGCACTTGTAGTACAACACTGAAATAATAAGAAACCCGTCATTGCCTATGTCAATAGACCTTTAAGTAAGCCGGCAGCCAATCGCACAGTGACTGAGGAAGAATGTCTGATACTCATCCTCGCTAGCGACTCCGCTCATACCTGTGCGGTCTTCCCTTTCTCGTGTTCACGAATTATCATTCCTTGTGTTAGCTTGTAAAGGTTGTTGCTCACCGAAGACTAGCAGCGGCCAGGTGACCATTCGCGACGGGCAACAAAATTACGAGGGATGTTCACACCGGCAAGGCTGCATGCCAGTGACCGGATGTCAAAAAGTTAGAGAGTGGCGTGCGGATCTCGTTATCAGCAAGATTTCGGGAGACAGGCGCCGATCAGCTGATCGCCGCCAGCTGAGTAAGCGGAGTGAACCAAGCGCGCCACATTTATTTTGTTTTGTCTACTCTCGCATATTGAACTATTTGACGCTGCTGGGAACGCCCAGAAGCGTCAAGGAGTTCGATTCAAGCAAATAACAAGGCATTGTCATGGCGCTCATGCGCTATGCTATGGTGTCACCGCTGGCAGCACATCCTCCAAAGAAAAAAAAAGCCGGTGGTGGGTGTGACCGTCTTTTTCATCACGAGTGTTGGCGGGTAATGCAAGTAACCTACCTCCAACGCTGCGCTGAGACGACGAGGAGTATTTCCGAGAGAGGTAGGTATTCATAAACGGTTTTTGAATTTATCTAGACTTGCCACAGCCTACAATGCAGCACGAACGCGTCTCGAACTCCGTGTCTTTAGTCGGTGCCAAGGCACGTAGCACAAACATCTTCAAACGCCCTGCATTGAAGGCGGTGACAAGTCAAGTTAAAGTAAAAAAACGACTCTGAATACAGGGGAGAACTAAATCACAATTCATATTCTCTTTATTTAGGCGGTGTTTAGCTTCTTGCGAATGCCGCCACGTTCTGCTGCTGGGGCCTTATCATCGATTCCCACCGCCGAGCCGTTTTATCAAGGCAATTCAAGACAGCAACATGACTTCGACGTCACCGTCATCGAAGAGGCGCTGCTGCATTTCCGGTCCGGATGTACTACGTCAGTCGCAACCAACGCTATAAAAGCTGGACCATTCCTCAGCATCGTCAGTGGGCGCGGCGAAAGCACTGGGAACATGTGGCTCACGGCTTTTCGTTTCTTCATCGTACAGGCGTTGCTGAATTCTGCTGCTGGGGCCTTATCATCGATTCCCACCGCCGAGCCGTTTTATCAAGGCAATTCAAGACAGCAACATGACTTCGACGTCACCGTCATCGAAGAGGCGCTGCTGCATTTCCGGTCCGGATGTACTACGTCAGTCGCAACCAACGCTATAAAAGCTGGACCATTCCTCAGCATCGTCAGTGGGCGCGGCGAAAGCACTGGGAACATGTGGCTCACGGCTTTTCGTTTCTTCATCGTACAGGTTAGATACGAATATTCAATACGTAGTGACAACAGATTTCTTGTTATTCTGCCGTGCCCACGCACCTGCTTTCTTATTGCGTATGAGTGCTACTGTTCATGCAAAATTATTCTCTGTGGTGACGTGGAATCAAATCCTGGTCCTACCGTTGAACAAATGCTTCAGGCAATCCTGGATGGACAGAGGGAAATCAAGGCAGAGATAGCCGATTTAAAAACTCGTCTTGAAGGTACTGAAAAAACGATCGAGAGTTTTGGTGTGCGCCTAAATGCCCTTGAAGCTAATGTTAACGAAACCCATGGAAAACTAACCACTACCGTTGAAACTGTTCAAGAGGCCGTTCAAACCCAGAGCGCGAAGTTCATTGACCTAGAAAACTACACCCGCAGATCGAATTTGATAGTTTTTGGTATTGCTGAATCGCAGGATGAAACTGAATCCGATCTGCGACGTAAGGTTATTGATGAATTGTTTGGGAATAAGCTAGGTGTGAATTGCTCTTCTGTCGCTCGTATTCACAGGCTTGGACGCAATAAAGATAACAGGCCGATAATTCTATATTTCCAAGACTACAGGGAAAAACAGGCTATCTGGAAAAACGTTTCAAAACTTAAGGGCTCCAAGATTAGTATTGAAAACGACTACTGTGCGGAAACGCGTCGGAAACGTAAATTGCTTTGGCAGTCAGCTAAGGCAGATAAAGATGCCGGTAAACATGTATTTCTTGTTGAAGATAGGCTTCGTATTGGTACCGACCTTTTCAGTTGGAACGACTCTTCAAACTCCCGTCAATGGCTGTCAAAGGTTAAAAAGCACCCCGCTAAGGCATAGTGTTGTGTTCATATCGCGATAGGCTACACCTGTCGTAGTTGTCAAGTTGCGGTGATAAGTGAATGATCGCCACTGCGCATGTGTAACCTGGAGCCACTTGTATATAGGGGCGTGTGCCCTATGTTACGGAGTTCGTTGTGCTGTTGTGAGGCTGCCCTTTGGCCTGCCTGAATAAAGGATTCGAAAAGCATGCCCTGGTTCTGAAGTTACAACATGATTGGCGACGAGGATGGGATCCAGACAGCAGGAAAAACAGCAGCTGTTCGGGGTGGTGCCATGCTCGGAAAGCTTCCAGAGTTCGATCCGGACGGTGACAACTGCGATGTTTTCTTCGAGCGATTTGAGTGTTTTGCAGCTGCTAACGACATCGCAGAGGATAAGAAGTTGCAAGTGCTATTGACGTCCATCGGGGAGAAGGCATACGTCACGCTGAGGAGCCTTCTTCTGCCGAAAACGCCTACCCAGGAGACGTATGACGTGGTCATCGCAACGCTGAAAAAGCACTATACCCCAAAGTGCTCCGTGGTTACGGAAAGATACCGTTTTAACCAACGCAATCAAGAACCGCACGAAAGCATCAGCGACTTCATAGTAGGACTCAAGAAACTGGCTGCAACATGTGAGTTCGGCACATTTCTTGAGCAAGCCCTGCGAGATCGTCTCATCGCGGGATTGTGTTCCGACAGCATACGGTGCAGGCTTCTGGCGACACCTGATGCAGAATTAACCTGGGAGCGCACCTGCAGCATTGTAGCAGCCATGGAATCTGCTACTAGAGGCACTCGGGAAATGGTGGCGACCCTCGCAACAGGGACCCCCGTCGACAGCGACGTTCACTGGAACAAGGAAACGGCAGCTGGACAACGGCCAGCACCCGCTGGGGACTACGCACGGAGTTTCATGCCGAAAACCACTCCAGCTGCAGGTACACAAGAGACTAAGGGGTGTCATCGTTGCGGTGGGCGGCACTCTCCTGTAAGTTGTCCGTTCATGAACAGCCGTTGTTTTAAATGTAACAAGAAAGGCCATGTAGCCAAAATGTGTAAAACTAGGGCGCCTATTCATTGCCTGGCTAATGATGCAACGCGTGATGAGTTGTTGACACTGTGTCACACAGACCGTAGGTCGGGCACGCCTGCCATTGTGGTGCCGTTGCTGATAAACGGAAAAAAGATTTCGATGGAGCTAGATACAGGCGCAGCCGTATCGGTAATGTGTGAAACAGAATGTTTAAAACATTTTCCCGATGCAAGTTTCAGGGAAACAGATGTTAGGCTAGTCACCTACAATGGCACGCCTGTCACGGTCAAAGGTATTATGGATGTTGATGTAGAGTACCAGAGCCAACACGTTCGCTTGCCACTAGTGATTGCTAAGGATAGCACAGAGGCTAGAATGCCAACATTATTAGGGCGGGAGTGGCTAACGAAAATAAAACTCGACTGGCTGAATGTGGTACGGGTGCAGAACGTACGGGAAGAAGCACAGATAACGGATAAGTACCGCGAGGTATTTCAACCAGGATACGGGGCCATTAAAGGGTTTCACGCTAGTATTGTGCTTAAGAAAGGCGCTACTCCTGTTTTTTGTAAAGCGAGACCAGTGCCATACGCGTTACGCGAGCAGGTAGAACAAGAGCTGCTTAATATGGAGAAGGCAGGCATTGTGTACCGCGTGAGGCACAGTGCTTGGGCCACCCCACTGGTGGTTGTGCCGAAAAAGAATAATGGCATTCGACTGTGCGGGGATTACCGGGTCACCGTCAATCCTTTCGTGGTAGTTGACCATTACCCTCTACCGCTGCCTGAAGATATATTCACCACGTTGCAAGGTGGAGCTGTGTTTTCAGTTCTCGACCTGAGTAAGGCGTATCTGCAACTGGAATTAGATGAGCACGCTCAGGAACTGCTCACCATTAACACGCATATGGGCCTTTTCCGGTACAGGCGCCTACCCTATGGTGTAGCCTGTGCACCAGCCGCATTTCAGGCGGTAATGGACCAAGTCCTGAGGGGCTTGCAAGGCACGGCTTGCTATCTTGACGATGTCATCATAGCGGGAGTTAGCTACGAGCAGTGTCGTGAAAGAGTGGAACAGGTACTCATGCGCCTAAGCGAATACGGTATCAAGGTCAACGCGGAAAAGTGCAGCTTGTTTAAAAAAAGAGTAACCTACTTGGGGCACGAAGTTGATGGCAATGGGTTGCACCCTACCAGTGACAAAGTAAGGGCGATAAAGAATGCACCCAAGCCAGACAATGTCACGCAACTAAAGGCATTTTTGGGACTGGTCAATTTTTACGCAAAATTTTTACCAAATGTAGCTACAGTCCTGGAGCCTCTTCATGGCTTGCTGCGCAAGGAAACCAAGTGGCACTGGTCCCGACTATGTGACGACGCGTTCAACAAGTGTAAAACGTTGTTGACGGATGAAAGTATGTTGGAAATATATGATGTGGCAAAAGAAATTCAGCTCACGTGTGACGCTTCAGAGTATGGCCTAGGAGCCGTACTATCGCATGTCGTGAACGGCCAAGAGAAGCCTATCGCTTTCGCCTCAAGATCGCTGTCAGTGTCCGAGCGGAACTACGGACAAATAGAGAAAGAGGCACTGAGCATAGTATTTGGAGTAAGAAAATTCCACAAGTATCTATATGGCAGGGCATTCAACGTTTTAACGGATCACCAACCACTGACGGCTCTTTTCGACCCAAACCGACATTGCGGTGCCGTGGCAATTGCCAGGGTACACAGATGGCTGACATTTCTAGCAGACTATCGGTACAAAATTACGCATAAGCCGGGCTCCGCCATATCGCATGCTGATGCTTTGTCACGGCTACCGTTGTCGGAGGGGGGGCATGACGAGGACACAATTTGCTACTTTTCCACGTTGTCAGATTTGCCGCTGACCGCGAAAGACATTGAGCGTGCAACAGGGTGTGACAGTTTGCTGCGAGTTGTGCGAAATAGGATATGGCAAGGTTGGCCAAAGACTGTCAGTGCGGAACTGCAACCGTTTTGGGTTCGCCGATTTGAGCTCACGGTGGACGAGGGCTGTATTGTTTGGAATAACAGGGTTGTTGTTCCTGAAAGCTTGAAGACTGTAGTACTAGCACTCTTGCACGAACAGCATCTCGGGATCTCAAAAATGAAGGCTGTTGCACGGTCAATGGTCTGGTGGCCGGGTATCGACGATGCCCTTGAACAGGCGGTGCGCAAATGTAGTATCTGTCAGGCAGTACTTCCTGCAGCGCAGCCAGTTCCTTTGTTTCCATGGAAAGTTTGTGAACACCCGTGGCAACGAGTCCACTTGGATTTTGCGGAAAAAGAATCGCAAATCTTTCTTATTGCAGTAGATGCTTTTTCCAAATGGATAGAGGTTAAGTGTATGCAGTCGACCACGGCTGCGAAAACAGTCGAGGCTGTGCGTTCCTGGTTTGCGTCTCACGGGTTACCTGTGGAAGTGGTTACTGATAACGGGCCTCAGTTCCGCGCAGCGGAATTTCTAACTTTCCTGAAAGCGAATGGCGTGAAACATACGCTCACCCCACCGTATCATCCGCAATCTAATGGAGCGGCCGAGCGAGCGGTGCAAACAACTAAGAAGGCTCTCCTGAAGCAGTTAATGGATGACGAAAGGACAGGTACAAACAGGTCACTACAACATCGCCTAGATAATTTCTTGTTCTCGTACCGCGCAACCCCGCACACTTTCACTGGGAAATCACCAGCAGAATTGTTTCTGCGACGGAAACTGAGGACCCGCTTATCATTGCTACGACCAGATGTGAACGGTGTGTTGACTGACCAAGCAGAGGAAGTGAAAACATCCGCTGACAAGCGGCGTGCAGTGTTTCGTTCTTTTGCGATGAATGAGTGCGTACTGGTACGATCAGTGCGTGGAGAGACTGTGAAGTGGTTACCGGGTAGAGTGTTGCAGGTAAAATCAATATGCACATACTTAGTGTTGGTGGGAAATCGTGTGCGATATGTGCATGCCGATCATTTGCGCCACTCCTGTCTGGAACGGGAGAAAGAGCCAGCTGTGGACGACGAGTTCGAGCTGCCGCATGTGCCCGAAGAACGGGACCCTACTACTTCGACGACGACGCTACCACCGATTACCCAACACCAGTCGAGCACGGAGCGTATGCCGCAGCCGGACATGACTACGCTCCGGAGAAGCACCCGACAACGCCGGGCGCCTGATCGCTGGGGCTATAGTAGCCGTACTTAAAGTTGTCAGAAAGGGAGTGTTGTGTTCATATCGCGATAGGCTACACCTGTCGTAGTTGTCAAGTTGCGGTGATAAGTGAATGATCGCCACTGCGCATGTGTAACCTGGAGCCACTTGTATATAGGGGCGTGTGCCCTATGTTACGGAGTTCGTTGTGCTGTTGTGAGGCTGCCCTTTGGCCTGCCTGAATAAAGGATTCGAAAAGCATGCCCTGGTTCTGAAGTTACAACACATAGCAATTCCCAACGTTCCAGCTTCGCTTGATATCTTTTAATGCTAGAAGCCTAGCTAACAAAATCGATAAGCTTGAAAATCTTCTTCTTTTATATGACCCACATATTTGCGTCATTACCGAGACCTGGCTACATGGTCTGATAGGTGACAACGAAATTGTGCCGCCTGGATATCAAGTTTTTAGGCGGGATAGAGGCTCTCGTGGTGGGGGCGTGGCGGTTATTGTAAAAGATTCTGTTGACGCCTGTCTCGCCGATCAAATTGCTGATCATGAAAGCATATTTTTGAAAATATCGCTTGACCATGTTACCTTCTTTCTTTGTGCTCTTTACCGTACACCTAATGCAGATGATATGTTTTTGATGAAATTATATGATCGACTTATAAGTTTATGCGGGAAACACGTCTTGCTAACAGGTGATTTTAATTTGCCATCTATTGTTTGGGATAATTTAAGCTATGGCTGCTCTCCTTCGGGTGACTCAGTTCTTGACATCATGTTTTTGCTCAACCTCAAGCAAGCGGTGGATGTCTGTACCCGAGGCGGGTCGATTTTGGATTTACTCTTTCTAAGTGAAATATTTTCTGATGGCCATGTTGCAATCGAACCGGGCATTTCTGATCATAAACTGATTTTTTTTACTTGGAATAAGGCTTTACATCATGCTAAAAATACTCAGCCTGCCACACTTATAAAGGAATTTACTAGGGCGAATGATGTAGCTATAATTGACTACCTTGAAACGCATATCGGATCCTTGTTACACAATGTTGAGACCTCTTGGCAATTGCTTGTTAGAACCATACGTCATTGTGTTGAAAATTTTGTACCGTGTCGAAAAACTTATAAGCATCGTGCAAACCCTTGGATTAGCCGTGAAATAATCCACATGAAGCGTAAAATTAAAAGGCTTCGCAAGAAGCATGTGCCAGTGACACCTCCGCTTAACGAACTGAAAGACAAACTAAAAACAAGCTTGGCACAAGCAAGAAACACTTTTTATAGTAATACGCTGACTGAATTTCTTCAGAATAGCCCTCAAAAATTTTGGAGGTATTTAAGCGAGTCTAAGACAGGGAGTAATGATTGATATGTGGGGTTTAACGTCCCAAAACCACTATATGATTATGAGAGACGCCGTAGTGGAGGGCTCCGGAAATTTAGACCACCTGGGGTTCTTTAACGTGCACCCAAATCTGAGCACACGGGCCTACAACATTTCCGCCTCCATCGGAAATGCAGCCGCCACAGCCGGGATTCGAACCCGCGCCCTGCGGGTCAGCAGCCGAGTACCTTAGCCACTAGACCACCGCGGCGGGGCTAAGACAGGGAGTAGTAAAATGAAGGTTAATGGTGTAATAATAACTGATGCTCCAACTATTGCTGAACACTTTAATACATACTTCCAGAGCGTTTTTTCTCAAGCCGATGATTATGAACTTGATAATTCATTCGTTGACTCAGTCAATGACCTATTAGTGACGCAAGAAGGCGTTTTGCACATGCTTTTACAACTTGATCCCAAAAAACCTCCGGGGCCTGACGGCATTCCTAATGCTTTTTTAACCGCTATGCTGAATACTTATCGGAATTCCTAACTGGACTTTTTAATCTTTCAATTGCTACGGGGGAAATACCGGCTGATTGGGGTATAGCACGTGTGAAACCAATTCATAAAAAAAGGTGACCCCTTATCATTTGAGAATTACCGCCCTATTTCTATTACGAGCAGTTGTTGCAAGCTTCTTGAGCACGTTATTGCTAATTACGTGTATGAATTTCTCAGTGAACACAATGTTCTATCAAAGCATCAGCATGGCTTCAGAAGGGGGTTATCTACTGTTACCCAGTTAGTTACAACTGTCCATGAGTTTGCACGTGTGCTTGATGTTTCTGGGCAAACTGATGTACTGTTTTTAGATCTTTGTAAAGCCTTCGATAAAGTGCCACACGGGAAATTGTTACACAAATTACGGCGTATTGGACTACCTACAAAAATTGTTCTGTGGATTCAGGCTTACCTTCAAGATAGACGTCAGTATGTAGTGATTGGTAATTCTTCATCGACTGTTCTTCGTGTGTCCTCTGGAGTCCCACAGGGAAGCGTGCTAGGGCCACTTTTGTTTTTAATTTATGTCAATGATTTAGCTTCTCTTATTCCTGAAAATGTGTCTGTGCGTTTGTTCGCGGATGATTGCGTCATTTTTAAGCAAATTTCCTCACCATGTGATCATGTGGCTTTACAAGATGCACTTATCGCTATCGATAACTGGTGTCAGAACGGGGGCATGCAGTTAAACACTAATAAAACTGTGCTTCTGCGCATCACCAGGAAGCTACATCCTAGTCAATTCCACTATACTCTAAGAGGCACTAACATAAATAATGTAGACAAATATAAGTACTTGGGCGTCACACTCTCAAGCAAATTAACTTGGTCGACCCACATAACTGACATTACCACTTCTGCATTACGTAAGCTATGGTTTCTAAAACGAAAACTAGCATCTGCACCCTCGCGTACTAAAATTCTAGCCTATAATGCCTGTGTTCGTTCTAAGCTTGAGTATGCTTCTATTATCTGGGATCCGCATACCAAGAAAGATATTATGAATCTGGAACGTATTAACAGAAAGGCTGTAAGGTTCATTTTTGGCAAATATCGTAGGTTTGATTCCCCGACCACCTAATGCAATTAAACGACATTTCTACTTTAGAAGCTCGGAGAAAGTTCAGTCGTCTTTCCTTTCTTTACAATTGTTTGTGTGGTATTGTAAAAATTGATCTCCCTGACTGTGTTAAACCGCTCTCGGTACGACGTACTCGTCATGGTCATGAACAAGCTCTAACCCCAATTTTTGCTCGATCAAATGCTTTTAAATATAGTTTTTTTCCTAGAACTGTCGATGACTGGAATTGTTTTCCGTGTGACATCTTTCATTCTAATAAGTTTCTTGGTGACCTTGAGCGTCACCTTCTTTCTTAACCTTTTGTTTCTTTTGCATTGTTGTCTGTTGTTTTCTACAATTATGTTTTGATGTATCCACTCCTGCTTGGGCCAGCACATTGGCCTGCAGTATTGTGAAATAAATAAAAATAAATAATAAATTCTACATTTTTCTCGAGCTGCTGCACCGCGCCATCTCCAAGCCAAGTACTCCGTGGTGGCCATAGTGCCACAAGCCCAGAGGAACGCGCTCGCTTTTACCTCGCGGCATAAAGCCAGTGCAGTAAAAAAGTTAGCCTGTATATAAAGAAATCCTGGCGTCACTTCTGGGAATCGCTGGTTCGTTCCAGCAGCTTTGCGACTGCAGCCGCGCGACTATAAAATTGGTAAGGAAGCGACTAGCCAAAGCAGTCGCTTTGCGACCATTTGTGACCAGTCGCAAATGGTCACGCTACCGCTGCTAGTCGCCGGTGTGAACCAGCTATAAGCCTTCTAGGTCCATCTGGCTGGCTTGCGTGCAAGGAGGAGAAGTGATTTTAAGTGAAAAGAAGAGAAAGGTGAGCCTTGTAAATGTCTCTTGGGGGGAGGACACTGCAACAGTAGCTCACGAGGCCTGGGGAGAGAGAAGGGGTTAAAAAGATAGGATTAAATATATACGTGCTGCTATGGTACCCCAGACATGCGCAATGATTGCTAATGCGATGATGCTTATTCGAACAGAGGAGTCGCAACGAGGTCGTGACGGACAATGGGCGAACAGCAAGTCTGGCAAAGACAGCACAGGTTCTCGCGCAATTAGAGCACGGGCTTTTCGTTGTCTTCCGAAGGCGCATACGCGTTGGTGGGTATGCTCCACTACAATACCCCCGGGGTGAAGGGTAGCCATCCTGGCGACTCAGGGAGTAGGCACAATGAGGGGGTCGTAGTAGGGCTTGAGACGGTCGACGTGTACGGTCTCGCGTCCTCGACGGCGCATATCTGGTGATTGTGTGAATGGCTCGATGACGTGATTCGCCGGGGAGGTCGCGTCAATGAAACGGTAGGGACCATGGTACCGGACCAGAAGTTTAGAAGACAGGCAAGGAACGTGCGGGGGCACCCAAAGCCACACAAGAGAGCCAGCACGAAATGTAGGAGCTATGCGGTGAGCGTCGTCGTGTCGAGTCTTTTGTAGACCTTGAGCCTCACTTGTCAGAGACCGAGCCAACCGATGGCAGTCTTCAGCGTATCTGGCAACTTCCGAAAGCGGCGAGCACGCAGATGCATCAGGGCGATACGGTAGTATAGTGTCGAGTGGGTGGGAAGGTTCGCGGCCATACAATAGAAACAACGGGGGAAAACCGGTAGTCGCTTGCGTCGCGGTGTTATAAGCGCAGGTGACAAAGGGCAATACAGCGTCCCAGTTAGTGTGGTCGGAGGAGGTGTACATCCTCAGCATGTCGCCAAGTGTACGGTTGAACCGCTCAGTAAGACCATTTCTTTATGGATGCTATGCGGTAGATTTCCGGTGGATAATGTTGCATTCAGCGAGGATAGCTTGGATGACCTCCGACAGGAACACTCGACCCCTATCACTGCGTAATTCTCGCGGAGCACCATGGCGTAGAATGAAGCTGCGGAGAATGAAGAGTGCAACTTCGTGGGCGGTCGCCGCCGGTAGAGCTGCAGTCTCAGCGTAGCGTGTCATATGATCGACTCCGACAATAATCCACCGGTTTCCAGAGCTACCATATGGGAGGGGGCCATAGAGGTCTATACCCACGCGGTCGAATGGGCGAGGCGGGCACGGGAGCGGCTGTAACATGCCAGCAAGGTGCCGCGGAGGTGTCTTGTCCTGTTGGCAAGTGGTGCAAGACTGAACGTATTTTTGCAGAAAGCGATACATTCCTCGCCAGTAATAGCGTTGGCGCAGCCTTTCGTAGGTTTTCAGGACACCTGCGTTCGCACTTTGGAGATCTGCATGGAAATTCATGCAGATGTCAGAGCGCATATGAGTTGGGACAGCAAAGAGCCACTTCCGACCACCAGGCATGTAGTTGCGGTGGTACAAAATGTTGTCTCGTAAGGAAAAGTGGGCTGCTTGCCGGCGTAGCGCTCTCGTGGAAGGGACAGCAGACGGATCGGTAAGGTAGTCGACTAACAAGGCAAGGTATGGGTCTTTACGCTGCTCCGAAAGCATGTTAGTCGTGTCGAATGGTGACAAGGTGGTAAAAGGGGGAGACAGAGAAGCCACATCTGGTGTTAATGGCGATCGAGAAAGTGCATCGGCATCCGCATGCTTGCGACCGGAACGATATACGACATTGATGTCGTATTTTTGCAATCGAAGTGCCCAACGCCCCAGGCGTCCGGACGGGTCTTTCAATTTGGACAGCCAACATAAAGCGTGGTGGTCTGTGACCACGTCGAAAGGACGGCCGTAAAGGTACGGGCGAAACTTCGTCAACGCCAAGATTATGGCCAAACACTCCTTCTCTGTCACGGAGTAATTCAATTCAGCCTTCTTGAGAGCGCGACTTGCATAGGCGACTACGTATTCAGCTTGGGTGCCTTTCCGTTGTGCCAAAACTGCACCAAGACCGATGCCACTTGCATCGGTGTGAATTTCTGTGGCCGCAGCAGGGTCGAAGTGACGAAGAATAGGTGGTGAGGTCAGCAGGTGGCGCAGCTGGCGAAATGCGTCGTCACATGCAGGTGACCATGCAGATATGCCTTTGCTGTTGGCAAGCAGACTCGTGAGAGGTGCGATGATGGATGCAAAGTTGCGCACGAAGCGACGAAAGTAGAAGCAGAGACCGACGAAACTTCTTAGGGCTTTCAGTGATGTGGACAACGGAAAGTCAGCGACAGCTCAAAGCTTATCGGGATCCGGAAGAACATCGTCTTTTGTAATCACATGTCCCAAGATGGTTAGTTTTCGTGCTGCGAAGTGGCACTTCTTGGCGTTAAGTTGTAGGCCTGCAGAAGTTAGACACGTCAGAATCTCGTGGAGGCGAGCAAGATGTGTCGGGAAATCAGATGAAAAGACTACGATGTCGTCCACGTAACATAAGCAGCTTTTCCACTTGTGGACACGCAAGATGGTGCCGACCATGCGCTCAAATGTGGCAGGCGCGTTGCAGAGACCAAATGGCATGACTTTGAACTCATATAGGCCACCCGGCGTTACAAAGGCTGTTTTAGGGCGATCACATTCAGCCATTGGCATCTGCCAATACCCACAACGCAGATCCAAGGATGTAAAGTACTCGGCGCCTTGTAAACGGTCAAGAGCATCGTCTATTCGTGGTAGCGGGTAGACATCTTTTTTCTTAATATTGTTTAAGCGGCGATAGTCCACGCAAAATCGTACGGTGCCATCTTTTTTCTTGACCAGAACCACAGGTGATGACCAATTGATTTGATTGA
The DNA here is from genome assembly GCF_043290135.1 of Rhipicephalus microplus. Taxonomy (NCBI): domain Eukaryota; kingdom Metazoa; phylum Arthropoda; class Arachnida; order Ixodida; family Ixodidae; genus Rhipicephalus; species Rhipicephalus microplus. The sequence continues at coordinate 128,456,226 of NC_134702.1, forward strand.
TATGTGGGGTTTAACGTCCCAAAACCACTATATGATTATGAGAGACGCCGTAGTGGAGGGCTCCGGAAATTTAGACCACCTGGGGTTCTTTAACGTGCACCCAAATCTGAGCACACGGGCCTACAACATTTCCGCCTTCATCGGAAATGCAGCCGCCGCGGCCGGGATTCGAACCCGCGCCCTGCGGGTCATCAGCCGAGTACCTTAGCCACTAGACCACCACGGCGGGGCCAGGTGATGACCAAGCGCTTTGAGAAGGCTGTATGACTCCACGTTTAAGCATGTCATCTACTTGCTCCGTAATGACGCGGCGCTCTTCGGCGGAAACACGGTAAGGACGCTGTCGCAGAGGCGAATGTGAGCCGGTGTCAATAGTATGAGTGATAATCGTGGTGCGGCCCAAAGCAGGTTCTTGAAATCCGAAAGAAGAACGAAACTTGTTAAGGAGAGCAACTAGTTGGCGGCGATGCGAGACGGGAAGGTCTGCGTCAATAGCATTGTCGAAGGCTGACGAACTTGATGGCTCAGACGCATGAGTGATTGCAGCAATGTGACATGGCGTTTCGTCGGGAAGAATAATATCATCGATATGGTCGACAGGTTGCACATAACCTAACGTTTCACCACGAAGTAAGCCAATGGGGTAGATGCAGTGGTTCGTGACCAGCATTACGGTTAAACCAGACGCAATTGTAAGAACAGCAAATGGGAGAACGATGCCCTTGCGTTCAGTAAAAACTGGAGATGGCGTAAACACCACCGTGCCGTCACGTTGCGCCACACATGAAAGGCTAATAGGGACCGAAGCTTCAGGAGGCAAGGTGATGTCATCAGCGATGAGTTTGCAGAGCAGAGAAGAGCGGTCGGGTGGTGGAAATTCACAAGTTGGCACAAAGGACACTTCGGCACGGGAACAATCGATGATAGCTCCATGACGTGATAAGAAATCCCAACCCAGGATAAGGCCATGAGAGCAAGATGGTAGAACAAAAAACTGTACGACGTACAAAACGTCTCGAATGACGACGCGCGCCGTACACACAGCCGAGGGATGAATGCGTTGCGCGCTAACCGTGGACAGCACCAAGCCACTGAGAGATGTGGTCATTTTCTTCAGTTTCCTACAAACTTTTGCGTTCATCACAGAAACGGCGGCCCCGGTATCAATTAACGCTAATGTGGCGACTCCCTCAACATCAACATCAACAAAATTTTGCGGCGAAAATGGAGGCCTTGGGAATTGCGCACAAGGTGCAGTTCTTGCCTCCGGAACTGCACTGATTAGTTTCCCTCCTCAGGAGGTGGTCGACGATGCATAGGCGATGGCGATCGGCGAAGAGGTGATGGGAAACGAGCAGTCGATGGGTGGCGATCTGAGTCGGAGTGCCTCTGTTCGTATGCAGACGTGGTGGTCTGGTGCGGTGCGTAGGTAGGAGCTCCGAAGTATGCGTGCGCAGGTGTAGGACGGCGGCGGCAGAAGCGTGCAATGTGGCCAGCGATGCCACACGCGAAGCAGATGGGACGATTGTCTCGGGTGCGCCACTCATTAGATGGACGGAAAAAGCGAGGTGGGGGCCTGTAAACTGGAGGCGAGGCAGGAGGAGGTAGAGCCGATAAGGCGACTGAATGCGTTGGGGGCCACGCGACCACAGCTGCGTAGCTGAGAGGTGAAGGCGGCGCAGTTGGTGCGTAGCCAGCAGTTGAGAGATCAGATGGCACCGAAGTGCATGGGTAAGAGGCCGGAACTGTAGGGAGGGCAGTGCAAATTTCAGTGCGTATGGCCTGCTGCATATTCGAAGGGAGGCTTATCGTGGGCGCATCGCTATGCGGCAGCAGGGAGACCTGTCGGGCGACTTCCTCCCTGATGAAGTTTTTAGTCTGGTTCGACAGAGTTCCTTGGTGAACGTTGCCATTTGCGAGTGTGACGGCCGAGATCGAATCTGGTGATGGGACACACTGTCGGGCGATAGAACGCTGACGACGCAATTCATCGAAGCTCTGGCACAGGCTTACGAGGACTGCCACCGTGGTCGGGCTTTTCGCCAGCAACATCTGGAATGCATTATCCTCGATGCCTTTGAGAATATGTCGAATTTTCTCTTCTTCAGGCATGGATGAGTTAACACGCCTGCAGAGGTCGAGCACATCCTCAATATAGCTAGTAAAGGTCTCGTCAGGCTGCTGGGCTCGGTTGCGCAGACGCTGGTCAGCGCGGAGCTTGCGGACCTCAGGTCGGCCGAACGCTTTGGTCACGAGGGTCTTAAAGTTGGACCAGCTGGCGATGGCTGTTTCGCGGTTGTTGAACCATAGCTTGGCGACGTCAGCCAAGTAAAAGATAACATAGGCAAGCTTAGAGTCGTTGTCCCATTTGTTGCTGGCACTCACGCGTTCGTACAAGGAGAGCCAGTCTTCGACGTCTTGCTCACCACTGCCGCTGAAGATTGGTGGGTCCCGCTGACGGGTAGCACCGGGGCAGGTCGACGGGGCAGCCGATGGTGCTGGCTGTGCTGGGATGGGCTGGTTGGCGACTGCGTCAGTCATGTTGTACGGTGGTCTTTCGGCCAACTTGCGAGATCGGAGCTCCAGGTCTGCTTAAGGATCTCAGCAGCCTCCACCAAATGCGATGATGTTTATTCAAACAGAGGAGTCGCAACGAGGTCGCGACGGAAAATGGGCGAACAGTAAGTCTGACAAAGGCGGCACAGGTTCTCGCGCAATCAGAGCACGGGCTTTTCGTTGTCTTCCGAAGGCGCATACGCGTTGGTGGGCATGCTCCACTACACTTTTTAACTGACAATTGCACAAGCATGAACGCACAACCTTGAGCAACATAGGTGGGCGATGCGGATGGGGTCGGCCGTTTCAAGTACCCGAAGCCGTTGAGAGTGGACAAACAGACAAATGTACAGACAGACAGACAGACACACAGACAGACACACAGACCAATAATTTTGCGTCGAAGGTCCCCAAAAAGACTGTCGTCTTTAAAAGTAAAGAGATAGAGAGAGAGGAAGTAGAAAGCAAAGAGCAGGGACAGCGAACGATGGAAGTAAAGAGAAGACAGTAAAGATGGACACGGTGGCAGGAGTCGGAGGACGCGGCACCACTTGCGAGACCTCTTGTCGGCGACAACGTAGGGCAAGTGCAGTAGGCCAGAGCTACGCTGTCATTGAAGATCGGCGTCAATAGATGGTGTAGGGACAGCCCAGTCGGCTTGAGCTACGCTGACCTCAGAGATCACGAGGGCGCATCCGATCGGCACAAAATCCAGCGAGCGACTGTGTGTCCAGGGCCCTAACCTTGCAAGTGTATGACTTCACGGTATTAAACAAGAGCGGCAGGTAACACGCTGATGCTGACTGCCTTTCGAGGATGCCGGTTGGTGCAACATTCTGCAATGCCGACAATTTAGATCACCTAATTGCATCAGTGGCACTAATGTTTCTTACACCTACACATCCACGCATACTAATTTTGTATAAACGTTCGCCGCGTATATGCGTGCACATGTCATGAAATGAGTCTTCTGCTGGCCTTCTTTCGTTCTTATATCGTCGCGTTTTCAGCGCACCCTATAAAACACCATAATGTTTAGAATTACGTAATTGTAGATTTTTTAGTAAAATAACAGACCACCTGATGTTGTGTAACAGATATGCGCAATATTTGCTTTTTGATGAACTGACTATGTTCAAATGTATGAACGCAGCCACCAGTTCAAGAAGGCCGGGCGTTTTGGAAGTCCTTAAACGTTCCTCAGATGTCTGCATTGTTTCGTGTAACAGAGAGAACACAGTTTCAAAGCCATAGAGACAGACTGCAGTTTCAATGTTCACGTATACAAAGGAAGACTGTCATCCTTAAAAACAACATAAAAAGTGAAAGACCACAAGTATACTGTTTCAGTAGTTTCCTGCAGAACTGTGAAAGCTGGCGCCCTTCTCGACTAATCAGGAGGGTGGGCACATAAAAATATATCATTGCGTGCCCTGTCGTCTGCAAGCAGCGGCAGCTGCTAGCTTTGAGCTTGCGTACCGTCAAAATTTCCTTCCTATAACAGATATTGGACACTGCTCTGCAACACACCGTCGTTGAAGTCGTACAGCAGCTTTTATAATCGCAAACACGGTATTTGAAAAATGCGTTGCGTCAAACCAAATAACGTGTCCAGAAGCTGGTGCCTGAAAAAATGGCGCGAGATATTGAGGATTCGAAAAAATCCACATCCACAGCTTTGCCGCAAAGGCGACACAACAAAAACGATAGCAACAGATTGGAAGGTCACGCGCAGAATGGAAAGCAGATCGAAACGTGCTCCGCGTTTCTCACGAACAAATGACGCACAAAACGGACTCAAAGACACAGATGCACGCGAATAAGCGTCTTAGCTGTTAGCTTGCTGTGTCTTAAAAACGCGCCCTTTTCGCAAATGGAGGCTTTGGAACACCTGTAGTGACCTTTGTGCGCCCCGTAACTACAGCGGAATTGTTCCAGTGCAAGTACAATGCCAGCCAAGACGTATGTACCTCCCCACCGCGAGATAAGAGCGCGCAAAAAATCGTCCACCTCTCTCCTTTCCGCAGGCCAAGGTAGCGTGAGAGATGAGATCCGCCGCGAGCTCATTGCGGCATCTTGCTGATAATGCTGAAAACACGATATTACCCCCCTCCCACTAGAGATGCCTGCCAACAGCAGTAAGTCGTAGATATCAATGCCTTGCATTCATACGTTAAGGGAGGTGTCTCTCGATGGCTTAGTTGTTAACGCCTCGCATTCACGAAGCGGAGGTACCACGTTTGATTTCACATGCCGGTTTTTTGTCAGTTTTTTTCTTGAGTTTATATATATATATATATATATATATATATATATATATATATGTATATATATATATATATATATATATATATATATTTATTTATTTATATATATATATATATATATATATATATATATATATATATATATATATATATATATATATATATATATATATATATATATATATTAACGGTGAGTAAAGCTGACGTCGACAATGACGCCGGAGGTAAAATCCACACGAGATTATCAATATAATTGCGCAATAAAAACTAATAAAGGCGCACTGTACGCCATCCGAGATTGGCAAAGCACTCAACGTCACTGGCTGAGCCTGCAAAATAGATTATTTGAGTTTGGCTTGCAAAAAACTGTGCTGAATGAATCCTAATACTGCGTTATTGAAGCTAAAAAACATGAACATTTCCTTAATATTGTGTCAAAACACGGAAATACGAGCCCTTAGGTATACACTTCTCTCCTATATTTTAAATATATATATTTATATATATATATATATACATATATAAATATATATATAAATATATATATATATATGTATATATATATATATATATATATATATATATATATATATATATATATATATATATATATATATATATATATATATATAGGGGAAGAAGTGTATACCTAAGGGCTCGTTTTTCCTTGTTTTGACAAAATAATAATGAGATCTAACTGACAGTAAGTCCTCCTTGGCATTACGGTCTGTTAGATCTCATATATATATATATATATATATATATATATATATATATATATAGTTAGATAGATAGCCCGATCCTGTTAAAGTTGCCTCAGTACTACATGTTCCTACACCCAGCACACTTATCTGAAAGCCCATCCAAGCTTTCTCGGTTTAGCGCCGTACTTTAGTATTTGTGCATGATTTCGCCATTATTTCGCACCCTTTGTCTGGTGGGATGACTGTGAAGCTGGTTTTCGCTCTTTCAAACGATGCGTGAAACTGAGGAACCACACACACACAAAAAAAAATCTGGCTTACCTACGTCAGCTAATCTCTTCCTCCTGCCGAGCGAAATTCAAACACCACCCGAAAAGAGTACCACGCCAACGTGTGGTCGTCTTAAATGTTTCGAGCTGCTTTATACTGCCGGAATTTCACAATCCTGATCAAGGTGTGCAAAGAAAAAACACGAAAAGTGCAAACACGAGCGTTGTTTTTAATTTTCTTGCGCTGATCGTGATAAGTATGTCCCAACACGCCCAATTGGCTACCTTGTTTAAGAATAGTCACGAACCATCGTATTACGTGATGGTTATTGTCTCTGACGAATTTGGCGGGACGCCTTGGCCATTAGGTGCTGCGTTTCAAGGAGTATGACTATCGCGTCAAATGTAGGTCAGAGAGCAACACCAAAATGCCGATATTTTATTGCACTGCCCGCATTTTCTAAGCGCCTAAGTGGCACCTTCCATATCTTCTTCATTTACTACCCAACTGACCAAGCTGGCCTTTGGTCCAAAAGAGTCAATTACCTCGGTGGACCTTCCTTTATCCACGGATTCGACATCGCTTCAACACTCAGATGCATACTACTGAACAATCATCGATAGGTTCACAGGCTTATCTCGTGCTCTCAACGGCCACTTAGGACGTCAGCTAGCTTGCACGTTTCAAGCTTCAAGATTGAGCCCTATGTCTGAAAACACACCCTTTGTAAAATAAATACTCTTGGAAAACATCCTCTTGGTAATCACTGTATGTCGACCATCCCTCACTCACTTCACATCCAGGTTTTACAAGTCTTGCACGATGGTGCTACAGTTGGTCACTTGGCTTTCCACGAGGCACATGACCTTACCAAAACTCGCTGCTTTTGGCCTCGGCTGTCCACCAGTGGGGCTAAGCACGACAATTTTTGTGGGTCATGCCAGCACCAAAAACGTGCCATATCTCGTCCCGTTGGCCCTTCGCAAAATCGGCCGCGCCCATCCACTCTCTTTGAATTTCTGGGCACACAGACTGATGCCGACCTCTTTCGCTCTCGCCCGCTAGTGACTGCGGAATTGTTTACGGCCGTGGACCACCTAACTCGCTACGCGGCCACAGCAGCTCTTCGCAGTAGTCCTCATTCTGAAGTAAGCGACCCCATCCTGCGCGCCATCATTTTTGCGGCACCACGGTGCCCTTCATGTTCTTTTAGTGACCATGGCAAAGCCTTTTTTCTCTTTGCAGTTTTTTTTAAGTCCTCCGGGCCTCTAACACCACCCGCAAAACGACATAAGCAGATACTCTTCAAGAAAAGTGTCATACAGAGTGTTGTCACTGAAGTTTGTCCTACATAATACCTAGGTATGTTCAACCAGATCACATGAACGGGGCACATACTTCCTTGTACGGCAGTTCAATGGATGACGAACTACATCCCTTATTTTCTCATATATGGCCATGTGATGTATTTTGTTCTGGACACCACCTTTGTCTACGAGGTCTGCTTCATCAATGACCTTTCCCGGAAAGTGCACTGATAGTGTCGCCCGCAGCGGCGCAGTTGCTTGTGCCACAACCGTTACTACTCAACACAGAAAATTTTGTGTTGACGTGAAAGGTCGAGTTGTTTCACTCCGGCCAGGTGACGAAATGTTTTTGTAGACAGATGTTCCCACGTGTGTACCCTTCAACGGATTATCATATGAAAAGCACTATTGCTTTCTCTTTGGTTATTCATGCTTATTCAGGGTAGTGGCCATAAAATATGTCGCGCACGTCTTATCGAATTTTGTGGTAGACGGTAGCTGGGCAGTGACTGGTCTCACGTGAGTCACTTCAAAACGGGCTGTGCGCAGTCGACGGGGCTTTTTATTCTTCTTTTCGGAAGATGGCTTCTCGCTACGCTTGTGGTGAAGCCGTGCACTGTATTTGCTTTTCTTTGAGGGAGCACACGTTCACTTCGAACTAACTCTCCTGTTTTCCGTAGCTCATCGTCCGCCGACTTCACGCGGGTGCCGTACATGGCATACCTGGTGGAGTTGCTGGGTATGTTGGATCCTTGTTCTTCAAGCAATAAGCTCAATTCTGAAGAAGAAGAGCTGAGGAGAAGTAGCCGAAACAAGGATCTGCCACCAGAGTACGTAGTATTGCCGGCGAAAATCCCAGCAATGACGAACACCATCACAGCTGAACTGAGTGAGTCATTACCAACAGCTGCCTTTCTAAGGCGGCAACCACAATTACCCTGCGACTTTCGATCGCGTGCCATGCGTCGACCCGGAGGACTGGCTTGAGAAGTTCGAGCATGTGGCAAAACACAAACAGTGGAATGAATATTACAAGTTGCGTGACCTACACTTTGCTCGGAATGAGTCTGCGCGCACTTGGTTTGAAAACTGCTGCGCCCTGGTGGTCTAGTGTCTAAGGTACTCGGCTACTGACCCGCATGTCGTGAAATCGAATTCCGGCGGTTGCGAATGCAATTTCAATGGAGACAAAAAGGCTTTAGGCCCGTGATCTCATATTTGGCTACACGCTAAACAACGCCAGGTGGTCGAAATTTCCAGAGCCCTCCTCTACGGTGTCTCTCATAATAATATGGTCTTTTGGTACGTTACACCGCACATATCAATCAATCAAATCAATCAATTTGTTTGGAAAGCAAGAGTACGCAATTACGTCGTTGCGTTAATTCAAGAGGGGTTTATCCTGCGCAAGTTCGCTAGCGTGGTGCGAAAGGAGACAGTGGAAGTGCTACTGTAGTCGAGACTCCAGCACCCGAACGAAAGTGTCGCAATATTTGTCGTAAAGATGAGGCTCCCTCTTTAACAGGTGGATCCTGCGATGTCGGAGGTAAAATACCTGCAATACCTGCTCCAAGGTGTGAAGAACAAAGTTTTATTGGGGCTGATGCGTAACCCTCCGAAAAGCGTTAAGGTCTTCATTACAGAGGCTACAAACATTGAAATGCCGCTCGGTGAGTGCAGAAGACAGGATGGACGTCCTGCACAAGTATTTTTCACTTCTGCTGCTGAATTCTGTGCATTAGATGCGCTTAGTCATCGCAACGCCATCCGTTCGACCGTACAAGTGGACCTTCGAAAGTTGTTCCGGCATCGCAACTCCAGTTCGCAGTGTTAGGTTACGTGATTAGCCAAGAAGTCCAGGAAATCTTTCATCAAGGTCCTCGGGTCTTTACGAACACGGAGTTTCCCTGCGACTCAATGGCGCCGCAGCTATCCTACACCGCTGTAATGCGTAGCCCAGCGCATCCATATTAGCCGCAGTTTTCAGCGCCACACGATGCCTACCCACGCTGCTAGTTACCGCGCATACCACGTATATTCCATTGCCCTTGTCGTATTAGATTGGTTATCCTCGAGCTCGACTACCTCCAAGCAACGAAAGCTGTCATAGACTTAGATGCAGGAACATGTAGCCTCGCAGTGGACGATGCCGTTAACAAAGATCTAAATGCTCCCATGCATATCTTACTTAAAATACTCGAAGGACTGCTCACACTACCACCATTTCCGGGTGTTCTAGCTGTGGTGCGCAATGCCTAACTACGGCCTTGGCATAGTCAAGGCTCACCGTGGCTTACTCCTCAATCAGGACATTGTTCAAATATCCAGCAGCAAATGCAACGTCATAATCATAAACTTCAAACGGGACTACTGGCATCTCAATCAAGGCACCATCGTAGCGACATTTGAGACCGTTCGAGACATCACCGAGGCTGTCACGCTCGAACAGCACGATCCTCGAACGGTAAATATGTGGTTCCATGTAAATCGTTCGTATACCTCAAGATAAACAAGTACGTCTTCAATCACTGCTCCTTACCTGCAAGGGTCGTTTGTTTATTCTCAAAGGTCCATGAAACAGTGCTCACAAAACATCGCATCATAACTCGCAAAACAGCACAACCCATACGGCAGTCCCTTTACCATAAAAGAACGCGATGCTACAAGCAGACAGGTGAAAGTAATGCTCACAGATGACATCATCGAACCGTCTAAAAATTCATGGTCTTCTCCCATTATGCTCGTGCAGAAAATAATGATATACCACTATTCCACGTGGAATATCGCCGGCTCACAAAATAACAAATAAGCACGTCGGCCCTCTTCAGTGAATAGACGACGCAATGAATCGGCTGTGTCGTGCACAGTACTTTTAATGTGTGGATTAAAAAACTGACTACTTGCAGATAGAGGTCGATGAAAAAGACCCAAAAAAGATTGCAGTATTCGAACTAGACTGCTTGTACCAATTCAAAGTTATGTCATTTAGCCTTTGCTTCGCACTCGCTACTTTTCAGCGTGTCTATAATACAGTGCTAGCTGGGAAAAAGCGTGAAATTTCTTTAGTGTACTTTGACAACGTTGCAGTTCTTGCGCCCAGCTTCGAGGAACCTTTTTGGCGACTAGAGGCAGCACTCGGTACTATAAGGGCTTCCTAACTGACACTGAAGAGAGAAAATTGCCGGTTCGGCTTCCGAAAGACTCCGTTCTTCGGCCATATTATCAGTGATGCAGGACTTCTGCCAAACCCGAACTGCTGTTATTCGCTACTTCCCGTATGCCCGCGACACGACAAACAAGGTGTCCGATATTTTGTGGGCTGTGCGCATAGTTTATTAACACACACACACACACACACACACACACACACACACACACATATATATATATATATATATATATACATATGTGTGTGTGTGTGTGTGTGTTGTGTGTGTGTGTGTGTGTGTGTGTGTATTGTTAAGGCGTTTATTGGCCGGCAACCAGCTAGCATACTAAATGGCAGCGACAGTCACCACGGCCAAGCACGGACTCTCAGCGCAAGCGGCGTCCTTGTTGGGTAGCCCCACTAGGAGATACTCAAGAGTTCGACCCATTTCAGAGTTCGAACGCTTCGCTACAAGAGGAAGCCGCCTGGTGACCTAACAGCTTGTTACTATGAGTGGGTCATAATAAGCGTTCAGGCGCTCCACGTTGACGATGTCGCGCCCACGGTGGCGCATGTCCGAAGATTGTTCAACGGGTTCGATCAGATAGTTGACGGGAGAGGTGCGCTCGATGACACGGTAGGGGCCTTCGTATTTGGGAAGTAGTTTGGAAGAGAGGCCACCTGCAGAGGTCGAGATTGAGAGCCATACAAGCGCACCAGGAAGAAACGTGGGCTCAGAAGTGGCGGAGCCATCACGAATACTCTTCTGCCGCTCTTGCTCATGTGTCGTAAATGTCTTGGCAAGCTCACGACACTCTTCGGCAAGCCTGGCTGTCTCAGAAATGGGTGCACACTCAGATGAATCCGGCGTGTACGGGAGTATCGTGTCCATGGTGTGTGACGGGTGCCTTACGTACAGCAAGTAGAAAGGTGAAAAACCGGTCGTGCTCTGAGGGGCGGTGTTGTAGGCGTAAGTGACGAAGGGCAGTATATTGTCTCAATTCGAGTGGTTGGCAGCGACATACATCGAGAGCATGTCGCCGAGGGTGCAGTTAAAGCGTTCGGTGAGGCCATCCGTCTGCGGGTGGTAAGCAGTAGTTTTGCGAAGGACAGAATGGCACTTCGTCAGAATGGCTTCGACGACTTCCGACAAGTAGACACGGCCTCGATCGCTGAGAAGCTCTTGGGGTGGTCCGTGGCGCAGTATGAATCGATGCAGCAGGAAGGACGCAACATCGCGCGCAGTAGCCGCAGGGAGAGCGGCGGTTTCGGCGTATCGCGTTAAATGGTCTATGGCAACGATGGCCCAGCGAGTACCAGCCGATGTCAGAAGAAGTGGTCTATACAAATCGATACCTAGGCGCCCAAAGGGAAGGTCAGGGCAAGGTAACGGTTGCAGACCGGCGTGCGACACGTGTGCCGACGGTTTGCGGCGTTGGCAAGTGAGGCAAGAGCGAATGAACTGCTGCACGTAGCGGTAGATCCCGCGCCAGAAGTAGCGTTGTCGAATGCAGTGGTAAGTTTTGGATACCCCAGAGTGCGCTCATTGCGGGTCAGAATGGAAAGATTCACATATCTCCAACCGCAGACTGTGCGGTATGACGAGTAATTACTGCCGGCCATCGGAGTCGTAATTGCGTCGGTGTAAGAGGCCGTCACGGATGGCGAAATGGTGAGCTCGACGACGCAAGGCACGCGTGGATGGTGTTGGGGACGGATCAGAGAGCAAGTCGATCAGTGGGGCGATCCAATTATCCTTTCGATGTTCGGTACCGAGGATGTCAACATCGATGGCAGATACAGCAATTTAGGTTACTGAGCAGGGCACGACGTCTTGAGGTAGAGGGGAGCGTGAGAGGGCATCGGCGTCAGCATTGTGGCGTCCGTTGCGTTACAGCACACGGATGTCGTAGTCTTGTAAGCAAAGAACCCAACGGGGCGAGACGGCCTGAGGGATACTTCAATAATGAAAGCCAGCATAGTGCATGATGGTCGGTGACGACATCGAATGGGTGACCATACAAATAAGGTCGAAACTTTGTAAGGGCGCAGACGATCGCCAGGCACTCTTTCTCCGTGACGGTGTAGTTTGTCTCCGCTTTCATGAGCGTACGGCTTGCTTATGCTACGACATATTCAGGAAATCCGGGTTTGCACTGCACCAGGACAGCACCGAGGCCTACACCGCTGGCGTGCGTGTGCACCTCCGTTGGTGCTGTAGGGTCATAGTGGCGTAGAATGGGAGGCAACGACAACAAATGGCGGAGCTTCGCGAACGCGTCGTCGCACTCGGATGACCACGAATTGAGGGGCCTGTAACTTCCAAGCAGCTTCATCAGCGGTGATTTTATCGTGGCAAAGTTTCGTATGAAGTGTCCGAAGTATGAGCATAGGCCCACAAAACTACGCAGTTCTTTGACAGATGCAGGTTTGGGGAATTCGGCCACGGCCCGAAGCTTGGCAGGATCAGGAAGGTTGCCTTCTTTGGACACGGCGTACCCCAGGATGGCGAGTTGCCGTGCTGCAAAGCGGCACTGTTTCAGATTTAGTTGTAAGCTGGCATTGCTCACTCGCGCGAAAACTGCTTTCAGACGTTGGAGATGCGTGGAGAAATCCGGAGCGAAGACAATGACATCGTCGAGGTAACACAAGCACGTGTACCATTTCAAGTTGCGCAGAACGGTGTCCACCATGCGCTCAAAGGTCGCAGGTGCATTACATAGACCAAACGGCATGACGTTGAACTCGTACAAGCCGTCTGGCGTGAAGAACGCGGTCTTTGGTCGAGCGTCGTCAGCCATGGGTACTTGCCAGTACCCCGAGTGCAGATCGAGAGAAAAAAAATCGGCTCCATGAAGGCTGTCAATCGCGTCATCGATGCGTGTCAGTGGATAAACATCCTTGCGAGTGATATTATTGAGCCGTCTGTAGTCCACACAGAACCGTCTTTCTTCGCAACAAGAACAACAAGAGACGCCCATGGACTGTCCGAGGGCCGAATAACGTCGCGTTGGAGCATATCGTCAACCTGATCATTAATTACCCGACGTTCCGCAGGCGACACGCGATATGGACGTTGCCGTAAAGGTGGATGGGCACCAGTGTCGATGCGATGCGTAACAACGGACGTGCGACCGAGAGAACTTCGCCTGACATCGAAAGAAGAACGATATTCTTGCAACAGGTCCAGAAGTTCGGAACGCTGTACCGCCGTAAGGTTGTCAGCGATGGAGGGGCCAAATGCATCAGCAGATGACAGATCAGAAGTGGAAACAGCATTAATGGTACGCGAACTTGGACAGCGCGTGTCATCGGGTACGCCCAGGACTTGTGCGTCGTCAATTGGTTCCACTCTGCCGAGATATTCCCCTCAAATCAAGGTAAGAGTGTGCGGGGACGGGTTGGTTACAATAATAGCAGCGTTGCCCTGGTTGACCTGTACGGTTGCGAAAGGTACTAGCAACCCTTTCCTGCTACAAGCGTGGTCGGATGGCGAAACGAGCGCAATTGTATCGGAGAGACCGGGGCAGTAGACAGACACAGCCGTCGTCGAGTTCGGAGGCACTGTTGTATCGTATTTCGTTAGAATCTTGCTCAGTGTCGAAGAACTGTCTTCTCGCGTCAAATGCGAGAAGGGTGAGAGTTCAATTTTGGCGGCGGCACATTGGATGACGGCGTCATGGCGGGAAAGAAAGTCCCATCCCAGGATGACGTCATGAGAGCATGTCGGAATGATGATGAACTGGGCAACATACAGAACGTCCTGAATGACAACGCGAGCTGTGCACCCTGCTTTAGGATGAATACGCTGCGAACTTGCGGTACGGAGGGACAACCCAGAAAGTGGCGTCGTCACTTTTCGAAGTAAGCGGCAGAGCTTTTCGTCCATAGCTGATACGGCAGCTCCAGTGTCAATAAGAGGCGATGCACAAACACCGTCCACAAGCACGTCAATGACACTTGAGGGGCTGCTCTGGGGGCTTTCACATTTCGATAGCGTCGCAGTCCTTGCCTCGGGGACTGCGACGACTAGTTTTGCCGCTCATGAGCAGCCGCACTTGGCCGCGCGGAGGACAGGGAACGACGTCGTGGAGACGGCGATCTTCGAGATGGACCTGGGCAAGACCGAGGTGGCATACACGGTGGATCTTCGTGATAAAGACGGCCGAGTTGGCCAGCAACAAGAGAAGAAATCGGAGCCGGCTGTACGCGATGGCAATAACGGGCTACGTGACCGGCGTAACCACAGGCAAAGCAGATAAGCCGGTTGTCAGGTGTGCGCCATCTGTTCACCGGGGTAGGTCTCACCCATGTCGTAAGGGCCGATGGACAATACGGTGGCTGCATGGTGGACTGAAGCTGAGGCTGAGGCTGAGCAGCAGCTTCAGCGTAGGTCAGAGGGGCGGGTGCTGGAACGACTTGGGGCGGCCTGGCGACCACTTGCGCGTAACTCAGGGACGCAGAAGCCGGAGGCTGTGGGGGGTGGTACGCATGCATTACCTCCGCGTTTTCCTGTTCAATCGCTCGGCGGATGGGAGGGAGAAGGGTAGTAGCCGATTGTTGAACAGCCGGTTGGTGGGCAAATGGCAGGAGCGAGAACTGACGTGCGATTTCCTCACGGATGAAGGACTTCAGGTCGACCATCAACGCCACTTGGTCACAACTGGCCTCCAAGCCAGCAAGCGTTGCAGCTCGTGGTGGGGGGCGTCGGGTCATCGAACGCTGCCGGCGGAGCTCCTCGTAGCTCTGGCACAGTGTGATGACCTCAGCCACTGTACTGGGGTTTTCGGTGAGCAGCATCGTGAAGGCATCATCGGGAATTCCTTCATGATGTTTCGGATCTTGTCAGACACGGACGTGGTGCGATTGGATTTGTTGCGTAGGTCCAGGACATCTTCGATATTGCTGGTGAATAACTCACCAGCCTCCTGAGCACGTTCACGCAAGCGCTGCATGGCTTGCAGCTTGCGAACAGGAGGGCGGCCGAAGACGTTGGTGATTGCGGTCTTGAAATCGGACTAGGTGGCAAAATCGGACGCGTGGTTGTTGTATCACAAACTGGCGACACCCGCAAGGTAAAACATCAAGTTGGTCAGCTTGCCATCCTCGTCCCATTTGTCGCGGACGCTCACGCGCTCGTAAATGGCGAGTCAGTCCTCCACGTCAGTGCCATCGGCGCCAGTGAAGATGGGTGGATCGTGGATCCTGGGGACACCGGGACAAGAACGGTGGCATTGGAGGAGGCGTTTGCTGATAGGCGTCGTGGGACATGATAGATGGCAGGGTACGTGATCGTAGCTCCAAGGGCATCGAAGGAGATCGCAGCACCTCCACCAATTTGTTAAGGCGTTTATTAGCTGGCAACCAGCGAGCATACAAAATGGCGACAGTCACGGCCAAGCACGGACTCTCAGCGCGAGCGGCGTCCTTGTTGGGTAGCCCCACTAGGAGGTACTCAATAGTTCGACCCATTTCAGAGTTCGGAGGCTTCACTACAATATATATATACGTGTGTATGCGTTTTCTTAAAGGTTTTGCCGAGGTACTCATACGGCTTCCAATGCATGACATCCCGTTTGTGCAAGAATTGCAGCAGAAGCTTCTCATGATCTGCAACGTCATCTGCAAGAACCACTTGTTATTGCGCACTTCGATTATAGGCTTGAACATATATTTACACTGACGCCAGCAGTAGTGGTCTGGGCGCTGTCCTTGTGCAAGAACTGACCGGCTAAGAACGAGTGATCACTTACGCCTGACAATCCTCGGCGAAAGCAGAAGTAAATTATTCTACCACTGAGAGGGAATGCCTGGAAGTAGTGTGGGCCACATGGAAATTTTGGCAGTACGTCTACGGTGAAGCATTCAGCGCCATTACGGATCACCAATCGCTATGTAGGTTAACAAACATCAAAGACACGGCAGGATGTCTCGCCAGGGTGGAATCTACGCCTCCAAGAGTTTCACTTGACCATTGTACAAAATAATGGAGCAAAACATTAAGACCAACAGTGCTTGTCACGTACACCCACAAAACAGCCATCGTCTAACGACGACTGAAAATATCTCGGGGCAGTAACATGGTCTAACTTCCCTACAGAACAGGGTAATGACCAGGGACTTCAGGACATAATGGAGTATATGGAAGGAGGAGAGTAGGTATTCCACGACTTTTCAAGTGCAATGCTGCAACGTTTTATTTGCACAACGGTGTTTTACTGAAAACATTCAAATCCCCTCCAGCGTAGCGTCTTGTCGCGCCATCCTTCTTGCGGTTAGAAATTCTGCGCGCCTGTCATGACGACCCTGTATCCAGACCTCACGGTGTTAAGCGGCCCTTGACACGTATTCGTGCAAACTACAACCTGCATCACCTTACAGCAGATTTTTCCCACTACGATTGAACATGACGGTAATGCCAACGTAAAAAAACACCCCCCACGAATGTAGCCTGGCTCCTAAAACCAACGGAACCTGCTACAAAGCAATTTCAACAGATGGGAATGGGTTTCATTGGGGCTATTCCCGACATCTTCAAGAGGAAATATGTGGATCCTACTGATGACAGACGTGCTACGCTGAAACACAAACACTTTCAAGAGCCACCACTCAAGATGTTGCCAGCGTTTTGGTCACATAACAACACTCTACATCATGACGCCCCAGAGGTGATCATTACTGACCGAGGAAGAGCCTTCTGCAGTGACGTTATGCTTGCAATATTGCAGTGTATATAGCCAGACCAGTCGCCGTAAAGAGATCGCCAACCATGAACAGGGCAGGGGCCTCCCAGAGTGGCTGAACAAGACAATGGTAGACATTGCTGTCAATCAACGTAAACGTAGAGCACAGGACATGGGACCAAGTGCTGTCCTACGTAACGTTTGCCTACAACACGGTGTTGCAGGAGGCCACAAAAATTAGCCGTGTGTGTGGACGAATACCTACAACAATTCATTCTATGCTGCCTCAGGTCGACAGCAGTGAGGGGAATACTGACGTAGCACAATATTTGTGTCGTGCTGAAGAGGCTTGCCAACTCGCCTGCCTGCAAATTAAGAGGCAGCAAGAAATAGATGCCCAGCCCCACGATCTTGAATGACAGACAAGAGTGTGGCGCCAGTGAGCTTGTGTAGCTGTGGGCGCCTATTCGCTGTAGCGAGCTGAGTGAGAAGTTCTCATTGAGTTACTTTGGCTCATAGAAAGTCCTACGTTGACTCAACGATGTGAACTACGAGATCCTCGCCAGAGGCACGTTGCAGCACCAGCGGAAGCGGCGTCGTGCGTGACCTAAACTAGTTTACGTTGTGCGACTAATGCCTTTGTTCGAATGGCAGACAACTGGCTTATTTGTGTGCTTAACTCTCTAATGCACTTCATGCGCGCGTACGCAAGCAATTGTGTGCATTCATTGCTTCACTGCAAATCTTTTTGCACTGTTCGTTTCTTTTTTCGTTATGAGTGTGCGTTCTTATAGTTCACATCGAGGCGATGCTCTTTTTTTCAGAGAAGGGCAGTGCCACATGCTTGTCGTTCAACGGAATATAAAGTGATAAGGACTATTGCTCTCCTATGCCTTAATTATGCTTGCTTGGTGTAGTTGCCGTCAATTGTAACGTGCACGTCTTATCGAATTTCGTGATAGACGTTACATGGGTGGTGACCGATCTCACGTGACTCGTTTTAAAATGGGCTGCCTGCAGTATACGGTAATTTTTATCCTTCTTTTGGACAGACGGTCGCTCGCTACATTTACGGCAAAGCAGTGGCACTGTATTTCTTTTTTTTTTTGAGGGAGCACGTTCGGCCCACGTAAACTATCTTGTTTCCGTGTGTGCGTCGTCCGTCTTCATGTGCATGCTGTACGTGACAATATTAAAACACCTGAACTCTGTGAAAAATTTATTCGTAGACATCTCTCTTCATCTGTTCATACGCCTTGCTAGAAGGGGCATCTGCCATGAAGTATTGCGTCGTTCTTGTCATAGAACTACAGATAGCCATCGCCAAAGCACCGACATCGCCCATGTCTCGCACATAAAACCATTGGTTCGATGTTCCTACCCTTGCAAACTTGCTGACCGCTTTCGCGAAAAGAGGGCATTAATGTCAGCACTGACTTTTCAGTTTCTCTTTTTCATCTGTATATGCGAACCACCGTATGTATCATTACTATCATCATAACGTGTCACATGGGGCTGCGCCGCCTTTTCCTTGTGCCAGTGCCTTGAAATATAACTTCGATACAGCCGTAGCAGACGTCGTCTCATAATAAATAATACCGCAAGTTATGACGATGACATCGGAAAACGAACCAAGAGTGTCTATGTAATTCATGTCGTTGTACTAGTTTGTAACTTTATGGTGCGCCAAATTGCTTGAGCGATTGCTACCACCACTACCCAGTAACTACCCCTCATAGCCGTTGTATTGTGTAACAAGTATAACATTTTGACCTCCAAGATGGCGCCGGTGAAAAATTTCTTCTGTGCGTTGTTGAACGATAAAAATAGGGCTCAATGTACATGCCAGTGGCTGCTAATGGGGAATGAGAGACAGGAGCATTAAGGTTTTAGTCAACGCTCACGTTGCGATCCCCATTAGCAGCCATTGGCATGTACATTGGGCACTCTCTGACAAGAAAGGGTTGCTACGTTACACTCGCTGGGTGTAACCTCCTTAGTTTTAAAAAGGTTTAGTGAGCGTTGAGCGGCAGTGCCATTAATACAATGAACTGGTATATACCATGAATGAACTCGAGGTGGTTTAAGGTGGGAAGTAGATACGAAGCGCAAGCCGTAAGAAAGTAAAAGCCGAATTCTCCTGTCTCTCATTTCCCATTAGCTGCCATTGGCATGTACATTGAGCACTATCTGATATGAAAAGGTTGCTACGTTGTACTCGCTGGGCGTAACCTCCTTGGTTTTAGAAAGGTTTAGCGAGCGTTGGGCCTCAGTGCCATGAACACAGTGAACTAGTATATACCATGAACTCGAGGTGGTTGAAGGTGGGAAGTAGACCCGAAGCGCAAGCTGTGAGAAAGTGTGCGTGTGCCACCCCTCGTTTAGTCCTTGGAATTTCCGCTGGATGGCGGTGCTTCTACATGGGTATTATATGATGAAAAGAGGCCAGATGGTGGTACTTGGAGTGTTGAATAGATGGACGATCGGACACACAGACAGATGCATGGATGGATGCATGAGCGGACGCAGGGGCAGATGCATGGACGAACGCAGAGACGGACGCCCGAACAGACACACGCACAGACGGGTAGATGGACGCATGGACAGTCACACAGATGGACGCATGGACAGACGGAAGCAGGAACGAATGGACGGACGAATGCTTTGCCTCACTCTTCATCATTCACTCTGTGGATATGCTGCCATTTTTTTATATGGTCAGATGCAAATTTGTTGGTGTCGTCTTCTCGCGATTACTGAAACTTGCTTTTTGGTGCTGTATGACATCCCCGTCACAAGTATACACGAATCAATGTGTCAACTTAGCGCCTACATGGCCGCGTTATCTAATTTGAGGTTTAACAACGTGACAAAGATACACGTCCAACAGGAGAAAAACCGAACAAGGCTTTTAACTAAAATTCCATTGCGAAAAAGGATGTTAATATGTCAAAGTCAACAGGAAAGCAGTGAAAAAAATATAACATATATAAAGATATGAAATATCATCGACAATCATAGTGGCTGCTGCGTCGATTTTTCACCAGAAAAAAACATAGCTCTCTTTCTGACAGCGTGATTGATGGCTTGCTTACGCATGCGCTTCTTGCAAGTGCCATCTGAGCAGCCTCCTTTTATATACACTATTTATATACACTTAATCTTACCGAGAACTGTTGTCTTTCCTATCATAGAGTGCACCCACACGTGCTCACGTGCTGTGCCAGTACGCCATCTTTGCCTTCGTTAACATTATTGACATGTTCTCCTAAGCCTTCATTTAAGCATTCGCCCGTCTGGCCCACGTAACATGCGGCACAAGACAATGGGGCCCTGTACCGCACGCCCAGCGCACAGTCGACTAACTTTGTTTTGTGCCTAACCGTGCACTGCTTTCCGTTTTTCTTTAAGGGGCAGGTCCTGTTTGTCAACTGGGACAACTTGTCGGGGGCACTGAAGACCGCCTTAATGGTTGAGGCGTCATTCTATTTTATTTAGACGGTGTGACACAGAGTGCATATACGGAATGACCACCACCTTTTGTCGCTTTTCCGCTGTGGTGCCTTCTTTGTTACCGTTATTGTCCATCCGTTTCCTTTTCCTGTGCATTGTCTCCGCCACAGAAATGAGCAAAGGGCGTGGATATCCCTCTCTTTCTAGGCGCTTCGACTGCCCAGGAGACTAGCATCCAAGGCCCGTTGGCAGGACCTCTTTGAGGCGTTTTGAAAATATGACTGCACGACGGCTCTCTTTACTATTTTGCTGTGTGCAGGCGAGAAAGGCAGAACTGGCTTCTCAGAACGAGGCATGTAACAGCAGTACGTGTGGTACTCTGAAAAAGAAATCTTTAGGTCAAGAAAGCGAATGCTGTCCCTTTCCGGTGTCTCGTGCGTCACCACGAGCGGACAGAGGCATTATAGAAAGGTTTGCAACACCTGCATGAACTCAAAATGAAATATTTTTAAATCACAGTTCAATATTATCAGATAATCGTCCACATAACGGAATGCTTTTACAAGAGATAGTTCACCGAGCTTCACATTCAATCTCCTATCATATTTCGCTAAGAGCAAGTTACCCAGAAAAAAGGCTATGGAAGATCCAGTTGAGACCATCCTTTGCACATCCTACATGCGGTGTTTTGAAATGGTAGCAAACGAAACCCTTCAATGCAGTCTTCGATGCACGTTGTTAAACGTTTGTGCGGAAGGGACTAATAAACATATTTTATATCAATCGAGAAAGCCCTCAGCACCCGACTGAATGCTGCTTCAGAAAATTGACGACTTCTCCAGAGTTGGTTGTTTTAAAAGCTTCGTCTAAAGGGAGCAGTTTCAGCTTGTCTTGCAAATAACATTCTAGTTCATTCTGCCAAGAATTCATTTTTGAAACAATTGTCCGGAAAAGTGTTCCTTCTTTGTGAGTCGTAGCTGAAAGAACACGTTTAAGGCCAGTTTATCAATTTTTCAATTCTTCGCAACAAGTCTGGCAGATCATGAGCGCAGATTCTTCGCCCTGGATCTCATTTTAGCAATAATAATGCTCTCGCGCACCCAAAAGACTGATGAAATTGCTGGTGGGCTTTTTCAACGTAAAGGCCTCTCGTCAGCACAGTAAACTCTCCCTCTTTGTCCGAAGGTACACTGCCAAAGTCATTGCCCATGGATCAAAGATCCTAAGTGTGCGGTTCAGAACAGGAGGATAGCCACAGAACTTCTGGCCATGGTGCGACAGGTAGTGAACTGTGCTGCACCACAAGACAGTGACAGATGTGCATCGGAACGCACTGACTTTCTTTTACGGTGTAGGCCAGCTAACAATGAAGTGCCAGTCGGTCAAGTTGCCGCTTACCTTAGAGACAATGACCTATGCGTTGTACCATCGGACAAAGAGCGAGGGTTCGCTGTGCTGTCAAGAGGCTTTTACTTTGAAAAAGCCCACCAAGCAATTTCGTCGGTTTCTTGTGTGTGCGAAGGTATTAATTTTGCTTAATCCATGCCAAGAGCGTAATATCTGTGCTCTGGTTTAGATCTGCCAGACTTTCGGGAAGAATGGCAAAAAGTTATAAACTGACCTTAAACATGTTCTTCTCAGCTAAAACTCAAAAAGAAGGAGCAGCTTTCCAGACAAATGTTTCAAAAAGGAATTCTCAGCAGAATGAACTGAGGTGGTATCTGCAAGATAAGCTGAACTTGCTCAAAGTAAACGACCCTTTTAGCGCAACCAACTTTGGAGAAGTCGTCAACATCTTGAACCGCCATTAAGGCGTAAGGTTCAGGGCTTGCTCGATTGATATGAAAAGCCCATATTTCTTCCTTCCGCACAAAGGTTTCATTACGTGCATCGCAGAATGCATTGACGGGTTTGGTGTGCTCCCGTTTCTTAACACCGCGTGTATGACGTCCAAATTATTTTTAGACCTTTTGTTTCTGTACATTACGTCCACGTTTGGAGAATGGAATGAGAAGACGTACATTTAAAAATGTGTCTCAATCGGATGATCCATAGCCTCATTTCTGGGCGACTTTCTCTCAGCCAAATTTGATAGGGCATTGCATGTGAAGCTTGGTGAAATATCTGTTGTAAGAGCATTTCGTTATGTGGATGATTATCTGATAATATTGTACCGTGATTTTAAAAACCTTACATTCTAAGCTCATGCAGGTGTTCCAAATATTCCGTGAATGCCTCTATCCACTCGCAGTGACGCACGAGACGCCAGAAAGGGCATCCGATTTTTTGACCAAAAGATTTCTTGTTCGGAGTACCACACGTGCTGGTGTTACGTGCCGCGTTTCCAAAGCTAGTACTGCCGTTCTCTCCTGCACATATCAAACTAGTAAAGAGAGCCGTTGTTCAGTCATGTTTTCAAAAGCCTTTGAGAGTCATCTTACTAGGAAGCGCAGCCACTATTACAAAGAACACGCAACACAAGCACTTAATTTCAACTCTGAGTTGAAATTAAGCGCTTGTGTTGTGTGTTCTTTGTAATAGTGGCTTCACTGTTCTTTGTAATAGTGGCCCGACACACGTGTTTATTGAGCCTTAGAGAGGTTCTGCCACCAGGTCTTGGATGCTGGTCTTGTGGCACAGTGGAAGCGCCTAGAAAAAGAGGGATACACACGCCCTTTGCTCATTTCTGTGGCGGAGACAATGCACAGGAAAAGGAAACGAATGGACATTAACGGTAACAAAAAAGGCACCACAGCGGAAAAGCGACAAAAGGTGGTGGTCATTCCGTATATGCACTCTGTGTCACACCACCTAAATAAAAAAGAAGAACGCCTCAACCATGAAGGTGGTCTTCAGTGCCTCTGACAAGTTGACGCGGTTGACAAACAGGACCTGCTCCTTAAAGAAAAATGGCAAGCAGTGCATGGCTAGGCACAGGACGCAGTTTGTCACTGTGCACTAGGCGTGCTGTACAGGACCCCATTGTGTTACGCCGCCTGTGACGTGAGCCAGATGGGCTGATGCCTATACGAAGGCTTACGCGAACATACCACATTCGTAATGGCGAGAATAACCTGCTGGCCAGCACGTGAGCACGTTTGGGTGCACTCCACGGTTCGAAAAGGCAACAGCTCTCGGTAATATTAGAGAACACGAGCGTATATTCAATGAGGCTACTCAGATTGCGCTTGAAAGAAGCGCAAGTGTAAGCAAGCCATTAGTTGCTCTGTAGGAAAGTGAGCTATGTTTTTTGAGGTGTGTAGCAGGCACATTGATTGTCCATGATATTGCGTATTTTTAGATCGGTGATTTCTAAATGCCCTTTTTGTTCGCTCGGGTATATTAAAAGCCTTCTTGTCAATGAAACTATAAGTCGAAGTCAGTGCTTGTCCCGTCCTGTTTCTGTCCGCCGTGTTTTTTTTTTCGCGCAGTTAAACCTCAAGTATGACCGTTTTTACTTTATTCTGACCACATGGCCATGTGCGTAAGCAAGCGTTTGGTGTTTAGCGACACCACGGACCCAAGCTAACAAGGCGCTCCTCACCAGAGAAGGATTGGCCACCCGGATGCAGTATTTGGCCGCTACCTCCCACATGCAAACGTCAATTAACCTATGGCCCTCAGTCGCCAGCAGCTGCGAAGGAACTGACCATGGCGGTGGTCAGATCTGCAATGCAGCAGAGGGTGCTAAGAAAATCTGGATCCGAACAGGCCGCCATTGGAATCTGCACTTGGCAACGTTTACCGCTAGAACCTCAATTAGTGAGGCAAGTCCAGCTGTACTATTTGAGGAGCTAGAGGGTGGTAAATGGGATATAATAGGGCTCAGTGAGGTTAGGAGGACAGGTGAGGCCTATACGGTGCTACAGAATGGGTACGTCTTTTGCTATCGGGGATTTGGTGACAAAAAAGAACCAGCAGTGGGGTTCCTAATTCACAGAAACATAATTGGCAACATTAAGGAATACTATAGCATTTATGAAAGGGTGGTACGTACCAAAACTAAACTCAATAAGAGATACAAGATGAAGATGATACAGGCTTACGCGCCTACATCCAGCCATGAAGACGCTTCAGTTGAAAGCTTCTTTGAAGGCGCGGAATCGGCAATGAGTGAAGTAAAAACAAGGTATACCATACTGATGGGCGATTTCAATGAAAAGGTAGGGAAAAAGCAGGCTGGAGACCAGGCAGTAGGAGATTATGGCATCGGTACTAGAAATGCCAGAGGAAAGCTACTAGTAGACTTAGCAGAACGCAATTATTTAAGGATTTTGCATAGCTTCTACTGAAAGCGAGGAAACCGTGGGTGGACATGGAGGAGCCCTAATGCGAAAAAAAGAACGAAACAGACTCTATAATTAGTACACACCCAGGCATCCTGCAGCATGTGGAAGTGGTTGGCAAGGTACGATGCATTGACCTTAGAATGTTACGGTCTTGAATTCGCCTAGAGTTGAAGAAGGAACGACAGAAACTAATAAGCAAGAAGCCAATCAATGAGCTAGCACTGAGAGGGAAAGTACAGGAATTCAAATTCTTGATTCAGAACAGGTACTCGGCTCTTATTGAGGAAACCAACCTTAGCGTAGATACAATGAATGATAATCTGTCGAGTATCATTACGGAGTGTGCAGTGGGTGTCGGATGCAGGGTAGCTAGACTGGGCACTAGCAAGCTTTCCGAGGAAATGAAGAATCTCATTAAGAAGCTTCAAAGCATCAAAGTGTCAAGTACAAACAGACAAAATAGTACTGTGAGAGCTTTCGAAGTTGAATATTAGGCGTAAGGTATCGGATGTAAGAAGGATAACATGGAGAGAATATAAAATGCTCTGGAAAACGAAGGAAGCGTCAAAGCAGCGAAGAGGAAACTGGGAGTAGGAAAAAATAGAATGTATGTAGTAAGAGTCAAAAAAGGCAAAATAACTACTAATATGGATAGGATAGTTCAAATAGCGGAGGAGTTTTACAGAAATTTGTTCAGTAGCCGGTACAATCACGACCTTAATACTTTAAGACCTAGCAGTGATCCAGATGACACCCCACCAGTAATGTTAAAAGTCAGAAAGGCCTTGGAGAGCATACAAAGAGGCAAAGCTGCTGGTGAGGATCAGGTAACACCAAATGTGCTGAAAGATGGAGGACAGATTGTCTTCGAAAAACTAGCGACCCTGTTTACGAGGTGTCACTTGACGGGAGCAGTACCAGAATCTTGAAAGAATGCTACCATCATCTTTATACATAAAAAAGAAGATGACAAGGACATGAATAATTACAGACCGATCAGCTTGCTCTCCGTAGTATACAAGCTATATACAAAAGTAATTGCTAACAGAGTTAGGAAAACTATAGAATTCAATCAACCAAAGGAACAAGCAGGATTTCGAGCAGGCTACTCGACCATCGACCACAATCATACTATCAATCAGGTAATAGAGAAATGCTCAGAATATAACCAATCACTATACATAGTCATAGATTACGAAAAGGCGCTTGATTCAGTAGAAATATCAGCAGTTAGGCAGACACTGCGAAGTCAGGGCATTGATGAAGCATATATAAACATCCTTGAAGAAATCTACAGGGGATCAACTGCTACCATAGCGCTTCACAAAGAAAGCAACAGAATACCAATCAAAAAGGGTGTAAGGCAAGGGGATACAATCTCCCCAATGCTACTTACCGCGTGCTTATAGGAGGTTTCCAGAGGCCTAAAATGGAACATTCAGGGATAAGAGTAATGTTGAGTACCTCAGTAACCTGCACTTAGCCGACGACATTGCATTGCTGAGTAACTCAGGGGACGAATTGCAACTCATGGTTACGCAGTTAGACAAGAAGAGCAGAAAGGTGGGCCTTAAATTAATCTGCAGAAAACAAAACTAATGGAGAACAACCTCAGGAGAGAGCAGCGCTTTGAGATAGGTAATAGTGCACTTCAAATTGTAAAAGACTATGTCTACTTAGGGCAGGTAATACCACGAGGTTGAAGTAACTAGAACAATAAGATTCGGGTGGAGCACTTTTGACAAGCACTTTCAAATCATGACAGGTAGATTGCCATTATCCCTCAAGAAGAAGGTATATAACAGCTGTATCCTGCCGGTACTCAGCTACTGAGCAGAAACATGGAGACTTACAAAGAGGTTTCAGCTTAAATTGAGGTTGACGCAGCAAGAAATGGAAAGAAAATTGATAGGTGTAACTTTAAGACACAAGAAGAGAGCAGTGGATTAGGAAACAAATGGGAGTTAAGGATATAACAGTTGAAATCAAGAAGAGGAAATGGACATGGGCCGGGCATGTGGCGTATAGACAGGACAATCGCTGGTCATTAAGGGCAACTAACTGGATTCCTATAGAAGGCAAGAAGGGTTAGGGGGAGACAGAAGGCTAGGTGGGCATATAAGATTAAGAAGTTCGGGGGTATAAATTGGCAGCAGCAAGCACAGGACCGAGTTAACTGGCGGAACATGGGAGATGCTTTGTCCTGCAGTGGACGTAGTCAGAATGATGATGATGATAATGAAGATGATTATGATGATGATGAACCAGCTAGCCCAGTCACCCATTTTCTTAAGGCGTTACCTGGCCTGCAGTTTACAACAGTTTAGAAAATTTAGAGTGTCATAATCTGAAAATTTCAGGGGCTCTAACTGAAACGACCTCGTGGCGTCACCTACCAGTGGCTGTGCGTTCTAAAAAAGATTTTGTTTATTCAAATTACTGTAATATGACGCCATATCTCACGCAGCGCCTCCAGAAGACTAGCGTCTTTCGACGTCCCTTTTAGCGAAGCGCTAACATACGCAGCAAATTTTTCTCTATTGCATTCATTTTTTCCTCCTTGCAGTGAAAACTGTGACCTTTTCGCAGTTGCACTCATTGTTGCAACTTGGGGCGTCCGAAAGAAGTGCAAAGCTTTTTAACGTCTGGGTGATATCACGCCAGAATTCTTTGAGGCAAATGTTATAGGCTTGTGTGCGCAGATGTGGGTGCATGTTAAAGAACCCCAGGTGGTCGAAATTTCTGGTGCCCCCTACTGTGGCATCTCTCATAATCATATTGTAGTTTTGGGACGTTAAACCCCACATAATAATAACTTCTTCAGGCACAGTGCGGGGAGATGGACTCAGGTGTGCTAGTGCTGCCTACGCGAGCACGTGGCTGCTTTCAATCAAATAAATACGTGAATGTTTATTGCAGTACGTGAGGTTGATGTGGCTTGTGTTAAGGCATGCTCACTGAAGGTAAATGCATGCTTTATAGATCACTCACTCGTGCTTTCAGTGACGCTCCAAGTTTTACTTACCTCAAGCTCATTCTCATTGCAGACAATAGGCCACGAGCTGATGCACACATTCGATGTAGCACACTTGGACAGTGACTTTTGGAAGGCATACGAGGTGACAAAGGAATACACGAAAAGGACACTCTGCTTGCGGAGATCGCATAGAGCAGTTGTAAGTATGACTAGTTTCATGATTTGTGTTTTGCACACACACACACACACACACACACACGCATATATATATATATATATATATATATATATATATATATATATATATATATATATATTGTCACGGGCTAAGTAGATGCCTGAGGTTGACGACGACGAAGTGCTCGGGGAACGTGCTCGGACTGCAGCAGCGTTGTACGCATTTTGCTCGCCAGTGTATTCATTTTGCATACTTTATTCCCCGTAACATCATTGGTGGAAGGTGCGGGGTACAACTCGCTATAGAGCCCCACGAGCTGGATCTTCGCAGCGGACGGCGCATTGCAGCTACCACGATGACTGACCAGGCTACTCAATGTCAACAAGAGCCGTCAGCCCCGCAACCGTTCGTTGTGGTGCAACCTCGTGACCCAGGCCCATTCAACGGCACAAGTGGCATAGACGTCGACGACTGGCTGGTTCTATATGAGCGCGTCAGCAGCAGCAACCATTGGGATTCGACGCTTATGTTGGCGAACATCATCTTCTACTTGCATGGCACGGCAGAACTCTGGTACGAGACAAATCAAGAAGAGTCGACTAGCTGGGACGTCTGTAAGCAGAAATTGCGCTATCTGTTTGGGAAACTCATCGGCTGTCAAGTGGCCGCAAAGAAAGAGCTTGCGATTCGTGCCCAGACATCCACCGAGCTGTACATCGCGTACATCCAGGACGTGTTGGCTTCGTGCCGCAAGGTCGACAAGGACAGGCTCGACGAGGACAAAGTTGGACACATCCTGAAAGGAATTGCCGATGACGCCTTCAATTTTCTGCTGTGCAAGGACTGCTGGACGGTGGAGTCGGTCATCGAAACATGTCGTCGCTTTGAACAGGCGAAAAGTAGGCGCACAGTTCACCGATTTGAACGCCTTCCCAACACGGCTGCTACGTCCTCTTGCGAAGATTTGCCCACACTAAATCAACCACCAGCACCGGAAAACGTCCCCAGAATAATCCGTCGGGAACTTGAGGCAATGGCACCCGCTATGTCTAGCGTCAGCGCGCCTAGACACAACCTCGATGCTGTTTCGATGATACAGGCCGTGGTTCGCCAAGAGATCGCGAATATGGGCATTTCGCCACCTCATCAAAATGCCCCTGCTACTTCTAGCTCGGCTCCAGTCGTTGCGACTGTCACTCTGAACCGCACGTTCGCGCCAAGACGAAACCCAACTGAATGGCGCACTCATGATGATTGGCCCATATGTTTCATGTGCCATCGGATAGGACACATCGCTCGCCATTGCCGTAGCCGTTGGACCTCATCACCTCGACCGAGATTCTATGATTGTGGACCTCGCTCGGAACGTGCACATTATGCCCCATCCTACCGTGCAGAGACAGCTGCAGAGCATAATTAAGAACGTCGGACCAGCCGCTCGCCATCGCCCGTGCGTCGTCAGTCTCGCTCGCCCCAACCCCGCCGTTCTCGATCTCCCTACTAGCCGGTGCAGCCCCCGGAGGTGACGCTGCATACACGACTCGGACTGCAAATCCTCTGATTACTCCCGACCAGCGGTGGAACCTTCTTACAATTCTCGTTGATGGTTTACGTGTAACTGCTCTTATTCATACCGGTGCGCAAATATCTGTGATGAGCTCAGACCTCCGCCGCCGCCTTCAAAAAGTTCTGACGCCTGCCATTGCTCCTACCGTTCGTACAGCGGAAGGGAGTACTCCTGCTGTCCTTGGAATGTGCACTGCGCGAATAACGATTTCTGAGCATCAAACTTCAGTTCTGTTTACTGTACTGGAAAATTTCCCTCATGACCTCATCCTTGGACTCGACTTTCTGACTTCACACGCTGCGCTCATTGACTGTTCCAAAGGTCTTCTTCGGCTCGAACTACCATCCTTCTCAGAGACCGTCTCTACCAGCCCACCTCGTCTACGCTCTGTCGATTTCCTCAGACTTCCGCAGCAAGCCGCAATCCAAGTCCAACTCTCGCCATATCCTCCAGTACCCGATGGTGATTATGTTGCTGCCCAATTTCTGACGTGGCCA
This sequence comes from Rhipicephalus microplus, assembly GCF_043290135.1. NCBI lineage: Eukaryota > Metazoa > Arthropoda > Arachnida > Ixodida > Ixodidae > Rhipicephalus > Rhipicephalus microplus. The sequence goes on from NC_134702.1 coordinate 128,486,122, forward strand.
TGACACGTAATGTTGCACTTCAAAACACGGTGGTTACCGTCAAGGGCAACCGAACTTCATTTCCCGTCCTCAATTTTGGCTTCTCAGTGCAAGTTATTCCTCGCGGCATGTCACTTGCGCATCTGACACCACTGGTCGACCACACAGTTTCCGCCCTAACCACCGATCCGCCACCAGATTTTCCATCAACGTCGCTCTCGTCACGTTCCTGTTCCGACTTTTTAAAGCCAATGCTATCTGACAAGCTCACCTCTGAACAAGTCTCTGCTCTCTGCCGTGTGCTTGCTTCTTATCGGGAGATCTTTGACTTCGGCGACCGTTATTTGGGCCAGACATCCGTGGTAACTCATCGCATCGACACCTGTGACGCTCGGCCCATTCGCCGACGGCGCTACCGTGTGTCAGCACCGGAGCGTGCTATCATACAGCAAGAAGTCGATAAAATGCTTCACAAGGGCATAATCGAACCATCATCTAGTCCCTGGTCTTCACCCGTTGTACTTGTTAAAAAGAAGGACAATAGCTGGAGATTTTGTGTTGATTACCGCCATCTCAACCATATTACCAAAAAAGATGTCTATCCTCTACCGCGCATAGATGATGCATTCGATTGCTTACACGGTGTCAAATATTTCTCTTCAATATACCTTCGGTCAGGCTACTGGCAGATTGCTGTGGACGACAAAGACAGAGAGAAGACGGCCTTCGTGACTCCTGATGGACTTTATCAGTTCAAGATGATGCCTTTTGGATTATGCAATGCCCCCGCGACTTTTGAGCGCATGATGGACTCTCTCCTTCGTGGTATGAAGTGGACCATCTGCCTCTGCTATCTTGACGACGTTATTGTTTTTTCGACTACTTTCGACGACCATCTTACCCATCTGTCCACAGTGCTTGATGTTTTCCGACGTGCCAACTTGCAACTTAACTCGTCTAAATGTCGCTTTGGGCAACGCCAAATCTGCGTACTCGGCCATCTTGTTGACGCTGCGGGCGTTCAACCAGACCCTGCGTAAGTCCGAGCAAATCGCGACTTCCCCACACGCCGCTCAGCCAAGGACGTCCGAAGTTTTCCGGGACTGTGCTCCTATTTCCGTCGTTTTGTCGAGAAGTTTGCTGAAGTAGCCCGTCCTCTAACCGGCCTCCTCAAAACTGATGTCGCATTCACCTGGGGCCAACAGCAAGCAAACGCCTTCTCGTCGCTTGTTGAGATTCTCACCATTCCACCAGTCCTAGCACACTTCGACCCATCTGCCGCCACGAAGCTTCGTACTGACGCCAGTGGCCACGGCATAGGCGCAGTACTGGCGCAGCGGCAACAAGGAATGCACCACGTCGTCGCGTACGCAAGCCGACTGTTGTCGCGCTCGGAACAAAATTATTCGATCACAGAACGCGAATGCTTAGCTCTCGTCTGGGCGATGGCGGAATTCCGACCGTACCTCTATGGCCGACCATTCGCAGTTATTACGGACCACCATGCGCTTTGCTGGCTCTCCTCACTCAAGGACCCTACGGGACGCCTTGGTCGCTGGGCGCTGCGCTTACAAGAGTACACTTTTTTCGTATCCTATAAATCTTGACAACTTCACAAGGATGCCGACTGCTTGTCCCGTTACCCAATCGACCCCCCTGACATGATGGAAGATGAACAAGAAGTACTCGTTCTTTCAATTACCGACTTCACCGACATAGCTGCTGAACAACGCCGCGACCTCTCTTTGCGTGCTATAATCAATGGTCTGCACTCCCCCCAACCGGACTACTCCTTACAACAATTCGTTCTTCACAACGACATCTTGCACCGCTACAACGCCCGCCCAGATGGTGCTGAGCTTTTACTCGTTGTTCCTGCGCATCTTCGCTCAGATGTTTTGGCCCAGCTCCATGATGCCCCCTCCGCTGGACACCTAGGGGTGTCACGCACGTATGACCACGTTCGCCGTCGATTTTTTTGGTACTGGCCTCTGCCGTTCTGTGCGACAGTACGTTGCGGCATGCGACCTCTGCCAGCGCCGCAAGACACCTGCTCTGAGACCTGCTGGTACCCTCCAGCCCATTGAAGTACCAGATGAGCCATTTTTCCGAGTCGGCCTCGATCTTCTAGGGCCTTTTCCCGTGTCGGCCACCGGTAATAAGTGGATTGCTATTGCTCTTAACTACGCAACGCGGTATGCCATTACACGCGCCCTCCCCACCAGCTGCGGCACTGATGTAGCCGATTTCCTTCTTCATAACATCATTCTGCGTCATGGTGCTCCTCGTCAGTTGATCACCGACCGCAGCCGCTCTTTTCTATGTAAAGTAGTCGACGAGCTCCTGCGATCCTGCTCTACCCACCACAAGTTCACTACAGCAAACCACCCACAAACCAACAGCCTCACGGAACGCCTCAACCATACCCTGACGAATATGTTAGCGATGTACGTCTCCAAGGATCGCAAAGACTGGGACATCCACTTACGTTTCGTTACCTTCGCATACAACAGTTCACGTCATGATACAGCTGGATTTTCACCTTTTTACCTACCGTTTGGTTATGATCCGCTTTTCCCCAGGGACACCATGCTCCAATCTGACGCTCCCTCATCGACTGCTTATGCTCGTGATGCCCTGGCCCGAGCTGACATCGCCCGCCAAGTCGCCCGGGATCGTTTATGTGCCTCGCAGCTTAACCAAAAGAGTGCTTACGATCGCCGGCACCGCGACGTACAGTACTCTCCGGGGTCGCTTGTCTTGCTGTAGTTACCATCACGTCGTGTTGGTCTCTGCGAAAAACTGATGTTCCGTTACGTTGGCCCCTATCGCGTCGTACGCAAGGTCACCAGCGTGACCTATGTGATAGCTCCACTTCATACCACGTCAGTACCAGCTTCAGTCCCGACCAATATAGTGCACGTCTCACGGCTTAAACCATACTACTCACGACCCGAGAATCGATCGCACCGGGACGGTGCTTCTGCCGCCGGCGGGTAATGTCACGGGCTAAGTAGATGCCTGAGGTTGATGACGACGAAGTGCTCGGGGAACGTGCTCGGACTGCAGCAGCGTTGTACGCATTTTGCTCGCCAGTGTATTCATTTTGTCTACTTTATTCCCCGTAACATCATATATATATATATATATATATATATATATATATATATATATATATATACTAAGTAGAATATGTGGCTTGTTGTCGAACACTTCCAACAACAATCACAGTGAAAAATATTGAGTGAGTATATGATGAAAGAAGCAGTAGTGATTGAGGCGTTATATTGCGTTATATTTTGGAAAATAATTGCGATGTCTAGCGGGCACTTCGAACTTTGGCTACGGAAAGGAAATAATGCTACGCAAGCTATCTTCTGCCTAATCAATGGTTTGAGCCACTGTTACAAAACAAAATATCTCGTAATCTCCAAGCACTGATCATTCCTGATGGTACTATATTCATCTTAGTTACATTTTTCGTGGTTTTTTTAACTGCTTAGATTTCGAAAAGGCTGAATATTTGTTGTTAGGTACACAAACCAAAATACTGGAATCAATTGAGTCAAATTCTGGGCTTCAGAATTTCCTATCAAAGTATACTTCTTCAAAGATTGAAGCAAAAAATTTGCAAGAATTTTGCGCAACAAGAGAAACATCATTGTGACCCATACTGCGCCTTTATATTCGCAATGAAGTGGTCCAAGTAATGTTATGATTTATGCATATTTTTGCTAATTGTTGGTATATCATGCGAAGAGTTGGGAAAAGGTAGACTTCGCTTTAAGTGAGAAAAAACTTTTCGAACTCGACAACCACACGGTTTCAAGAACTTTGCATTTGCTTCGCCTTCTCTGCGTAACATGTCAGCGTAGAAATCTAGCTCGGCTCTTTTCGCATTGAATATTGCAATCGTACAACTTCTTGCCACTTATTTGTGTATTTCACTATACTACATGTCGAAAACAGCAATGTAATATAAAGCAGCTTCATAGTACAAAAATCGCCAGAACTAAAATATTGTTGATGGCGTGCAGGGCAGTTCGTGGTTGTTGTGTTTGGTTTCTTTTAATTAAGATACGTTATGTTGTGCATTATTAGTAGCAAAATTAAACAATAGATCTATTAGGTTGCGTTTGTGATCTTTCGGGTGGATGTCCACGCGTGATCGATTATGCTGGCGAAATAATGGATCGTGATGAAATGGTATATTTTATGTTGAAGTATGTTGAAATGGTGTTTATGTCGAAGTGCCAATTTATTTCACCAGAGAAATTCTGCATAGTGTTCGGGGCTCTTACTGCTAAAGGCAGCTTGACTTGGTTTCTGAAGGCCGCGTGTACACGTCTTAGATGATTCGATGTCTTGCACAACATTCACACGTCAACCACCGTTTCTAAATGGGATTTAACATCTTTATTTGGTCTTTTTTCAGTTTTCCTATATAAGGGTGACGGTATATACGTTAATCATATAAACATGTTAAAGAAAGAATAGTTTAGTTATACCGTGAATATGGCTTCATATAATGTACCCTAAGTACCAGAAGCCTAACACGACCATCCCGAACTGTCCTGCAGGCCTTCAGCTACATAATCATTCTGGCTCTTCGTGACACATGAATGTGCTTTTCACGTGCTGTTTTTTGTGTTTCGCGGACTTTTTTGCAGCTTGCGTAAATAGTAGACGAATACTTTCCTTATCTCGAATCTTGCAATGGGGGTTCCTGAAGGAGCTTTCGAACTTTGTAAATCCCATTTCTAGCACCAAGTCAAGATTCAGCGAGTTAAGTGATCATTTGTAAAAGTTACTTATTTGCAAAGCAGCAAATTTTGTGTCGTATGCAAAAACAATGCTCACGAGAACTGAGCTACGGCTGTTAATTTCAGAAACGTGTTCTTATTGAAATCTTTCTTTTATTGGAACATTCAGAAGCCTTTGTGAAGACGTCACATATTGGCATCATTACGAGATTCGTTTCTAGCAAAATGTTTTCACACATCTGATACCAGCTTACCATATAGTGCTTCAACTGTTCTCTGTTTCAATGAGGCTCACAAGTGAGCATTTCGCAGAACTATGCTTGTTTGGGATAAAATCTCAGGTAACGAGAAAATAAAAAAATATATTAAAAAAACTCCAGGTTTCGAAGCCGGTCTGGCTTCTTCTTCAATGGTAAGGAGGCCCGAGATGTGCGCCGCCTATAAAGTATTTCTTGCAGTGCGTGAAACACTCACAGTGACACGTGGTGACAGTTCAGAGAGGCAATGTACGCGTGAATCGACGTCCCCGATGTCTGCCGAACATGCCGGGATTCGACGAGGAGTCGCTGACGGGTGTTCCTGTCTTTGTTTAACATTACCGTGAGCGGTTCGACAACCACATCCATCCAGACTTCGTGGTAGTTCTAGAAAAAGGAAAAAAAACCGTCACGTCCAGGAAAAACCCGTGAAGATGACGGTTTCGACGTTCGTCGCATGGCACGGATATAGACATAGAGTTAGGCGAAGGCATAAAAATTAAAAAATATATATATTTCAGTTTCACATTTCAAAACAAAACCTGGCTCAGCTATTTCAAGAATCAAGCTCATTAAGCTATCTATGCCAAGTTATCTGTATTTCGAGTAGCACTGCGTTGATTAGGCTGATAACCAGTGTGACTGTTCTTTGCAGCTGTCTTTGCGTGCCCAGCAAGTGAAGTTGGATGACAACACGGACTCTGAGAATCTAGCTGACTTAGTCGGAACCAGGCTTGCTTATTCCGCTTACATGGCGTTGCCAGAGGAACAAAGACGAGTACGACTAGCAGGCCTTGACCTGTCCCCGGAGCAACTGTTCTTCGTCAGCCAGTGCTCCACGTGGTGTGCTTGGAGCGGCAGAACAACGAAGTGATATGCACCAGACCACTCCCGGTGCATTGTGCCCCTAAGGAACATGCCCGAATTCTCAAAAGCATTTGGTTGTGCGGAAGGGACGGTGATGAATCCTCAAGAAAAGTGCAGCTTTTGGTAGGGCATGGCACATTGAACTTTCTGTTTGTGGCGCTGTACCAACCGCGCTTGTTCTTTTATACATTCAGGCAAAATAAACTAAACGTTTCTCGAGCTTAGAAGTGTAGTGGTTTGAGCTAGTTGGTATGACATTAGGACAGTTATAGCGAGAAAACAGAACGACGACAAAGGGACACTTCTTGCCCCATTGTCATCGTTCTGTTCTCGTGCTATAACTATCGTCACGTTTCTCGAGCACTCTGCCTCGAAGTGGTATCCTACGGGGCTCGGTAGACTGTTCAGTGTGTTATTATATTCGTTTATCGTCCCACTGACTGATTTATTAGAGGTAATAACGTGCTGTGTGCTACAATCATATTTGAAACATTATTGTTATAACTGGCTTTAAAATTGTTTTTCAGCTCTGAAGTACACGTGAGACGTGCACGAATGATGTTGAATGATATTTTTATCTTTGACACCATTTTCATGAGCGGCCAGGGAGTTTTATGGTCGTGCCATATCTTGGCTAACGGTGTGGCAATATTAGACTTGCCTCGACAAGGCTGAGATTGCTGTGGCAAGGAAAGAACATGGAACCCAGAAAAACTTGTCTGAATTCGCATAATGGTTTCGTTTTATCGTTACTGTGGACTTAAGTCACCATAGCTTTGAATGTTCTTGATTGTTCTGTCATTTCGTCACTACAGCTTGAGATTATTGACAGACTTGATGATGTGAGGAACAGTCCATTTTTGTTCATTCATGTGACATCTGACAGTGTTCTTTTGAACTGGACAGCAAATGCCTTTCCACAACTTTTTCCCAACGCACTGCACATAACCGTTCGCCGAAAATCAGTCAATTGGAGTTCCAGCAGCAAAAAAAAAGCACCTTCAGCGTTTATTGAAAGAAACAATGACTATTCACAAGTATATGTCATACCATCTGATAACAAATATGCTTCTGAAGTAGCAAGTCCTCCTATAATGCTTTCGTACGAAAATCTTCAGGCAATCTGCGAATGCCAAACAATATTACCCTAAATATAACTGAACGCTCACACAGATACACACGTGAACTGAATTAAGAAATATCATCACATATTCATAAAGTGAATGATGATGAGTGGGTGAAGCGCCGGTGATCATTCGGGTAACAGCGAATCCCTCATGCATTGCCCGATGGAACATGCAAATAATTCAAAACAAGTGAGTAGAGTATAGACACAGCGATTTTGTTGGTTGCATGTTGTTCAAAAGCCCGCACTGCCGTAAAGGGCACTGTTGGCTATGTCGTCGATAGTGAGTGTTCTACGGTGTGGTCGCCCTGATTTCTTTCCTTGAGAAAATCCCCAGGACAATATCTTGGAAAGCTACGCTACAATACATTAGTAAAATGCGATCATTCATAGACAGTTTGAAAAAGTAGAAATGGCTATTCTTTAATTAAAGGTGAATGGCACTAACACATGCATGTTGTTTCACAGCGGAGAGCTTTCGCGCGTGTTTTGGGCTATAAAAGAACTTTTTCAAGTGGTAGCCTCACAGAATATCTGTCCAACGTGAGTCTTGTTCTTTTTCTTCACACTTCAAAAAAAGTTAAAGAAATTTTTCTTCAGAAGACACCATATGCCACATTCTAAAAGGTGAATGAAGATATTAAAATACTCTTTATTGTAAAATAATAAATTCTTCCAGCTTTATTTTTCTTCTTTTACGACTCTCAATCGTCTTTCGCCTGCGTTCATTCGCTGGTGCTCTGCATTTGTGCGCTTGAAAGCATGCAAAGTTCTGCGCGCTCTACATAGATTTCCTTTTAAAAGCCCACTCTGAAGTATCGATATTCCAAACTTTCTTCAGAGGTGAAAGTCCATGAAAAGTTGTTAAGGCTCTTTGAAAACCCGGAAAGGCAGATTTTTCGTGCTGCTACGGCAATCACAAACAGCGAAAGTAAGTTCAGCGTGGTATTATGTGTGATGCACAAGCACAGGGTGTCCTAGATGATGTGATGATGATGATGATGATAATAATAATAATAACAATAATAATAATAATAATAATATGATGTCTACTTTTCGAGCAAAACTGACAGCATTGTAAGGTTAAATAAAAAAGGTTAAATAAGTTGTAAGGTTAAATGAAAAAAGCTTGAGCTAGGCTAGTTCCTACAAAACAGATATACTCAATTAGTATAATACTCAGACACATAGACGCTGTAGACAGCCTATTAAAAAGAATTTGTATGTTGTTAAGTTGTTAGTGATAGCATCCGTTTCATGTGTTTAGGATCATTGAGAGGAAAAATTGCGGGGTTTGGTATCCCTAGGCTGTTCTTGCCCGAAGAAAAGTCCACGTCCAGTACCACGGCCGCTAGATGAAATAGTGCACCCCTTACGGAAACGCCATACATGGCCCATATATAAGTTATATCTGGCCATATATAAGCATATATGGCAGCATATGTGGCCATATATAGGCATATATGGCAGCATATGTGGCCACATATAAGCATATAAGTTGTATATCTGGCGGAGTCGGTTCATGTATGGGGCTATATACGGCCATATATGACGCGGTTGGCCCATATAAGGAGTCAAATCCGGCCGAATAAGGCACGGCCACACCATATATAACATATCAAGTGGATCCTTATATGTAAAAGTGCTCTCTTATTTGGGATGAACCACGTATATATTTAGCACCGTGATCACACTTTTATGCGAATTGTAATATATAGCAATTTGTACACAAAGCTGACCTGCTCATTTTTCATAACAATAGGAGTATTAAATATATATGTTGTTTCTGCCGTGCAAAAAAACCGAAATTTCAGGTCAGCTTTGTGTACGTGATAGTTGCAACTCAGTTGAATGCATATATGCATGCATTCGTGTAATTTAACTTGTACATTTTTCATGGCATTTAGGTTTCAAACAATAAGTTGCAATTAATACGACGTAAATAATGTATACAAGAGCAGACATGTTTTACGAGGAAGGAATCGTGTCAAGTCACAAAACGTATTGAAGCTTCCGAACCTCGCTATTATTATAGAGCAATCCTATATAGTATTGTGTAAAGACAAAATGCATGCAACTTATATTGTTCACATTAATGCATTGTTTAAAGTGGCAGCAAGAAATAGTAATTTCAATGCGCTTTTAGCTTCCACATCGGTGGACAAAATTCCTGATTATTTGAAAGTTTTGATGGCTATATGCTCCCTTCATATAACAAGATTTCTATTCATCCTGTTGACCCCTCATCTGCGATTGCTTTCAGCAGCCATTTACTATAATTGCATGCACAGTGCAATGTTTAAGGGAGTATTTTCAAAAACAGAAAGAACTTGCGTGAATGAAACTTCCAGGCACCATTATGATTACATTCAAGATGGAAGTTGTACTAATTTATTGCAAAAATATATCTTGCGTTTCCTTTGGCTACGTATAATGTTCCTGGCTGTGCACATAGTAAATTTATCGAAACTTTTATGATTGCACAAGGGAACAATAATTTAGTGTAATGTTTGCAAGCGTCAAATATATCTCACGTCATAGACATGTACGTTAAAAAAGGTGCAGCTGACTCATATGTGATACATATTTAATGGACAATGTAATGAAATTCTGAAGCTTTATAGCAACATTTAACGTAGGCTGCCGAATTCACAAAACTTCTATTTTGTGTCGGTGTGTCATTACTTGGTCGAGGTCACTAAAGCGCACGTGCCATCATCAGGATTAGCCTAAACATTGCCTTGTGAATACAATTCGTATGACACATTTTTTGCGGGCTGGCGTGATACCTAAGCCAATTTCTACATTATAAAAACAGCCCCTTGCTGTGCAGGCGCGTAACGATTCAAACTGCTTGCGAACATATCCTTTCAACAACAACACGGTAGTGCACTTATAAGATATGTATGCCAGTACATACCCACCAAACTGACAAGTGTACACTCGCGTATAGAGATTCATGGGCACCCGGACACTGGCATTTCATTCAATGTGGCTAGATATTTTCGGACATGTCAGAATGATATGAGTGTGTAATTATTATTATTATTATTATTAATATTATTATTATTATTATTAACGTTGTTGTTGTTGTTGTATTTCGCAAAACGTCCAACAGCGAATTCATATTCTGTCATACTGTGTCATTATGTAAGTTTTATGAGATCAGTTATCTTGGTGTTCTTTTTGATAGCATGCTGAATTTTTTCTACTTGCATTAAATGTGCTGCCATGCGAGGCCTTCATTCTCTTCTTGTTGGCTCAACATCTCGCGAGAATCCGGTTCTCCTACAGCCTTCTACAAATTGTACACCGCGATATGTCGTCGTCAATTTGAGTACATATGCATATTTGATTTGGAATGGCCCTGCTAAATCCAGCAGTAGCGCCACTGAGTGAGTCCAGAAAAATTTCATAAGCATTTACCCTCATTGTTTCACTAGAATCATTTCAACACTGCTAGAATATTATATTTTCCATCAGTTAACGGCCAGCAAAATCGCGCTGAGCTGTTATTTCTTTACAAGCTAGTTCAGGGTGAGATATTCTGCCCTTCTCGGTTGTAATAATTTTGAAACTCCGCGTAAGTTATCGAGAGAGAATCGACCGTTGCATGTACCTGCCAGCTTCTTTCAACACTCTATCCTTTGCAGAATACTGAGTCTATCTAACGTCAACTTTCTTAATTCGTTATGTTTTTCATAGTCTACGGTCATTTTCTTTTTGTCAGTGAGGGCTGCCCTATCCTAACGTAGCTTTGCACATGCACAGATTCTTCCCTTTTCCGTCTTTCAGGAAGCCTTCGGCACGGTTATGTATATTCTACATTATTTTTCAGTCCCATTCTATGAATATCTACTCTTTTATTAATTGTTTTCATTGTGCGTTGATTTCTTTTCGACTGCTCGTCTTTGCTCTTTTTATTGATTTGCATTTCTGTGGACAGTCTGTAATGTATTGTTTGTTTTTGTTTTCTTTTCGCGCGCGCCAGCATGAAAGACCCTATGGTTGTTCTTGGGTAGGTTAAAAAATGATTGATTGTATATTGGTTGATTGAATATTATTATTATCATTATACATGCTTGCGAAATAAGATGATAATTCGGCTTAAACGCGTCTTCGTAGTCAGCGTACACGAAGCAGCGATTTCAGCTCCGCGGAATGCCTGTCTCAAAGGACTTGCACGTGCAGCTTTCTGGGCCCGCGGAAGGAAGTTGAAGTCCATTGTACGAAAAAGCTCGCCTGACTGCTAGGTTGCAAGGGGTGCGCACAGAAAAAAAAAATACAAAAAAGGGCGCCCATCGGATGGGTGGACAATTCGGAGAAAGCTGTTCGAAGGAGCGCACGTAGGCACCGTGAAGCCCTGCCGTGGCTTACACCAGTCTGTGGACAGAGCAGGAAAGAGAGTGCCGCGGCCCATTTCAAGTAACGACGAAGAAAATAGTTTGCACAAACATTCTGTCGTATGGTAATAACATTGCGTCAATAATAGTTAAAAAATGAAACGTCGTTCGCAAATAAGCTCAGGAAAATTTAGTTCTAGTGAAAAGTGCGTAAATCATTGATCTCAAGGAGTAATGTAGCGTCCATTGCAATATTCATTGTCAAGCCTGCGTGCACTGTATCCGTCCGCGTCATTGTTGTTTTTTTTTTGCTCGCCGGAGTCATGGATGCTGTGCTGATCGAGTTTGTTATTTTCATTCCTTTTGCTCTTATTTCGTGTTCAACTACTGCTCCAATTTACACAAGATAATCGCGCAGCTCTCAGGAATCTACTTCGCTGTACGTGGCGAAATTGTGGACGGACGTGGAAGTGTTTTTGTGTGCGTGTGCGTCTGTACGCTGCTGGATTGGCGATCGTCAACTTTTCGTGCGAGAAGATGGATACCCAAGCTTGCAGGCAAGCGTTCCTTCAAAACTTCTTCCTAAAGCAGTACGAATGGACGTGGTGGCTTTAAGGTGTGAATAGCTTATCAGGATTAACAGGCTCCTTTAAAGACAAGTCTCGGTTAAATGTTAAGGTAAGTTCATCATTTTCATTACCTTCGCACGTTGTTCATAAATATTATGATAACTCGAAAACATACCACATTGCATGCTTGCTGAGTAAATAACTTTATGCTAATCGTGGTTACGTCATTAGGCTGTTTTGTTTAAGCGATATGACAACACTTTCTCTTTTTTTTCACTTGATCCAGACAGTGCTCTATTTATTCAAAAAATCTACGTCAAGAAAATGTTGGTTTTGTGTATATTGATGTAAATATACTTGTGTTGTATTTTTCTCATTTTAACGCTTGAGGAAAAACCAAGGATAAATTACAACTTGCGCAATTACAAATGAAAAAGAGTTGCATATCTCCAACTCCAAGGGTGTCATGAGATTTATGAGCCCACGTTTGAATTTGTCTTGCGTTTGAATTTATCTTTCTTCGTCTACGTTCCACTTGTTTTTATATTTACGTGTGTTTTGATAAGGACACGCAGTTAAAATTTTGTTGCTAGTTTGATTCTTCAAAACAGGGTGCAATGTCCCGGATCCAAACGGAAAAACTTAAGAATAGCCCGTAATTTCGTTTCCGCCGTCTACAATCAGGGTGATATAAGTGTAAATTTGACTGGAATGCGTACATCACAGGCGACATTATCGTTACTGATGTCGCAACATCGCGTGGTTATCTTGAGGAACTGCGCATACCCGCATACATAGTTACACAAAATAATGTGATGTCACGTTTTAATCCGTGAGCACTGTAGATATTTTTACGCAAGCCGACAAATAAAATGGTATGATGAATTAGAGCTTGCTACTGTGTGAAAAAACTGGGGGACCGTTAAGCTCCGTTTTTCACAGTTGAACGTGATAGCAGTATCGATCATGTTTCTTGTGTGTAATTCAATCACTTAGTGTGTACTCTTTATTGCATGATGCTACTTGAACAAATTTAATTGTGGAATAGTACTGCGTAATTGAGAAGGTTGAAAGTGTCTCAATGAAGGTTTCGCACATGACTGCATTTTGTGTAAAAAACGAGTAACACAGTTTAAAGAACAAGAAATATTATGTAATTACTGAGTTGCGCGAAAAGATTAAAATACAAAAGGAACACACCTAGATGCAGCACACACTGACAACTGAAACATTGTTGGAGAAAACAGACATACGTATATATGCGGTTACAAGAACACGTGCGGTGAAAGAAAAGAATTAGATGAGCAGACAGATTGTATAAATGATGCGCTTACAGGAAAGCTACCTCAGTAGCAAGCAACATAAGTGAGAGTTACGTGACACATGAATCCCCAGCTTTGTTTATGAAATACGCCTCTCCGACTTCCCGCGCTATACTGTGTCACTAAATCTAGCTTTAACTACCGTATTCCAAACAAGGGAGCGCAGCCACACTCTCAACAATACGATGATTGGTTAGAGAATGGTTGTTAATTCCTTTAGAGAAGCTTTGTGATCTACAGTTATATAAATAAATTCTAAATAATACTTCCCACATGACAGCGCAGTGCCGTCGATGTTCACACTGTGAAAGAAAATGATCAGATGTCTGCTCATCTAATCATTTTTTTTCCACCTCACGTGTTGTCGTAACCACATATATATGTCTGTTTTCTCCAATGAAGTTTCAGTTGTTAGTGTGCGCTGTGTCCAGGTGTCTTCCTTTCACACTTCAAATTTTTTCGCGCAACTAAGTTAAGATGAAGTACCAACTCGCCCAGCAGAACGTGCTTCTCAATATAATGTGTGTAAAATGTTTTAGAACTTTATGCACCCACTACGCAGTCGTGAGGGAATACGTGCAGTAACCAGTGTGCCTTTTGTAATGGTTGGCTGTCTTTAGACCGCGAAGTCACGTTGATAATAACGTGTTGTGATGCTTGATGACAATGCACGCTTGTATCATGCAATATAGCTGCGATATTAAATGTTGTGTTGTGAAACCTGTATGCGGGATACATGTATTTGTTAAGCATGACAGTTATTTTCCTTGCATTTACAACAAGAGGAAGTTATTCATGCTTTATTTCCAAGCAGATGCAGAGCTGTGTTGTAGAGCACTTGCATGCCATGCAAATTGCCTGCATGATTTCGATCATCACTCATATCCGAAAATTTATATATTTTTTTATTTGATTCTCTCAATTTTCGATCATTGACAAGACGATTTTTCACGGAGAGACACCGATGCCTACACCGGAATTTTTGCAGAATGAGCTCTTTACTACTGTTACATTAATGATGCATTATTGGCAAAATGGAAAGTGGATTACGTTTACAAAGTACATTTTTAGTGTCCCGTTGGCAAGAAATATTGTTAAATGCCTCCGTTACCACGCACACAGAGACCTATAGACACCAGTTTTAGCAGTCGTTCTATAGGTCATTAGTCACAATACTTGTACATAACAAGCTTGCATACCAATCACTTTCGACCGAACTCTTTAAAAGTTGGTTATCAACTCATTTTAGTTATTCAATGCACACGCAGTTCATATGGTCAATAATAAGTCAATATTTCGTTTTGACTGACTATGGACGCTCCATTGACACACGAGAAAAGTTTTAAACATAACACACTGTGAAAGATATCTTTACGAAACTCAAATTGGGTTCTTTTATGCTATTTATTTTTGTCAAGTCGGAATCAATAAAGCGGAATATTTACTTGCACCGTACTATGTCTCAGACCGTGTTGACCATAGGTTCAAGATAAGAATAATCGCATGCAAGACTGACGTGTTTCAAAATGATTTTTTACCAAAAAAAATTACAAGATGGAACCAGCTGCCTTCTAGCATTGCCTCTACACTCCCAAATATTTGTTTTATTTCATGTTAGAATTGTTCCGATTTATATTATAGAACATGTTCTGATTTATATATGAATTTCTCTTGCAGATTGTGATTCAGGTGACTGATTATTTGTTTGGCTATGTATTTTTTGTATTCTACTTTTCGTAAATGCTCCCTCAATGTAATGCCAATTGCTGCTGTGGGTAATGAAATAAATAGATAAATAAAATAGTGTCGATAAGTAAGCAATATATTTAGGCACAAAGAATGTATCTCTTCAGGAAAAGTGGACTAACAGTGACATGTGCCCACCACAAGCTTTATATATGATGCCAAGTTACATTCTAGCAAATAGTTGTTGAGAATAACTTGAGATATATTGAGGATAACTTAATTGAACAAGAATGTTCAGGGGGTATGTACTGCCTTTGTTTTGGAGATGATAGTGGCTGCATGCAGACCTTTCAACAAACAGGTATATTTCTAGCTGAAGAATGATTTGAGCAGCTATATTTTTTGCCGGTGACACAAGCTGAACTAATATAGATGAATCATTTGAATGGCTTTATATAAAGGTATTCATATAAGGCCATATATGAAAGCATCCATATAAGACCTTATATGAATGCTTCTGTATATAGCCATATATGGCCATATACAGCAACACCCATATATCAGGATATAAGGCCCATATATGGCTATATCAGGATTTGGACATATCAGGTTATATACGGCCCATATATGGGGATTCCATATATGGGCCAGATATGCCCAATTCCTGATGTAGCCATATATGGGGATTTTCATATAAGTCCATATATAGGATTTTTGTAAGGGACGGTACGGCCTTACGCGTCGGGCGGCTTTCTACTACGGGCGCTGCAGCACCCGTAGTAGAAATTACGGGTGCTGCAGCGCGACGGGGCGGGGACGGGAGGGGCGGGAAAACGAGTGGCGGTGGCTCTCTCGGGGCAGCAGCCGCAGCAAATTAGTTAGTATTTGTCATAACAGTGACCCACTCAGTTGTTCTAATCAATGTTTTTTTTATCTCATTTATAAAAGCGACGACATATCGCGTATTTAGTAGACAACAAGGTGCTATCTAGTTAAACAGTTGATTGCGTCTGTGCATGCTGAACACCTGACTTTTTTTTTCAGAACTAGCTTCTTGTTTGAGGCTGAAAGAAAAACTCACAACGCATGTAGCTCAATGATGTGGCACTGAATGCGGAACGAAGTCGTTGTTCTATTTATGACGATGTCTTGAACTAGCGTATTTTGATTTTCCGTGACGTTTACTTTTCAAACATTTTCAAACTGTCTATGAATGGTTACACTTTTATTAATTTATTGCTGCGTAGCTTTCCAAGATATTGTCATGGGGCTTTTTGCAAGGAAATAAATCAGGGTGACGACACCGAAAAACACTCAGAAAGCGACGACATAGCCAACAGTGCCCTTTAGCGTTTTTTCAGCCGGAATGCTTGGCAAATAATTTTTTGAGCACTGGACAATAGACGTTAATAGTTTTTATATGCTGAAAGCATGTATAAGAAACATAATTTGAATATTTTTCATGTTATCCGGTACATGATAGTGTGCCGAAAAGCAATTAGGCTTCAAACGCTGTACTAAACTGCTTTCTACAAGGGTGACGTGCTTCTCGTAACTTTACTGAAGAGGCTGCAAAAGTAGTAGAGGTGGCATATAAATGCATTGATTGTTCTTACTACGTAGAGCATTATATATATATATATATAAATATATATATAGCAACAATGAAGCTGACAATAACAGGCCTTAACTCCTGAAACAAATACATGAGAGTGCAGGGATAAACTTAAGCTATATTGATTTATGCGCGACATACACTGAACCAGTTATACACATATATACGGCCCGGTCAACTGACAACCACATTTTTGTTATGTTTACACCTCGCAATACCACGGCTGCTGTAGGGAAGTTGAGTACACTTGACGTGCCTTCGTTTGAGCGTGCCCAGGTGCCAATTTGTTGGCAATACATAGTAGAACAAATAAAGACTAATTAATTACGGCACCGCATTATGGGCACTGCTGAAAGACAAGCGCCTAGAAGTGCTATCGGGATTAGCCAGTGCACGTGAAGAGGCTAACATAAAAAGACTGAACGGCAGGTCTTATTGTCGATAGACACAGAAGCCGAAAATTCGGTGCACAAGCTGGAGCAATTGTCAAGTCGGTTTGTTATGCACAGTTTTAAAGAAGTAAAAAAGCTTAAAATACCAGCATCAGCCCTAAATTGAGCATAAATAAAACATTTTCACGAATACTCTTCCGATTATGTGTTCACTGTTGAATTAACTGTACTATCTATCATAACAACGTCGGGACAGAAAGAGACGAAAACATTCAAAAGCGCAGGAACGCCAACGGAACGCAACGTGTTTGCATTTTCAGCATTTCATCGCTCTTTTTGTTTCACAGTTTATTACATCATTCACTTCATTATTGCTTGCTTGATTGCCAGTATTTAAGTTATAGTCTTTGAAATTTCCAAGAAGCTCGAGTCCACAGTTATGAGATCGCACATATGCTGAGTATATTTCGTGGCTGTTGCACCTGATACTGTATTGTATGAATACTATAGACGCGTTTTGAGGAAGTAAAAAGTCTATCTTATTTTGGATTAAAGGAACAGTGGCAACTGCAATTGCTGAGGTTACGTATTCTAAATGAAATGATTAAATCTGAAGGAACGTTTTCTGATGCGACACACTCACATTTACTATAATCAATTTAGATGCATTAAAAAGGTGTAGCTCTTCAAGATTTGTTAGTTTTGATCTTGTAGGATTCGAGCAAAATGCACTCGCAATTCTTACTTCCTCGAAAACTGATCGGTGTGCAAGGTTATATCTCGGGTAAGACAATACCAAAAACTTGCAAGAGCTGCAGGTCTCTAAAGGCAAGATTGGTAATTACCTGGTGGGCACACGCCAGACGGATATTAAAAGAAGATTTCGCGGGTCACGCAAAGATGCAAGCGCTCAATCGTAACTACCTCAAGTGCACCGCGCATGCGATTCCGTGGACGCTCGGGAAAACCGTCCCCCTCCGGTGGCGCCACAGCGCTGGTTCGGGAACTGGACCTGTCACGCCGGTTTCGGAGCACGCGACGGGCCGTACCCGCGCACTTTTTCATCCAGCGGCCGTGCCAGTACAAACAGCTTTGTCTCTTGGGGTTGAAGTTGTTAATGTTTCAAAAACTCGTTTAAAATAGATGCTGATAAAAGCAGATGGTCAAAAAACAATATTTATACTTCGAAAATACTGATAACGCGGAGAACTTCATATTTCACAAATAATTCTCCACCGTGGCCGCTCAGACTAATGCCAGCATTATGTGTCACATTTTTTTTCAATACAAGCACTCTTTCAAGCTGAGTTTTTTTTTGTTACATTCTGTCGCGAAACAAATGGTAAATATTGTGTTGTTGCAAGACAGCTTGACAAATTGTTAGTTTTAGCCGAGAGGGAAATCAAATAGATATTTGAAACGAAAACCAGCTGCCTGATGTAACTTTTCTGTGTTAACTGGCGAAACTAAAGCAAGTACAAGTGACCCAAAATAACTTATCATGTCTGCTTAATTTTTGTAAACAACTACGTGGTTTTTTAGGAGCAACAACTATAATTAAAGACCTCAAGTGCACAGTTTGGCTTCTTTTAGGATCTCTGAGCAATCCATTTACCCTTGACCATTCTCTCAACAATTCAGTAACAGTATTTTCTTTCTTTATCGCCTCATCAGTAGTGTGACCGTTATAAAATGTTCGTGCATTGTTGACATATAGAAGGAACCTAGGGTATGTAAAAATTTTAACAATAGCATTGTCGTCATATAAAAGCAGACATTCTAACACAGAGGTTGAAACAAGAGCAGCAGGTTGTTTCTTCCGTGTACTAAATGTAAGCAAGTTCTTCTTACTCACTTCTATCTTCCCATAACGTAGCACATGCGTAAATGTATTGTCGCGTTTCTTGCGTTCCTGCCACAAGCACTTGATATTTGCCTCCCTCCGAAATAGGCGCTGTCCCAATGCGCAACCTAGGCGCTTCTCTTGAGAAAGCGTACACGTATGCATTGGTGGAACCCACATGGAAAGCGATAGCGGACTGCCCCGCCGCAGTGGTCTAGTGGCTGAGGTACTCGGCTGCTGACCCGCAGGTCACGGGATTGAATCCCGGCTGCGGCGGCTGCGTTTCCGCATGAGGCGGACATGTTGTAGGCCCGCGTGCTCTGATTTCGGTGCACGTTGAAGAACTCCAGGTGGTCAAAATTCCCGAGCCCTGCACTAAGGTGTCTCTCATAAATATACGGTCGTTTTGGAACGTAAAGCCCACATATCTATCAAGCGATAGCGGACTAAATAATTGGCCCTAACGTGCATGTTGCACTGTAAATGCCGTCAAAAGACGATAGTCTTGCGTCTGGATAAAGTGAACAAAACAATTATGTTCTCCGCAAGAAAATCGGTGAATGGTATTCAGAAGGCGCTGCGTTAGAGTGCCTCGAGCGTGCAGCGGAGGCGAACGAGCGCATCAAGCCACGTCACACGTGAGACATGAGTGCTATCTGGGAGTTATCTTGGAAAACGAAAAGCAGGGCGTGCACGTCTGTTTTTCAAGCGGTAAGGTGTGAAGCGCAAGGCGACGGGTAGGTGACACCACCGTGTCGTCTTAGCAAAGCGTTGGAAACACTTGCCTTTTCGTGCAAGCGTTGCATCTTCAGCGCAACGTGGTAAGCGCTACGGTCCTTAGAATTACTTATTTATTTATTTATTCATTTATAATACCCTCAGGGCCAACAAGGCATTAAAGAGGGGAGTTGGTAAATACATGAAAAATACAAATAAAACAGTGCAATAAATACAAATAAACAATACAATAATTACACATAAAACAATACAATAAAATACATATTATTAACATTTCTGCAGAATGTATAAAAAATAGTTATTACTAAATATACAAAAACAGAAGCAATAGGCATAGGTAACAGATTTTCTTCGTCATACAATGTTAGCTAATGTTTCGTGGAAAAGTTTGAAGTCAGTAATGGTTGCGACATTCGGGGGAAGGCGATTCCAATCATGAGATGTGCGGGGAATAAATGACTGAAAGAAAGACCTAGTGTGACATGATGCGATTCCTACCTTATTGCGATGATCAACACGGTTTGAGATGTACAGAGGCTGGAGTATCAGGTCATTATGAAGTGTAGGGTGATAGAAAATTTTATGAAACAGTGAAAGACGGGCGATTTTTCGTCGGTGAGCCAATGGAATAAGTGATAAATTATTTTTCATTGAAGTCATACTTGCAGTGCGGTTGTAGTTAGAGAGGATGAACTTAGCAGAGTTATTTTGTACTAGTTCAAGAGATGTGATGAGATTAGCATGACTGGGATCCCATATGGCGGATGCATATTCGAGTTTGGGGCGTATGAGAGACTTATAGAGTACTAGTTTCAAGGAAGAGGGTGCTTTGGAGAAGTTACGTCGTAAGTAGCCGAGCATGCGATTAGCATTGTTAATCACGTACTCTACATGAGTTGTCCAACTTAAGTTATTTGTGATGTGCACGCCAAGATATTTATAAGACAGGACGGAATCTAAAGGAACGTTGTTTAGGTGGTAGGTGTTATAATTGGAGTTAGTTCTTGATACGTGCATTATCTTACATTTCTGAATATTAAGTTCCATTAACCAGATATTACACCAATTAGCTATATTATTTAGGTCAGTTTGAAGTGTTTTAGTATCATCAACATTGCTGATTTCGCGGTAAATAACACAGTCATCTGCGAACAGATGTATGTTGGAAGTTATTGAAGAAGTTTGATCATTAATATATACAAGAAATAATAAAGGTCCCAACACTGAACCTTGAGGCACACCGGATTGTACTTCAGTGAGTGGTGAATGATGGTCGTTAGCAGTTACGAATTGGAAACGATTAGAGAGAAAATGTTCTATCCATTTAAGAAGGTTAGTGTCAATATTTAGCAAGCTTAGTTTTAAGAGCAGTAATTTATGGCAAACCTTGTCAAATGCTTTGCTAAAATCCAAAAAAATACTGTCAGTGCAAGATGATCGATCCAGAATTTTATGCAGATTATGAGTAAACGAAGCAAGCTGTGTCTCGCAGGAATACTGTTTTCTAAAACCATGTTGCGCTTTAGCAAAGTATGAGTTAGACTCTAGAAAGTTAGCAAGGTTCGAGAAGATTACATGTTCTAATAATTTGCAGCAATTACTTGTTAGTGATATGGGTCGGTAAATAAGAGGCGAGTTTCTGGGGCCAGATTTATAGATTGGAACCACCTTCCCTATTTTCCATTCCTTTGGAAGTTGACAAGTACTCAATGATTGTTGAAATATTTGACTTAGTATCATTGAACTAACTACGTTAGTGCTTTTAAAAAATTTGCTATTAATGCCATCATAGCCAGGAGCGGAGTGGAACGGTAACTTATCTATTAGTTTCAATATTCCAGGTACCTCAATAATTACTGGACCCATGGGCATGTAATTATAGCGGTGCGCATAAGGAAGTATGATGTTGGCGGACATTGAATACTGGCTTGAAAATGAATCAATAATAGCTGATGCGCACATGTTATCGGGGATATTATTTCCAGATGAATCTTCTAGTGATATAGTGTTGTTAGTGGTTGGGTTAATCATTTGCCAAAACTTTCTAGGGTTATTTTTCAATGTTTCAGGTAGTGTTCTAGTTAGGTAGTTGTTTTTGCAGTTTTTAGAGCTCTTAAGTAGGCGTTTGCAGCAGATTTGTAAGTTGTCCAGCGCGAAGGTGAAGGCGAGCTTTTAGCTAAACGAAAGAAACGCTTTTTCCGATTAGATAGGCGTTTTAGATGACTGGAATACCACGGCGCTTGGGGATTGGAAATGAGTGTGCGATTTGGGATGTACTTCTCTATCAATTTATGGACTGTGCATGCGAACCGATCCCAGATGGATTGAACGGAACGAGATTCAAAATCTCTAACAAAATCATCGTAAAAGTGAGTTAGCTCATTATTTATTGCTTCGAAGTTAGCTTTCCGGAAACGAGAGCTTACTATGTTGATGGAGTCATGCAGTTCGTTAACAAATGAGGATGGTGAGGAAGGTGATCTGTAGCAGGTACCTAGAACCAGTTTAGAGCTACCCAAAGTAAGTAAAGCCCAGGTTATTTCTAGTAAACTGTTTACTTGGATTGGGGATGATGGTATGTCCTTCGAGACCGCAAGTAGTACGCCTCCTCCTCTATGCTCGCTGCGGTCGCAGCGATATACCATAAAGTTGTTTGCCTCGTGAAATATTTCTGAGTCTGTTGTTTGTGCGGAAAGCCACGTTTCAGTTAAAGCTACTATTTTCGCATCGCATGTATCTATAATGGATGAGAGGGCACAACGTTTATTGAGAACACTTCTGGCGTTAGCAAACAATACAGATACCGGATGCGATTGACGATGCGATGATATGCCACTACCCCTCCCTTCTCCCTACAGTGAGGCATTTCGCCCAGTGGAGTCTCCGCGACCTGATTGGTTGCCACGTGATCGTATTTCTTCAACGCAATCAAGTTCAAAGTTGTAGTAAAAACGTGTATTATTCATGAGAAATTTGTTATAGCGCAGTTTAAACTGCGGGCGCCCAGGATAGTTCTTTGCAAATTCAATTAGTTTTTGGCGAGAAGTGCGGGTACGTTGACAAAAATCTTCCGTCACTGAAATGTTCTTTTGTTTCAGCTGGTTACGAAGTGACAAAACTTTTTCTCTGGTCTTGTAGTTGGAAAACTTGGCTATTATGCGGCGGCATTTGGCAGGTGCAAACAGGCCAAGTCGGTGTGCGCGATCAATTGACTCTGTGCAAAAAGATCCAAGTACTTCATTTATCGCTGCTGATAGCTTAGCTTCAGTTTCGTTCCAGGTTTCTTTAGCGTCAGCTATACCATGAAAGACTAGGTTGTCACGCCTAGATCTGTCCTCAATCTCATCGAAGCGTGTTTGATAGTTATTACTTTGGTGCGTTAGACTAGATAACGACGCGTGTACTTCTGATAAATCTTTGCCAAGTTGATCAAAGTCCTTCGATTTTTCTTCGAGTTCGTCTAGCCTTTTTTGTATGCCGGTTATTTTTGTTTCTATGTTTTTTTGCCCGTTTTTAATTGCTTTAACGTCAGCAGCTAGTTCGGTTTGCACTTTCGAACTTTGAAATGAACGGCTGTGTATATCTTTGAGTAGTTTAAACATTGCTTTCATCTGCTCGGCAGGATTTTCTGGTAACGAATCAATATCAAGTACGTTTTCAGAGCGCGTGTTAGGTCCCGGGTTAGTTTCAACATCTCCAGATTGTAGGAGCAAAAAAAGCATAGAAAAACAGTCGCATACAACTTCATACAACACTTTTGGGCACGGAAACAGTAGCAAAAACGGGTTGATTGATTTTTTAGCGTATAGAGAAAACTTTGTACACACCTGCATGATGAAAAACCGGTGGTTAGAAGCCATGCAAAGCGCACTGTTTCCGTGCCCACTGAAAGGCAAATCCATGCGCCGTGTGCTTAAGTAGACCACGGGAGGTGTTGGCGACGTCGATGCGGCTGGGAACCCGAAGTAGAGTCCTTCTGTCGCAGTGAAATTGTAAAAAATGTCATCGTCAACCCTGTTGTCCGGTCCGTACGAGGGTGGCAACTTCATCACTATCTCCCACGAACACACGTGTGCCGCCGACGAGCACGCTATCAGGAGAGTCAGCAGATTCTGCATGATGAAAAACCGGTGGTTAGAAGCCATGCAAAGCGCACTGTTTCCGTGCCCACTGAAAGGCAAATCCATGCGCCGTGTGCTTAAGTAGACCACGGGAGGTGTTGGCGACGTCGATGCGGCTGGGAACCCGAAGTAGAGTCCTTCTGTCGCAGTGAAATTGTAAAAAATGTCATCGTCAACCCTGTTGTCCGGTCCGTACGAGGGTGGCAACTTCATCACTATCTCCCACGAACACACGTGTGCCGCCGACGAGCACGCTATCAGGAGAGTCAGCAGATTCTGCATGATGAAAAACCGGTGGTTAGAAGCCATGCAAAGCGCACTGTTTCCGTGCCCAATCTGTATGTATGTCTTCTTTTAGTAAAAAGACACATATACAGAATATTGACGTGTTGTCAGGGGTCTCAGATATGCGCAATATTTACTACTTAATTGACAATATCACACAAGTATGAACGCTAAATATTCAGCAATATTGGTGGGCACTGCGGATGGGGTCGGCCTTCCGGAGTATCGTCTGGTGTTGTTTAAAATACCCTTAAGGGCAGACAAACAGACAAAATTACAGACAGACAGAACAAAACGTTTTCGTCGAAGATTCCCAAGAAATAATATGATCTTTATTGAGCACGGTTTCATCTGCACGACATGCACGACTGCGGGTGAATGGTTTTTGCCTTTGGAACTACAGTCATTGTTAACTCTTGAGAATAACTTCGTAGCTTACATCGCTCAATAGTCGAGCGAATCATTAAGACGTAAAAATATCGTCTCAATATTTTTTGAGACAATACGCGTCAGATTATGGAAATCCAGACCAATATCTTGTCACCTGGTGTGTAGCTAGTGAAGGTAATAAGACAGTGTTATCAAAATTGCGTTAAAGAAGTTTTTTCATGGAAATCGCGGCGTCGGTGTCAGTATCCTTGGTCGTGAGCAAAAAATAATGAGCTTGTACAAGAGCAGAAATTTGAGAAAGATAGAACTTAAATAAATAATAAATATCTCCCCGTGTGAGTGAAGATCAAACTCGGGCCCTTTTCGTGGCAAGAAGGTGTTCCACTACACAACCGTGCGTATTTTTAGAAATGCAGTGAATATACTTTCGAGCGCTTGAAATTGCAGTGAAAATACCATTCACGCTTTGCAAACACAGGCGTCTTGTATACAGACTTCACAGTACAACATGTAATATTGCAGTAATATTGGGTATTAGAAGCGCACATTGACATAGGGCATCACAACATGTGACTATCATATGAACTCTGTGGGTAAATCAGGCCACCAATTACAAAAGACCCAAAAGGCACACATGTTGCTGTGCAAATTCCTTCGAGACCATGTAGTGGGTGCATATCAATTTTTAAAACGTTTTATGCGCGTGATTGCTCGTAATTTAAAACATGCTAACCCTTACAAAGATTGCAGCATTGCAGCCATACGTGAAAGCTTCACGGACACAAGCCGCTTTCAAATTTAAATATCACATTGTAGTAATGCACAATACAAGCTGCTCGAGTAACATCCTACAAATAAAAGCGTGCGCTAAACGGATGAAGTCCGAACTACGGCAGCATGCAAGTATCGCGTTCTACTTTTAAAAAGGAAGCGTAATGTTCCCGCTGTTCCTTCGCTCTCAACCAATGACGCAACAAGTTCTTTCACGCCATCGCGTTATAACTTGCCCTGAATAATATTTTTTTATTAGGAAGCCAAAAGATCCTTCTTAGTTTGCAGATTCAACATTCTTACCATCAAAACATATTTGAATATATACATATCATCGCAAACACGCTTCGAGTTTGTAAGCCTAACTGAACCGTGAACATTCTCTAGTGAGCCTTGTCTTCACATGTATCAAGCACCACTTTTGATCATTCAATACCAACAATACTCACAGGTAATAAACGACCTTGTTGTAAATTCATTCGCAAAAAGAAAAATTGAATTTAACAATATATTTCCATCTGATACTAAACATTTACTTTCTAGATATTTAACGGGCTTAGCAAAATACCATGTACTTAAATTCAGAATAGATAGAGTTATTTCCACTTATGAACCTATATACGAAAAGTAAACGGGAGTGGACATTTTTTCAAAGACTCTATTTAGGACATTTGCCTGGCGTCTTTTCGACAATATTGGCATAATTGAAAATGAGCTCATAGCAATTATAGTAGCCCAATGAGAGCTTTAAATTAGTTGATTTAGTACGTATACATGAAGCTGGGCTCAAGACGTCACCGTTATGTCGGTTTCTGAAGGAAATAGAAACAACAAAATATTTACTTTAATATTTCCCCTGCTAAATTTTTATCAGAAAAAAAGTATGGTTTGGCTTTTTGAAAAGCTTAAGCTAGAAATAATGTTGCAGTATTTTGTCACTTGTTGGCACCACGGCAGGTTATAGCCACATGAGTGCCTGCCGAGTGGTATATTTTACCAAAAATAAAGAATGCATGACCATGTTTGTGTATATTCTCGGTCTCAGTTCCGTCGCTATGTGCTTCAAAAATCTCACCTGATAGTCCAACCGTTTTGTGCTTTTAAAGTTTTTATTCACTATCCACATTCTTTTAAAAGCTACAATGGTTGTGCAGCTTCTTAGGTCTTTAACTTGACGATATTTTTACACTTGGTAGTTAGCCCATCCACCTTTGTGGGTGAGTGCCATTAGAGTGAAGGCATCATCGTTATCATCAGTTTTATTCTAACCTCTAATAATGAAATCCCCTATAATGGGTATGCGTCACGGATAATAGATGAACAAGAACAAGAACAAAAAAACGTTCCTTGATTTCAGACTTTGCAAGCGGAGTAAATCATCACCCGCTCTTCTTCTGGAAGGTCCACGATCACACCATGGTAATGTGACTTCTCTGACTCAATTGCTAACCTCACGTCCACGGGCGAACCACGCGCGATGAGAGATGCCCTAATAGAAGCCTTCAACGCAATCCTTAACATTTCCTTGTCTTATCGTCAGAATTGCAGTACCTGGAACAGCAATAGTATTCTTTTTGGCGTGAAAGGTGGCAAATGGAGCGAGCATGAAACCACAGGGAAGTTTTATATTACCACCACTTTTTACATTTACGATACTTTTGTGCGTAGAACTTGATGTGTCGTACGACAGCTATCAAACTCGCAGTTATGTTACCGTTCAACCTTTATTAGGTAGCACCTACTAAAACAAGTATTCTATAGCATATATACTGAGACATGCAAATCACATATTGGAGATAGATTCTTCTTGCCACGAGGCACGTATTTCTCATTGTTCTCCCGCTTTGCAAACGGCTGTTCCCGGCTCTGTAAAATGCGTCCAACTTCGAGAACGCTGGTGTAGATAAAGCATCATGGCCCGTACCTAATGTGGAATCGCTATCTTACTTCGTGCGATATAATTTTCTAGCCTACAGCTTAGACGACTGACTAATCATAGGCTGAAGCAGTTTCAAAGCAAACGTAGAATTTTTGTTCGTCTAAGTTCTTCCAAGTTTTCTGATGACCCGAAAGTTTTAGTATTGCCTAAAAACTTCTCACAGCACAGGGAACTCATATTTTTGATGTGCGCGGGGAGCACCCAGGTGTCAGAAGATTGTCTCTTCAACCATTGCCGACTGCCGCATATCGACAGTGGGGAGGGCCACAAGCGACGTTGGATTACAATTTTCCTAACCAGCCCAATCATTCTCACGCTAGGACTACTGTGCTGGATACTTGTACTCGCATACCTGTTCACCGAAGAGTCACCAGTCAAGGTTGACATCACGGTGAGGACGCAGGTTGTGTTCCTAATCCAACGAAGGGGATAGCATGGAATGGTATGCACAATAGTAGCTCTGCTATCACTCGATTTTCTAACTTGTGTTCTTTTTTGTCGCTCTGCAGCGTCCCTCACCACGGTATCGTTCGTTGTCTCTTCTCCTCTCTAGTCCACCCTAGAGTAAGGCTGAAGCTCTATGCATGATACACAAGCAATTCGAACTTTTATTTGGCTAGCATAGGCCAAAAAAACGCACTTGCCGGTTTTCACCCACAACTCAAGATCAATGGCTAAATAAATGAATTTTTTTGCAGCGCCGAATTTAACGTATCACGCTCCGAACTATTACTTATACGCCCAGTCAGAAACACTTAGCATAGAAAAGCTTACATGTTCTGCACTTCTTTATGCAGTATGGTTAGCCAAGCTCCCAAGCGAGGCTGTCACTTAAACTCGGTAATATCCAATATTGAGTGGCGTTCTTCCAATAACTAAGCGCCTATGTGAACATAATGACTACGAGCAGGTCGTAAAGAAGGTCATGCAATAAAATATTAACCAAAACCGAACACATCTACAAAGAAGGGTATAAGCTTGTCAAAAATAGGGAAAAACAACAAAATCGCTAGTGTTGTGCAGACAACAGGCCCTCTCGTTCTCGCGTGGTAATTCCACTACAACAAATTTATGTATAGATTCAGTTACGACAAAACTATAGCAGAACATTAGCGATTTCTCTTGTGTGGCATTACGTAGACCGGATGTCATTTTCCGTTTCATAAGTGCACTGCGAAATTGCTAAATGGAGGCATCACTTCTATAAGAATTACTTTGTTTTCTGCTTTACAAACAGGTGGACACTTTATCTGCCCTATATGTTCCAAAAGTTCAGACGCCCCGGGTAACACGGTCAAAGAGAGAGCCTCCATCTGTGATTACAAATACCTCATCAACTGGGCCGCCTGAACAGAGCCGTCTTCTTCCGTCATCTCACGTAGCTGTAGATGAATGTGTCGGGCCTCTTTGCCGCTACATTACCAAGACGCTGCGGTCGAAACTCGACTTCTACGCGGACCCTTGCAATGACTTTTACCAGTACGTCTGTGGGAAATTCAGAGGGACGTACATCTCCCTACAAGTACGTCATCATAGCCGCTGAGTCAATTCTTATAGCATTGCTTCATATATTTTCCGTTAATAGAAATATGCCTAAAATTTTTGTCACCGTCTCTCCTTGCGATTGTGTACGTCCAGCGAAGCTGTATAAAACGCGGCACATGATGGGATACGGGTCTCAAGAGGTGCTCTCATTGGCCTTTTCACCACGTTGAACATCTACTTTTACCCTTTAGCCACTGCACTTTCGTGCAAACGAGCCTTAACGGTTATTATGCTAAAGTGATGACAGCGATGATAGCTTTGTGATCGCTTAAGTAGGTGGTATTCGGCTCCGCGATGACCAAACCTAATCCTTTTCATCGAGCAGTGCATTCGCGCTTTTTTTTCTGACCACTTTGGTTTCAGTGATTCGCACATGACTGTCGGTTCAGGTTTTTGTGTTGAGAAAGCGGGAAAGACAAGCAGATAGGTGGGGCGAGTGATGAGCTATTTTATATCAATCGAAATGCTCGAGGGTTGTGCAAAGAAACTGCGAAATAATCTTTTCAGGAACACGTTGGAAGGCGTTCCCACCGTTAGTAAGTGCCTTCTTCTTTATTATAATACTTAGGGCTACACTATATGCCTGATTGCATGGAAGGATATGACGTTTTCCTTCACGGACTCCGAACTTCTCTTGGGGCTGTAGTTGTCCTGTGGCAATGTAACTCAGCGCGAGTCTGCAGCGAACTCGTCTATTCGCCTCTCTGAGTGACCTTCGTCAGCGTATGCAACGAGCACTCATCTTCCAGCAGGGCAGCACGCGAGCGTGAACGTCTATTGGTTTAGAGCTCGGCCATTGGGTTTTATATGAGAAAGACTTATGGCGGGGGTCGTGCCCGTCCCTCTTTTCTTCCCGCGGGTGTCAACCCCCCACTGCGCATGCGCGTCCTTCCCCTTTTCCTATGCTCCCCCATTTCTCCCGCGAGTCGGCGCTGAAGGCAACAAGCTTCCTCGGTATACATGATCACTTGGCAGCCATTGATCGTCGGTCATGTGCGTTCCACATTTTCTTAGCACATAATGTCTTTGGCGTGTGTGTTGAGAAGACGGCTGTTGAGCACTGCTTTA
Source organism: Rhipicephalus microplus (assembly GCF_043290135.1). NCBI lineage: Eukaryota > Metazoa > Arthropoda > Arachnida > Ixodida > Ixodidae > Rhipicephalus > Rhipicephalus microplus. Next base: position 128,515,741 of record NC_134702.1, read on the forward strand.
TGCATGGTCACTGGCAGCGTTACTCAGGAAGATGTTCTGATTGTCGGTGCCCCTACTTGAAGTCATTTAGACGAATTTCTGCGGCTGACGTTCACCATCTCTTGCTGTTTCGCATCCGCAGTTGGTCTCATTTAGTGTGTGGTGATGTATTTTTTTTCTGGTGCACGAAGACAGAACCGTTGCCTGGTATAAACTGATAAAGTAGCTCTAAATACCCAAGAAAAAAAACAATCAAGATCTAGAGAATGAATAAGACGGACAACAAGAGAACTCAACTCGGATGGATACCAAACCACACACTACGAAAAAGATAGTTTCTATCACATAATTGATTTTCCCCTTGACAAATATTGCGCATCATTTAGATACTCCGAACAACGCCTGTTATGCTATACAGGCATGATTGCCATGTTTGATATTATTGTCATATAAAAAGAAGAAATACCGGTCATATTAAAAATCCTGAATTTTTATTCACTTCACTGAGAAACCCTGAGCCTGGCATTTATATGACTTTATCAACCGCAGAAGTCTTTACTAATTGATCATAACGTTAAAAATTGTCTATTACGTGACATCATCTCCTAAAAACAGCGTTGAACATTCATGGCTCTGAAGACTTATTGAGTCAGCTAAAGGCTCATTTCCAAGAAAAGCTCGGCGATGAAAGCGCAGGTGTGAGAACGCGCAGAAAACTTTAGTAGGCGGCTGCGACGTGGAGGTGGAAGAGCGTAAACACACCAGTTCAGTTGGAATAGGTGCAAGAAAAACTTGCGCCGGCGTCCCTGTACAACGGCGACAAGCAGTGACACGAAAGGGTGGCACACCTGGAAAATTCCGGAAAAGCCCAGCCACCCCTGCCACAGCCAAGGGAACCACCTGGTATGAAATGTACGTGCACTTAGAGGTAGTTGTTTCTGGGCTAGTTGATACAGAATTATGAAACAAAATTCTGACGCCTAAAACACCACGAAAAGAGCTAGGAAGCACTCTAAGAAAGCTTTTTTTGTTTTTTTTTTGGTATATACGCTCTTTTACGGTCTTTTCCTAGACGCACTTGCCTCTTCTCTGATTCTGTCATTTAGCTGCAGCACTTTACGTTTAGTGTTTCTAGGACTTCAACAGTTCTAAGGCTTCAAACTCGGATCAAAATTCAAAAAAAGTTGCAGTGGAGAACCACATCACTCAGCTTACGTGACTGGCAGTTGACTGCTAGATACGATAGTCTTGAATTTAGGTTGTGGTAGCTGTAATTGAGTTTATTCGACCGTGAAATTCTAAAGAATGAAATGGTTGAAAAGTTCGCTTTTTATTCGTTTTTGGCGAGAATTTGTCTCTCGGAATCTAGAAAATTACGCATGCCATCTATTTGGCACAACCTAATTTTGTTTAAATAACTTTGGCCCAGGCTCTATTTAGCGTTGTTTTTAGGTTGCTTGGCGGATAGAATAAAGGCAACCGCAAGAAATTTGCCGTACATTGGGACGAAACGACATTATACATGCCAAATTGCGCGCCGACGTAGTTGACGTCACAGGTGCGTGGTAACTATGCCGTGGCTTCACCGTCATTGTGGGTTTCGAGAAAAGCGCGAGCGATGTGAAAAAGCAAGAAATTTGCTCGAACGGGCTTTTCCTGCGTTTCGTGACTTTTCTCGCTTTTGTCGTAACTCTGCCTCGCTTTGAGTTATAGATTCGTCGCAGAACTGCTTGCTTCAGCAAGTCAGCTGACACTCCTTTAATTGATGTGGACATCATATCTACACGAGAAACAACACTGCACGCAAGCAAAGCGTCAAAGATCTCGGCGTTTAAATGGTGAGACGTGGCGCAGCAAGCAGTCAGGCAGTCTACAGGATGTCCTTGTCTGGAAAACATTTTGCGTCGAGGTAGTACACAACACAGGCATTCGGCAAAAGGCAAATTTGTGATAAAAAGCAAAAAACAAACGTCCTCTCCTTCATCATTAATAATGTGGCCCACCGTGCACATCAATGATCGCACCAATGCATGTTCGTGAAAACGTACTTGTCCGACTAGTGAAGCCAGTCGGGCTACAATTTTCGAACTCCTGGGCAGCCACTTCGCTTATAGGTTGAAAAAAGAAATGTACTGCGGATCACAACCTGAAACTTTCCTTTTTGCGGGAGTGAACTTCATATTTAGTCGCATTATAGAGAGGGCTAATGCGTATCGCGTTAAGAAACGTCACCAGGGACACAACATTTTCACTTTGTCGGGAGAATTTTGTTCTTGGCCGCTGTCGCTATCGAGTCTCATTACCGAGTGAAGCAAAAGTTGGGGCAAAAGGCGGCCAAGTTTAGAAAACAGTGAATATAATATACATTTCACTCAATTTTGTATATAGTCAATGCATAAACATTTATTTGGGTATTGCTGCGGTATGTGCTGCATAATTATGACGGTGTTGGAACTCCGAAAAAGTTTATTTACAAATCAAATAAAAATCGCACCAAGTGTCTCAGTTTGCCTCAACCTGCAGGCCCTGACGAGAAGTTGCGTGGGGCAAGATAAGACGCTGTAAAAAAAATTTTTTCCTGCAGTTTTTGCAGTAGAATTATTTGTAGTTTCCTCCACGGGCCAACACGTCGTCTTCACAAGCCTGGTTTTTGTAGTGCATGCAGTGAATTGAGAAAGACATGGGCCCTGTGTTTCTCCAAAACTGCTTGCATGACCACGAGTCTTTTTGCGTGATAATGGTGTCTTTTGTTGCACCAACCCCTAAATAAGTTTTTAAGAATTTTGAGAATATAATTTATTTTGACGCATTTTTGTTGCTACTTTTTGCTGTGTCAATTAGGAACAATGAATGGGCGTTTGTGACTTTCAAATTCGTCGGGATATAAAACTGGTGGACTTCTACTTCCTACAGCTTGTAATTATTTTTTTGTATTGAGGAAACACTCAAACTTGCCACTCAGATGCCTTTGTGATCAACTAAGGAGGCTCTTTCAAATTTTGTGCACCTCTGGGGAGCTTTTTTGAGAACGCAGAACAGCCACGACGCAGCACGACTAGAGGAAACCTTCTCTTGAACAGCACTCATTGACTTTTCATGTTGTTTTCATTCCAGGAAACTTGATATACTATTCTCTTCTACGTCTGAACCTCCTTAAACAAATATATATAGTATATTGTCATGGCTAAAGGCCGGGCAGGATGGCAGAGGACGACGAAGTGGCAAGTGCACAGAGCAATCACGGGAGACGGCGTTGAAGCGCCTGCATATATGTTCTTTCAATACATACTTTATTTTTCCTGTGTCCTGTTCTTTCAACGTTGCGACACCGGTCGCGAACGATGCCCACCAGTCCACCCTGCATCCGTAAGCCGGACTTGCGGCACACCGTCGACCATTGACCACTATGCTTCCATTGCGGAGAAGCCGGCCATGTTTTCCGCATTTGCGCATACCGTGGCGATTGACATCCGAACTTACTAAACAAATCCCCTCATGCTCATCTTGATAACCGCCACAACAGCAATGCAGACCCGCAAGCACAGCCACCCGATGTGCTGCATCGCTGACTCCACTCTCCTTCACCTGCGCCTAACTCACCGCAGCACCGCAGTTGCACTGAGGTGGTCCGAGGCAGGTCCCCTAGTCCTCGTCAGAGAAACTAACAGCAGCGACCTTTGGCGTAAGGTTGCTGCCCGTAGAGATTCTACCCCACCCCCAACATCTTCACGACAGCGCGATACGACGGGTGATACCGCAGATCATACAATGGACAATATGAAGGACGATGCGACGTCACCGACATCACTCAAAATCATAAGTGCCAACCTTGACATTTGCATAGGCGGATGCCCAGTAACAGAGCTGGTAGATACTGAAGCGGACTTCTCTATTATCAGCCGTAAACTTGCCGACTACCTGAAGAAAGTGAGAACAGCATGGATGGGCCCGAACGTGAGAACCACAGGGGGTCAGTTTAAGACTCGTACCTCTATCTGTTGATATTGGCCCAAGTTTGCTGCCGGCGCAGAGTATCCTGATGGTTATTAACCAGTATGAGGATTCTTTTTCTTCGACGTCCCCGAGTTTGTCAAGCGCCACTGACGAAATATTGAATTACAACAGATGACATGACTAGACACATCAGGCGAATCCCGAACCGGGCAGCCCCTCGGAAACAAGAAGGCATCGAAGACCAGGTGTGACAGATGCTTGAAGATGACGTTATTCAGCCGCCGAAAAGCCCTTTGGCTTTGCCGGTTGTAATGGGGAAGAAGAAAGACAGCACCTTACGTTTCTACTTGGATTACTACAAGCTGAATCAGGTCACAAAAAAAAGATGTCTACCCACTTCTATTTATCGACGATTCACTCGATCGACTACGGCATTTCTCGTCGATGGACTTGAAGAGCGGGTATTCACATATAGAAGTCAACGAAAGAGTGAGGGAAAAACAGCTTTCGTGACACCCGATTACTTTTTGAATATAAGTACTTCCATTTGGCTTGTGCTAGGTACGGGCAATGTTCCAGCAGGTAATGAACACCGTACTATTAGGCCTCAAGTAGAAGACGTGCTTAGTGTATTTAGACGACGTCACCACCACATTCGGCGAACACATCAAGGTACTGCATTCAGTAGTTCAAGCTATCCGTTTCTCTGGACTAACACCTAAGCCGGAAAACTGCCACTTGGTCTTCGAACAGCTTCTGTTTCTGGAAACTCGTCCGCAGTGAACGTGTGAGGCCAGAGCCTGAAAAAATAGCTGCCGTTACGAATTTTCCTGCGTTGACTTACAAAAAAGGGGGTCAGACAATTTTTTGGACTGTATGCTTACTAACGACACTTCATTGAGTACTTCTCACGTCTTACCTCGCCATTCACCCGCCTTACCATAGAAGACGTTGCATTTGTATGAAATGATGAACAACAAAAAGCGTTCGACGAGCTGCCGCAACGCCTCAAGAAGCCAGCAGTCCTCACACACTTTAATGATGATGCCCCGAGAACAGTGCACACCGACGCCAGCAATTTTAGCTTAGGAGCTGTACTCGTGCAGTGGCAGGATGGCGCCGAACGAGTAATCGCTTACGCGAGCAGTGCTCTTTCACGTGCGGAAGAGAATTATGCCACTACGGAAAACGAGCGCAGGAATACGCAAGGACGGGCCTGTTGGTCCATTGCATACTGTAGCTTTAGCGCACACACATGAGGACAAATACGATAGAGTGGTTATCGTATTTGTCCTTGTGTTTGTGCACTAAAGCTAGAGTATGGAAAAAGAGTACCTTGCGGTGGTGTGGGCAGTGGTGAAATTCCGTCCATAGTTGTATGGTCATCCTTTAATGTTGTCAGCTATCATCACTCCTGCTAGCTGGCGCATTTAAAGGAGCCATCAGGGCGGTTGGCACGGTGGAGCCGCAAGCTTCCAGGCTTTTACATGCCTGTGGTCTACAGAACGTGGAAGGTACAGTCAGACGCCGATCGCCTTTCTCGTGCACCATACGAACCTGCGATTGCAGCAGATGACGATGCAGCCATTGTGGGAGTTGTAAACATGGCTACTGTCACATAGCTGCAGCGAGACGACCAGGAACTGTGAACCATCATTTGTTTATTTGGAGGGTCGCACTTCAGCTCTACCAAGACTGCTTGCGAGAGTGCTATGGTCAGTTTGATTGCATAACGACGTCCTGTATAAGATGAACTTCATGCCCGCGCAAACGACTACTTACTTCTCGTTACAACATCTCTACAAAACTAAGTAATACAGGCATGCCACAATGAACCAACATCCGGCCACTTGGGTTACACGTGTATGCCTGCAGAGTGAGGCAGAGATTCTACTGGCCAAGACTGACGGCCATCGTTCAACACTATGTTCGGACGTGCCTTGATTGCCACAGAAAAGTTCTACTCATGGAACCAGCAGGTCTCTTCCATTTTATTGACGTATCTGTTACTCTAATCGCCCAAGTCGGAATGGATCTTCTGGGCCTATTTCCCAATCTCAGTGGCAGGCCACAGATGGAGTATAGTAGCCTCAGAGTACCTCACTCGCTACGGCGAAATCAAGGCTCTAGAAAAGTGCATGGCAAATGAAGCGGCACGAATTTATTTGAGGATGTGATGCTGAGGTATGGCTCTCCGTCAGTGGTAATAACTGAAAAGGGAACGGCATTCGCAGCCGAACTATTACAGACTGTTTTAAGACTTAGCGGCACATCTCACTGGCGAACAACGACGCATCATTCACAAGTGAATGTTCTTACGGAGCGCCTCAACAAAACACTTGTGGATGTGCTCTGCATGTACGGCGATATGCAGCATAAAAAGTTGGACGAAGTCTTGCAGTATACCACGTTCGCCTATAACACGCCTCATCAAGAAACAACAAGAACAACGCCATTCCACCTTCTTCATGGTCGTGAAATCATGACTACGCTAGATGCTATACTGCCCCACGAGTGCAAAGACGCCGAAACGGATGCTGAATATATCATTCAGCTTGCCGAAGTAGCCCGACAACTTTCGCGCCTACGTATTACTCACCAGCTCGATTACGATTCGAGACATTGCAACCTTCATCGACGACCAGTCTCATTTGAGCTGGGAGAAAAAGTTTTGGTCTGGACTCCCAGTCGGCATCATGGGCTCTCAGAAAAGCTGTTAAGCTGGTACTGTGGGCTGTATAAGGTTGAACGACGTCTCAGTGACAATAATTATGAAGTTGTTCCCGATACCGCGCCCGAATCCAGGCGTCAACGGAACGCACCAGAAGTTGTCCACGTGGTTCGGATTAAGCCTTGTTTCTCCGACTGAGCTCAAACGTTGCTAACAAGTACAAATTACTTTGATTGTAAAGCATAGGCACGATGTTTTCTTTATTGGGTGGCTAATGTCACGGCTAAAGGTCAGGCAGGATGGCAGCGGACGACGAAGTGAAAAGAGCGGAAAGCAACCCCGGGTTTCTCCGAAGAAGATGGCGTTAAAGTGGCTGCTCTATTGTTCTGTTATTAGAGACCTTTTTTTTCCTGGTCGCGCCATCGTCTTGTGTCCTGTTCTTCCCACGTCGTAACAATATAATAAATGTGTGTATGCTTTTCACCTAGTAAGACATTGCCAAAAACACTTCAATACCTTTTAGTCCCGTTTTGCCCCAAAAAATTAGTGCTTTTTTCCGGTTCTCAAATGAACTAAAATTTTTGTTGTATGTTGCTAGTAGAACAAAGCAACTTAATAAATGCTGTGGCTGTAGTCGCACTGGACCGGCGACATGCACGGATTCAAAAATTTGACCAAACAGAATTTCGCCCCGCTTCAACACGGCACCAACACACTGACAATAGCCCCGTAATTTTTTCAGCGCGATTGGTCGCAGCAACCTACAACATTTACAATAAAAATGTGGGCAACTCCTAGTGCCTATCATTGAAATAGAGAAACAAGGAAAAGGGCATTTTTATTATGTTAGATCTCAGCAAAGTGAAAACATCGCTTTCGCCTTCTTCCTCACATTGCCCCATCTTAACCTAAGTCATTCCCCTCCCCCCTCCCCAATTTCATAATCGGCACTATACCTGGATTTAATAACATACGCATGACTGTATAGACGGGCTTCTACTGCTTTCAAAAACAATCTTGAGGCCACACAGAAAGAAATAACGCAGAAAAAAGCTACGTTGCTTTGTTTTCCTGCACTTTCTTCCTCTCTATGGTAATCCAGTGTGAGCATGTGATTTAACAGATAATTTATTGTGGCGCCCAGTGCGTGGCGAACAGTCGAAGTCTGTTCCAAACGACACTAACAGTTTGTCAGCTATATCCAAAATAAACGGTCTCTTTAACGAATACCATCTGACGACACTCTACAGTCTTCTGTTATGAAAAGATTGTGCGTGTGGAAGTTCAAACTTCGCGCTGCGCTTGGGAAATCTCCGCGCCATACCCCGCTGACAGACGTTGCTGTGTTGTTGACAAAAATACGTGCTTTCTGCTGTATGTGTCCTTTCATTACTTATGAGAGATGTTTCAGGATTACTTAATGTTTGGGCGTAAACATATTATAACCCTGTTAAGTAATGTGGGTAAGTAGATTCATGTTTTAATTTGCTCTGACACCTTACAACACCGGTTACGCACGCTGTCATCTAAGTAGTTTGTGCATGACCGTATTGGCCATTCATGGTTGTGTGAGTTCTAGCTCGTAAAGTGCACTATAATTTGAGTGCTTACCAGTGCGGTCCAAGTTATTCATTGTACCGTTTCACTACACTTGTCAATCTTCCTTGTTCTTTCCACGGATGACACACACGAGTTCATTTTGTTTTAATAGGGAAGACGGGGGTAGCATTCTGGCCTTCCTACGATATACGCTGTTCACTTGAAACTAAGCTACATGAGTATAGTAACACAATGAAAGAAATACTTGTTCCTTTCGACCGTAAAAATAGGTTCTAGTGGTTTCGATCTACATTTTAGATGGCCTAGCGCATCATGTTAAAGCAACTAATACTCTTCTTCAAAAACATTTAAAACGGTTTACGTGAGAAGGTACATTCTCTAAAGAGATGAATTCAAGTCATTTTGTGTTTTTTACAGATCCAAGAGTCCATAAAGGTTGGGACATTTTCAGACCTCGTTTCAGCAAAAGCACCATCATCCAATCAGAGTGCGTTTGAGAAAGCGGCCGCCATGTACCAATCCTGTGTGTCTTTCGCCTCATCAAACCAACGGGAGGTAACTTAAAATGACAGCTGATGTGTCAAAAAACAGATGCGCTTGTTGCAAAGTATATATATATATATATATATATATATATATATATATATATATATATATATATATATATATATATATATATATATATATATATATATATATATATATATATATATATATATATATATATATATATATATATATATATATATATATATAGTGAGCGCTGACTGTGCAGTTCATCATTTTCGCCTGCGCATAGAAATCACCGTGATCAATCTCAGCGTAGTAGTCTCACGCTTTGTGTTTGATTGCTGGTTCGCAAGCCTGTATTAAAAATACACCGATCGTTCCGCAGTACCTGACGTCGTCACTCAAGTGGTGCAGCGTGCTGTGATTCCAAAGTCCTTCTGCTCCACTGGTCACCTCGCTCCAACGTGCCGACAAATACTGCCTTACAATCATCAATCGGCTCACCGGCTTCTTCCGTACTCCTCACAGTCGCTTATGATGACAACTCCCGGGTTTCAAGCTTTACGATGGAGTGCTACTTCGGCAAACTTGCCATCCTCTCGGTAGATGATGGGTCCCGATCATACCTCGCTCACTTCGACTCCAAGCAAGTTTTAGAAGCATTTCATGATGATTCGATGGTTGGCCACTTGAGTTTTCGTAAAACCAACGACTGCATCAGTACTCGCTGCTTCTGGCCTGGCGTCTCCACTAGTGCTTCCAAGCACGTTGCTTCCTGTTCGTCTTGTCACCACCGAAAAAATTCGAAATCTCTTTGCGTGGGCCTCTACAACCTCTGCCGTCCCCATTAGGTTCCTTCAAGCTTGTCGGCATAGACTTATACCCTTCCACTTACACCCGCCGGTCATCGCTGGATTGTTACTGCCGTGAACCATTTTATTGCTACGCTGACACAGCCCCCATTTTTTCTGGTGCTGCCTCCAAAGTGGTCTGGTTTGTTCTGCGAGCCGTCATCCTGCACCACAGCACCCGTCGTATTCTCCTGAGAGACCGCGGCAAGACACTTTTTTCTCGTGTCCTGGCTGAAGTCCCACAGGCCTTTTACACCATGCATAAGACCATCACTGAATACCAGACGTAAACGAATGGTTTCACCGAGTGTTTTCATAGAAAGTTGTGTCTTTGTCAGACATGATCTCTATTTATGTCCAGCCCAATCACAAGCACTTCGACGCAACACTACCTTTCATCGCGTTTGCTTTTAACAATGCCCTTCAATGCACTACAAGTCACAGCCCGTTTTTAATTGTGTATGGCCATACACCATCTTATGTTCAAGACACCAGCTTCTTGTCCACGCACTCTGTCCCATCTGCGTATTTCCAGAAAAGTTCGCTGCCCATGTCAACCACCGCCGAAAAATTGCCCGCCCCAACACCTCTACCATTTAGGCCAAGCGAAAAGTTCATCGTGATGTCACACGTACAGTTGTGTCATTCTACCCAGGCGAAGAAGTGCTCCTCTTGACACCTGTTTGCACACCCGGCCTCTGTGAAAAATTCGTTCACAGATACCTGAGTCCTTACACCGTGCTTGAACGAACATTGGCCGTGAGTTATCACGTCGCTACGGTTAGCAGGGCTTCTGATGACAGTCGTTACAGGACCGAGATCACCCATGTGTCTCACCTGAAGCCTTGTATCTGGCACTCGTACCCTTCCTAAACAGACGTCTTGCTGACCGTTTTCATGAAAAGGGAATATGATGTGAGCACTCACTGTGTAGTTCATTATCCTTACCTATGCATAAAAATCATTGTGATCATCATAATCTTAGTCTCACGCCGCGTGTTGGGTTGCTGGCTCGCGCGCCTATATTGAGGATACAACGATCGTTCTGTTGTACCTGATGTGGTCTCACACTATAAATATATATATATATATATATATATATATATATATTGTAGCGATGCTGAGGCAGACAGGCTAAGAAAACAAGCAACTTTATTAGAGCAAACTTGTGCCCACAAGTCTAATGACTATGGTCGTCGAGTCCGAGTAGCCGAGAGGCACAGATTCAACTAACTTCCTCTTCCTCGTTGTTGGAGCGCACGAACGCGTGGCGCATGCCAGCCGGGTCTTGCTGGTGCTCTTGCCATGATGATTGCGGCGGGCTACTTGGACGTGGCCAACCTGTCGCGGCATTATCCCCCTCCTCAGATGCATCGTTCCGATGCTTGAGAGAGTGAAATGATACATGCGCCCTCTCACTCGTTTTCCGACGATCTGTCATGATAGGGCTTCATGCGGACTACGTGTACCACTTTCGTGGGATTGCGGTGTCTTGAGCTCACGTGTCTCGCGGATCTGACTTCATAAGTGACGTCGCTGATACGGTTGAGTACTTCATAAGGGCCGAAGTATCGACAAAGAAGCTTTTCAGAGAGTCCGCGGCGGCGCACTGGGATCCATATCCACACTTTGTCACCGGGATGATAGAGTGCGTCACTGCGTCGGTTGTTGTACTGACTAGAGTCGATGCGCTGTTGACGGCGTATTCGGTATCTTGCCATTTGTCGTGCTTCTTCGGCTCTTTGCAAGAAGTCATCTAAGTCAGGTGGATAGCTGTTTTCTTTCTGTAGTGGTAACATGGAATCCAGTGGTGTGGTCACTCTCCGGCCGAATACTAGTTCGAAAGGGGCAACGTGGGCTCTTTCTTGAACGGCCGTATTATATGCGAATGTTACGTAGGGTAATATTTCATCCCACTGTTTATGCTCAACATCGACATACATTGATAGCATGTCGTTCAGAGTTCGGTTGAGGCGTTCTGTTAAGCCATTTGACTGAGGGCGATATGCCGTTGTTCTTCTGTGATCGGTATTTGTCATGCGCATCAGACATAGCATAAGGTCTGCAGTAAATGCAGTGCCCCGATCCGTAATAACGACGATGGGCGCACCATGTCTCAGCACTATGTTGTTCACAAAGAACTTGCCGACTTCGGCAGCTGTCGCACTGTACAGAGAGTCAGTCTCAGCATAACGGGTCAGATAATCTGTAGCTACGACAATCCATTTCTTGCCTGCACATGATGTCGGGAAAGGTCCTAGGAAGTCCATGCTGACTTGTTGGAATGGGGCATCCGGAGGCTCTATTGGATGGAGAAGGCCGGCTGGTTTTACGGTTGGAGTTTTGCGCCGTTGACATTGAGGACAAGTTTTCACGTAGCGCTGCACTGATGCGAGCAACTTAGGCCAATAGTACTTCAGGCGAATCCTGGCGAATGTTCGGCTCACACCCATGTGGCCAGATGTTGGCTCGTCATGGCATGCATGCAAAATTTCCTGTCGCATGGCTGTGGGCACGACTAGTAAAAACGTTTCGCCATTAGGTTCAAAGTTCCTCCTGTAAAGGAAACTTCCTCGAAGGCAGAACGTGGAGAGCCCTCTGGAGAATATGCGAGGAACTTGAACGTCGAGACCCTGCAGGTGTTGTATAAGCGCCAGCAAATCCGGGTCATCTCGTTGTTGTTGAGCGATTTCGGATGCGTCGACAACGCCTAGAAACGGGAAGTCTTCCTCTTCAGGTACACTTGGATCGACGGGAGAGCGTGACAGGCAGTCGGCATCACTGTGTTTCCTTCCAGATTTGTATACGACCGTAATGTCATACTCCTGCAGCCTAAGGCTCCATCTGGCTAGTCGACCTGACGGATCCTTGAGATTTGCTAGCCAGCATAGAGCATGGTGGTCACTGACAGCTTTGAACGGTCTACCATAAAGGTAGGGTCGAAACTTGTTTATTGCCCAGATGACTGCGAGGCACTCTTTTCAGTAGCAGAGTAGTTTGCCTCAGCTTTTGATAGTTTGCGGCTGGCATAGGCTAACACTTTCTCTTGACCATTTTGCCACTGGACCAGGATGGCGCCGAGGCCGATATTGCTGGCATCGGTATGGACTTCAGTGTCGGCTGTCTCATCAAAATGGGCAAGTATTGGTGAACCCTGTAGCCATTTTCTTAATTCATCAAAAGCTTTCTGTTGTTCGCTTTCCCATGTGAAGGGCACGTCGTCTTTCGTTAGTTTTGTAAGCGGTTCCGCAATCTTTGAGAAGTTTTCCACAAATCGCCTATATTAGGCACATAAACCCAAAAATCGACGCACTGACTTTTTGTCTTTGGGTGTAGGAAACCTCTGAACAGCGGCTGTCTTTTCGGGATCAGGACGAACACCATCAGAACTAATGACATGTCCAAGGAATCTCAGCTCTTCGAAGCAGAAGTGGCATTTTTCGGGTTTGATTGTCAAGTTTGCTGACCGGATGGCTTGTAATACAGTGCGCAGTCGCTCTAGGTGTTTCTCGAACGTTGCAGAGAATACCACCACGTCATCCAAATACACTAGGCATGACTGCCATTTCAATCCCGCGAGTACAGTGTCCATCATTTGCTGGAACGTCGCTGGTGCGGTGCAGAGGCCGAATGGAAGCGCTTTGAATTCGTAGAGGCCATCTTGTGTTACGAATGCCGTTTTTTCACGGTCCCGCTCGTCTACCTCTATTTGCCAATATCAGGTTTTCAGATCCAAGGAGGAGAAAAACTTTGCGGATCGCAGCCGATCTAGTGTATCGTCAATACGTGGCAAGGGGTAGACATCTCGTTTAGTTACACTGTTGAGTTTTCGGTAGTCGACACAGAATCTAAGCGTATTGTCTTTCTTCTTAACGAGCACTACGAGGGACGCCCATGGACTATTCGAAGTTTGGATGACATCATCCGAAAGCATTTTCTCCACTTGCTTCCTAATGATCTCCCGTTCTTTCTGTGACACTCGATATGGATGCTGGCAAATAGGCATCGTGTCGTCTTGCGTTATAATTCTGTGTTTCGTAATTGACGTGCGCTGGACCTTCGAGGCAATCGAAAAGCAATCAGATAATTCTTTTACTAAGGCGTAAATCTGTTTCTTTTGACTGTCCGGAAGGCTCTAATTGACGGTCACTGATGTGTCGATGTTGCAGGCCACTGGTCGAGTGGTTGATGTCGTTAGGCTGCATAGTTCAGTCGCCATACAGAAGTCGTGTAAGTAGGCAATAGCAGTGCCTTGACCGATGTGTTGAAGTTCATTGGAGAAATTTGCGAGTAGGACATCTGCACGGCCTTTTGTCAAGTGAACAAGACCCCTAGCTACGCAGACACCTTTGTTCAAAAACAGCCCTACATTTGCATCCGCTATGCCTTCGCGGTTGTAAAATGCGTCATTCTCTACGAGCACCACTATACTGCAGCGTGGCGGCACAGTTACGTCACCATGAACAACGCGTAGAGCAGTTAGGCGTCGCTCCTCAGATTCCTCTACAGGTATAGCTCGTTCAGTCGAAAACGACACGCTGGACCTACGCAGGTTAATTACAGCGCCATTAGCTCGCAAAAAATCTATTCCTATAATGAGGTCTCTTGAACATTCTGGTAGCACAATGAAATCGGCAACGTAAATAAAGCCCCGTATTTCAAGTCTTGCGGTGCATCTGCCAAGGGGCGTAATAATGTGCCCACCAGCCGTGCGTATCTGCGATCCACTCCACTGTGTCACAACTTTGTTTAACTTCTTCACCATCTTGTGACTTATCACTGAATAATCAGCACCGGTGTCGACTAAGGCATTCAGCTCCCATCCTTCCATTCTCAACCGCAAATCTGAAGTAACGCTTTCGTGGCTGCACCCATTTACAGGAAATACACCGTCGTCCTCTCAAGCCATATTGGAGGATCTTCGTAATTGATGTTATCAGCGGCCTCACCTCCACAGGTCACTTGCTTCAGTTTTCCGGGAGTGGACTTGGAGAGCGATGACCAGGCTGCCTTGAAGGTGCACGTGGGCTGGATGACTGGTAGTGCATAGGCGATGGTGACCGTGACCGACGTTGGCGTAGAGGTGGCGAGTTCTGGCGCGTGGACAAGTACTCCTCAATCTCTGCTGGTCGTTCGCCGTTTCGGGGGCACGGTGCATACGACGGGAAGCCTCTTAATCCGGCCTGTCGGTAAGGGCAGAATCTGTACAAATGACCCGCTTCGCCACAATGGAAACAAAGAGGCCTGCGCTCGTGATCACGCCAGACGTCACTTTTCCTGGGCCTAGGCTCCACATAGCGATGCGTGCTACGTGCTCCTGGGGGCAGATAGGTAACCGTTGGTTCCCGTGGACGAGGTGCGCTGCGTGCTGTAGATGGGAGACGAGTCGCCGCCATCGCAACTGCTGCATTGTTGTGTACTGTAGGTTGTCGGAGAACTTCAGAGTACGTTCGGATAGGTCGAACCGGCTTCAGCTCACGCTCTGGTTCTCGTATGACCTGCCTCAGTTCGTCACGAACAACGTCTGTAACAGATAGTGCAGTTGGAGTCTGGGGCAATTGCAGTCTGCTCGGTTCTTCCCTAATGACTGATCTAGTGAGCTCTCGCAGGGCTTCAACGTCGTTTCGCACGCCTCCAGAGAATACCTGTGCAGATGAGCAGTTAAGATTCCGGTTGTACTGCCGAGCGCGTTGTTCTAGTGTTTTTTCGATGGCCGCGCTTCCAAATAAAACTCAGCAACAGTGCTTGGAGGGTTGCGGACGAGAACGGCGAACAGCTCTTGCTTCACTCCGCGCTTTAGATGGCGCACCTTCTTATCCTCAG
Organism: Rhipicephalus microplus; assembly: GCF_043290135.1. Classification (NCBI taxonomy): domain Eukaryota; kingdom Metazoa; phylum Arthropoda; class Arachnida; order Ixodida; family Ixodidae; genus Rhipicephalus; species Rhipicephalus microplus. The sequence goes on from NC_134702.1 coordinate 128,531,089, forward strand.
CCATGTTATAATCCGCACGCTTTAACAGACGGACCATGTCCTCAATGTACATGGCAGCACTCTCGTTTGTGAGCTGGTTCCTGGATTGAAGAGCAGCTTCCGCTTTTTCTTTTCGGTCCATGTTCGCGAACGTAGCCACCGCTTGTCGTCGAAATACCTCCCAGGTAGACAACGGGGTTTCATGGTTCTCAAACCATGTCTTTGCGAAGTCTTCCAGGACGAAGTATACGCGACGAAGCTTCTCTCTTTCGTCCCATCCATTCAAGCTTGCCACTCTTTCGAACAGGTCCAGCCAATCTTCAACATCCTCGTACGAGTCGCCGTGGAATACTGGCGGCTGGTGCGGTTGGCTAATGAACACTTGTGCCGGTGTTACCTGGGTAGTCATAGTGGTGGCATCCATAGTTTGAATTCCCCTTGGTGTGAAGTGAAGAGGACCGAACTCAGGTGAGTCACCTCGAAGACAGCGACTTGCCCTCTGGTATACAGGAGTCACTTCCACGGGGTTGATACGCTGGTCGTCGGGGCTACGCTGTCTTGAACTCGCGGGGCTTCGATTCATACCCAGCATCTCCACCAGAAATGTAGCGATGCTGAGGCAGACAGGCTAAAAAAACAAGCAACTTTATTAGGGCGAACTTGTGCCCACAAGTCTAATGACTATGGTCGTCGAGTCCGAGTAGCCGAGAGGCACAGATTCAACTAACTTCTTCTTCCTCGTTGTTGGAGCGCACGAACGTGTGGCGCATGCCAGCCGGGTCTTTCTGGTGCTCTTGCCGTGATGATTGCGGCGGGCTACTTGGACGTGGCCAACCTGTCGCGGCATTATATATATATATATATATATATATATATATATATAATCAAGTAAAGCCTCTGTGAGCGGTCACAAGGTGGTTTATTGCGACGTTTCGGCCTACAGTCTGGCCTTCAGCATCCTGATAAAGACCAGACTGTAGAAACGACGAAATAAACCACGTTGTGACCGCTCACGGAGGATCTACTTGACTGTATGCAACGCTACGGCCACTCAACCACCATGCCTGCCTATATATATATATATATATATATATATATATATATATATACATATATGAGATACAACACGCTTCGCAGGGCGGGCTGCATTTTATGTGCTGCTTTTATATATATATATATACTTCGCTCTAGCTGCTCGCGTGCCAGAGCTTCAGCGCCACTTTTCGTCATCTCACTCGGTCATGACTGCGAATGCACGGGCTGCTGATCATGTATCCGTGGGAAATACTGGCTGCTTTGGAGTTGCCGGACTTCACCACGTTTGAATAGAACCTAAGAGTTTCTGACAGTTGTGGTGGTCGACAAAGGCAAAGTCACCGTGGTCGTTCCCTATGTCCCTGTAAATGCTTGCGCGTGGCGCAAACCTTGTGTTGCGGTGGTCTACGACGTTTACCACTCTGCTTCAGTGCTGCAGGAGATCTGTCAGTGTATTTCCAGGCAGGCAGAGACAGATCTGTAGCTACAGTCAGTCTGTTACTTGCGGTGTAGTATTAAAACTTGCAGACGTGTTTCCGGTAGGCGGTGCTGGCTGCATCGTAGTGGTTGAGACAGTTGACGCTGCAGCTTGCTTACGAGGCCTGGCCAGTAGGCGACATTGGCCTGGATAGTCGTAGCACTGGCAGGCGCTGGTCCCATTGAAATGCAGTGAGTCGTAACGCATGTTCTTGTGGAGCTGTTCCGAACACTAAATGCCTGCGACCGCAGCGAGATAGTATAACACGCGGTCAGATGCAGGCTTAAAAGCCTCTTTCTCTAGTGCGCTTCAGTCTCATTTTCTTGGGGATTCAGATGACATGGAAGGCGTGGCGAACAACGTTTCTCGTACTTATGAACCGTGACGACGGAGTGAGCCTCGACTTTAGTGTGCGACGTTTCCGATATGCATCTGCCCTCGTAGGCATACATTTGTCACTTGTGCAGATGGCTGTTGGGAGACGAATGCGCACAAAACAGGCATCCTGAACAGCAATCTGGGATACTGAAAGATATTCGCTGTGATATTTATGGCTGTGGTGCATTTATGTTGGATCCTGACACAGCGTCTGCAGCCTGAGCATATTTGCTGTAGTGCGCAGCTACAACATCGAAGATGCACCCATTTTGAGATCATGCTTGGTTGCAGTTTTGTTGAGCTAAGTGGTGGCAGAGAGGTGGTAAAGAATCCGGCCTAGGGAGCTATGAGCTCGCAGCTCCTGTCCGCTTAGCACTGCTGCCTGACACCTTCGTACCGAAGTCGTGCCGTAGTATCTTTTCCAAGACGGTATGTGGCCATACACCATATCTGCGTCTCCATCCAGGCTTCTCGAGCTCCCAGAGCACTCACGCTTGTCACCCAGTCATTAGCATCGCTCTTAACACCGTCCAACTTCGGTATCTCACTGACGGCTTGCGATGGTGGGACTGCGAACGAAAATACAGAGAGTGCCAACTCGAGACAGCCCAGCTGGTCTGAGAGTTGCGTGAGGGCACTTTTCAGCTCTCTGCAATGCTCGGGTAGGCTAGACTCTTAGCCGTGTGTGATGAGTGAAGAAAACGACAACGACGGAAGTGCGGGGCAAGGCGTGTGTAATGTGCGCGTGAGTGTCAGCGAATCAGCTGATGACCTGTGGTGCCCCATAGAGGTGGCGTGCCACGATTGGGCCGCGGGCGACCATCACGTGGCAGTGGGCTTTGTGGCTGGGGACGAGCCGAAGCAGCGGCAGACGGGAGACAGCGGGCCGAAGCGTCGGACGCAGGCAAGCCAGGTTCCGGCCAGGGAATGCGGCCGTCCACGCTGCTGCCGTCCAACCACTAGCTGGGGCGGCATTGCCGGCACGAGTACTGCATCTCGGGGCGCGGCCTGGCCTGCTGTTCTCTTCATTGCCGAGGGCATCGCGGATCTCGGCGAGGCGTCTCCACGGTCAGCCGTTCGACACAGCGATGAACGTGGCCTGGCTAATGGTCACGGTTGCGTCGAGCATCGCGTCTCGGCGCACGCTCTTCGCTGGACGGGCTGGCCATGCCCCGCATGAGCATCGCGTCTCCGATGCGGGTTGACTGCTCCGTGGCCGCACCCATGCCATCAAGCGCCGGTGTCACCAGAGCGTCGCACTTCGGCAAGGGACGAGCGAGATGTTCTGCCGGGCGAGACGCGGGAGTGCGCACAGATGAGCACGGAGCCGGGCGAGGATTCAGGGTGGCCGAGGATTCAGATGCCAGGGAAGTTGCTGGCTGAATCTAGGATCTCCGAGCCGTACCGAGCGACGCGCCAGACTCGGACGTGGACCACGAGCTCATGAGCTGCAGGGTGCACCCGAGGGTACCTGGCGGTGCCCTGGCCAAGAAGAAGGAACGTGCGGAAAAGAGAGCTCGAGGGTTGAGGCCATGAAGGCAGAGGAAGCGGTGCGCCGCTCGAGAGGACGAGTTCCTGGCAGCGTTCCTAAGCCGGACGTGAGACCCGTACGTGTCGGCCAGGTCGAGCTCCGGTGTGTCTGTTCAAGGTCCAAGGCCGATACCTGCCGAACGGCTCCTGCCTGGGTGCAGTGGCCGGGAGCAGGTTCGTGGGCGAGGCCTACCGGGTGCGGTCCTCGTGAGCCGTGGCCTGATCCTGAACCTCCGGAGTTGCAACCCTGACGGCTTGGTTGGCCGCGACGTCCGACTCAACGGCGCTGCACACGGTAGCGTATCCGGCGCCGTCAGCCGTTCCACCCATGCCATGAAATAAAAAGTTCATGTTAATCCTTTCTCGTCCGCTATAAGCAAACAGAGTGACGAACTTCCCTTAACCATCACACCGTGTAAGGCACTACGTCAAAAATGGCGTCAGCGGCACTTAATACCGGCAGGATGGCAGGAAACGATGCAGAACTCTACGCTGGTAATGTTTAGGCATAGCTCAGAGTCGCGCGATGATACACCGCAGCTACGCGACGTTGTTTACTGATCCACATGTGGAGCCAGTGGCAATGTTGTTCAATGAAGATCTGGTGGCTGCGCTCATGGCTGGGGGATCTTCTTCACAAGGAGCTGGAACAGCACCCATTATTATCAGCTCACGTGCCGATTCAGATCTGAGCGAGAGCTCCTTGCCATTAGAACTGTGAACAGCGTTCTCGGCCGACAGGAGGCTGTGCATCATCTTGATGTTTGCGAGATTAACATGCCCTTTGGTCACTAAGGATGCTCAAACGCCGCCCTCGCGTGGTGACGTAGGTTCTACCGGCAGTGGCAGGATCGTAGAATCCAGGAGCAAGGAAGCGTGGATGACGTTTCTCAGATGAAGAGACTCCTGCTTCCGAAGACCCACGGAGGCAGCAGCTTCAGCTGCAAGGTTCCGTTCTCAGACGCCGCAAATGTAATGAGTAAGACTAGATACAAGGGCCGTTCACTGGGCCAGCTGTTCTTTATCTGCCTCTTTTTTAGCTGCCTGCGCGCCAGAGCTTCTGTGTCTTTTTCACCCCCTCCCCCCTCACACAAACACACACACACACACACACACACACACACATATATATATATATATATATATATATCTATATATATATATATATATATATCTATATATATATATATATATATATATATAGGCTTATATGCAGAAGAGTAACTTCGGTTGCCGCAAGGTTATAAATATGAAAGTAGATGCGCTTTCAGTTAACTGTTTATTGTGCCGATGTTTCGATGGGATTATGCCTTGAAAAAGACGGGGTTCCCGTCGAAACGTCGGCACCATAAACAGTTGTAATGTGAAAGCGCATCTACTTTCATATATATATATATATATAGATATATATATATATATATTATTGCCACAGTTTCGCTGTTGGAGGAGACGCGTGCAACCAATTCGCATAGTACGTAAAAGCCGCCATACAAGTGGCAAGAAACCGCGCTATAGAACGCCGTCCTGAACGCGCCACGATGCTATATGCCGCGGGAATGGCAGAATACTCGAGGGTTCAACAAGAAGAGACCGAAGAAGTTCGAGACAGCGAGCAAGGGGCATTTTTGGCCGACCATTTAGTTTTGAGTTTAGGGGCACAAGTCTGCCCTAATTAAATTGATCTTGTAGTACAAACCGTTTTATTTATCAAAAACATTCTGGAAGAGGTGCTGGGTATGTTTAGAGGCCCACCGCAGGCTAGGGAGAGAAGCCCAGATTGCAGATTGGAGTCAGCAGCACTAATGCCTGTCTACCAACGCATGAGTTTCCGGCTACGTGGTCAGCAGCCAAAATTTGGCCTCCTAATTGATCAATCAAAACCTGTGGAGACCTTAAGCACAGGCGTCACTGCGACGACCACACAGTCGATGCCATCGTCGTCTCACCTCATCATAGATTCACTACGTACACAAGAGGCCTTCACGTTTACACTTTTGAAGATGCTGAGAACTCCATGGCTCGAAGGCTTCGAACGCGTTGCCCGTTTGAATATTTGGGCCGAAGCTCGAAAACTTCGTCTCGTTTGCGTGGCCGTGCAAGATTCGCTACGTACGCGGTATGAGAACCACAAAGCGTCCTTGCGGTCGTGGGACGAACTCCTACGAGAGGTATTTGCAACCTATGCGAACACAAACCGCAAAGAGAAGGCAGAGGCTGCTCTTCTGTCGAGAAACCAACGGAATAACTGAGCGTGGCCATGTACATGGAAGACACGTCGTGGCTTTTCCGCCGAGCTGACCAAAACATGGCCGAGGAGAAGAAGTTGCTGCGCCTAATACGCGGAGTAAAAAAAGAGATTTTTGCATGCCTGGTGCGTAATTCACCCCGAACTGTGGCGGAGTTCCACTCCGACGCAACGACAATGAAAAAAACTCTGCGGCGACGTGCATAACTCTACAACAGAGACATCGGCATTTCTTCTGTTAGGGTGGTTAAACAACCCATCCGACCAACGTTGATGTCCTCCGGGAAATGGTGGGGGTTGTCGTTGAGGAGGAGCTCGAAAAAGTGCAACTCACCCAAAGTCCTCCAGCGATGCCCTCAATCGCAGACGTTGTACGTGAAGAAATACTGCAAGCAATTCTTCAACCACAGCCTCAGATGCTCCACCACGTGCAACCAGAACCTCAGCCACAGCTGACGTACGCGCAAATCGTACCGCAAGACCTCAGATGCACGAATTTTGCACAGGCTTCTGTTTTGCCGCCAGCGTTTTCTTGCAGTACGCCTGCATCAATGCCAGAAGTGAGACCCCGAAAATGATATATGTCACACTGCAGACCGGCGGCCCCTCTGCTACTACTGTGGGGGGGGGGGGCAGGTCATCCTTATTAGACATGCCACTATCGTCGCGTCGGGCTACGTGGCCTCCTAGTGAACGCACTCTTCCCTCATAATGGTGAGCGTACTTACGAAATCAAAGAATTTCTATCTTTGTGCTGAGACGTCCCCTGCTACGCCACAGATCGCCAAAGAGAGGGAAGAACACTCAACACTTTTTCTATCCGGTTCCCTCTTGGCTACGTGTCTCAATCACTTTCCACATACAGAGATTCGTGCTGGGGCCGGGAAGTAAGAGACGCTACGCCCTGTTCCTGTTTACTGATTCATTTAATTTAATACTAACTGTAAACATCGTATACCCGCATACATCAACCACTACCCTAAATTATAACACATGATTTAAACACTCGTGACATTCGACACAGGGCAGGCACATAAAGAACGTAACTGTAACGATACAAGGGTATGCATATAAAAAAACACGACGACACAAATGATGAAGTCATTATTAATAAAACCGCGCAATGTCTCAATATGCCGCATCCCTTCCCGCAAAGCTCGATTAAGTATGGGAGGTGAAGTTCGTCTCACCGAATGTCCATGTAGTCGGGGCCTCGGAGTTGGCTGCTCAAATCGAGGCCGAAGGTTGGTTCTTTTCGTCGCGGTCTGATCTGTCTTCTTCCGACGCCATCTTCATCGTCTTCGTCATCTTCGCCTACGTCGTCCCTCTTAGTGGTTTCCATCTTAGCTTCTCTACCATCTCGAGCTCATCGCATCGTCTCTCTGACTCTCTTCACATCGCATCTCTCTGACCACCTCGTATCGTCTTGTAGTCCCTTTTTGTAGAACCCGACTCCGCCCTACCGGGGCACCAAACCAGTCGCCACTCCACGTGGCATATCTTTCCTTTTCGGTCTGAGTGTATCATCTTCGGCGGCCGCCCCCGCGGCCTACACCAGTAGAAAACTCTCTCCCAAACAAAGCCGAGCAAGTAACAATGTACAAACATAAGCCTCAGGGAGAGTGATGGGCGAGCCGTCCGAAGACACCTTAATTACGGGCGAACAATGGTCCCGATGCTTCCGGTACTTGGTGAGCCGATGTCCAGACCAAGTCTCAACGTTTCTACGCAGCTCGGTGTCTCTCGCGAAATTCTCCGTAGCCGCCGCTTCTTTGTCATTCACCGCCGTGGGCGGCCATCCACGCAGAACGCAGTAAAGAGCCATGGAGCCATGGAGGCTGACCGAAAGTCATACTGGACCAGGCACAAGCGCTGCGGCCGCGCCGCATTCCCCAAACCAACAAAAGGTGCTCTGCTGCTCCCCCATGCCACAAATCTGAAAGGTGCGCGCCGATTATCTCCACCGTACGCTGTCACACGGTCTGTAGACGACAAGGCGCCGCCCGGTCCTCGTGTTTGCGCGGGGGAGCCCGTGAGAATAATAGAACTAATCCTTCTGGTACTTCACTCCGGAATGCCCATTTTTTATACCGAAAGTTTTTTTTTCTTTTTTTTGTGGGTTTGAGAAACGAGCGAAAACATCCCGAAAGGTCCGCGGTTCAGTCTGTGTTTGCGGGGACGTCACAGTGCTATGCTTCTCCGAACACATGGCAACTTGAATCGTGGTCGATCGTAACACTGCGCAATATTTCGCTAAGTCCACGTCCATCATCTCCTTTCCCGAGGCGTCGTTCACCAAGCCAGCAACGGGAAAACTAGAAGCAGTGACTTGTGGAGGCAGGGCTGCTGATTTTGGGAAAGATGAAAATTCTTCGTCATTAACAGGATCTGATCACGTCACTGACAAAATAAAGGATAAGGCGGACAAGTGCAGTAATGGCGGCGTAATATCCGAACTGCAAGTCAGAATTTACGATTTCGAGACAACAGCGTTAATAAACACTGGTGCAGACTACTCGAAAAGAAACTGAAGGAAGTGCTCACTCATTCTACCGGACCGCTGATCAGCACCACCGGCGGGCACTTAGTCAGCCCTGTAGAATTTTGCACAGCGAGAGTAAGAATTAGAGGCCTCGTGTACGTCAGCGGCTTCATTTTTCTCCCTGAATGTTGCCGTGAGGCGATTCTAGGCATGGACTTCCTGCAAGCAAACAGTGCCATCATCGACTTGCAGAAATCCAAATTTTATTTTTCTACAGAGAATGCTGTTGCTCTATGTCATGCGGAGCAACCAATTGTTTCGCCTCTTCGTATTGTGGATGAAGGAGCGACAGTGCCGCCCTGTAGCAGCGTGACAGTTGCTGTGAAAACCAATGTTTTTCATGAATATTCCGGAATAGCTGCTGAAAATGTTGGACTTGTCCTCGAAAAAGGGATATGCGTGGCGAGAGGTCTAGTGCACCTGCGTAACATATATACAGCTGTGCTATTGACCAATTTTACCAACCAGGGACAGCATATGGTGGAGGGAACAGCCATGGCATCCCTTCACAACTAAGTACAAGTTTCGGATGTTTGCACCATGGAAAAAGCACCACCAAATACCTCAACAGTAGACAGTGTCATTTAGAAAATAGATATCAATAACCAAAAGCTGTCATCCCAACAGAAAGACGAGATTGCGGACCTGATCAAGAAATTCACTTAGTGTTTTTCTCTTTATGTCGAAAGCCGGACGTACTCCCATTGCAAAGCACCACATTGTAGTCGAAGAATATGTTAGACCAGTACGTCAGCATCCATACCCAGTTGCTCCAAAAGAAGGGGAGGTGATAAAGAATCGAGTAGAGAAGAACCTCGAAGAGAATGTGATACAGCCATCCAAAAGCCCAGGGGCATCGCTGGTAGGACTTGTCAAGAAAAAGGACAACACCATGCGGTTCTGTGTTGACTACAGGAAACTGAACCTAGTCACGAAGCGGGACGTGTATCTACACCCACGAGTCGATGACACGTTAGCTAAACTGCGCAATGCTCCGTTTTTTAAAGACAATAGTTTTTTTCTTGAAAATCTTCGAGGAAAAATTTTTCTGTTTGTCTGTTTGTCCACCCTGAACGATACCCTAAAGTTTAAACGGCGCTTAACAATAACCCAAACAGCCGACCCATACTGCCGACCAATATTGTTCAAGATTCAGCGTTAAAAAGCAATTATTACGCATAAATGAGTCACTATAAGAACACGTCAATAGTTTGTATGTGTGGCTTTTTGTTAGAAACAACATGCATCAGTAATATTAATGGCCGTAGCGCTTATCACGCCGCACTGATGACGCAAAGCTTGCACGAAAAGGCGAGTGTTTCCAATGGTTTGGTAAAATGGCACGGTGATGGCACCTACCCGTCGCCTTGCGTTCTATACTTCATCACCTCCGAGACGGGCTCGCACGCCGCGCATGCTTCGTTTTTCAAGATAACTCTCTGATAACTGGCAGTGAGAAGGGACTCGATGCGCTCGTTCACCTTCACTGCATGCTTGAGGCACTCTGACGCAGCGTCTTGAGATTACCGTTCACCGATTTTCTAGCGCAGAACATGATTGATATGTGGGGTTTATCGTCCCAAAACCACCATTTGATTATGAGAGACGCCGTAGTGGAGGGCTCCGGAAATTTTGACCACCTGGGGTTCTTTAACGTGCACCCAAATCTGAGTACACGGCTAGCGCAGAACATCAAATAAACGTTTTGTTCACTCTCTCCGGACGCAAAACTATCATCTTTCGACAACATTTGCATTGTAACGTGCAGATACGGTGCCAATTTTCTTTCATCATTGGACTTGAAGAGCGGGTACTGGCAAATAAAAGTGGATGAACTAGATCGTGAGAAGACAGCATTTGTGACACCCGACGGACTCTATGAGTTCAATATACTCCCGTTCGGCTTCTGTTCTGCTCCCGCTACCTTCCAGAGGATGATGGACGCTGTGTTTTTCGGCCTCAAATGGCAGTCATGCCGTGTGTATCTTGATGACGTAGTAATTATTTCCACTATGTTCGAACTATGTTCGAGTAGCAGGTAGAAACAATGAGAACTGCACTAGGCGCTTATCGCGCCGCGGCACTTACGATCAAACATGGAAAGTGTCACTTCAGATTCGGTGTGCTTTGGTTTCTCGGGCACATTGTTAGTTTTGATGGTGTCCGCCTAGCCATGGATAAGATCACTGCGGTTTCAAATTTCTCAAGGCCAAGAAACAAAAAGGCTCTCAGGCGTTTTCTGGAGCTTTCTGCTTACTATAGGCGATTCCTCTAAAATTTCTAGAAGATAGCGGAACCACTCACTCGGCTTACAATAAAAAGTTTAACATTTATCTGGCAGCAAGAGAAAAAAAATGTCTTTTGCGAGTTACGACGGCGTTTGCAGTCACCTTCCATACTTGCTAAATTTGATGAAGATGCTGAAACAGACATTCATACGGACGCCAGCAACGTTGGCGTTAATGCTATTTTTGTTCAATGGCACAACCGGGAAGAAAAAGTTATTGCATATGCAAGTCGCACTCTGTCGAAAAACCTAGTATAACTGCTCAGCCACAGAAAAGGAATCACTCGCAGTTGTATGGGTCATTATTAAGTTTCATCCATATTTATATGGTAGACCATTCCGAGCAATCAGTGACCATCAATCATTGTGTGGGGTTGCGAAACTCTAGGACCCTTCTAAAATACTTGCTAAATGAAGCCTGCGTCTACAGGCATATGACGTCACCGTAGTCTATAAGTCCGGTCACAAGCACTATGACGCGGATTGCTTGTCACTCGCACCAGTCCAGCACTCATCTCCTGTGCATAAACAAGATTCCGCGTTTCTTGGATCTGTGAACATGTCGGAGATGGCACTTGCTCAGGGAATGAATGCAGAATTACTCCTGCTCATTCAATACTTAGTGGGCAGCATGTCAAAGTATCGCGAGTTTTCATCCGTGGATTTCGTTAATATGTCCGCGGCAACAACGTTCTCTACAAGGGGAACTTCAAACGCACCGGTAAGACGTTGCTACCTCTAATACCATCGTCACTGCGAGCGGAACTTCTAGAAGCGTGTCATGATGACACAGCGACAGGTCACTTGGGCATCAGTGGGACTTTGGCAAGCATCCGTCAGAGATATTACTGGCCAAAATCGCTGGAGTCCGTAAATCACTATGTCAGATCGTACCGAGAATGCCAAAGGCGAAACGTACCGCCCCTAAAGCCAGCAGGTCTTTTAAAAGTGACAGAGCCACCGAAAGTCCCATTTGAACATACGGGGAATGGAATTATTAGGACCATTTCTCATTTCATCGTTCGGGAAGCGGTAAATAGTTTTCGCAACCAACTACATGACCCGATATGCCGAGACGTCATCTCTCACAAAAGGAACTGCAAATGAAGTGGCTCAGTTTTCGGTGACCCAGACAGTCCTGCGACCTCTGCGACATGCTCAATGAAAGTCCTTATAACAACAAAGGTTCTGCGTTTGCTGCCAGGCTAGTACAGTCTGTCATGAAACTACCGCCCACCGACCGCAGAAGAACTACAGCGTACCATACACAAAAAATGGTTTACCTGAAAGGCTGAACAGGACGCTTTATGACATAATCGCGATGTATTTGGACGTCGAGCATCGTACTTGGGCCACAATATTACCGTTTGATACATTTGCGTACGATACCGCAATACAAGAGACAACCCACTTGAAGCCCTTTTAACTTGTTTATCGTCAGACAGTAACACCGACAATAGACGCGATGTTTCCTGTCAACTACATTAACGAAGAGGACCCTGACATCAGCGATTATGTATAAAGGGCAGAAGAAGTGCGACAACTAGCACGGTACCACATCATTCAACAGCAGAACGTCGACGCGCACCGTTATAATCTAAAACGGAAGGGACGTTCAGTAGTCGCCTGGAGACTAAGTGTGTGTCTGGACACCTCTACGTGCATGTGGCCTTTCGAAAAAGCTTATGTGACGCTATTTTGGCCTTTACATGGTTGTTCATTTGCTGAGCTCATTAAACTACGAAGGGATTCCTGAAGGTCAAGTATGCACACCATGACGCAGGAATCTCCCGGAAGTTGTAGATGTTGTACGGATGAAACCATTCTACGAAAGGAAGTGAAAAACCGAACTGACTCACGTCCTCTAACACCAGGACAAGTGCTATTGTTTGGAAACTGTCAACCGACTGTGCGCATCGGGACCATGCGTGCTAGGAGGCGGACTAACGCCACAGTTCAGCAGTCGCAGAAGACGTGTGCAACAATTCGCGTTCGTAAAAGCCACCTCACAAGTGTAAAGAAAATCGTGCAATAGAAGGCCATTTCAAACACGCCACAATGCTACGCCACGGGACCAGTATGAGATTCGAGGGGTGCAGAAGAGGAACCGACGATGTTTGAGACAGCAAGCAAAAGACATTTGAGGCGGACCATTATTCATTTTTGAGTTTACCGGCACAAGTTCACCCTAAATAGATAGTTTTTCTAGTACCAGGCGTTTTACTTTCTGATAACAAGATATATATTTTTGTTTTCAGTGGGAAAGTTGGGAAGTTTAGCGCGTGTGTTAAGTATAAAAAAAGAAGCTGCTACACCTAAGAGAAAGCAAGCAGTTTCCTTATCTATTTACGTTTCGGCCGTCCTACGGCCGTCGTCAGAAACTGCTTGCTTTCTCGTACGCCTACCAGGTTCTTTTATAATATATATATATATATATATATATATATATATATATATATATATATATATATATATATATAAATATATAAATATATATATATATATATATATATATATATATATATATATATATATAATATATATATATATATATAGTGGCCATGTATTTTCCTCATACCTGCATGATTATAATCACCATCATCCACTTGTCTCGTCCTCATCGCCTCTGTGTGTCTTCATTATCGTCATCGTTTATGTACATTGCCCGTTTATGTACTCTGCCCGTTCATTTTGCGAGGTCTTCTCTCGAATAAACGCTGTCGCAACCAAGACGTCATACGTGGTGGAGGTGAATGTTTGGTCCTCTGTCCTCCCAGCAGCCCACTCTATTCCCTGGAGCTTCGTTCAGGCCGCCGCTTGCGCCCACTGTCCATCAGCGTATCGCAGAGCGAGCCTGCCGGCACTGATGTCGTGTACCTCTCACCGCCGCAAGCCGCCCCTCCTGTTTTTATAACCGGACAAGAGCGTGAACCCCCGCTCTTTGCTGGTCTTTGTGGAGAATACGTAGAAGACTGGCTTGATGACTACGACCGAGTAAGTGTCGCCAATCGGAAGGCTGAGGTCGCTAAACTGCGTTATGTAACTTTTTATCTAACTGGAGTCACGAAGGCACAACATTTTGACCATGTCTTTGACTTACCCGAATGGGCATCCTTCAAGCACCAGCTCCGACATGTTTTTGTGACACTGGCCATCCGTTTCGCCGTCTTGAAGAGGCCCCTCGGTACATGCCGACAACATCACGGCAAATCTTACACTTCCTACGTTGAGGATGATCTTTCTCTGTGCCGCGTGTGAATTCATTTATACAGGATTGATTGATATGTGAGGTTTAACGTCCCGAAACCACCATATGATTATGAGAGACACCGTAGTGGAGGGCTCCGGAAATTTCGACCACCTGGGGTTCTTTAACATGCACCCAGATTTATACCGTAATCGGACAAAGGACGCCACATTATGAAAGACGTTTGACCTGTTTCCATAAGGCCCTCGCTGCGCTAAATCCCGCTACCATCGCTGACGTGATCGCTTCATGCCAGCACCTTGATGCACTGGACTCTGTCTCCAACTGAACATTGGCGACCACCACTCCATGTCTCATGGCCATCTGCGTGACATCAACCGGGACATAATATGCGAGGAATGGCGGTCTATAGACTTCACACCTCTTTCACAGCGTTCCACACAATTTTTGGGAGTTCATTTCCGTGACCTCATCAGGGATGAACTTATATCCCTGACCGGCCTTGATCTCATACAGCCACCTGTTTCTCGCCCCATATCAACCTATACTCAAGTCGCTGGCGCGCCTCCGAGCAATGTACACGTTACATTGCCGCAACCATCCTACGCGTTGGCTGCTGCCGCTCCCCCGGTCAAATACCACTCGATTCCATCTGACCCTTCTTTGGTCCACCTGACCACGCCATCTCCAGGTGCCGCTAATGTCTTCTACTCCCAACCCTGGCACTCGTCCCGCTCTCTCTGCTATTACTGCCGCTACTGCGGCCACATACTTTGTTTCTGCCAAAAGCGCCAGCAAGATGAGTTCAGGGTTGCGCCTTGTGTGAACGGGAATGGTCCACTGGGACCTCTTATCAAGGGCAGCGTTATTAGTCTCTTCCGCACCGGTGTCCACCCTCACCGGCATCGAATGCACCGCGGAACAGACGCAACGCGAGACGCCGCTCTCCCGCCCTTCCGCCATTTCTCTTCTCTACTTCGGCCCACCTCATTCTCCTCTGATCGTCATTCAGAAAACTACAGGGTGCAGTTTGTGGAGGAAAAACTGCATACAAAATTAACACTAAAATCCCTCCATCAGGCCCGTGGAACATGGTCTCTGTAGAAGTAGAAGTGCGTGTTGAAGCTTTGGTTGACACCGGTGCGATATTTTCTGTTCTACGTGCTGATTTTTGTGAACATGTAAAGAAAGTAATGACGCCTTACTAATGTCTCACGTTAGTTTCTGCCCAGGGGAACAACATTTTTCCTTGCGCGTTTTGTACTGTACGTGTTTTCGTCCACAGCATCCGCCATCATGTCCAGTTTGCTGTCCTGTTCCACTGCTCTAATCAACTATTTTTAAGGTGGGATTGTCTCTCCTCTGCTTTTGCGGCAATTTGTTATGTACAACGCGTCGTTCACCTCACTGACACCGTCTACATGCTTGATGACGACAATAAGAGGCCGCTTCGTCTGATCACTGCGAAAGATAACGAATTGCCTCCACTACAAGAGCGAATTATCAGCATTCCGTCCCTGTAGCCTTTATTAAACATAACGAACATTAAACATACTGGTAACCTTTAATTAACATTACAACGACTGCACACTTTGTCCCAACACTTGCATACTTTATAGTAACTATGATTATACAAAGCGATTGAGGGGCAGGCCAGATTCTTGGTCCAGGAACCTGTCCATATACAAAAGGCACAAACTGCTCTCTTCGAGCAGCATTCCATCAGTGCAACGAAATTTGGAAGGCTAGCTTAGCAAACACATTGGCCCAGTAGCAAAGTTATAAAGGTAGAAAATTTGTTACAACCAAAAAGCAGCAGTCGAACAATTGATTCTTTCTCACCTCTAAATTTAGGTATGTTAGAACCATAAATCAATAGGTTTCACCACAAATCTGTGTTTAACAATTAAATTGTGATTGTAGCAACACCCCGAATTCTAATTCCATTCCAAAATACTCGCACAAAAGACACAGTGAAGCTAAAAACGCTACAGTATTCCAGAATGTCTTCTGTCAGTCATCATTAACAACGTTAAACATGGTTACGTATCACTAATATATCACAAATATGGTTAGTTATTGACAAAGTTGGGTATGATGAAGTAAGACAATAGCAAATCACTTCATTGCACTTATGGCAATAAATTCGAGAAGACAATGAAATAAGGTTACAATAAAAATAAAATAAAGTATTTAGTCAATAATACAGTGAAAATAAAACCACTGATCTTCTACAGCCTTATTGCAATGCAAAAAGTTCACTTTTAGGTTAACTGCAGACTACACATTAATTTAACATGACATAAAACCTTAGAAAGAAGTAATGACACATCAGAGACATGCTTTGTGCTTGCAATTAAATTCAGCCTTAAGAACAGAAAGCTGCCTTTGCAGATAAGTTATGTGTCCGGGAGAACACAAAGTAAGACAATAATGCTGTCAGCTCCCCAATCAATTAGCAATACGGAAATTTTTGTGCCTACAATAAGACGTTATGTTTGCATACAACAGTTTGTCGCAGTCGGTGTTTCTACACACCCCCACTTCGAAAAATTCTTCTAGCATGTCACTGCTCTGAGATATTCCACTCGGAAGTATATTTGCTTTTCATGATTACGCATGCAAGACAGTGAGGATCACCAAAGCTTTACTTCCTGGTGAGAAAAGCAGTCAGTGCTCGCTATTCTAGCCGGTAGTAAAAAGGTAACCATTTGAATGCTTGCCTATGGCTTCGATCCATGATCAGAATATATGCGGCACCTTAGGGAGTAGTAGCTGTGTGCTAGTGCTCACTTTCCTGCATGCATGAAGATACAAGCCATAACTATACTTTCCAGCGGGATATATGAGCACAGGCATGCCAGAATTATTCGGACCTATGTAGAAATGTGATTGGCTCAAGTTTTATTAGGTGCATGGCCACCTGCTGCAGTCACTAATAAGCTCATTATTGAATCTTATTCAAGGGCACGGCTGACAGCGATAACTATTGTTGCACATTGTGTTCCCCTGAACACTTAGCTATCTGCAAAGGTGGCTTTTACACACACAACTTACAGCACTGACTTCTTAAAGAAAAAGAAAAGGCTTAATATTGAACATTATGAACATGCGAGCTACTAGAATACAGCAACCAGGTGGCTCAGGGAAGTTCCCTTTCCATAGAAAACAAAAGTCATGCGTAGCTGATGTACATTCAGTAGCCAAATTTTCTACGAGCCACCATTGATGGCAGGCTTGTCCGGAATTCTTTCACACTCAGTTCGTACGAGGTGCGTGCATAGGCTGCGATAGAAACACTGAAAAAAAAACACTTTATTGACACGTGTCTCTTAGAAAAACTAAATTTGTCAGTATATTTAAAATTATTTGGAACATTGTGTCTTCAAACAAGCAGGACGTACACAGACTAAAGATGTTACAAGCAAAACTTTATTGACGTTTTTGGCGAACACAGCCAAAACCTTATGAAAGATAATGCAATCTTCACTTTGCAGTTGTGTCAAAACCATGCTTGAATTGCGCTCGTGCATAGTGCGTTGAAAGCAAATTCAATGACACCTCAACACATACATGACAGTATGCACTTTCTTCAAGTATTCATGAAAGGTAACCTATGTATTTAATATGAATTTGATTTCAAATACAGCTAATGTAGCTTTTTTCAGGCTTCTCACACTGGGACAGTTATACCTATAATGTCATAAATTGGCATCGATAAATTACTATTGTGTGCTGCGAAATTATTGTCATCAGTTTCAATGGTTCTGGTTGGCTAAAATGGAAGTACCCCTCACTGAAGCACCACAGGCTGTCAATGCAAAAAAAAACATATGAGGCACCCATTTTGAACCACACACAATCCCAATAAGGCATGCAAGCTTCTGCAATGATCTCCGTGAACCAGAATCTTGGAAGCTATTCACCGTGATTTATCAATAAGATCTGGTCAAACTGATTTCCGACTTTGTATAATTCCTTCTGTCCCAATAGCTTGAAAGCTTGCAGTCTATATTAATGACTCTCAAATACATACGGTGTCCAATTTTACATTCTAGCAGCAATACGTTCATGACTTATGCACGCTTACCATTATTTATAACATCATCGCGAGTATCGAGTGACAAATAGAATATTGATTCTCCACATACCACAGATTCCGTCAACATGTGTAGCGCATGCGTAGAAAGTTTACTTTATCCATTATACTGGTAAGCTTGTCATTATTCAGAAAACTTCATTGGAGGTGGTGCTATAAACTATTTTTCATGTTCAAACACGTAAATGTGTTTATCAAAGTTTCAACACCAAGGTTGGGCGAGGTGCATGAAAGATTTATTAAACCAAATCAAAATACAAGCATAAAGCAAACAAGCAGAGTAAAATCAATGGTGCTCGAACGCGTGGACTTATGACTGAACTAGTGCTCGCACAGTAAGGTAAAGCACTTTGGCCACGTTTAGCCATGAATTATTTGTTCTAAAATACAGTTCAGGATAACCGAATGACTTTAATTGCACGGATTCAGGCCACATGAGGCAACCTATGTTGCTGGTGTATACGAAAAGCCAGAATTTTACTAAGCGAGCTGCATGAACACCTAATCGTAGGTGCAACCTTTGCGAGGCCTGCCTAAGATAATGCAACACGCCGCAGACAAACACGCATCAACTCGAGTATCACGGTAGTTTATCAACACGCGTGCCGGCGCGGATGCACACACCAGAATACATTCAGCCACTCGCAAGGAAAAAATTGAGAGACGCCAAAGAGAACTTTGCCAAAACTTCTCTGATAGTAGTCATAACGTATAAATACTGTAGCTGTATAAAATGGAACGTACAGCAAATGGAACTGTCTTAGGAACGTTTACTTCAATAGCGCACAATATGAACAGGCATCAACGCCTACAGCTAACAAGCACCCCAAAAATTATAAACAAAAATTATTGACGCTCGCGAGCAGGGCCCCCTCCAACACCACTGCTAACAGAGGCGAACAGCCGCCACAACTCTGCTCGAATCTTCCGCCGAGTTCCCGCTACGCGTGCATGCTTCACACTCCACACAAAACAAGAAAAAACTTGTCCGCGCTTAACTTCGCACTAGTTAACCTTTACACTGCTGAAGTAGTACAGAAAAGCCTGGTCCCCATGTAAACAAAAGCTAACTTATCGAGCGCATGGTAGGAAAACCGTTGTCAGTGATAACAAAGCGCTGACACCAGCAGTGTGGTACATATTCGGCGAGTGCTCCACGATACAAACCCAAATGTCTTCGCTTCAGTATGGCGAATCATCCTAATCAGCAGCACTGGCAGAACACAAAACACGAACACAAAGCGCAAGCACACTTTTAAAGCACGAGAGAAATCGACTTAAGCCCGCTTCTTCAAGAGGTGACTGAGCGGCCGGTAAACACGTCCAGAGAAGTAAAATTGCTCTGGCTGCGCATGCGCACACCGGATTTGCACCACCTAATTTCTTAATGCTGACTAGAGAGCTGAATTATTACATTTATAAATGTAAAGAATACGTAAAAATATATACTACGTTAATATGTAAAGCAAATAGATTTTTGCTTCAAAAAAAGAAAGAAACGCAAAAAACACCCCCGGAGACCTCATCCGCGAATTCTACCAAAGTTCTAGAAAAGAACTTTTAGTTAACGTTTTGAAAAAGACTTCTTGTAAAGAACGTTTTCTCAACGTCTTCTAAAAATCTTCCTTTAAAAAGCGTTTATTCAACGTCAAATATTATACATAGATGTCCGCATACCTTTCTAGACGTTTCGAGAAGTTTATACGACGTTTTGTGTTTCTTGGGCTACTGAGTAATCAAGGAGTGGGCCAGAATTAACCATGCACCCGCTTGCCAGCCTATGCGCCAATGCGTGGCACCCATCTTTCAACTACGATCTGTCCACGAGGCACTGAGTAGTTAAAGGCTTAAACGTTTCAAAAAGCTCTTTTTCCCCACACCAAACAGCCGGAGCCTTGCGGCTTCCTCTGGTCAGAAACAATACGTTAGTGGAAGGAACGAGATGCAGACCGTGGACATCTTGTGATCGTCGGAGAGAAAAAATAAAGGTGGAAGGCGGAACTCAGGGAGGGGGGAAGGGGTCTAGCTCAGGTTCTCATTGCCTTTTTTTTTCTCGCGTACCCTCTTTTTTAGGATTGTACAAAGCTGAGCACCAACAAACTGTTCCCTGATTCCTGTTGAAGGCCAGACTCTGGCTGAAACGTCGAACGAAATAAGCTACGTTCTGACTTCTCATAAATGATCGACTTGAATATATATATATATATATATATATATATATATATATATATATATATATATATATAACAGCTGAAAACCGTAGTATCGTAGAACGAGCAGAACTGCTTAGCCATCAGCACAACGCAAGAAAAGTGTTGCCTATGTATTCGTCTGCGATTTGGTGGCTAAAGTCTTTTTCTTCTTTAGTGATTTTTTTCTTCTCATTCTATTTAGTAAACCTTGTAATTCACTGAAGTAAATGACATTGTCGAGAATCTGAACGACGTGTTACACTTCACATTGTGGTGGCGCGTTTTTATCGCAGACGATGGAGCTCGTCCGATGGATGACTGCCATGAACTTGGACTTGGTAAATACTGGAAGACTTGAGAAAATCGATCCAGTTGAGATGATGGTGCGGGGCTCTCTCGACTTGGGAATTGAAGTCATCATATCCATCAGATTGTACGATAGGTGGTTTTATCGCAGGAAAAGAGTCATACAGGTGCGCCAGCGAAACCTCATATGTCTTCAAGCCTAGATATCGAATTCAAATAACACCGTATGTCACACTACATGCAAGAATGTATTATTATTATTGATGGTCAACGTACACGACGATTCTGTGGTCTGTTATTTTGTCTTTAGCTCTATAATGTGCATACATTTTCTTCAGTTTTTAATTGTAGCGATAGTGGTTTAATAGAAATACTTGATCGTAACCAGTGCATAGTAGTGGCCATCAAGCGATGCATAAGTGCTTCAGCGCTGGTGTAGTACAAGAGATGAAGAACGAAAAACATGTTTTGGAAATACCATGTTTATGTTTAGGTGAATCAATGCAGAATGTTTGTGGCAATGGGGATGATATATCAATGGTCTACATGCACCTTGGTAAAAACGCAATATCATATAAAAAAATGAACCTTTTAGAGCTTTTGTATTGCATAGAATTTGAAATATCGTCTTGGTTCGTGGGTGTGTCACCATCAG
The DNA here is from genome assembly GCF_043290135.1 of Rhipicephalus microplus. NCBI lineage: Eukaryota > Metazoa > Arthropoda > Arachnida > Ixodida > Ixodidae > Rhipicephalus > Rhipicephalus microplus. The sequence continues at coordinate 128,552,023 of NC_134702.1, forward strand.
CTTAGGCGCCTGGGTGTGAGATAGGCATGATGCGGTCGATAGAAGCGGTGCTGTATTCTAGACTTGTGAGAAGCAAAAACGTTTTACGTCACAGTTAAACGTACTAGTAAGATAATCATAAGGTAGAAACCGCTGTTCCCGTTTATGGTACCCTATCGAGTAGAGCATTCATGAGTTGATAGCAGATCAAATGTGCGTATGCGTTAAGGCTTCTCACGAAAGCGCGCAACAGGAATGCATAGGACGAGCACTATATATCTCAACATCTTGCCATCGATAAGATAGCGAGTTCTTGGATGCACATTCAAGGCATATCCTCCACCCCAGCACTCTTGGAAGTCCTCTTTGAATTGCATAAGACGGCAGGAAGACAAAATGCATTTACACCTAAGTATAGATTTTATGCCAAACTACAATATGTGGGGCAACGATCAAGTAATGTACGGTTATCTAACATTACGATGCCTAGTACCTCACCTACTTGTTACGATTAAATTCGTGAAGAAGCATCTTTTTTTTCCTTACTCCTTCTGTCGTGTTTAGAATATTCTTTCCACACTATAGTCCTAGAAAGCTTCAGACATATTCTTAGATGTTTAACGACACAAAAGGGGATGTTCAAGGGTCCTTAAAATATGAACTTTGTTGAGAAATGCATGTCCTACGTGAAGCGTAACATATAAATTCACCAGCAAATAGTAAAAGCAATAGATATAGTTTATTTTGAGCCCCTACAGTTTCAATTATTCTTGATCTTGTTGAATGTCAACACAAAGATGACTGGTGGTTTTTTCTTCACCGCCACAGTTCACTAGAGTAGAATGAGCAATATTTGTTTTTTTATTCGCTCGCAGATAGACTACAGCAAAGAACAACAGACGTGGCTAAGGCAGAGGAGCTACAAATCGAGTTGGACGAACAATAACTACTACGGCATGCTTTTCCTTTTGTATGGAGGTAGCCAATATGAAGACTACACATTCTCCAGCAAAATACTCGCGTACGAAGAACAACGTGAGTTGGGCTGGCATTTTCTTTTCTTCTATTAACCTTGTCAATGCTTGCGTTTGCGAAACACTTTTCCCTATACTGTAGTGCTATATAGCGTGCTTTTGCTGCAGCCTCTATTATCAATTGATGTAAAAAGATTTGGGAGAACGTGCATTTCTTTTTAAAATGAGTACTGTGAGATAAGAGCCAACAAAAAACACTTATAAATTATAAGTATCCCGCTGCGAGAAGGCGTTTAGGTGATTAAATTGCACTGTTATTGCAAATGGAATATCAGCTTGCGCAACACAATCGTCAGTATTTGAAAATTTTCTGATGAATTATTGGTATTATTACCGTATGTCCCCAACGCTTCTAACGTCTTTGGTACAAGTGGAAAGAGATAAATGGAAGACAGAGCGTACTTTGCCCTAATAGACATGCCTGCCACATAAGTCAACGAGATATCGTAGAATATCAACTCAGCAATGTCCAAGGTTGCCTTCGGAAGTATAATGTTGCAACCCAGCTGCACAAAACTGGGAAATATTAAAAAAATAGTCGGTTAAGGTAAGAATCAAGCGTTGCACGGGGCAAACACTTATACATCATACAGGTAACAAAGGTACAGAAACTATCTAAAGCTGCGCAAAAGCGTGTCTATCATCCACTAGAACGTGAATGGCACATTGGGGAAGCCAAATGTCATAACTATGAATAAGTAGAGAGCACCTGGCTATAAAAGTTCGCCTTTTCACGGTCGTGTTCGTTTCTGTGACACCCGGTAACAAGAGCCCAAGCCTATCAAAGAATATAGGTTGCACTATGAGGGAATACGAGGGCGTCATCGATCCCAGAAAGCGGGTACACTTCGTTATGGTAATCCTGAATAAATGCTGATAGGCCACGCAGAAACACCAAATATAGTGTTTCGTTTTACCTAAGACCACATAAGCAGCCGAACGAATCCAAGAAAACTCATTAATCCTTTTTTGAGCTTCTTGTCGACTTTCGGTTCGATAACTCGGTGCTCTGATTGTGGAGCTTGGTAAGGACGCTGTGAATTTGAGCTGCATTACCGGTAACTGTGCGGCACTTCGCATGTGCGACTTGACCTATGGGCCAACCGTCCATGTCAAATATATCAAAGTGTATCGTTGACAATTACTGAAACCGTTGATTGAGAGGTCGAAAGGTCTCACGCAATCATCTTAGTTACGTTGTTGTGCAGCGTTGAATATGTGGCAAGGTCGGCACTATGCGGGTTTGAAGAGCAAACAGCAGGCAGTCCAGGTGACAACTATGAGATGTGTAACTCGTACACTTCCATTCGCAAAGGTGATAACTTGTCACTGTATTATATGCACCGATGTTCATGGGGGTTCTTTACCCACGCAAGCCATTCACTTTTACATCAAGCAGGTCCAGGTCTCCAGTTAGGGTGAACACACGGATTCCCGAGATGGTTTCGAATGCATTGTCATCCATGGAAGCTAGATTGCTCAGTGCGAGCAGACGCGATGATCTTGCGGGGATGGCGAAAAGCTAGGCGTTGGACTGATGTAGCAAGAGCCTCATTGTATGATCCACCATCGCGAGTGGCTGACCGCAGGAGCCAGTTTTCGTCACGTCAATAACCAGAAAACCCGCAAGATTGAGATGTGCAAGCACAACTGCTATGAGTATAAGCTACACCATGGCAGTGAAAACATATCGGCTTGTCGTCCAGTGTTACCTCACTGTGCACGGCCGCCATAGTGGCGAAATATTTTGGGCATACAAGAATTCCTTTGGCATTGACAAGATGTTTCGTCAGCGAACATACAGGCTGCGGTGCGACATTTCCGAGCTCCTCTCTCGCAACCTTTTCGATCAACAAGGTAGTTATTCGAAGACCATTGATGGTTTTGTAAAAAAAGATGGTAGAGACTCCGCCTCGATTTCTCGACGCAAGATGATGACTACACTTTCGTTGATAGGCGGTTGACTGCGTGCTTGCTGAATGTCCTCGCAAGATCACGTACCAGGCGTATTGGGAAGTCACATAAATCACTGGGTGATGCAGCGACTCCTCTATCTTTATAATCTGTGGCTGCAAAATTCGAAGACTTCTTTCGTGGAAAACCGTGTTCTAAGAGCTAATACACCTGGAGATGAAGAGCACAACGTCTCGACGTCCATTTACTGCGGCGCAGCTCCAAGAAACACCCCACGTGCCACACGCAATCCTTCATCCTTCTCTTCTTTTCCTGCACCCTATGTCCACTGGTTTTAAAGACTCCCGGCCACGAATTGCTGCGGGCGCATTTCTGGGAAGCACAACTGTTGAATACGCCACGTTACAATTTTGCCCTCTGCTAGCTTTAGGCTACCGGCACGAGCAATGCCATCATGTCCCGTAGTGTTCCTCAGAACGCGTGCGGGCTTCCAACACAACTTGTGCAGATCATCGTCGCGCACCATCACTCTATTGCCTTCCGTAATACTAGTAATGTCCACCACTGACCGATTATGAGCGCTTCCAAGGAGTAATAAATATTCCTTATACCAGCAATTCCAGAAGTCTTTTTGTTGGTTTTTGTTGCTGTATCCAAGTTTTAAAAAGCTCCTTATGGGAGCTGGGCACCACGTCTGCAGTTTGCAAGTCGGGGAGCGCCGTCAATTGCTTCCCATGTAGGAAATGGGCAGGTGTTAAGACTTCTGGTTCCTTTGGTGCAGAATACAAGTACGTCAGCGGTCTGCTATTTAAGATCGCTTCAATTTCTGCTAGGACCATGCTCATTTGACGATAATGTAGCAGATACCTTCCTAGAGCTTTGCTTAAGGTGTCTTTAGCTCGCCCCACCATACGCTCCCAAAATCCACTCGAGCAAGGAGCATGGTGAGCAGAAAATTTCCACGTGATGCCATGAGCACACATATAATCGCCGAGTTCACTTACCCTAATAGTGTCATACACAGCACGATGTCCTCGAGAAGCTTGTTTAAAGCACAAAGCATTTTCAAAGTAAATCACTGAAGGGAATCGACGATGTGCAGTGAAACGCCGAAAGGCTTCCAAGAAACTGTCTGCTGGGGAGCGTAAATTAAGCTCTAGATGAACAGCGCGTATTACCGCACAAGCGAATAGCACGATGTATGATTTATGCGTTGGTTCACTTTTCAAGTAGACTGGTTCAATAAAATCTACACAAGTTACATCAAATAGTTTGGACCCATTCACTCGGTCAGCAGGTAGCGCTGCCGTAAAAGCTGTCGCAGGCTTCACCCTTAATCGCGCGCACCATCTACACAGCCCGATCACTCTTTTCACACACTGCTTCGCCTTCGTCACCCAGAAGTGCTTTTGGAGTTCCGTAATGGTTGTTGCGACTCCTGCGCCGGTAGCGATGAGTTCAGGTGTAATGTGGTCACCAGTAGGCAGAATCGAGTGTTTGATCCCCTCGTGGTACTCGACATTCCGGAGCCTTGTTTGAATTCTCAGCAATCCGTCCTCTTCCGCAAGAAATTGGTGCAAATCCCGAATTGTCGACGCCTTGGGTTAATCTCGTCCAACCTGGAGGACTGCTAATTCAAGGCGGAATCCTTGTTTTCGGCTAACGGTGTCTACTTCCGCATTTTATTTCACATACCTCGGATTGGAGGTCAAGTATTCGTACAATTCTTCGTCGTTTTCCAACCAAACTGGTCTTTGCCGCCAGGTCTTCCAGTCTGCAAGCGACGTTATTTCAAAATGTTGTTTACGGTTAAGCAGTCTTGAGACACCAGTAAATGGCAAATGATTGTACTTTGTCTTCCTCTCTGATGTTGGTGTCGATACGACGGCAAAGGGCGAGAACGTCAAGTGTGCAGCAGAAGTACAATGCATTTGAAGTTTGTGCGGACATGAAAGTTTTTTTATAAACGGGCCGCTGGCATCCAACGGCTGAACAAGAAATTTCACGAAGCATTATTTCACAGGCATCGCAACTCGGTAAATCAGTTTTGTGAACCAGAAACAAATCGCCTTCTGTTCCGCAGATACAAAAGACATCGTTAGCGAAGAAAACTGCCGGGTCTTATTAATAGACGACTGCAAATTATTCGTATTTCATACTCCAGCCATCGATGTCAACGTGATTAGTGGCACTTAGTTACGAGGTTGTCACGACTGAACCTATAGGACTGAATGCATCAATTGTACCGGAGTCGCGGTCAAAGAGAAAGCAGCACAATCGCTTTCTGTTGGCAATGCGGGGCTGTCCAGAACACGTCCGCTATGGAGTTCTGTCTTCCACCATACCCAGCTTCTCCACCACAGTTTACTATTATATACAGCTATTTACAGCCTATTTACACTCGCATATAGTCCAGCCGTACAAATGGCGGCTGTGATTCACAAGAAAAGCAGTCGTCAACTTCTGTGCACGCTTCACCATAGTGAGAGGTGCAACAACGCAACAATATCATGCACCAAATTTTCTTTTGGTCTCCTGTCTCAGTGGATCAGTAGCCAATGTGCTCGGCTGTTCACCCTAAGAAGACTGGTTCCATCCCGACCAGGATGATCAAATTGCCGTGAAGGCGAGATGTTGAAAATAACCGGAGCCAAGCAATAATAGTAATATCGTTGTTTGGGGTGACAAACCCCACATATAATAATAATAATAATAATAATAATAATAGTAATAATAATAATAATAATAATAATAATAATAATAATAATAATAATAATAATAATAATAATAATAATAATAATATTATTATTAGTAATAATAATAACTATTATTATTATTATATAATTGGTATTGATATAGTTACTAGTATTACTTTTGTTGTCCATTTTTTTCCTGTGTTCAGTTTATTGCTGTTGGAGCCAAGGTCTGTGTTGAGCCGCTTGTAGTTAAAAATACACGGCCGAAAAAAATAGAGAAGCATGGGCGTACCTTCAGCCCAGTTTTCATGCCTGTATAGTAGGCCTCAGGTAGTTTCGTGCGTAACACGACTCCGTAACGTTTTATCCCACAAACGCAATTTGGGCCGGTGATGTGTTGTCTTTCAACCCTTGTTTCTCTTGAATCTAGAAAGTATGTAGTAGTTCTGCGAGGGCAATTTGATTGATGAATTGTGCTTCGTGTCTAATAGCTCTTAGCGGGGCTGGAAAGCACACAACTAGACGCTGATACCAAAATCATAGAGCTCTGTATATTGGCGCAATGTTCATGGTGCTTTATTCGAAAGGAACTGCCACATTCGTTGAATGATTCCCACCTTTGTTCAACTTTGTTTGTATATCAGTTCCGCATGTCTGCCACTAGGCGTAACAAATATCAATATCAGTTGTTTGGAAATAAAGGTGCTGCTACGTATTGTGAAAATTAGAACCATGGTTAGGGTGCGAAAACACCTTTAAAAGCTTGGCAAGAAGTGGTTTTATTAATTTATTAACAGTCTCAGAAGCAAAAGTAGGCCACTTTTTCACTGTGCAGGAGAATGTAACGCTATTTGCTCCCATTTCATTCACCCATATCGGTGTTCATTGTATTCAATCAATCATATCACTGATAGGTGACGAAACCTGTCGCGGCCTGAGCTTGTATTGGTTCCGTTCAACAACCATCCAAAGTCGCTTCACTCAAACGTTCTCTATTTTATTTTTATTAAAACAGCCATGAAAGAATGGTTGACCTTACAAAGAACTAGAAGTGATTGAGACTTTGCGTTTCTAAGCAATACAAAGCGGATGTTTCCACGACCTACACCTCACAGATGGGTTATTTGACGCTGGTCTACGCGATACACAATTCATTCTACTCTTCCATATTCACCACCTCGACGATTCACTTTACGTAGATAATAGCGCTGCCGGTTTGTTATTTTTCACATTCAGTCATAACATGTCTTCTCGGTTATCATCCTGAAAACATGTCATCACCACCACGGCATGATGTTTCGATACTTCAACGTCCACTTTGTCGCTCGCGAACCATTCTGGTTGGTTTAAATGTTGTCGTTCGAAATCAATGACGCCCGCCTAGCTCAGCATTCGTTTGTGACTAACACAGTGCACAAGCCCAGTTTTGTCGAGGCTTGTCCCCTTCCTCCTGATGTCACCACTGATTCAGTTGGCTGGCAACCGAACGAAAGGAAACTTCCAGCCGAAAACTCCATCCATCTCTCAGAGGGAAGCGACGCAGAACTTTGTCATCAGCTAGGCTTCGCGCATGCACTGTCATTGACGTCCACTTGGCAGCTATCCGTGACGTCTCTAAAGGAGGTGCACTAGACGTGTACTTCACGCTTTCTGTCATCACGATCATCATCATCAGCCTGACTACATCTGCTGCAGGGCAAATGTCTCATTGATGTTCCACCAATCAACCTGGTCTTGACGTTCCTGTTGCCACGCTATACCTGCAAACATCTTACTATCTTTGGTCCACCTAATTTTATCTTTTCATTCCAGCTGTTGGCATAGCTTTAGAATGCAATCACTTACTTCTTCAGAGCAGCAGTTATCCTGCCTACGTGATGCGTGCCTTTCCCATTTCCATTTTTATTCATTTGAACGAATATATCCTTAACTCCCATTTTTTATTGACCTACTATGCTCCCGTCCTGCTTCTAAAGGTTACACATGTTTTCATTTCTATTACTTGCTGTGTCGTCCTCAATAAATTAAGTTATCTTTGTAAGCCTCTTTATTTCTGCTCCATATGTAAGTACCGGTAAGATGCAGCTCTTATAAGTCTTCTTCTTGAAAGACGATGGCAGACTACCCTCAATAATTTGAAAGCATTTGCCGTACGTTTCTCGAGTCTGCCATTCATTTCTCATGTCTAGGTGAATTCACAAACTTACCATGCTATTTTCACTGCACCATATCTAGCCAACTACTTCTAAATTGTGTGTTATTCCCCGGTGCGCACACAGAATGAAAGATATTTCAATTTTAGTTTCGCCATTTTGACTGCTTCACTTACGGTTAACCCGTTCTCTATAGAAGGTGTTTAGGATGCGCAAGTTAATACTTTGTGTGAAATCTAATATTCTCTCCCCTGTGGCTTTTTTTTAGAGCCGATGATATATTTTTTTAACTCCATGGTCTTCAACCTGCTTCTTGCCTATAGTAGTATAGGGAGCGCGTAAGCAGACAACATACAGCATTCTTGCCTACATCAGCAATAATGTCACCCACGAGCATGGTATACTGTGTCTTTGTCTCATTAATTGATGAGTCTCTCTTTCCGTAGAAATAATAAACTAAATTTATATTATGGCTGAATGTAGGCGCGTATGCTTGCATGAAATTTTTATCACATACCTCTTATCAAACGTAATTGCAATGCTTCCTAAACTATCAGTTATCTTCATTACTCCCTTATTTTTAGCCATATTTTCACAGATAAGCGAACCCTCCCTTAATTTTTTTCTGTCGGGTATGTCACGAAAGGATAGGATATTTCAGTCTTCAGCAGTGTTTAAGCCTCACGTGTCCTCCTAACTTTGCCCACCCCTATACATCTCATTTACCACCCTCTTATTTCTGTATGAACAAAGCTATTCTAGCCTTCCTTGATAGCATTATAGCGTTAGACATACCCAAGTTCATATAGCCAATCGCGAGAATTCGCCAACAGCTTTGAAGTAGGACTCAACACTAGCCAACACATCCAAGTACGAGCAGTAACTGCCTCACTGTTGGGAAACATGACCAACTACACAGCAACATTATTTGCTTGTAAGCTACCGCTAGCTGAAGCAAGAAATCATTAGACAACAATAGCAGAAGTTTATCTAGGTATAGAGAGTCCTGAACAATTATTTTCCGGTCCTGAGAACTAATACACTCTATCAGATGATGGCTGGTGAGCTGTACTTATATTATGCGAGAAAATTCTGGACAGGGCAGAGAATGCAGATCGCGTATATTGTCATGCGCATTAAGATTTTGCCGCTAAACAATGACTGCAATGACCTATGGTTATTTATACCGTTGATGTATTGCTACGCTCACGTGCCTGTACTTTTAATATTAAGACAGTATGCGATTCATTCTTGGGCACATAATCTATATTTTATTTGGCAAGTAAATAGTTTGGCAGGCCCACACTATCCGGAATTGTGCCATAGGACTTTCACACGATGTCGGAGAAATGTTATGTAAAAGTTGTAGAAATATTGTGTAACAATCTTTTGGACTGCAAGGTGTGTTGGTTACAGTGCTCGATCTTTGACAAAGGAACTGTGCGTCTTATCCTGCTCATGGAAGGCACAAATGTCATGTTAAGACAAATACTAGGGCACCAAGCCTTTTGATTTTTGTGGAAGGTAAATAAATACCGGTGGTCAGGTTTCCGGAGCTTTTCACAGTGGTGTAGTTGGTAATCATAGCAAAGATTTCTCTCGTAAACAGTTAAAATCTTCTTGTACCGAGGATAACTAACTTTTTTCTTCTATCTGTAGTACGACGAATAGAAAAAGCCACAGTCAACTGGAACCAGTCAACGTTCGTGAATATATCCGATATGGGCTTCGACACATCTCCACACGTCACTGGAAGTAGGTGCAAATATTTCACTATATGAAATATAACCTACGTTGGCCTGAGAGGTTGTGAATAGCATATGCTGATCTATAAACGTTGTCGATCATCATTAATCCCGATAAAAGCAGTCGCATATACGACATAACTTGCACATGATATTGTATGGTCTGGCTGAAGTTGAGTTTAGTTTGTTTGGCATTATCCTTCTCAATTGACTGGAGAGAACAAATATTCGAAGGGTGGGTGAATCGCAGCTATGAGAAATTTGTGAAATCACTATTGAAGTATTACACTTATTGTATAACTTCAAAGAGTATATGCGTTGCGTTTCAATGGTGTTCTATTGTGCGCTGAAAAGTGAGACTTACAGAACGCCTTTAAAATCGACAAAATGCGCTTTATGTAGTGTAGGAGCCATACTTGCCTCACAATAACATTACCACTCTTGATATCCAAAGTTAACGCTTTAGAAATACGTTTGTTTCCTATTGTCATGCATTTTATGGCATCACGCCGGTGTCTCGAACACGTTACCCACTGGGCACAAGCGGGCCACCGTTACACGAGAAGTAGAATATTTGAGACTTTCCTAAATATACTTGCAATACACACTCACTTATTCTGATCAGTAACACACAATTATTACAAATATAGCATTTGATAAGACGTTATAACACTGCGCATAATAAATCTGCGCTACAGAAATGGTACCATTTTAAGGCAAGTTTTATGCGGCAAACAATTTTGTCACTACTATTTTATACGCGAAAACATAGAACAAATATTCAAATAATGAGTGGCACGCTCAAGACGCTGTCATTCGCGAGATTGGAGTGCATGTCTTTGTGTAATGCTGCTGTTGAATCTACTTTTGAAATGAATAATATGGGGCAAATGTGAAATGCTTGCTTATCAAAGGCCGCGCTAGAAGACACCTTGTGACATTTTGTGCAACAGCACACCCATAACCTCGGCTCTCACGTCAGTGTTCTTTACTCTTTAAGCTCGGTGGGACAAAAATTTCTGACTGTGTCATTAATGTCTTTGTGCAGCTCACTTCATTACATCGATAATATAATACGTGGCTATTCTGTATTATACAAGCGAAGGCCAAAAATTGGTGCTGATATTAGCACGTATATAGCAATAACCACGTGGATATGGTAATGATGTGACAATGCTATCGTTTGCCCTCTTTACTCATTTCTCAACAGAGGACTGGGGGGCCTTCTTTTCCAAGTACACCGAGGGCATATATACGGGCTCCGACACCATAGAGTGTTACCCGCACAGCACTATTATCATCAAGAAGCTGTTCGAAGACAAATACGTTGGGAAAGCTGGACTGCAATACCTGGTCGCTTGGAGCATCTATAGGCAATTTTTCGAGTTCACTGTGCCATATTTCTTCCGCGGTGGCAGAAAGGCCGACGAATCTTGCTTCGTGCACGTCAAGAATGTCATGAACCTTGCAATTCTCAGCCACCACTTCCAGACATGTATGTATATTCACTGTTCACCTCTCGCAAAACCACCTTCATTTCGCGATTGGGTTAAGGAGACAAGCTGAAAGCAAATCAGTCGCGGGGAAATGGCACCAGTTTCAGTGAATGAAATTTTATGGTAGCAGGTTACACGGCAAGAACATGGGGCAGATAGCACTCACGCAATAAAAACAAATTGTCTCCTAAAGGGGCCCTGCAACACACTTTAATAAACTATCAAATGAATTATAGCAACATAAATAACGACGCCAGCCTGGCGCAGGAACTGGCTCTGTCGCAGCTGGTACGAAAAAATGGCACAAAATCGATGGAGCAAAGAAAGCGACAGCCGGTTCTTTTGGCTACGAGCACTGCAACTGCATAAAAAAAGCGACATAAGGAACAACTTATGCGGCACCAAGTGCATGTTCACCGCAACAGGCGTCTCGTCTCTAGATGCCGCGTCGATGCCTTCTGCCATGCGATCTCGCAGTCTACACACTATGCCCCCGCACACTATCTTTTACATCTATAGGACAATGGTGTTGAGTACGACAGCGCCTTAGCAACTAAAGGTTCAACAACTGTACATAAAACAAAGATGGCTGCGGGTTAGGTGTTGAACCAAGGCTAGTTAGGCTAGCGAAACTTTGTTATACATGAATATGACCGTTTACTCACGTAGCCGAAGCACAGCTCGAAAAGAGAAATAAAATATGCACGCATTCTACAGGTAAAGCAGACACCAGTACCACTTACAGCTACTATGATTATTGGTTGTAGACATGAAAAACTATATTTTCATTGTGCACCCATAAATACATTCACATAAATAACTGTCGCATCAAAACAGAAGACGTTGGAGCATAAAGTTAGTTTGGTCTCTGTGTTTAAAGCAAGGTTGTTGGTTCATGATTTTATAAAAGGATCTCCAATAAAGTTATTTTGTCTCCAATTGCCAGGCATTTCTCGGCCATAAACTTTGTTTACATAATCTAAAAATATTACAACAAATACTATCCGGACTTACACTAGAGCTGAAAATTTTTTGCGGTTGGAACATTCCTTTTACTGTGGCAGAAAATGACTGAATATACATTTCTCTTGCTTTTGGCCAAACTTATTTCAGCAGGTAAATCAATATAAAGTTTTACTTGCGACGTTACTTCAATTAACAAGGCCAATAGAATTCTCTAAAACCCAATGTGCCATGGCAACCATTCTCCATGTTGAATGCGCTTTGCTTATTTTCTTTTTGCCGGAACATTCAAAGGGTTGTGACAGGTCCACCTTTTATTTTATAACGCGAAGACTTTACTGAAATCACTCCCGCATACTTGCCTCCCAGGTCAAGTGTTTTTCATAGAATCGCTGGTGGTAGAATTTCGGGCTTGGAAGTTTTCCTTAGAATGGCCCAAATGCGTTTATTGCATGCTTGCGTAAAATATAATAATGGCAAGAGGCATTTATGGGCAATTAGCGGCAGAGACACATTAAATAGGCTGCGCTGAAAAGAATTTTCCTCTAAAAGCTTAATATTTGCTACAATATGAACATGAATTAAGTAAAAAAACAATAGGTGTGACATATTTGACCTGTTACTTATCATTGTACGAAGATGAACGTAATTCAAAGACAACGACCTGCTACCGTATGTATGCCAATGCTGTGGATTTTTAAAGCTTTTTTGCCATCGTTAATCTTATTGTCATTGGCCTTAATTTCACGAACTAATACTATGGATACAGAGTTAGGCAACAAATTGTGCATGCATATTTTTCTTCTCCGCAGTGGTTACACCTGGTATGATAGGCGAAGTGAGGCACATGGCGTTTCGGATCAAGAATACATTCTGGGAGGCTCTGAACTCCTCAAGCTGGCTCTCCTCCACTTTTCGAACACGCTTTCTGACCAAGTTGGATTTAGTCAAGTTCCAAGTAGGAAGCCCAGAAGATCGATTAGACCCTGAGTCTATCGAAACGTTTTACGGTCAGTACTTCCAAGCTCAGTGGAGAAAATTTTGAAGGTCGAAGCTTAAAAAAACATATACATTGGTCATGAGTGGTACAAAGCTGGAAACACAAATTACTACTTGGACATAGCGGCTAAATGCAGTCGGTAAAGCACGAAGCTTTTATAGCAAACAACAACTAAGCGGCAGAGCATCTGTGCCAATTTTAGGCATTACATTCATGAGAGTGCTTTTGTTTCAGTCGCTGAACAAGCATGAGTGCGTATTTGCTATTCATATTGCTCGTTACAGAATATCTTATGTAATGAGTAAAGCTAAGTAAAGAAAATTTGTTTAAATAAATTGGCCTGTAACTGCTTAACCCTTTCGGCACTGGTGTCTTATCGAAAGGGCACAAACGTTTCTGATTGTGACGAAATTGACAAAGAAATTGAAGCAAATGTGTGGCATATCCTTATTACACCTGCGAAAACATAGGCAGGAGTTTTTTTAGATATTATCTTCTCCGGAAATCGGCAAAGCGGAAAGCAAGATGGCGGAAGAGACAACAATCGCCTTCCACTTTTTCGGCTGGTTGCACGTGTCTCGAGTGCGCTGCAACACTCTGCGCAAGAGTCCATGCTACTTGAAAAACTCGCCAATTCATTCGTCATCCAACATTTTGGTGATCACTCATGACAACGCGGAGAATATTACGCTCTGCAAATTCTACTAATAGTACCACTTTCATAGTTTCACACTGCGCCCCCCCCCCTCCGATTCCGTTTTTTCCTCCTTCTGCATTAAGTTTCGCATCAATATGGTGTGCTGAGGACTCTGTATTCGCATTTTTTGCTACATACTATCGAAGAGTAGCCGACTTCATCAGTGGACAAATTCTTGGACAGTAAGTCTTTACTAAGTTTTTTTTTATATTCCTTGTTCGGTTTCAAAACGAAGCTCACCACAATACTAGAGAGCTATTCACACTTTCTAACAAGCTACCTTAGATATTTTACGCCCCGTTTTATCCATGCTCAGCTATTAATGAAAAATGCCGCAAGACACATAGCTAGGCTCTCTTAATTTGGGATACCCATGTATTATGAATTGATAGCCGATCAATAAACAGTCACTGCTGACCGATAACTTGCCGATTGAGATAACGACCTGAATATAACCTTATGACCATTACTTAGCAAGTTTGAATTTTATTGGGACTATCATTACTGGTTGATATTCAAGAGCAATGAGACACGATACTGACAAAGCTTAGTAATGTCTTTGTATAAGAAACGTTTGGAAGGACGAGGATGTTAAGGTGTAAGCAAAAGCCGGACGCGCCGCTCCTAAGCATGCACATCGCATGCGCATAGATGCCACAATATATTTATTTCCGGTGCTTACGAATACTACCACATGTTGGCCAATCAAGAATGTATTTAACTTCCCCGATACACACCAACAGTTACATCCGTTAAAGTTTTTAGCCAATTATAACCAAGTTTTTAATAGCAGAGTCAAGATGGTTTCTACTTTCTATTAACTTGTTTCCCATGAAATAATTTAGGCAACGTATTATTGCGATGTTTCGTGAGATTCTTCATGAATGCGCAATGCATTTGCAAACGCGGGAGATGTACAAGCTCCCTTCAATAGCATACGCATTTGCGCATTTAGCGTTTTGTACTGCAAGACTTCTATAAGCGCGCTGCACTGCATTGACATCTCTATTTACTAATTGCATGTTGTACATTATTCACAGAATGAAACAAGTGCCGTGGTTGCAACACATGCGCTTTTCATCAGAAATCACTCCAATGCGCTCTCGCGTGAAGCGTCTCTGCATTAATTCAAACCAGTTTCGCATAGTAACGTGTTTTCCATCGCATGACGCAGAACGTCTACCCGACGTACCATTCAACCGACTGTTTCCCTCCTGGATACAAGGTCGTCGCCTTAACACTCACTATCGTTGGAAAGACCAGAGAACGAGGTTTTACGACGAGGAGGCCGTCAATGCTTTTTACATGTGGGAAAGTACAGTTGTAATTCCGACAGGCATCGTGCATGACCCATTCTTTTATGAGTACGGACCAGTCGCACTGAACTACGGTGGCCTTGGAATGGTAAGTCTTCATTTATTTTTTCATTAGGCTTCAAGCTTATTGTATTTCATTCAACTTTTCCTCCCTGTGGTACCAATCTGATATTATACCTTGAACGATTGAAATTGTGGTGTTTACTTTCAGATTATAAGTACATACAAAGTGTTTTCGACAGCCTGACAAGTTCTCAACACGAGCTCTATGTCGAGACCTGTAGTGTAGCGAAAGCTTTTCACGAAAGTAATGGTTCAACAATATTTACGTATTGTTTCGTGCCTTTATATGTTTGTGTTATATAAAGACATAAAAAACCACAAATATTTGGGAAGGGTGTCCACCCTTCCCCCAAAAATTAGGTGTAAATAGGCAGTTTCATACATTCTTTCAATAATGCCTTTTTTCTGGGATTTCTGGTGATATTGCTTTTGTTATAGGACAGTTCTTTATGGAAGCTTTTGATTCACTCTCTACTGCCTCAGAAAAATAGGGAAAATTGTAGATTACTTGTATTTTTCTCACTAAAGATTTCTATACGAAATTCGCAAATTCATTTTAGAAAGTTCTCTGTAAAGTGTACAACCTAGCTGAACATTTGTTTGGCTCTGTGCTGCGCATAGTTTCTAAAAGAAGTGCGTAAATTGGCAATAATGATACTTCGGCCTAGCTTGCCACGCCTTTGACACACTAAAGTGGTCGAAGAAAACAGAAGCAGAAAAAAAGCATACAATTGAGAAACCTAAATTGTTTTTCAGAATGAAGTTACCTCCCAGTATTTTCGTTTGTTTTTTTCGCGAAAAAATACTGTCGTAATTTTCAGCCAATAATCGAATTATTTGTGGTGTGGGAAATGCATACTAACTCAATTTCCTGCATAAGAAAGAGGAAGTGTAATCAGACAACATGGTTCCTAGTTCCTTTTGTCAGTAATTTATAACACACGATACATATCATTTTGATAATTAACTAAGCAAAAATGCAGAAATTTCTTTTCTTAGATGTGATCATTCGAGCAAATATAATTAGCGTCACTTTTTGGACTTATAACGCACACCTCATGCGGTGGTGTAAAACTATGGCACGACCTTGGCTGCTGTGTTGTCGTAGCAGCTGTAAAGAAGCATGCTATTAGACTGACAAAGTCTACACTAACCAAAACGTGCTGTTGGCAACTACCCGAATAAGTCTGACTTGTTCGGCCTGTAGGGTTGCGGGAAACGTACGGAGGGCGCGAATATGTGGCACATCGTCATACTTTGTGTCGTTCATAGCGCGATTAGTAGAGGAACTTCCTTTAGATCCATTTGAAATGTTCATAATTACGCCTCCTACCAACAGTTTACTTGGTCGTTGAGGCTTGAGATATTTTGGTGGCATTTGATTGTTGAAGTCGCATCTAAGAAGTTAGAAAACCTCTTATTCGGATGATTCTCGCATCTAAGCTTGTGCTACTGTTTTATTTCTATATTTGAAGCAGTTTATAGCAGGGACTCTGTTGAACGCTCCCAGGGAATCCACACGCCCACTGCGTATGCCCGTCCCATCTCCCCTCTTCAATTCTATGCTCCCCCTCTCTCTTTTCTAGGTTCTGAAGGCGGTGCAGTAACAACGCGAAGCCGCATCAAAATGCAAAATGTCGAGCAGTAGTAGATTCCGAGACGACAAGGCCATGCGAGTCGGCAGCAAAGACAGCGAACGCTTGAAGCAACAGCACCGACCCCGAATCAATGGCGAGGACTATTGGTTCAAGAGAGATTTTCTGGACCATGGTTTCGGCCACAGCTGCAGCGTGTGTGACCGGCATTGGTTCGAAACGAACCTCACCAAGGTCGGCAGCGTCCAGAACGAACAACACCGGAAGGTGGTCGCCGGCAGGCTGTGTTAGGAGTTCGGACCGGCGAGTAACAACAATGCCAACCACAGTGGATTTATGGTGTGCTCAACCTGCAAGGAGGCGTAAGTGTCGCGCAAGGAGCCCGTGATGAGCGTGACAACAGCTGCAGCTGCGCGGTGAAACCCTAGCATCAGGCCGAGGTGAATCCAGTCGAAAAATGGCTCATGGGGCCTACGACAAGCGCGACAGCTGTCAGTCACAGTCAGCCACAGTCTGTACAGGCAGTTCAGTCAGTTACATTAAATAGAGGCGGCTAAGAGTGTAGCAGTCGTCGATGTCGCTACCACTACTATGTGTATATCTCCTAACCTGAGTAATATGCCATTGTTTTCAGGTCACCGGTACCTGGGACCCACAAATCCACTGAACAGCGAAGATCCGGTGGACGAAAACGACGGCATAGCCAAGTCACACGACGCAGCCTACGAGTGAGCCACAAGTCACGACTACGTCTTTACGGCTGACCAGACATCTCCAGCTCTCTTCTTTAATGACTTCGGATGCACTAATAACTGACACTCTTCAATAGGTGCAGTCGGCCTGGAATCGAAGAATATTCTACAACCATACGTTTTGGTTTGCAGCCTCTACAAAATGCCAGTAAATAGACGGAAACGTGCACATAACGGGCAATCAGATACACTAGGCGCAAAGCGATGCCAGCCTTACTCAAGCACCAGCGACGCTGAAATGTCGGCGCAGATGCAATTGGAGGCTCCTGTCCGCCCAGGCGGAGCAGAAATCGGAGGTGATGGTGAAAGTTCCGCAGAACTGGTTCAACAGATTTGGCCCGTACTCACGACCACAGAGTGGTCACAGTGTTCCGTGACAGCGAAATACTCGCCACATGGGCCTATGCAATGCTAAAAACGAATTTAGTGTGTGACACCGAGCAAACGTTTCTAGGAGTTTTAATGAGCCTCTCTCACTTGCCAGTGAACCGGCCGTATCTCTACACTCATCGCGGCACCTACCTTAACTTACCATCTCACACAAGAGCTCTCAGTTGCACTGTCAAGGCTACTTCTCATGATCTACCCCCCCTAGGAAGGCTGACTCTAAGGTTGTCCAACCTGTCAACTCTCACATGCTTGTTTGTGGTCTTAGCTCCGTCGAGTTTAAGCACCCCTTGGAGACAGGCATGCGCAGCGTTCGGAAAGGTGAGACAAACAGCCCGATGAAACTGCAGTCTTTCGCATCATGTCAGGAGAAAGTACACGCCGATTTGGCTAAGAGCTGCTGGGGTCTTAAAATCACACCGGGAAACGAGGATTAAGATGGCGGTGACAAAAAAGCATACCTGTGTGCATGGTTGGGCTGCGACACGACTTTGCCTACGACTTTATTCACATTGACAAGACTAGTCCACGTTTGACCAAGTTTGTAAACCAGTTTCCTTTGAAAGGTCACGTGGGCACAGCTTTAGTCGACTATGAGTGCCAGTTCGGAGGTGACGCGTGGCTAAAGATGGGTCCTACTTACAACGCGGGGAATGAGTTGCTAACTGGAACACAGCTTGGCCTGCCTACTGATGTATCCTACACTACCAGTAACCTGTCAAACTATGAATCGTACCAGCAAAAGCCAAATCTGAACGTCACCATGTGACTTCGAGCCGAAGATATGCACGTGTGCACACGCACCACGTGAAAAATTTGGACCCAATGAAAAATACATACTTCACCGTGGTTTAAAATAATGACACACTCCACTAGTCAACCGAATTTGAGCTGCGGCATGTTGGCGGTAAGCAAGTTGAACAAAGATCATCCCGGCAGTACCGAAACTTTCTAGTCATTGCCGCCTTCTTTTTTAATTGGCAGAGAATTGGTGGTTCATTATGACGTGTACACCATAGTAGCCGACAGCGCCGCTCTGCCGTCAAGCGTGGAGCCATACTTTTGTCACACCAATGAGAACACCAAAGCAAGTCACAACAGCCTCATACGTCACGGAGGTCCAGTAAACCTTGCTCGCACCAAAACCGATGTGACAAAACACAAATAAGGCAGAGCACCGAAAATTCGCGTAGGCGTAAGCAGCATACAGCGGTCTCAAGAAGCCAACGCTCGGTGTCTTTTTCTCTACTGTAAAAGCAAGATGAAAGATTTTTGTTTGAATTTTTATCACTACTGGATCGTCGCTGTCGTCGTCGTCGAAGACAAAGAAGGAATATATATATATATATATATATATATATATATATATATATATATATATATATATATATATATATATATATATATATATATATATATATATATATATATATACTTTCTCTGAGTGGAGCTACAAAGACAACGACATACAAGAAAAAATATGGAGTGACCCAGACTTTCTTGCTTTGCATTGCAATAAGTTAGACTTGAATAAGTAGCTGGTGGACCCAGTCTTCCGGTTTATTCACCTGGACGACAAGCGCCTTCAAGGAGTCATCCAAGTGTTTAATGATGAGTTGTGTTCGTACTCTACCCTCGATTTCATTGAAATGTACAAGAACACGCAGCCACTCCTTTACGCCCCACAAGGCAACCTCGCCACCTTTTACACGGATGTTCCCGCGTAGTTTCATGCTATGATGCAACTTGTCAACTTTAAGTTTAACGGCATTCACGAGGAAGTGTCGGTATTTGTAAACAACTTACATGGAAATCATGTCCTCTCCGCGTGCAGGCAAAAATTTTTTTGATCCTGTTCTTTCAATTTACATTAACTGCGGTATCATCCGTAACTTCAACTGCTACACTACCTTTCCACTACAGGGCACCATGGGCCGGCGCATCCTTGTATAGAACAAACTAAACTGTGAGTCATCTGCTTTTGATACTGTCCAAAGTATTTTTGGTGCAGACGTAGACTCGGTGGCTGTCAAGTACAGTGCTGACCAGACCATTTCTAGGACACCCGTAATTGTGCTCTCAAACAACGAGGTGTTCCTAGATGACCAGGCCTTCAACCACCACATGTGGCGCTAGAAGTGGCGGGCGCGTCCTCCACTGAAAAACTAGAAGCAAATTCACCCGAGGGCACTCGTGCTCCTTTTTGATACGTTTGTCCTGGAAGTAACATACGTCAGCACGCGTCAACTTGATCAATCGGAAGTTTTTGAAACTAACATACTGAGTACTTGGTCAATGTTTTGAATTTTCCGACTACATAGACAACGACAAGCGCGACAGCTGTAGTTAAGTCAGTCAGTTCAGTCAGCCAGTCACAGTCAGTCAGACCGACAAGCGTGAAATCTCTCAGTCACAGTGAGTCACAGTCACTCAGTCCGACAAGCGCGAGAGCTGTCGTTAGTTTCAAATCACTCAGTCAAAGTCACTCAGTCATCCAGTCACATTCAGTCACTCAGTCACTCAGTCAGTAAAAGTCAGTCAGTTCAGTCAGTCAGTTGAGTCAGTCAGACGGGCAATACAGTATAAAGGTCGACTCGTCAATGTGTCCATCGTAGCGCAGGAACGCCTGCAATGTCTCCCCACAAATGTCCGCGATGGTGCAGCCATCGACGTCGACATCACATGAAGATACGCCAGTAAGGCTTCTTACAGGTGCGTTTTCACCACGTAGAAAAAACTGTCAAGCATTTTCCCGAGGACGAACATGGTTAAGTGCGAATGCACGGGGTGATGCTATGAGGGGGAATAAAGTTAAAATCCGTTGGGATTAGCCAGTGAGTTAACGTAAAGTCCCCCGTGTGATCACATTGCAATTCCCAGGAACCACTGGAACCTCTCGGGAAATCTTGGTGAGTTTGCACGTATGTCAGAGTAAATTCACACTATAATGATGTTTATGTCTACGGCCCACTTCGCCCATTTGCGCTCGGCATCACGCGCCCTTCGCCGCGCTGCCTTGTCTTCCACCGGCGCGACATCTTCAACGACGAGTGCAATGCTCGCATTCGATTGCGTTGTACTTGTTATGGAGGTATCACAGTCGAGGTTGATGCCTGCGATGGATTCATACCTATGACGACTTGCCGATCTCGGGCAAGACGTGGCTGCACGGGCGCGCGCAGCCACGGAGCGGAGGTCGGAGCACGCGCAATCACGTGGTGTGTGACGTCGCAGTGCCGTTGCTACAGATGCTCCGCTCCACTCCTCGCGCTGTTGCTATGGGAGAGGAGGAGGCGCACCGCGGATGGTGGATTCAGGGTTGTTTATAAAGTGGATTCGCTTTTAAAGCGTCTGTTTTGTTATGCATTTTCGATACACTTTTCTTCATCCTCTCAATAAATTCTCCATCTGCCGCTCATACTAACCATCTGGCCGCTGCTTCTCATCCACATATCCACCTTCAGCGCAACATGGCATAATTTTTTGTACATATTTATCACGTTTGAATGAAATATACAGTATGACGTACAAACAAAAGTAACCAAATAAAATGTGATATGCATACTATAATCCCATGGCAAGCTGACAGCATCTCGGAGAAGGCGAAGAAGTTTTATCGCAGCTGCTCCACGTGTTCGAGCCAGCACAGGAGAAGACGATGCCAGCAAGAAGGACTGCGTCTCTGGACGTCCATGTCAGAGCAGGGATAAATAAACTACGTAGGAAACCAAACGCCGCACTTCTTTCTACAAGTGGTCACCCGGACTTCGAGCGTCACCGCGCACCTACTCGACCTTTTGACAACGCACTTAACATCATAGCCAACTCTGCTTGTTCAGCCCTGTTCATTTCGGCTGACCATGGACACCACACCCAACAGCGACGCCACGCCGAGTCCCACGGTACCTGACGCTGTCGTCGCTACCCTAAGGCTTGCGGAGTTTTGGCAGGTGGACTCTGAACTCTGGTTTATCAGCGTCGAGCCACTCTTCCGACGACACCGGGTAACGTCGCAACAGCGAGGTACAATTACGTCATCGGTGCTTTACCACATGTTGTGATCGCCATCGTAAAAAATATTCTGCGTTCTCCACCTCTTGACAATCCATAGGACATCCTTAAAGAAGGGCTCATACGCCGGACAACTGAGTCGGAACAGCGTAGGCTGCAGCAGCTGCTCACCTCGGAAGAATTCAGTGACCGAACGCCTACCGTGCTTCGGCGTCGCATGCGACACTTGATTGGGGACCACTCTGCCGCATTGGATGCATCCATTGTACGTGAACTCTTCTTACAGCGACTGACACATCAGGTGCGGATAATTTTGAGCGTATCGGCTACAGAAACACTCGAATCACTAGCGAGGATGGCGGACAAGATTATGAATATTGGTGCGCCGTCCATATCTGCGATCGAGAGACCATGGGAATCTACCCTCTCTGCACCAGTTCGCGACGACTGCTTGGACCACCTTCTTCAAGTTAAAGAAGAGGTCAAGCACAAGGTCACAGAACTGAGCATGCTCAAGGTAGACCACCGCCACAACGCGTCACGACAACGATGCCAAAGCCGCAAAAGATCACAAAGTCTGCATCTCGGCGTCTGCTGGTACCACAACCAATACAGAGCTCGAGCTCGTCAGTGCAAACAGCCATGCCAGTTAGCGGGAAACGCACGGGCCACGCACTGACGGCGGCCAGTGTTTCAGACCCGACTTACAGCCGCCTATTCCACGTCACGGACCACGTCTCAAAAGTCCGCTACTTCATTGACCAGGTGTGAATTGTGTGCTGTTCCTCCTTCGTTGGAGGACCGCCGACGACGCCAGACCTCGCCGCCAGTCACCGCGGTCAATGGTTCAACCATACGAACCTACGGACACAGGTTCGTTACGCTTGACATCGGCCTTAGACGCACGTTTCGGTGGATCTTCCTAATCGCTGGCGTGCGTGTACCCATCATCAGAGCGGTTTTTCTTTAGCGTTTTAAGCTTGCAGTAGACCTACGACATAGCCGTCTCAGGCATTTTGATACCCTCGTCACAGTTCAAGGCATGACATCAAATTCGCCACCCTTGCGTCTCGTGCAAGCTTATGCCAAAGTCTCCACGCCGTGGTCTACGTTTCTGCAAGAATTTTCCGACCTCTTTCGTGCTTTATCTCTTAAACACCCGATACGCTAAAATGTCACTCATCACATAGTGACAGTAAGAGCGCCCGTGTTTGCACGTGCTCGTCGTCTCGCTCCTGACCGCTACAAGATTGCACGCCAAGAATGCGAGCTCATGCTTGAACTCGGATACGTCCGCTCCTCTTCCGGTGCCTGGTCGTAACCGCTACACATGGTTCCCAAGCCCTCACGAGACTGGAGACCACGCGGCGACTACCGCGCCCTCAACAAAGTGACGGCACCGTACCACTATCCGATACCTCACATCCAGAACTTTACGGCGTTGCTGCATGGTTCAACGGCATTCAGCAAAATTGACTTAATAAAAGCATAATACCAACTACCTGTCGAGCCTTGCGACGTATCGAAGACTGCCATAATAACACCTTTGGCACGTTTGAATACACGCGTATGCCCTTCGGTCTACGAAACGCAGCCAAACCTTTCAACAGTTCGTGGACCAGGTACTTCGTGGTTTGAACTTTCGCTTCGCGTACATTGATGACATACTTGTCATCAGCACCACTGCAGAAGATCATGAACTTCTCCTGCATTAGGTTTTCACACGACTCCGCAAACATGGACTACTCGTCGACGGACCAAAGAGCTAGTTCGGCGTTCCCTTACTGAACTTTCTCGGCTATCACGTGGTTTCGCGTGGATCTCTCCACCGGCCGCGCGTGTTTAAGCTATATTGCAGTTTCCACGACCAATAAATACGAAGAAACGTGAATTCCTCGGACTATTACCGTTGGTTTATTTCTGAATGCGCTGCCGCCTTGCCACCACTGCACGCACTTCTATCCGGTTAAACATTCCATCTTCTGGACGGGTGATGCAGAAACAGCTTTCAGTTCCATCAAGGAAGCTATGGCTCACGCAACGCCCCTCGCGCATCCAAAGAGCGACGCCATCACGTCACTCACAATGGACGCCTCGGACGTCGCCATAGGAGCAGTCTTGCAGCAGTTGGTCATCGGAGTTTGGCAGCCGGTCGCTTTTTTCTCACGGAAGCTCTCACAGACCGAGTGTCGTTATAGTACATTCGGTCGCGAACTGCTCCTGGCCAATTCGGCTGTGAAGAACTTTCGACACATTCTAGAAGGTCGGCTGTTACATATCCTCACCGACCACAAGCCGCTTACGGGTCAATCGACTGCTACCAACTCTGCTCACACCCCAGTTGAGATCCGCCAGCTTGCCTATAAATCGGAGTTCACAATTGATATCCGGCATATCAGTGGCAAAGACAACCCCGTTGCTGACGCGTTTTCCAGATTAGAAATCAACGCAACTAGGAATGACCACCCGCCAGTTGATTTAGCAGCCAGGGTTACTGCACAACAGGACGACAGCGAACATCAGGTGTTGCAACTCCAAGAGAATTTCCTCAAAATCGAAGATGTCCAACTTCCGGGCTGCGAGATTTCTCTCCTTTGCGACCCCTCTACCGGTTCTCCTGGCCCTTACGTCCAGGACCATTTCGCCGCAGAGTTTTCGAAGCTATGCATTCCTTGTCGCACCACGGCATACGTGCGACTCAGCGCCTCATCACAGGGTGACAACTATGGCCACGAATGAACATCGACGTCCGCCGACAGACACGTGCTGGTCTCAAATGCCAGCTAACCAAAGTCCACAGCTACACAGTCAGCCCACTGGGTGCCTTGATGCCTCCTGACTCGCGTTTCAGTCACGTGCACCTGAACCTCGTAGGCCTTTTGCCCCCATCGCAAAACAGCCGGTATATGCTAACCTGTGTAGAATGGTTCACGCGGTGGCCAGAGCCACTACCTCTGACCGACATCACGGCAGAGTCAGTGACCCGCGGACTCATCACGGTGTGGATAAACTGCTACGGAGTTCCCGAGACCATTACGACGAATCGAGGTCGTCAATTTGACTATGCGCTCTTCCGCACCTTGTCCCGAATGCTTAGTGTCAAACACATCAGGACGACGACCTTTTACCCAATGTCGAATGACATGGTTGAGCAAATTCAGTGCCAACTCTAATCTTCGCTCATGGCTTCGCAATCGTTGATACCCTAGAAAAAGCGACTACCATTCGTCCTCCTCGCCCTGCACAGCACGACACGTACGGTGTCGCTCTGCTCCTCAGCTGAGCTCGTACTTGGCACTTCCCTAAGGCTTCCTGGACAGTTTTTTGACACGTCACCGGTATCACCATTCGACGTAGCTGATTATGCCAGTCGCGTCAGGAATGCCATGAGAGATGTGTCACCTATTCCTGCACGTCACCACTCACGCCGAAGTTTCATGAGTCATGCGCTCTGCGACTGCACCCCTGTCTTCGTACGACATAACGCAATTAGACCACCACTGCGACCTCTTTACGACGGACCCCTTAAGGTCGTCAAGCGTGGCCCGAAGCCTTTCGTTCTGTTGCTTAATGAACGCGAAGACAGTTTCTGCATTGACCGCATAAAGCCGGCTTTTCTCGACACTGGGGCCATTCTTGAAGACTACAAACCATCCACGATAACCAGACAAACGCGCTTCGCAATAGCAGAACCTACAACCTGCTCACAGGGTTCGCTCTTTCGCGCACGGGCGACCTCGCTAGAGGGGGGCGGGGCGGGGCTTTGGCAAACCGTCAGCGTCTCGGAGAAGATAAAGAAGTTGTGCTGCAGCTGCTCCGCGTACTCGAGCCAGCACGAGAGAAGACGACGCCAGCAAGAACGTTAGTGTCTGTGGACGTCCATGCCAGAGCAGGCATAAATAAATGATGTAGCAAACCAAACACCGCACGTCTTCCTACAACTCTGTAGCGTAGAGCTAGTGGTGGCCAGCCGGCTAATGAAAAAGATGACGAGCGCCGGTGACTCGTGCGCTCACAGAGCTAGAACGTTCGATACTTCTAGCTGGCTGAACACCACGGCCGCTGCTCTACCTCGGAAGCTCGCTTCCTTCTGTACGTCTCGTAATTTCATTTAACCTTCGACGATGGCACTTCTACGTCGGAGGCCGTCACGTCGCTACAAATGGTGACCATGGACACACGAACAAGCGACCGGAGTTGCACTACTGCCACCAAGCTCCGCGGCCATGTTCCAGTCAGCGCAAGAGTGGCCGCCCCAATTCGACCCGCCACTCCCGACATTACGGACCTGACACCTGGAGTCGTTGCTCGAGCAGTTTGCGGTGGCATTGTATCACAACGAAATTTGGATCCAAGAGTTCATGCACGAGGTGTTAGAATACCATCTTCCACATAACCTCAAACGACACGTTACGTATTTCCCCTGGAGCCCTCTCCCGTACGATGAGTTGCGAGATGCCGTCCTCAAGTTTCACGGCCTCAAACGTGCTCCTCCTCCCACTAGTGGCACAACGGCATCTGGCTCATTACTTTTCAGGACGGCTCCCGAACCACAGCCACTCCAAACACTTTCTCTACCGACATCAACTGGCCACACAAGTAACAGATACCAGCCTTCCACATTAATCGACCTGGTGTTCGATAAACCCACGACCCCGGAGTTCCGCATTCTGCCTCCGGTTTGCCGGTTATGCCAACAAAGGCATGACCACTTCTCACCGTCGCAGATTCGACACCGGCTGCTGCCCCGTGCACCATCACATTCGCTGTGGTAACCTGGTCGGCTGAACTGTCTGTCCCGGGCAATTCGACAACCTCAGCTGGGCCAGCTGACCTTCTTGCATACTCCCCGCCTGTCCCGGCACCTGTGCAGGCCCGCGACATCACTCACAATATAAACCCAGAGCCCGCTGTGACACTGCACGCAGTTTCCCCGGCACAACGGTGCCTGCTGCTCAAAACCTCGTGGACTGCCGGCACCTACTAGCATCATCCTCAATGTATTCCACAGAAGTTCAAGCCCGTGAGCATGTACGGCTGAACGTGCATGATTCTGCGACGATGTCAGGAAATCCCTAGGACCGCACGCCTGGCTCACTGAAGGTGGAGCACACCGTGCATGCCCCAACAGTAGCGCAAGTAATCCTTCCGCCCACCACTCCGTACGCGTGCTCGAGCATTTCAACGTCGTCGACGGTCCTTGACAACTCTGAAGCCAAAGACCCGCCGTTCAATCTCGCGCCACCCAACATCGGCTCTCGCTCGAACAACGTGATGACTCATCGGCGTACTACTACGCGTTACACGTCGTCAAAGGCCGGAAAAACCTATCTATCAGTGCCCTCTGAGCCTGCTCGTCACCACGCTAAGCCATGTCGCGCTTCGTCGGTCCAAAGCGCACGACTTCTAACTTGTCTACACCCTACTCAGCAGAGCAGGCGGTACCCACAGCTGGTAATTAATGTGCCACCGGAAGTGACGGTACCAGCACCGTCAACACGCTACCAGGGTTTACCGCACTCCCTATCGACGTTCCCACCAGCACTAGCAAGGACGCACAACTAGACCCACTGGACTGACCGTACTACGCGCATGCTACAATCCATATTTTAAGTATCAGTGCCCGAGTGCGCGCGACAACCGACCACACCGAAACGGTCCGAGTGTGATCTCGGCCCTTGGCCATTTTTCACCTTGTCGTTGGTAAATGCCAAATGGGTCCCTTCACCCCAACTTTCACCCGTTCCTTCCAACAGCGTACCTGCGTCGCCACCCTCGTCCGCTGCGCAATTCCCAGTGTCGCCCGCCAGAAACCCACTGATTTCCGATAGTCCCTCCCGTTGACGACCTGGACTGCTCACGGACCCTTCGATTCGCGGCCCGGACACTCTTGTACATTTTGTCCATTTTTTTATCACTTAACACGCTAGGCGGGGAGCCCTTGTAGCGCAGTGCTAGTGGCGGCCAGCAGGCTAATGAAAAAAATGACGAGCGCTGGTGGCTCGTGGCACGCGGAGCTAGGATGTTTGATGCTTCTAGCTGGTTGAACGCCACCGCCTCTGTTCTACTTCGACAGCTCGCTTCCTCCTGTACGTCTCGTCATTTCACTTAACCTGCGATGGTGGCACGTCTACGTCGGACGCCTCCACGGTACTACAACTCTTTTTAATGTTGCAGATTCAGTCAATTTCTATTGCCCCAAAACAAAGCAATGCAATGGTAGCACTAGACATCAATTCCTTATTGTCGACTAAAACAGCAAGACCTTCGAGAAATTTCATCTGGAAAAAGTCAATAACAATCTAAATATAATTCTTTTTTTTTCTTCTCTGTTTCTTGGCCCATCCTAGGGTAGGGCTGAAAATGTCATAACATAGACCAAGGTTGGGTTTTTTTTTCAAGTTTATCACTTTGTTTTAGTGCACATGCGCCGCCTACAGACAAATATCAAAATTTTCGGTAATAACATGCTTCGTGTAGATTTCCATCAAAATATTTGATGCATTCGATCTACATCCTCTTTTTGTAAACAAATTCCAGCAGATGGTGCAATTTACTGAATGTACTCACACCTTAAAAAGTGAAAAATAGCTGTTGCAGGAAAGTATAAAACAAAACTCACGGTACTCAGTAATACGAAAAACGCTTTTGTTGAAGCAATGCATGAGACAATCTATTTGTAGCGAGGTTTCTTGGTGCCTACTTTGCCACCATATTTGTGAAGTTCAAGTGGCACTGTCAAAAATCATTGGTAATAAAAGTAGTATGGAAAATAACTGAACAAACTTATTTTTTAACGTGTGTAGTTCTTTCTCATTTTGTAAGGGAAATTGAGTTTGGGCGAGTGCTAAGGTTGACACAGTTGTTGTTGGATGACCCATGCTTAACACTTAAGAGAGTTTATATATATTTGTGCTACGATATGATATAGAAATGTTCCAAGGTGTGGCGGCGAAATATAAATGACGTCCCTCATGGTGCTCCTTATGGTGCGTGCGCTTAGGTTCGATGTAGAGAACGACGTAACTAATAGAGAAGTTAATGGTGACCGGTACTCGCAGTGAACAGTTTTTCCCTTTGCCTAGCCTTTTCTTTTTTTCACTGTAAGAGTAGTTGAACCCCTGTAGACGGCTAGTTGTTGTTCAATACATTGTGAAAGGTTACTTAGTTGGTAGTATTGTCTAGATTAAATCAGCGACGCACTAACCATTGCATTCAGTGATATTATATTACTAACCAAGAGCCTATTTCACTAAGTTGCATTTTACTTCATTAGCTATCCACGAGGTTGGCGCTTTGTCCAACATGTAAATCGTTGATATTTAGTTTCTGATTATACCATCCTTTTTTGTTTCTCGGTGAAATAGATCTTTAGCTTTTACATTAGCGTGGTTGTCTACGATATCCCGGCATATCAATGCACTTACACCTGAAGTTGCGGCTTCTGTTGTCGCTAAGAGCGATAGGGAACAAATCGCGTTTTGTTTCAGCGTGTTCTGTATTCACAACACAAGTCTGAAAGTCAATCTCCAAGACGAGGACTCATGTGTGATCGGGTTACTTTATGCGCAGAGAGAGCGCTCTTTGGTTTGAGGAGCACATATTAGTTTTGTTGTTTTACAGAGGGCAGATACTCGAAAATACTTTTACAATGATTGTAGATCCATTGCTATAGCGATCAATCATTGGTGCATTGGGCAAAAATTCAACTCTTTATTACCCCTGGCTTGGTATTGCAGGTAATAGGCCACGAGCTCATGCACGCATTTGACGTAACAAACGTGGGAGATGCGTTGTCGAAATCAGAGGAGATGAAAAGAGAATATACTAAGAGGGCTTTTTGCTTGAGGAGATCACATAGATCGGTTGTAAGTATGAACCCTCCTTCTTTTGTTCTTTACACGCAAGTGCACTCACGCTGTGTTTCAACTCTTACAAAGCATGATTTTAAGACAGAGAAAAAAATGGATTGGAAGCAAACGAAGCTCACATTGTTTCCAATACACTTGGCTAGCCACCACTAATTTTATGCTCCTAATGTTCAATGAATTAGTCCTAATTATACTCCAATACACAAGTACTTACAAAAAGTTTAATATTATGACAGCATCTTAAAATACGTCTCATTGCACTATTTCGAGAAAAGAGCTACACATGCTGTTCTGCAACAGTAACTCATTACTACACTTCGAAATTCCATGAGGCCCTCTTGGAAATTGTTCTTTTTATACGTTTGTTTCTCGCTACGCACAGAACTGTAGCACTCATTGGTGACTCATTTTTGGCTTATAACATTGCCCAATTTTGGCTAATGTCCACATATTGCAACATTCTCGCAACATTAGGAGCAACATCGCCATCAACTGACGAAACATTTTTAAAAGCTTCTGCAGTATCTTGGCAACCTTTATGTAACATTACTGCAGCGTGCCTCGATACTGATGCTATGTTTCTGCAATGCCGCTGGGAAGTTCCTGCAACAGATGGGCAGCATTACTGCAAATAAAGTGTAGAATGTGGCAACGTTGGCACACTATGACATTGTTTACTTTGTGACGTTGTGTACTGTGACAATGTGTGACATTATGACAACACTGTGTAGTTGAGTATCAACAACATTGAGCAACTTTTGAAGAACATATTGTTACGGTGCTACAAATAGTAACAAGGCAGCCACTATGCGTGCGCAACATTTGGGTAACCTTTCAGCCACTTAGCCACAACAGATTTCATTATTGGTATAACTTTGTTGCTAGGCAACTTGAATGTTTGGATAATATTGAGAAAACCTCCGAATAGCTTGCCGAATATCACAAAACTCACCACAATTCCCTCGAGGCATTCCTGAGTGATCATGACTCCCTTTTCATACTCTCTGGTTCCTCAAGCAGAAGCGTCGCAGTTATGTTACGTCTGCAGAAAGAGCGAGTGGCATCAACTACGATTTAAACTTAGCCATTTCCTACATAAATCTAAACTCGTAGACTTGATTGCAGTTTTTTTGTTTGTTTGATGGCTTCTCGCATGTACGCTACAATGCTTCCGACTCATATTCTGCTGATGTTTCTTCTGGCGTTCTCCAGGATACAGTTCATTGCACTCTTCCTACTTTATATGCATGGCTTTCCAGAAGCTGTAACCACTAAGGTGTGCTACTATACCGATAATTGAGTTTTTTACCACACTTTGTTTACTCCACTCTAGACCACAATGTTTTTAACTATGCGTTCTCACGCATTTGTTCATGGTGAAATGTCTAGAAAATGAGTTGTATTCGCAATGCCCATTAACTATAGATGGCGCACTGTATGTTCCAAGATAGCATCTGGAGGAGGGTAGACCTGATTGCAGTCATGAGAACAGATAATACGTGCGAAAGTGCGGACCGTGCCTTCTTCACCAGATAAAGCCATGAGTTGCACTGAAAATGTGTGAGACCAAAATACATTTTGATACCATGAAAGCTCGCTACCTAATTAGTTGCAGTGTTGAAAAAGGTTAAATTTGAGGTCCTTTACCATGCATGAACGATTCCTCACAAACTTTCGCGCGTGCACCAGAAAACTACATGAACTAAAACTGACTTATGAACTAAACGGCGTTCTGAAGTAGTGGGTATAGCGAACCTGCCTGACGCATTTGCCGCTGTAGGCCACAAGCGAGTAGCGACAGCTCACCTGCAAAGAACCGAACGTCAAGCGGGTCCATGGATGCAATAACGCAGCCGTGGTGACAACGGGCGCTTTATTTAAAGGTTACATGTTCAGTTACTGCCCCCGGCAAATTATCTTTTGTCCACATTTTTTTCTTCACAATTGCATTACAATTACTTTTTTTAACATTTCCTATAATTTCTTTAGCATAATTGTCTGTAAGTGTTTATTCACATGTAGCCTAGCCATCTGAGCGCACACTCGCGCCTAACCGACATCAACTTCATTTCGTTATTCGATCACTGTTAGGTGATAATAGGTGCAGAACACGTCAACTATTACTACGTAGGAAATTTGAACCAATAAAGAGGAAGCCAGAGTGCAAAACTGAAAAAATAGGAACCAAAATAGGAATATATATGTATACTTAAGGGCTTGTTTTTCCGTGTTTAACACAATATTATTGAGACAATAATGCTACGGAAAGTAAAGAGTAAGTTATTAGACCAGATTGTAATGATAAAGAAATGTGGGTGAAAGATAACTTGCCGTGGGCAGGAAGCGAACCTGCGACCTTCGAATAACATGTTTGATGCCTAACCACTGAGCTACCACGGCGGCTATCTCCCCCCCCCCCCCCCGCCACTTCATTGGGTATATATGTGATTTTAAACGCGGAAGTGTCAGTCAGCTTCACTAGCAGCCATGGCAGCGAGTGTGGTACACTCTTTATGAGCCTGCTTGGCAACAGGTAGCACGTGAACTTATTACGAGCTGGCATCTTGTATACACCCAAAACGCACCAAATCTGCAAGTACGAGGCCTTCGTTAATGACTAGGGAAAAAATTTATACTTAAGGGCTCGTTTTTCCGTGTTTGACACAATATTAATGTAATCTAACATACAATAGAGCCAAGGACAGTATAGGGGAAGTTATTAAACCGAATTGTAATGTAAATGTGAAGAAAGAAAAGTGGGTGAAATGATAATTTGCCTTAGGCAGAAACCCAACCGGTGACCTTCAAATAACGTTTTGGATGCTCTACCACTGAATTACCATGGCGGCTATACTCCACCCACTTCATTGGGTATATATGTGAATTTAAACGTGGGAGTGTCAGTCAGCGCCCCTAGTAGCCATGGCGGCCAGTGTAGTAAGTTCTTTATGAGCCTGTTTGGCTTCACGTAGCACGTGAGCTTATTACTAGCTGGCAGCTTACCAATAGTCCCTCGTATACAACACAAAGGCACCAGGGCTGCCAGTACGAGACCATCGTTATTGAATAGGGAAAGAAAGTCCCGTTGCCGCATTTTCATATTTACATTCCAATTCATCCTAATAGCTTCCCCTATACTTTCCCTGGCAATTTGTCTGTTAGAGCTCATTATATATATATATATATATATATATATATATATATATATATATATATATATATATATATATATATATATATATATATATATATGTAGGCAGGCATGGTGGTTGAGTGGCCGTAGCGTTGCATATAGTCAAGTAGATCCTCCGTGAGCGGTCACAACGTGGTTTATTTCGACGTTTCGGCCTAGAGTCTGGCCTTCAACAGGATTATAGGTACAGTTTGTTGGTGCTCAGCCTTATACAATCTCAAATCAGAGGGAAATAGGGAAAAAGACAAAAAAAAGAAAAAGAAGAAAAGGAAAAAAAGAAAGAAGAAAGAAAGAAAGGAAAAAAAGAATATAAGGTGGACTCCCCCCGGGCACCCTCTTCCACTCTTCCTCCCACTTTCCCCTCCATCTCTCTCTCCTTTTTCCCTTTCACCTTTCTGATGTCAGCGGTGCCTGTATGCTTCCTTTCACTAACGCCTTCTTGCCGACCAGACGGCGCCTACTGGCTCTGGCGGTTCGGTGTGGGGCAAAAAGAGCTTTTTTGAGAAGTGTAAGCCTTTAACTACTCAGCGCCCCGTCAAAATTTCGTCGTAGAAAGAGGAGTGCCGCGTATTGCGGCAGAGGCTGGTAAGCGGGCGCAATGCGAATTCCTTGCCCGCTTCTGGATTACGCGTGCAGTAGGGGCCTCCCGACTGTGCACAGGGTTGCTGTTGGGCGTTTCGTGCTTCGCACAATTGATTGGGTAGTAAAGTAAAAACAGAAAACAGACGATAGCTGTACTTAGGAAGAGTAGTTACACTTGGAATTGTTTTGACTTGTCCAGTGCCCATCGCAGCTGCAGTGCCGTGAACTCAGTTACTATTTTCATTATGGCCATTATTGTTTTCTAATGCTTTAATTGCTGCAAGTGTACCAGGATTCACATTTATTCCTCTATCGACAGTGTTAAATCGGTAGATAAGGTGTGACTCTCGTTGTTCACTTCCTCGCTTTGATTTAAATCCCGTCTCTAAGAGCGTTACTCATAGTTTGTCGATTGCATGGTCGGGAAGATTAAGATGTTTTGATAGGGGTAGATTTGGGGCTGATTTCGCATGGGCTATTTGATTATTGAAGCGAATTCTAAATGGTGTTGCTGTTTGTCCGATGTACTGCATACTACACACGTTGCATTCGAGTAGGTATATCACTTTAGAGGAATCACACGTTAGGTTTTCTGGTATGTTAATCGAAAACTTGGATTGTGTGCTGGTTGCTTTGTGTGTTTCTCGCATCGCCCTACATACAAGACATCGTGACTTTAAACAAGGTCGGCATGAATTACTGGGGGATGAGGTATTGATTTATTGATTTGAGAGTGGGCAAGTGTGTCTTTGAGGTTGCGTGGTCGTCGGTAAACGACGCCTGGAGCGAATGGGAATGCGCGTTTCAGACGTTCACTTTGTTTCAGGTTGTTGTAATGCCGTTTAAGAATTTTGTTTACATTGGGGAAATTTGTGCTGTAAGTCAAGCAGAGGTTTGTTTGTTGTGGGTATTCTTGCGGTGGTCGCTTCATAAGTAAGTCATCACGCTTCAGTTTTCTCGCTTTTTGAATAGCGTCATCAATTACATGTGGGGGGGTATTTTCGTTTCTCGAGCATAAGTTTTAGTCTGTGTTAGCTCGTGTCAAAACCAGCGTCTCTTGAGCAGATTCGCTTAAACCGGTGAGCCTGGCTGTATGGGATACTGTTTTTACAGTGGCGCAGGTGATCGCTATGGTAATGGAGGTATTGTTGTCGATCCGTTGGTTTGCGATATAGGGTTGTAGAGAGCTTGTCCTCTTCTATCGTTATGGTGACATCAAGAAAATTTACGGTTACTTGCGAGTATGTGTATGTGAAGTGCATGTTCGGATGTACAGCATTGTAAGTGTCGATAAAGCTTAGAAGTTCGTCCTCGCTGTGGGTCCAAATAAGAAAGATGTCGTCTGTGTATCTTCTGTATAACAGTGGTTTCAAGGAACCTTGTGCAAGAAATTCCGATTCTAGCTTTCCCATAAATATGTTGGCATAATTGGTGCCCATTTTGGTGTTGGCCATTTTGGTGCCCATAGCGGTCCCGCTGATTTGTCGAAAATACTCTTGGTTAAACTCGAATGAATTTAATTTGAGGACCATCCTCGTCAAAGTTGCAATGGCTGAGAAATATGAGGTGTTAGATTGTCTGTGGTTTGTGTACATGTTTTGTAATGCAGTGATGCCGTCATCGTGAGGAATATTTGTATACAATGAAGAGACATCAAGAGTAACGAAGTACGAGTTTTCAGCACACACAGACCTGCAATGTCTCGAAGAAAACGTGTGGTGTCTTATGTACGACGCGAGGGTGCATGGAATGTGTCTTATTTGTTTGTCCACGTATCCTGATATGGGTTCAGTTATTGTACCGATGCCTGATATGATTGGTCGACCTGGGTTACCGGGTTTATGAATTTTGGGGAGAATGTAGAAGCTACCTGGACGAGGGTATGCTGCTCGCATCAATTTGCGGTCAGTGTTGGTTATCTTTTCTGCATCCAACAGTTTCTTTATTTCTGTTAATACAATACGTTTTCATTCGTCTGTCGGATCACCTGGGAGCCGTTCGTAAAATCTTGAGTCGTCTAGTTGGTGGTATGCTTCTTGTACGTAGTTGGTTGTATTAAGGACTACAATTGCTCCTACTTTGTCAGCAGGTTTTATTGTTATGTCTATACTAGATTACAGATTTCTCATACTCATTTTTTTTTCAGATTTTGTCAAGTTTTCTCGGTTTGCTTTCTGTCTGTGGTATTCGTGTACTATATCTTTTTGTACTGCGCTGATATAAAGGTCCAGGCACTTGTCTCGATTACTGTTCGGTGTCCAATCATTTGTTTTACTTCGATGAATTGTTTCAAGGTTAGAAGGCCTGTCCAAGAAATATTCGAGCAACCTTAAGCTTCTAGCGAAGTTGTCGAGGTCTCGGAGCAAGTGGAATTCATCGAAAAATTTTGTGGTCATGCAGGAGCTTATTCCTTTAGATAGCAGTTTTTCTTCGTCAGGTGACAAGCTCGTGTCCGATAGGTTTACAACCAAAGTGTCACATGGTGTTTTCATAGATGGGTGCTCGCTTGTACCGTTAGTGGTTTCATGGGTGGTGGTGTTGTAGTGATAAGTAAATGTATCAGGGAACGCGGGGTTGCGCACATGGTCTCTTTTGAGTTTATGAATTTTTGTGGTCATGATGACGTGGTATTTATTCTGCTAAAATTCTGTTAATCACGTGATTTCTTCGTTCGATAAAGTGTTGTGGCGGAGAATGGTGTTGGTCATAGCAACCAGTTTCTTTACCTGCTTATCACTGTGATTTAGAGCGATTTCTATTTATTTAAGAGATGGCTCAATTAGGACATTTTTCCATGTTATTTGGTCGTGTTCGTCTAGGTTTGTAGCGGATGGATTCTATCCCGCGACCTGCGGGTCAGCAGCCGAGTACGTTAGCCACTAGACCACCACGGTGGGGAACGCGGAAGCTTCTTTTCGTCTGATTTGAGATTGTATAAAGCTGAGCACCAACAAACTGTACCTTCAATCATGATAAAGGCCAGACTCTAGGCCGAAACGTCGAACTAAACCACGTTGTGATATATATATCAAGTAGATCCTCCGTGAGAGGTCACAACGTGGTTTGTTAGTTTGTTTCGACGTTATGGCCCAGAGTCTTACCTTCATCAGGATTGAAGGTACAGTTTGTTGGTGCTCAGCTTTATACAATCCCAAATCAAAGGGGGAGAGAGAAAGGTGAACAAACAAAAAAACGAAACAAAAAAGGAAGAAAAGAAAAAGAAAGAAGAAAAGAAAAAAGAAGAAAAAGGAGAATATGAGGTGGATCCCCCTGGCGTCCCCTTTCACTCTTCCTTGCTCTTCCCCCCATTTCTCTCCCTTTTTTCCTTTTTACCTTTAGGACGTCTGTGGTCTATGTATTTTTCCTTGCACTAACGCATTGTTCCCGACCAGAGGGCACCTCCTGGCTCTGGCGGTTCGGTGGGGGGGGGGGGGGGGTAAAGGGGCTTTTTCAAGAAGTTTAAGCCTTTAACTAGCGTCCCGTCGACATCTCGTCGTAGAAAGAGGGGCACCGCGTATTGCCGCAGAAGCTGGCAAGCGGGTGCAATGGCAATAGGTGACCAGTAAAAGAGCGAGGGATTGTGGGATGCACCGTATGCTACGGTATTCTGGTTCGAGAAGAGTAGATGACGGCAAACCGCTTCGCCGCAAGCCTCAGATTCACGTGTTCGGTCACACGTTCATCTTCGCCCTGATAAACAATGGTCGGTTATTTAGCCGTTGGCTGCTTCAACTCGAGCGTTGGAGCAGCCAACGCTCGAGAAAAAAACAGACGACAGCTGTACTTACTAAATAACTACTCTTCCTAAGTACAGCTGTTGTCTGTTTTCTGTTTTCACTTTACTACCCAATCATTTATGCCAAACATGGCAAGCCCAACTGCAACCCTGTGCACAGTCGGGAGGCCACTACTGCACGCGTAATCCAGAAGCGGGCGAGAATTGCCGTTGCCCCCGCTTGCCAGCCTCTGCGGCAATACGCGGCGCCCCTCTTTCTACGACGAAATGTCGACGGGACGTTGAGTAGTTAAAGGCTTAAACTTCTTAAAAAAGTTCTTTTTCCCACACACCGAACCAACAGAGCCTGGAGGCGCCGTCTGGTCAGGAACAATGCGTTAGTGAAAAAAAGTATACACAGACCGCAGACTATCTGAAGGTGAAAAGGAGAAAAAGGAGAGAGATGGAAGGGGGAGGGGAATGAAGAGTGAAAGGGGCGTCCGGGGGAGTCCACCTTATATTCTCCCTTTTTTCTTTTTTCTTCCTTTTTCCTTTAGTTTTTCTGCCTCTTTCTCTGTCTCCCCCTCTGACTTAAGATTTTATCAAGCTGAACACCACCAAACTGTACCCTCAATCCTGTTGAAGGCCAGACTCCCCGCCGAAACGTCGAAATAAACCACGTTGTAACCGCTGACGGAGGATCTACTTGATTACTTGCAACGCTACGGCCACTCAGCCAGCATGCCTGCATATATATATATATATATATATATATATATATATATATATATATATATATATATATATATATATATATATATATATATATATATATATATATATATATATATATATATATATATATATGTGCGACGCTATGATGAATGGGTGACGTGGCCCGGCTCATACTCCATGTTTATTCTATTCTCTGACTTCTTCCTTCTCTGCCTCTACTACCCATCGCTTGATACGCCACAGGATTCCCCCTCCCCCCGAAAAATGGCACTGGTTACAAACTATAACAAATTAAAGAAGTGAATGAACAAAACAATGCCCAAATTCACAGTTTCACGTCCAGACGTAGTTCCACAATCTCACAAAATCTTCAAGGCCGATTGAGCAGTCCGATGAATTTCATGACAACTCTGGTGGGCGAGGTTGACTGTTGCGTTCTGGCCAACTGAAGCACGCCTTGAACGTAGAAATTACTGATGACACAGCGATTCTCGTCATGAATGAACAAGGGTCGAAGTACTTGTAGCATTTGAGAGTCGGATGTCGTAGGCACGAAGTTCTCCGCCGTAGACGCTGCTTTCTGTGTCGTGGCTGAGACAGAACGAGTGCTTGCAGCCTGCATGTGCGAGAACCGAAGCTGATGGTATGATGCCTTTGTTCCTTCATTGTACACGTGGTAGCTGCACGTCTCTTTCGTAGCTTTCTGTGGTATTTTCTCAGTTTGTTGAACCGTAGACACGGCGTTGAGAACTGGTGCAGGAAACTTTGTCGACGTTGGTTTCTGCGAAGATGGCTTAGGCATCGACTTCGTCTTTGCTTCTTTAATTGATGTTGTCTCTGATGATCTTTCAGCCACAAGTGTACTAGTGAGGAGGTTTCACTTGATCTTTGTTCTTGTTCGAGTAGCGGTTGCAGTTCTTGGAGTTCGTGGAGTTGTCTTCGTTGAAATTGCTCGTCTTCTTGTGAAAGTTCGTCAGATGGGCTTCTTTCAGGAACATGAGTCTGCTTTTCTTTAGATGGTGATGTGATCAATAGATTGTCGGTAGTCGACACTGTACTGCTAGGCTTGTCCTGCGATGAAAGCAGCGTGACAGGCTGATGAGAACGCTCCCAAGATGGTTGTGAGTCATCCTTAATTGTAAATGCTTCTGTCAGTTGACAATGCGCCGGCGTTGGTGGATTCGAATTTTCTGCAGTGCTTTGACTCACATGTGTGTTGTCACTTGACGATGAGAGCACAACAGACATGGCTTCAGGTGGTTCTGATGGTGTATGTTTTTCTTTTTGCAGCGTAGTTAGGCTGACAATGTCTGTCGAACGACCCTGGTCGGGAACGTCAGGGTGGGGGCTGGTATTGCAAGGATTCACCAGCTCGTCACACGTAAATTCCGTCACACGCTCGAAACCGTTTGGGCGTTGTGTGTGACACGATGCATCAAGGCATTTGGGTGGTTCTGTAAAATCTGAAGTGTTGTGGTGCAGTAAACACGTTGAAAATGCCGATTTCATTGCTCTTGGGAAAGGCGGGTTTAGGTTCAGTTTTTTCGCGAAAATTTCTAGATTCCTTTCGGTATACGGACGCTTTACTTTGTCTGTTGCGACGTGCACGTTACCAGTCGGTGTTCGAATGCGTGACGTTTTTTCAGAAGAGTCATGTGATGGTACAATGGTGGTATAATTTCTCAGAGATCTCGTTTGGAAAATAGGCTTACTGCGGGAAGACTTCGCGTAACTGTGATGGGTCAGTTGAAAAGCCTTCCGCTGATGAGGTATGAACAGGTCTTCATCGTATTCTTTGAAACGAATGATCATTTCTTCTTTGATCTTTTTCCAAGACTCATCGTTCTCGAAGATGTGAATTAGGTAAAATTTGAATGCCTCACCAGTGACGTAGTCGCTGAAGTTCGTAACCATCTCCCGTTCCGACCAAGATGCAGCGGTAGCGTGGAGTTCGAACAGGTTGAACCAGTCCTGTACGGGTCCGTCGTCCGCTGCTCCGGTATACTTGGGGATGTCGAGGTCAGCCGATGGTTCTGTCATGGTGCTGGTCGTTGTCTTCCTAGGCGATGATTCGGTAGTCAATGTACGGTCAGGGCGTCTTCTGGGGAACAGCGTTGATGATGAGTGACTGATGAAGGGGCAGGCAGGTCTCCATCCTGTCGACTTGTGTGACGGTACGATGAATGGGTGACGTGGCCCGGCTCATACTCCATGTTTATTCGATTCTCTGACTTCTTCCTTCTCTGCCTCTACTACCCATCGCTTGATACGTCATATATATATATATATATATATATATATATATATATATATATATATATATATATATATATATATATATATATATATATATATATATATATGGGGAAAACCGAGAGACAATTGAAACATACAAATCCGGCGAGAGGGAGATTGTTGAAACTCACAGTGGCACCGGAGTTGCAGCTAGCCTGGCGCAAACGAAACGATGTGAGATATATTTTTTAGAAGCCTCCTGGAAAGCCACTGACCATTGCTCTTCAAAATACCAGACACAGAGTAAATGAAAACATGCGGCTACGCCACACAATTCAATTATCTTTCTGATTTTGGAACTTCACGATAAGGCCCACTCACAACACGAACCTAGTGTGAATGCGCAGTTACTTCTAAAATTAAGCTAATCAAGCCGACTATGCTCTCTAAGTTGTATTGCGAGCTGCGCTTGTATGAACACTTTTTTCTACTAATCAGCGTTTTCTTTCAGCTGTCTTTGAGTGGCCAGGAAGATCATCTGGATGACGAGCTGGACTCCGAAAACCTGGCAGACTTCGTGGGAGCCAGGCTTGCTTACGCGGCCTACGCCTCGTTGCCTGAAGACGTCAAACGGATGAAGCTGGCGGGCTTCGACATGTCTCCGGAGAAACTGTTCTTCATCAACCAGTGTTCCAGGGTGTGTGCTTGGAGCAGCATACCAAAAAAACACTACGCGCCATTTCGTTCACGGTGTATAGTTCCCCTGCGAAACATGCCCGAGTTCTCCCGCGCATTTCGCTGTAAGGCCGACACGCTGATGAATCCGCGTAATAAGTGCACGTTTTGGTAGTTCACGGCACACTGTACATGCCTGTTTTTCATACATGTCACAGTCGTGTTTGTTTTAAAGTTGAGGTGAACTATATCTAGTAATTGTTCAACTCTTCAACAAGAGCTCAACCGTGATGCGTTTTTTATACTGTATTTAGCCAAACTTATCACACATCCAATTTGCGCGACCAAAAAACAAAACAAAAAATTCTGCAAGCTCCAATGGTACCACGTTCTCGTTCTCTTTAATACAAAAAAAATGCGAACACACAGTCCCGCTTCTAATGTGCGTGTGGTCTGCACGAACGAACAAAAGGTGGAAGCATTTTGTTCGTTTGCTGGTTCTTCGTCAAGATCTCAAAATAAAACCACTTGAATACCATAGCGGCCTTTGCTTCACGGGCTGCACTACTGTCGCCGGTTTTTTTCCGCATGCTGTATAGGTTTAAAGCTATTCTATTCAAGGACATGGCACGCGCTCGTCGCTGCCTATACCACTGTGTGACAAGATCTTACATATCAGGCACAAAGTGCATTAGGGAAGAGGCTTGTCATCCCACACTGTCAATCACTAAAACTTGATTATAAGACACAAAAAAATATTTACAAATAGACTATTATCAGCCGCAATTGTGACGGAACATTCCACAATGCCTCAAAACAGAAGCGCTTTATACAACTCCGCCACAGCATACGCACTGAGGACTTTAGTATCTATCTCGTTGACTCAATTCTGTATCCATGTCATCACTCTTACATTTTATAGGGTAACGCTCGGGTAACGTATGGTAACTAACCCGTACAAAGCCCACTGGTTTGGCCAATCTTCTTGATTAGCTTCTTGCAGATGCATGAATTTTTTATACACAAAAGTGTTTTGGGAGATGATTTAGACTCCAACCAAAAGTTTTGAAGAAACCCGACGTTACGGAACCGACTTGGTTCTTTCCTCAGGGGTGACTGCGGAGGCTAGGTAGCAGCGTCGTCTTCAAAGCACTCACGGGGTGGCTAATGACCCCTCCCCTCTCTCTCTCGTTTTGTCTTGGAGCGCAGTCCGTGTGAATAAACTGAGGGAAGGGTTCCGAGAGAGCGGTTGATATTATGGGCGGTCCTTTGTATGTGCCAGCACTCGAGTAACAACCTTCTCCTCCAGTTCGGCTCGCTTTCAAGGATGGCCGTCGCTTCGGAATTTATTTTGTGATCCAACGTCTCAGCTTGTTCGGCGACTGCGCTGCGCTCTTTGTAGAAGAACTGCGCTCTTTGTAGCCTTCGTGTACGCTGGGCCGCCTGCTCCCCCGCCCGAAAGACAGCCAACAATGGACAGGCGCCCCGGTGTCGTTTACGAAATTCCGTGTGCCGAGTGCCCCTCGTCGAATATCGCCGAGACTAAAAACTTACCGGAACGACTGAAGCAACACCCCAACGATGTTCGGAAGTTCTACTAAGAGCGCAGCGCAGTCGCCGAACATGCTGAGACGTTGGATCACACAGGAGTTAAGGTCACAATTGAACACTGTAAAAAGACTGTGAACGCACTGACAGACGAGAAGCGGTATGTAAAAAAATAACTTTTCTCTTTCGGTATGGGAGGTTTAAAGAGCTTGACGTATTTAAGCACAAAAAACGCGGGAAATAGAAAATCTTGAAAGAAAAAAATTGTGCGGGACAACGACTCACCACAAGCTATACCCACGGCTGCTTAAATGAAAAATACCAAGCCACCTCACGTTCAAAATAATTTGCCACCGTGCTCCAAAGAACCAAACGTTATTATTATTTCAGATGAAGAACTTAGCAAAGAACAACAGAGTGTACTATCACATGAACTTATATTCTAACCTGGCAATGAAAAGTACCATGAAATCACACTTTTAAAAGACCTGGATGACATCGCATGAAATTCACGATTGGAGCAATATTTCTTCATTAAATCCCAAAATTATAACGCATTTTTTCGTGGAATATTTGGACGGCAATGAACGCCAGACGCCAACAGACATCAATATCTGGATCTCTATATACACGCGGTTCAGTTCAGAAATATGTCATACATGCGTACAAGGTGCACAGACAAACTATGAATAAAATTTCAAGGAAAGAAGGAGAGGCACTACTCGTGTTGAGCAACCGCTAAGATCTCATGAATAAACAGTGGACAAAGGAGACGCAATTCTTGTTCTGAATAGATCGGGCTACATAGATGAAGGCAAGCGCCAACTAAATGACACACAATTCTGCAAACACTTAGACTAAAATCCTACCGCTGAGCACAGACAGTTCATTCTAACAACCCTAGAGGGTCTCACACGTGACGGTGCTCTTGATTCAAAGCTTCAAAGAAGCACTTATTTTGGTACACTCGGCGCCTGGTCGTTTTTACATGCTGCGGAAGATTCATAAAAATAGGAACCCTGGCAGACCTATTATATCAGGTACGGGAACGTTAACTGAACCAATGTTCAGCTAAATTATTTTAATCAAAGACATACCACCCACAGACGAGTCCTTCTTGCGTGACACAAACCGTTTCCTTCAGGAAATGTTGAACGTAAAACTTCCAGATGCTGCATTCCTCGTAATATTGGATCTTCATTCACTCTACAAAATATCGCGAATGACGATGGTGTTAGGGGACTTGCCGAATCTTATGAAACCTACAACCCTGATGCATATCCAAGCGAAAAAGCATTGAAATCTTAAGGAGACTTGTACAAGAACTGAGCAGCTTTGAATTAAACATTCAGTACTACCTTCAAATGAGCGACACGGCGATGGGTATACAAAGATGGCCCCAAACTTCTCTTACATTCTCATGCACATCGCGATATCAAACCTTTATTCTATAAATGATGTCTAGAATATATATTTATGATTTGGACATATTCGGAAAACGAGCTGCTCAAATTCATAGAGACATTTCACTCAGTGAACCCAGCATTTATTTTACACACTCCTACTCTAACACTTAAATAAGCTTCCTTGATACACTCATTCGAATGAGCGATGGTGCGTTGGTAACTAGCATATACAGAAAACCTACGGACAGGCAACAATACCTGCACTTCAAAAGGTGCCGCCCACAACGCAGCAAGACCAGCATTCCCTATTTCCAAGCACACAGACGCTGACGAATCTGCTCCCGCATCAAGAACTTTCACAAAAACAGCACACATATGTGCAAAGTACTCCTTCATCAGAAATACCTACCACCTGATGCTGATGCTGATGCTGATGACCTCTGATGAATGGCGCTTACCCACAAAGGGGGATGGGCCAAGAACCGGGCGGCAGGATACTTAAATGAAACTAAAATGAATATG
The DNA here is from genome assembly GCF_043290135.1 of Rhipicephalus microplus. Taxonomy (NCBI): domain Eukaryota; kingdom Metazoa; phylum Arthropoda; class Arachnida; order Ixodida; family Ixodidae; genus Rhipicephalus; species Rhipicephalus microplus. The sequence continues at coordinate 128,596,306 of NC_134702.1, forward strand.
AAGTCAATCTGAAAAAGTAGCTCAAAATAATACTACCAAAAAACAAAAATGTTTGCTGAGCAAGCGGTCAAACCATCTTTTGTTTTTGAAAGACATAACTACGAATTATAAACTAAAGATCTGAAAAGGTAGGTGTTCACTAGCATGGTATTCTTTTAGTTGCGTTGATGTAATCAAACACAGCGGAGCATACATCCCTGTGGCAGTAACCAAATGAAGTTCCGCCAAATGATAAAATTACTGGTAGATTTACTTGTATTCCTAGCTTTTGTAATGGGGCTACTAACCACCTCTTATCGGCGATGCCACCGAAAAAGCGGAAAATCTAGACGGCCAGACCCCTAAACCACCAAAAATATGCCTACCAGCACGGCAACGAAAATTAGCTATTAACTTTCACGAGCAACCCACCGAACATAAACAAGGTACTAAAAAAACATTTTAACATAAAGGAACAGAGCGTGCGACAATCAAAGATTTGCACTTCACCTCCGTGTGTGGTATTCAAGCGGCAGAAAAGTATGAAAAATAATTTAATAAATTCAAAGATAGGCATGAAACCTCAAACTGGGTGTCGCCTTTGCGAAAAGAGCATATGCAAAGTATGCAAACAAATGCAGACAGCGAGAGTGGCGGAACGCACCCACTTGAATTTTAAGCACTGGATAAGTGGTGCACTTGACTGCGACTCAGACAACGCCATATGCCTTCTCGAATGTGGAGTATGTAACATGCGATACATGGGATAAATAGACACTCCGTTTAGAATGAGATTCAACAACAATCAGGCACATCTACCTTCTCGGCCAGGCCTTCCACTTCCAAAGCACAGCACAATAAAACGCCACAGCTTTGATGATATAAGGGTTACACTATTATAAAACCATTTTCGAACAATCAGAAACGCAACGACGGGAATTTTACTTATATTACAAATTCAGCACGATAAAAAACGAAACAAGTGAACAACCAGACACTGTCAGCGTTACGATTATTAGGAGACGCAAATGCCTCTCTTTATTCAGTCCTCTGCACCTAGCCTCCCATTGCGACAATAATATTACCCCCTAACAAAGCTGTAAGCGTAGGCATCTGACAATATAGAATCGGTTTCTCGCTTTAGGCACAGCTGGAATGCCTAGACAAGTGGTCCCGGATGTCGTACAGTCTTTTTTTTTTGTTCTATTTTAGTTCTTTTTCTCTCATACATTTTAACTCACCTTCCCTTTTCCTTCACTGGCAAGAGCCAATGCATGTAATGAGTATTGACGGCACTACCACTACTACTGACTTTTCATATCTCTCGACACCACCAATATTCTCTAGAAGCTCCTAAATTCCCACCCCCCAATTTGTCGTAAACATCAAAGGTGGACAAGCCGGCAGCGGATTGCAGCGGAAGGTGCTTTGCCAAAACAGTCGTCACACTGTTCACTTGGGGGAAGGGTGGTTGCGTGGGAGGTATTGTTGACAATGATGGCATGGCTCTTTTACGTTCGCCTTACTCTCTTGATATGCTGTGCCTTCCTAATTCCATCGTGTTTCTCTTGCTTATTCTCCTAGATTTTTTTTCGTTTTTAACACCATTTCTCCCCATTTTTTTCATATTTTTTTCTGTCTTCACCTCTCCTGTCCCGAGAAGCTATAAGAATACACGAAGAATGTGAAATTATTATTATGCCTTGATTGATATATTGATTTATATGTGAGGTTTTACATCCCAGCACCACCGTATGATTATGAGTGATGACGTAGTGGAGGGCTCCGGAAATTTAGACCACCTGGAATTGTTTTAACGTCCAGCCAAATCTGAGCACACTGGCCTACAACATTCCCGCCTCCATCAGAAATGGAGCCGCCGCAGCCGCGATTAGATCCGGCGACCTGCGGATCAGCCACTGAGTACCTTAGCCATTTAACCACCGCGGCGGGCCTACATTATTATGCCTTGAAAAAGACTGGACTACCGTCGAAACATCGGTTAAACAAAGAGTTGGTATGTGAAAGGGCATCTACTTTTTGCCGTCACCGCCACCGTCATTCACCATTTATATATACTACAAAATATATATATGAAAACTAAAAAAAGCCGCCTGCACTCGGCGCCCAGCTTGTCACGATGCACTGACGCAAACTTATCTCCCTCGCGTACTTTGCCCCGTGACGGGGGGGGGGGGGGGGGGGGGTATATAGATGCTTGTGTGCGCTCGCTTATTCTTCGGCGGGGAGAATCGCGTGCCTTCTCTTTTGGCCGGAACGATTGCGTTTAATCGCTGGGTGCACAAAGATCACTTAGCTCGCTGAACAGGTGTAGTTTGCGAAAAGACTGCGTTTTCGAAGCACAGTGAAGTAACTACTGGGCCCTTGGTAGTTCGCAAATATATCTGCTCCACTTATATACGTTTCCTGCCTCACTTTTGTTTAAACAGCGCATTCCGTTTCGAGCGGTAAACGTGCTAAGCTAGCTTTTGTCCTGCGGATGTTGTTTTCCTGTGTCATTTGTGCACGAGCAGCTCACTGCACGTTCCAATCTGCTTGCCGTTCCCAGCGTTACATTCAAAGTTGTTGCTGTCGCATTCGATGTTTTGCCCTTGCGTAGAAACTGTGACGTTTTTTTTATACAAATAAAAACTATAAACATAATTGTTCTTGGTCAATGCGTCAGACAAAACCGTCGCCTTTCGTTAGCGGTAGTCGCAGTCACGTCCTGTAATAATAATTTCGATAAAATCGTGAACATGGCTCAACGTAAGAAAATAAAAAAAAAAACACCGAAGATCCCGAATGCATGAATGATTGCTTATGCTCCAACGCGATGCTTGCACACACAGCTCGTCACAGACACTCAACCACCTAGCCCCCTCAACATGCACTATAATGGGCACCTATGACTGCCGTTTTGTAGCAACGCAGCGCAATTATACAAGCGCCGGGTAGTACCGGTTGCTTTCTAGGGCGACCGCGCAGGAGCCGACCTTTGTGCTACTTTTCTGTGGGCATGCTCAGCAGCTGTGCAGGCAGCGGCGTTTCCGCCGTTCCAAATTATTCTAAGAGCCCCTGAACTGTTGCTTGATGGGCGGGTGACAAGTTGTGCTCACGTGGTGGAATCACCAGTGCCTTTTTTCATTTGGTTATCATTCTACCGAGTGGTTTATCTATACAAATAAATTTCCTTATGTTTCCGTCACACTACTGACTACTTATATAACTCACTTTATTATTACAGTTTATCAGGATTTTTGAGCGTGCAAGACGTGATCGGAATGAGGTAGTAGAGTATTTGTTTTTTGATACATTTTTGTTCAAGCAACAGGGAATTTTATATTCGTGCCGTCCCCAGGAACCCAGCCCAAGCTTTCCGTACGAAAAGATCACTGCCCAAGCATCTGGTACAAATGCTTACCCAGTGAAAGCTGGACATTTCTGTCCCAGTGTTTGTCAGTAAGTGCAAACCAATGCTACAATAAAGCATTTCAAAATTCTTGGCTGCATTTTCACGCTTCCTAGTAAAGTTAGACATGCTTTTGGGTTGGCTTACAGTGCTTATTTCACTTTCCGCACATTGCGCCTAGCATGATGAAGGTCATGGAGGAGCGAAATAATTGGTTGAATAGGCGTCGCAACTAGTTAATCACAGTGGTTGTTGTCGAACTGCACAATTGGTCACAAACGTCACAACTGAAGCCAGAGTGCAGCTACGAAGCTCTCGCCGAAAGCGGGAGTTTGCTACGGTGCCAGGCTCCAACAATAATCTCGTTGAAGTTGTCGTGCTGTGTGCCTCCTCTTTGCTTCGTGTCTGTATTTACCCCCGCGCTCCCAGTTCGCTGAACCATCATGAATTACCAACTATCCCACCTTTCCATCCTGTTGTCGTGCCCGCCACACTGCTTGTTCGGCTTGGTCTTCTTACAATTTTGGACATCGTGAGCTAACAAGGCGGTGTGTTTGCACAAGTCACCCACCACCGACGCTGGCAGTCACATTCGAGTTTTCGCGTGGCTGGGAAGGCAGCCGGATCATCGAAACGCTCTTGCGGCTGGTACTTGGCCTCCCAGGCCTGTTTTTTTTTTTTTTTGTCCGGACTGCACCACTGGCCCAGCGAATGCGAGCTCTCTTGCGTTGTCACTGTTGGTGCACTTCTAGAATTGTCCCTGGCTTACCCACATGAAAGGTATCAGAAGAAAGTGATGCGCACGTGGTCGGCGCCATGGCTTTGAGGGGATGGTCGACGTCACTGACGATGCAGCCAGTGGAAAGCGTGCTTTCGTATGACGCTGACAACAACGTAAATGATAGCTCAGTCAATGTAGACTGCTCGTGACACCACTGTCGAATGGATTGTCGCTTCCCCTAGCCCTCTACAGATTTTGTTGTAAAAAGAAGTTACTGTGGCAAGGAAACATGATACCCAGACGCAGCTGGTTTTGATCCAGAAGATAGAATAAATGTATCGTTATTGCTGAATCAAAACAAATGCTGATACTTTTGGCGTTTATGGTGAGGTCGCATGACTACATGTTGCTCATTTCGTTATATGCTTGAATATCGACGAACACTTATTTGTAAGTGATTCGCCGAACCACCTTGCCTTGGGTCCTTTGTTGTTTCTCCTGCACGTCAATGACACTGTTGATGCTGGGAAACGTAATGTGCAAATAGGCTAGTCGCTGATGGATGTGTGTTCTTTGAAGAGTTCAACCGCGTCAGTGACCAATATGACTAGAATGAGAGCCCCAGTCACATTTTCCAATATCTCTCTGATTGGGAAATGACCTGGAATATAGAAAAAGTGTTTTTACCAACTTCGCGAAAGAAAGAAATCTCTATAATATAATTAAATGTTGGGCTCCTCCCCATCTAAAGAAGCCACTAAATAGAAACATTTAGGTGTCATAATTTCCAATAACCTCTCCTGGAAGCTTACTGTGCTACACATATACTCCTCTGCCTTCCCAAAAATTTCTTTTCTAAATACAAACTTCAACATGCCCTGGTCTCTTTTAAAGTTCTTGCGTATTCCTACTTATTTCGGCCGAGGCTCGAGTACACTTGCATTGCATGCAACTCTTACACTAAGTGTAAAATTAAAAACAAAACATCGAACGAATCCAAATACATGATATCAGATTTATTTACAATAGTTTTTTTGCTTTCAAATCACCAACTGAGGTGATGCAGTCGAATAATATTGCCACTCTTGAGTCGCGTCGAAAAAACTGCGGATTAGTTTTCTGTCAAAGCTACTTGGTAAACTCGCACTCGATCCAGCAGCATATGTGAGTCGAATATTCACGAGGTCTATTCACCAGCATCACCCGAATACACTCCATCCCTACATTGCCCGAATTGAGCAATTCTAATATTCTTTTTTCTCCGCAACAATAATGATTAGAAAAATAAATTACTGTATTGTTTATTTTGCAAACTTGCATTGTGTAAGATGGGTTACCTAAAATGTGTTCTTCGAAGTTCTTTTTTTCGCAATGCTAAAGACTATACAGTTGAACTAACAAGATTGTTTAACTTTTTGATTGTGTTTTCCCTACCCTGCATGAATCTTGTGTTCACAGTATGCGTTTAATAAAACAAATTAAACAATGTAGTGACACTTAGCACGGTACTGTAAACGTTATTGGTATTGCAAGTGCTCGGAGTGCAAACAAGAAAACGTTCCTAAGGGCATACAAAACAAAAATAACAATTTACGCTAGAGTGAAAGCTCAATGTGTCACAATGTCTAAAACAGTAATATTATCAACAGCGTGCCTTACTTACCAAAATCTATTGCTGAGTGTTTCACACGACGCGCCCCACATGGGATAGCTTGAACATGAGTCCAACGACGTCAGAGTGTGCGACTACAATTATTAACTAGAAAGAAAACTAACAGCAATAAAAAAAATCGTCCGTTGAGGAACGGCGTGAGCGGTTCAAAGTTTTTTTTTCACCTAATTAGGCTGAATAGTTGGTGCCATCTAGCGGGGCTGAATTGAAACAACCGAACACACCGTGCGCCCACCATCTCGGGGGCCACGACTGAAAATTGTTCGAAGGCCACTGTTGCTGCTACAACTCCACTTTACTTTCGCTCTGCTGCTACTAGTGTCGAGGGCCGTGCAGTAAAAGCAGAAAACAGTAGGCACGGCAACACTGAAGTGAAAAGGATTGATTTCAGGTGGTGGAATAAAAGTGCCCTATCGTGATTCGCACCACTAAAACAAGACTTTATTTCAAAATAGACAATTCCCATTGGACTTAAAAGTAGCACAACAAGGTTTTCTGACCAACATTTCTGCAACCCACATCGACCTGATATTTGTCTTTAGTGTCCCTTAAGGCATGATGCTTGTGAAAGGTAGTAGCGTCTTCAAGCAAATATGCGTTTGGCTTAAAACAGCGCAAGTCGAGGTATCCATGCACTGTCACCTTTCATTTAGCGTATGCTGCACGTAGTGTAACAGGATAGAAATATTCTCTATTGAAAATCCTGGGTTGGTGGATGCTGGAATCGTTAGTGAACATGGTGAAAGAATACTAGATATGGTGGAATTATTAGTGGATGTGGTAGTAACTGTAGTGGACATAGCGGCTGATGACAGATGTTGAAAAATGATGGCAGATGTTGGTGGTGGTGGCGAACCAATGGTGATAACGGTGGAAAATGGCGGCTGATTACCGCTAGAGGGGAAAAAATGGTGGCAAATGGTGGTGGTGGAGGTGGCGAGCCAATAGTGGTGACGGTGGAAAACGCCAGCTGATGGTGGCGGGGAAGAACGTGTTCGGTGGAAGGCTTGGTGAGCAAGGTGGATGACGGTGGCGTGATGGAAGCTTGGTGGATGATGGTGGCATGATGAAAAAGCACATGACAGTATGTGAAGTCACTTATTTGTAGTGTTTCATTCTTGAATGCGCCGAAGTATATGCTTATGGTCAAAAGAAACCGACGCTGCTCATAACGCTTTCTAGCACGTTTTTTTTATTCTTGTGGTGTCAACAACGCTTCAATTTTTGGGTAGCGTGGAATATAAGGCCATGAATATGTTTACATTTCGCGCACGTACTTACATCAAAACGACATCTGCAATGTGTTTCTTTGTTGTGATGTTTAGAAGACTAGAAGTGTCACTGTGAAAAGTGACAAAAAATGTTTCACATCGGCGCGCAGTTCTCGAGAAATAAACGAGCTCCAGTTCAGAATTGCCCTTTTCAATGTTAGAGCAGAAGACAGCGATCACTTGAAGTCACCATGCTAGAAACGCAACTCTGGCAATTCTCGCACACCCTGTTCCTTGAGCCGTACACTTAACTTAACAAAGTGCGTGCGACTATGCCCAAACTTTCACTTTCGACATGCGTCGAGACAAGCCCCAGCGAATTTAACTTTCAGCCTTCTGCTCTACCACCATGATTTCCACCAAAGTTTAGTCCTACCGACCAATCTCGTACAAGGGTTATCGGCGGTTCTGGGTATCAGAATACACAATTTTGACGAGTAAAAATTGCAATACAGCACAGCTGTGGCATAACTTATCCTAAGAGAAGCCTTTTTATTGCGTATGGTGTCCGCGCAAGAAGCGAAAAACAGCGAAGCGACGCGCTTGCAGCACTTCCACTCGAATATACTTGACTCGAACGTACTTGACTTGGTATAAACAATGGCACCCAATACTATATAAATATAACATACATAGATGGTTTCAGCGACCACCGGTAATGCAAATGATTCTCAACGTCCCATTTCGTCTCGCTGGAGCTAAAACAAAAACAATTCGTTATTATAATTGAGGTAATTACAATGTTATAAATGATGAAATATGTACATTCTTTGAGAGCGTATTTTCACCATCCTTTCATAATCGATCCGTACAAGACAACTGGACACTCTTCAAAAACAAGTTAGCTTCATTAGTTAGTGAACATATTCCTACAATCATAATAACAAATGATAAACAAAATCCATGGTTTATTAAATCAATTAACAGATTAATAAATAAAAAAAGAGATTGTACGTGGCGGCTAAACGCGCGCAAACTGCTGCATCGTGGCAAAGGTATAGAGACTTCTTGAATAGCTACTGCTCCGCGATACGCGCCGCTCGTGATAAGTATTTTTCTCACGAGCTACCGTCACTGCTCACCACTAACGCTTTGAAAACAAGTTTTGGAAACAAGTGTGCCCAGATTGTCACGATAACAAAATCACGTTGCAAAATAACGATCACATTCCCATTCCAGATCAAGACTGTCCTAACGCTTTCAATACTTTCTTTACATCAGTTTACACCACTGAAGATCATACAAACGTTTCCGATGTAGCCGATCTTGACTATCCTTTTTTGCCCCCCATTGAAATCACTGTTGACGGAATCGCATTTATAATAAATAATCTTAAACTGTCCACGTCAGCGGGCGTTGACAAGATTAACACTAAGACACTTATAAGCACGCCCTCACCCTCGAGTAAAATATTATGCCACATCTTTCAGCAATCACTAATTAATTGATTTGTGGGAATTAAGGTCCCAAAAACCACCATATGATTATGAGAGACGCCGTAGTGGAGGACTTCAGAAATTTTGACCACCTGGGGTTCTTTAACGTGCCAGCAATCACTAACAACAGAACAGCTTCCGCATGACTAGAAAACTACAAAGGTCATCCCCGTGTTTCAAAGCGGCAATAAAAACTCATCTCAAAATTACAGAACCATTTCTCTAACATCCATCTGCTGTAAGATACTTGATTATATAATCGACTACCATATTTACAATCACTCAGAGCAAAATGACTTTTTCTTCCCAAACCAACATGGATTTAGAAAGGCCATGTCGTGCGAAATACAGCTTTTCAAAATCACGACTGACCTATATTATCGCTTGGATCTAAACCTGCAAATTGACTGTCTTTTTCTGTATTTTTCCAAAGCATTTGATCATTTTGCTCACTGCCGCTTAATCTCTAAAATCTCTTTTTTGTGTATAGATTCATCAATTCTGTCATGAATACGGAACATTCTTACTAACCGGCAGCAATTAACCATCGTTAATGATTTTTCATCTCCACTTTCATAAGTTTGTTCTGGTGTGCCGCAAGGGAGTGTTCTCGGTCCACTGCTTTTTCTTTTTTATATTAATGACTTACCAAGTAATTTGTCCTCCCAAGTGCGCATTTTCGCAGATGACTGTATAATTTACCGAGCAATACCTAGTACTTGTGATCACGTAGTAATTCAAAATGACCTCGACCTCATCAGCAATTGGTTTAATTGTTGGCTAATGTTCCTTAATTCAAGTAAATGTAAAGCAATGTCCTTCTCTCACAAACCTTCTAACTCTTAGTTTTCTTACTTTATTATTAGCAATCGCGTATCCAGTGTTAACTCTTTTAAATATTTAGGTGTAACCTTCACATCTAGCCTTTCCTGGACTACCCACATCATCATCATCTGCAGCGACGCATCACGATAGTTAGGCTACATACGCCGCAATCTACGTAAGACGCCCATAAATATACATGCCTTAGCTTACGTAACAGCCCCACAGCGGTGGTCTATTGGCTAAGGTACTCAGCTTCTGACCCGCAGGTCGCGGGATCGAAATGCGGCTGCGGCGGCTGCATTTTCGATAAAGGCGGAAATGTTGTAGGCCCGTGTACTCAAATTCGGGTGAACGTTAAAGAACACCAGGCGGTGGAAATTTCCGGATCCCTCCACTAAGCGTCTTTCATAATCATATAGTGATTGTGGCACGTTCAACCTCACATATAAATCAATAGCTTACGTAGCATTTGTTCGCCCTCAGCTCAAATTCGCTTCTGCAGTTTGGTCCCCTCATTACACTTATTTAACTAATATGCTGGAGTCTATCCAGAATAGAGCCACTAGACTCATCTGAAAAAACTATGATCATAGCGCAAGCATAACAAAAAAAACAAAACTTATCACTTCTCTTCAAAGCAGCCGACGTGATATAAACCTCTTTGCATTATTTCAAAATCACGTACATGAAACAAGGCCATTATCAATGACATTGCAAACATCTGCATTCACATGAAAGAGACTGAATATTCATCTTTCATTCGCACGCATGTACGGTAAAACATACATTTTTAACTCATCTGCACTCCCCCGTGTCATCCACACATGGAACAGCTTTCCAGATGAAATAATAGATGAACACAATCGAGAAAAATTCCTGCACCTTCTACTCACCCATTTCCAGGATTAACTGCTTGTTTTATTTATATCAAAATCAGCACCTACGTGTTTATTCACTACTAGTACCTCTCTTTTTTCTTACTTTAAACTTTTTTGATGGTTTGAATACTAACATGCCATTGAGTTCTGTTGTGTATTCTTGAGCGATGTTTTCTTTTGAATAATAGAAAGTCTTTTCACAATTTGTGTTTGCTTTTTCAGCTTGTTTTTCGCCATTATCTCACATGTATACTCATCTGATTTTCATTGCCGCTCTATTCTTAATAAAATTCTTATTATATTTTCTGAATGATATTCTTGTTAAGACTTATATAATAGTTGACAATTAGTTTATGTCATTGTTTGCATAAAAATTGTGCCAATGCGTGTATATATTCTTTTTATTCTCCCCTTACACAATGCCCTGTTGGGTCTGTAATGTATATTGAATAATCATATAAATAAATAATAAATAAATAATTGCCTACCCTGACTGACAGCCGCCGATCGCACTTGCCGGCACTTCACTGGTTCGTATGCGAGAACACAGAATCGTCAATTCGTATGCTTACTGAACCAATAAGATAGCATAATGTTTCTGGCGCAGTGCATTCGTTTTGGCCAAGCCCTTATGTAGTTGCTCCTAACGACAGAGCAAGAGCGGTGCGCTGGCACGACTGTGCTTTGCGTTGCGCGAAAAACATCGCAATCAATTGTGCGGGCCTACCTATCAAATAGGCATAAAATCGTCATAAAGGCTAAACAGATATTGAGCTTTGGAAGGAGCGAGCAACGGATATCAAACTCTGCAGTAACCGCCGATAAACTCTATCTGCTCCTCAGTTCACCGAGTTGTTTTTTTTTTCTTGCGTAAGTAAATTGTAAAAAAAAAAACTAAGCGTTGTTGCCATTATCACAGTGCCAATTGTTACAGACAGCAGTATTTCGTGTTTATCAAATGTGCAAACTTCAGTGGAAAGTGCAGAGCCCGTCCAGCTCGAGTAAACGGCAAACAGAACGTAAGTTAAACAGTCAGTTTGTGAGTTCACTACTCCTGTAACACCGCAGTTGCCGTTTGTCACCGTGGCGCAGTGGTTAGTAAGCTCAATTGGGAATCCGAAGGTGGCAGGTCCGATACCGTGCTGTCACTCTTTTTTTACGGGTGCTTTCTGCATTGTTTTTTATAGAATTATTTCTATTATTTTTTTAGTGGCAGCTCGTCACGGTGGTTGTGACACCGCTTCGTGCTCCATCATTGCCGGCTGGCTGGAGCGCGCCATCCACCATCCGCTCTACTATACGCCACCATACACCATGTGCCACCAACGTTTCCAGCACCATAATCTACCAAATTGGTGGATGGTGGAATCTACCATTCCTATGGTGCACGTTTCTTCAATAGGGTTCACAGCACAAAAGGTAAAGAGGTATTATTTTGTGTATTTTGCTTCGTTTTTTACTCACTTGAATTCCGCACAATATAAGATTGACATCGTGGCTACTGATGAATGAAGTAGTATTAAGACTTTAGGAAGCTTCACTGAACTTTCGAGAAATAATGAGCACATGGGCAATATAGAAATGCCTGTCATTTAAATTACACATAACCTAATATTCATTAACATGATGTGATTGTGCCTGTGCCATGCGAATATTTTGATTATCATAAGGCAGACTACCGCTCTATATAAGGTAACGTTTCGTTCATGCGTTCAATTCATATGTAACGCTTTTTCTGCTTCAGACGCTTGCACAGCTTCAAGGCACGCATGATCGCCTAAGTTCGGCAGTGGCAACAACTGTCAAGTGCCACAAAAAGAATGATAGAGCAATAAGGACTCTTTCACGATGACTGCCTAATAATTAAAAGTAAACGAGTTACTTTGCACGCCCAAACACAGGAGTCCAAATACGGCAAGCCTTTGCGCTGAATTTTGGTTTTAATATTTTAGGTACTATTCAGCAGTGTCACTGACTGGTGAAAGCATTTACTCGGAAACGCATGGGCCAGCACGTTAAACAAGAGGGTTTTCACCTGCAAATAAAAGCGAAAACACACCAATCGTAGTGATGTGTCATCGCTTCACTCGTCATCTTCAAAGCACGCTGGCCTTTTCGATCCAAAGTATGTTCGCACTAAAACAAGCAGTTTCGCCCTCTGCACTGCGTGTAAAGCCCTGATATAGAACTCTAGGCTTAATTCAATTCGTTAGTTACGTCATCAAATCTCTCAACGCCACCACATCGATGGTAGTAACCGCACCAATGGCGAGCGCTAAAGCACAGCGTAGCTCTACACCGCGTCATGCAAAAAAGCACACTTACAACCCGTACAGCCCACAAGGAAGAAACAGTGACAAGACACTATATACTACACTACACAAAGCATACTGCGTGTTCCCTCTACGTACCTTCGGCAGTGCTGCAAGTTCGCAGTGATACACCGTATTTACTCTACCTACTCAGTTTATACTCCGTGTTCTATACTCTACCAAAAAGAGTATAGCAGAGTGGATGAAGTACAACTGCGATATGGACACAGAACAACTAGGTGTGGCTAAGACGGTGTCCCATTATAGCGTTCGTTCCTCTTCGCTTCAGCTGTTGCTGCATCTGTGTGAGGTATGTTGCAACATTGTGCATGTTAAAAAGTGAATATGATAGAGATTATTAATACGCGTTCCTTAAAACATGTTATTTCTTTCTTTTCTGTATTCATGTTCCAAGATCTGTGGCATAGGTAACATGGTAATTAAACTTCCGCACACACTAGACCAGGAGAAACTGCTCCAGGCTTCTTGTTATTCCGTGCGCTAACTTCACAAGTGATAAGTAGTCAGGCTGGGTGCTTCGGCTTTGGCCTTGAGCCACGCACACCTTTTGATGCCCTTTGCAGTTACCTTCAGGAAACAAAAGAAATGATTTTCACATGCAATTTGTTTAAGTATATTTTCAGCGGTAATTATTCATTTAAAAAGTAGCTTACTCTTATTGTATTTCTATTCAAGATCTCGACTGTTGCGTCTGGTATGAATGGGTAAAAACAATTATTGCAATGTTTTCGATTTGCCTAAGCATTTTCGGGGTGTCAATATTCAATAATAAAAGTGTTTAACGAATTCAGATAATAAATTTTGTCCAGTCTCCCTTAGTGGGTACAATCCGTGTTAATGGTCACACCAACAACAACGCTGCTTTGTGAAGTGTCGTTGCAACCTGCATAACCCGGCGCAATCTTTTCCTTCAGACTAAGAAGTCACCTTGTCTTTAGCGTACAAAAAAAACGGGCTCTGTTTCTGGAGGGTCCACAGCCACTTCGATAGAACATGGTAACGTGGTTTTCTGTTTCACTCGCATAGTATAAGTTCCACAGCTAACACGAATGCTAAGAAAAATACCCATATAGAAGGCTTGAAATTAATCTGGATGATTTTGTCATATGGTTCTCGTAAGTGTATTACATCGAGCAGCAGCTGTAATTTATTATCAACACAAGATGATAAAAACAGCTTTACACAATAACGTGAGTTAGCCCTGTTAGCATGCACTTGAAGAACATAGCAAATATGCTCTTTTGCCTGCCTTTTTCTGAGTTTTATAAGCTAGGTGTAAATGTCAGAAAGTCCCAAGAACCTAGATACATCTTATTGAGCTACAGGTCAATCATTTCAATCGTTTCTTCGTCGTTTATGCCTAAAATATTTTAAGACGCGTCGAGCGAGCTTTCAAGCTTGCGCATAGTTAACGCAGACCTTATGTACACACCATTAGTATGCCTAGTCACGGGGCTGTTGACTTATGAAGCCGTCACGGTGTCCAAGATAAATACTTCATTTGGCGAAACTTGTCTCGTGAAATAAAAAGGAAAATTGCAAATGTGTGGCAACTTTGGCTTGTTTGGCATTTTTGAAAGAAACATGCTTTCTTAGTGTCCAGGGAACGTTTCAAAAGGAAAGGTAGGAAATACATAAGGTATGATATATTCTACGAACATTTTTGCGTGCTTCTTATTGCAACCGACACTTGAAGATCCTTCGTGATTAACTCTTTTAAATAGAGAGCCTAGCTTGTTTTTTGTCGTGAGGACAACCTTAACCGCGGTTTCCCTCAAAGAAAATTTTAAAGCACGCAAAACAGTTCGTAGAATTTAATATAGGCATTGTCTATCTCACTTATTTATCATACAGTTGATACTACACCGGTCAGAAGGCGCGCTGTCTGAACTGTCGTCCTAGGAAGCACACAAATCTCATGCGCGGATCAGTCGGCAGCCACTTGACAAGTCAGTGCCAATTGTGGATGCATCTCGAAGTGAGATGAATGCCTAGTAATGGCAAGATATAAAGACAAGAGGTCACGTGAAATACATGAAGCGTTTTTTATTCGAAAAGCAGGAGCTGAGTGTGTAAGTGCCTCGTCCGCTACTCTGTTGGACAATTAATACAGGTTACTTCGAGTCGAAGTTTTATTTTAGGATTTCAATAAGATGTTCTGGCTCATGTATCATCATTTGTTCCATTTTTTTCTGTGCGTCATCTCTCCACCCTCTTAATTGTGTGTCGTCTCCCCACCCTTTTGACACACACTGTGCAGTAAAATGGTTCTAAGGGCGCACTCCTTCCTATCTTTTAAATGCGAAGCACTTTTTAGCGAACTTTGATCGTATCTATCTATCTATCTATCTATCTATCTATCTATCTATCTATCTATCTATCTATCTATCTATCTATCTATCTTGCCACCTAACACATTTAGCCCTCCTGGCCGTTCTGATAACGGCATCGATACCAAACTTGTCATGGCATAACATGACTGTATGAAGAATATATTTGACTTGTCACAACATGAAAATCATGAAATGGATGTAATGAATGTCATGCTTTACATTTCATGGTCCTGCAGTTCTTGCGGTGGTTTCGTTAACATGGCATGTTGCGATACTGGTATGGTATGGGATGATTGCATCGCCAACACAAGCGACAGACCCTAACATGAAAATCATGACATGTGTTTCATGGAACATCACTACATGCCACGCTCAGGATGCGCTCGTGGCTGTTTCGCTAGCGTCAGATATACGAAATTGCTTAATACAGTACGTGAGTGGATGACGAAGGTATGCTACTGGTGCAAACACGCTAATCATGAGATGTGTGTCATATAACAACAAGACTACATGCGACGCTCATGATGCGCTGGCGGCCGTTTCACTAGCTTCGCTTATAATAAATTTGGTGTTATAGAGCTCTAATGGATGACACAGGTGTGATACTGGTGCAAACATGATAAACATGCGATGCGTGTCATGTAACCTTATGACTACATGCTACGAACATGATGCGCTCGCGGCCGTTTCGCTAGCTTCACATGTACCAAATTTAATAGTACATGACGCGAACGGCCACCATAGGTAAATAACACATACAAACATGATATTCAAGACATGCGTGTCATTTAACAACATTACTACATGCCACACAGATGGTGCTCTCGCGCAGTTTCGCTAGCTTCACATATGCCAAAATTGATATTGCTTGACCTCAATAGATGACGAAGGTATGTGACTGGTACAAACATAATAATCATCAGATACGTGTCATGTGAGAACATGACTGCCTGCCACAGTCAAGGCGCCAATACATTTCGACAAGACGCGGTGCGCGTGCTCGCCAGCGTTCATTTCGTCACGTCACGCCAGCGTTGCCATGCCAGGCACCGGTCCTGCCATATTCTCGCAGGCGCGTGCAGCGCTGCGTTGCTTTGACGCATGCGCGTTTCAGCGCGCGTTGCATCCCTCCGTCACGAAAAGAGGGAGACAGTGTTGTCCGTGTTACGCACCGTCGCGAAACGCAGCATGCCCCATTTCGCGAGATTGTCGTAGGGCCATGTCGACGAAAGCTGGTCGCGCCTGGCGTCAGACTATAGACTGCTCACGTTTTGCTAACGTAGCGCTGCTGTGCCAAGCGTGCGCGCACGTCAACGTTACATTGAGGTATATTGGTCCTTTCATGATGCGTTCGCGGCCGTTTTGCTAGCCCCACATATATCAAATTTGGTGCTACATGACTTGAATGAATTAGGAACGATATGACTGGTGCAAACATGATAATCCCGACAGGCGTGTGATGTAAGAACATGACAACATACGCTCAATGCGTGCACGCGGCCATTTCGCTAGCTCCAGGTATACTAAATTTGGTATCACGTGATGTGAGTAGATGACGAAGGTAAACGATACATCCGAACATAATAATGATTTCATGGAAGTCATGTCCGGCATCGTTTTCCTCCACCTCGTAACGTTTTACTGATTTTATTGTGACATATCAACATTTCTCGATCGTGCTTCACATATCAGCCATTCCCACTGTACGTGGGATCTGCATATTTTCTTCTTTCTGAAACGTTCCCTGCGCACAAATAAAGTATATTTCTTTTTAGAAAAAGAAAACCAAACTACAAGCATTACACACTCTCCACCGATGGCGGCAAAGAGAGCATCGCCCCTTGAAGGTTTGCAAAGCGGTAAAGCCTGTCAGTTTCTCAGCAGGTGATATAGTGTATCTCAGCGTTGCTGCTGGTGGTCTCTTGATTTCTGAAAAAATCTAGAATATTTATTTATTTATTTACTGAATACTGCAATCCTCAAGAGGGACCCAAGCAGAGACCAACGTACAAAGAAATGCATTTATAAAGCACGAAACTCGCACAAGTGTTAGAAAATGTCAATATACATAATGAGCGAAGAATAACGCATTATATATATAACACAAAAAACGAAAATGAAAAGAAGGAAGTGCAAACTGTACAATTATGAGAAGAAACAATGCAAAATATAGACACGAAAACTTGCGAAGAACAAAAAGTAGACACCAAAATATAGTCAAACGTAAAATGTTCACATATTTCAGGCTAAAGTCACATTGTTAAGAGTGCGCGATATGTAGATACTCACATACACGTGGAAAAATAAAGAAATACAGTATTTCCAGAAGTGGTTGTCTTAGTTTATTAGACAGTAGATGAGAGAACACGAGATAACATATATATATATATATATATATATATATATATATATTGGGGGAAAGAAGTGTATACTTAAGGGCTCATTTTTCCGTGTTTTTACACAATACTAATGAGATCTAACAGACAATAATGCCCTGGAAAGTATAAAGGAACATATTAGATCGACATATTAATGTAAATATGAAGAAAGAAAAGTGGGTGAAAAGATAACTTGCCGTGGGCAGGATTATCTTTTCACCCACTTTTCTTTCTTCCTATTTACATTAATATGTCGGTCTAATATCTTCCCTTATACTTTCCTGGGCATTATTGTCTGTGAGATCTCATTATATATATATATATATATATATATATATATATATATATATATATATATATATATATATATATATATATATATATATATATATATATATATATATATATATATATATATATATATATATATAGTGGGAGTAATAATTCAATGGGCCAGTTAGTCTTCGTGAAGGTATGGGATATCCCCTTTCTTTAGGCACGCCGTCCCGGACCCTCCCGGCACCGCGGCGACAATCTTGGGTGGCCCGACACACGCCAAGAAGTGAACAGCACGTGATATGAACCATAGGTGGATGTAGACGGACAGTTGGATTCGTTCCCAGTGTCGACAGTGGTTCTTCCTGTTTTTTTACTTTCTTTCTTTTCTTTCTTTTTTCGTCTTTTCTCTCTCTCTTTTTTTTTCCTTCTTCCAGTTCCCTCTCACTCTCGCAAACGTCTTTCAAGGCGAGAGGGACGCGGCAGCAAGGAAGTTCATGTCAGTATAACTCATCCCCTGATGAAGGGAGGTCCCCTCCCGAAACTGTTGGGAAATAAATATATTTATCCTTGTTGACAACGCTCCCGTTGTGATATATCCCATATATATATATATATATATATATATATGTATATATATATATAATGAGATCTAACAAGCAATTATGCCAACGAATGTATAGGGAAGTTATTAGAACCATTGTAATGTAAATACTAAGAAAAAAAGAGGGTGAAGAAATAACTTGCCGTAAGCAAGAATCGAACCTACGACCTCCGAATAACGCGTTCGATGCTCTACCACTGAGATATCGCGGTGGCTATCTTTCCTTTATTTTCTTTCTTCCTATTTATGTTACATTGGTTCTAATAACTTTCTCTATACATTCCTTGGCATTATTGTCTGTTAGATCTCAACAATTTTGTGTTAAAACATAGAAAAACGAGCCCTTAGGTATACAATTCTTTCCCTTTTTCATTAACGAGGGTCTCGTACTGGAAGATTTGGTGCCGTTAGGTTGTATACGAGGGACTATTGGTCAGCTGCCAGCTCGTAATAAGTTAACGTGCTACATGACGCCATTCAGGCTCATAAAACAGTGTACCGAACTCGCCGCCATGGCTACAGCTAGGTGGCGCTGACTGACACTCTTACGTGTAAATTCACATATAGGCTCAATAAAGTGGCTGGGGAGATAGCCGCCATGACAGCTCTGTGGTAGAGCATCGAACGCGTTATTCGAGGTCGTAGGTTCGATTACTGCGCAAGGCCAGTTATTTTTTCACTCACTTTTGTTTCTTCCTAATTACATCACATTGGTTCTAATAACTGTCCCTATACATTTCTTGGCATTATTGTCTGTGATATCTCATTAAGATTGTGTCAAAACATACATAAACGAGCAAGCGAGCCCCTAGGTATGCACTTCTTTTTATTATATATATATATATATATATATATATATATATATATATATATATATATATATATATATATATATATATATATATATATATATATATATATATATATATATATATAAGAAAGAAGTGCATACCTCCTGGTGTCAAATGATAGCATGTTAAAAGAGATCGGCGTTAGAAAGACGTGAAAAAGATAGCTTGTTCTAATATGTTATGGCGCGTTGAAAAAGGAAATTTTCGAAATATTAGTTTTCGTACGATAAGGTGTAATAGTGTCAGCGTGATGATGCCGGGTTCTACCAGCTGTAAGTGGTTCTAAATAATGACTCTGGTTTATACCTAAAAGATTAGTTTTTAGCGGAAAGAGGAATTTTAGTCTCTGAATTTGTCAACGTAACAGATGTGGTTGAATCCTTAGCTGTTTCCAACTTTCCAAAGCTGTGCGACCACTTTGGGCAGTGTTGGGAACAGTATTTGTCAGTGAAGCCCGAATTGACGAGAAGTACACATGCGGGAGCATAATATATATATATATATATATATATATATATATATATATATATATATATATATATATATATATATATATATATATATATATATATATATATATATATATATATATATATATATATATATATATATATATATATATTTACCTGCCGGTAACTTATTCAGTTACATCGCCACTCCCACCTTGCTATTTGTTATCCTAATACTTAAACTAACCTTTTCTACATGTTGTACTATTATGCTGCCTAGTCGTCAACATCTATAGCGTATAGAACAGACGGACAGACAGACAGACAGACAGACAGACAGACAGACAGACAGACAGACAGACAGATAGATAGATAGATAGATAGATAGATAGATAGATAGATAGATAGATAGATAGATAGATAGATAGATAGATAGATAGATAGATAGATAGATAGATAGATAGATAGATAGATCGCAGGTGTTTAGATAGATCGCGGGTGTTCTTCGTTAACAAGGCCTTGCCGGTAGGCTCCTTTGTTCATTCCTGTTCTAGAACTTTGCATGGGCTCTCTTTGTTCCAGGTTCTTTTTAGAACATAAAATAGAAGCGCGCTTACGTAGTAGCAATACCATTTGAATAAATATATACGGAATCATTGGCGCATATTCATTAAAATTTACTAACATACAGTTTATATGAATCCTAACATACAGTTTATATGAATAGGTGGCTAATTAACGACCAAAGCGTTTTGCACACAAGCTAATTTATTTCCTCAATTCTATATTGGTCTCAGCATTCTTTTTAAAATAGTGATGGCTGAAAGGTCGCACTACCGATAGAATATGTCTTATATGTGGCTTCGGATTCTGCTTTTTTAGTGTTTACGTGGATGACCAAGAAGTCACACCATCGCTTCCTCAACCAGTGCTTTGACCTTTCGCAGGTTGAGAGTGCAGGTGGCGACATACGCAGCTGGATTTTTCTAACTCTCCTGAGTATCTTGCTGTTAGAGCTACTGTGCTGGATACTTGTACTCGCATACCTGGTCACAGGCGAATCAACTGCCAAAGATTACTTCACAGTAAGGACTTCAAAGTTATTCTTATAAGGTCGAGATTATATATAATGGAGACAATGCTCCATAATATATATATATATATATATATATATATATATATATATATATATATATATATATATATATATATATATATATATATATATATATATTGATGAGCACTGATGACTAAGAGCAGCTGAATCGGAACTCTGGTTACGAAGAGCTAGCTCGAAGAAGCAGAGGAAGACGAAGGACAGAATAAGAACTGCCGGCTCAGGATCGGGTGTTGTCTCTTGTTCTCTTCATTACGATGGCGCGGTCAACGAAGAAGAAGTCTTTCGTCCCGGCTTCGTCATCCAGGACAGCCGCGATAAGCGCCGCTTGAGGACAGCCTACTCGGCAGCTCTTCACCTGCCGCCACTGCCACCACCGTTCGGGGACGGCGTCAAGGCCTCCTCGGCGGCTGCAGTACAGGTTACCGGTACCATTTTACAAGGGACGCCGTTCACGCGTCCTTGGCTATAGATTCTACCGTTAGCGCAAGCCGACAAGTGAACCCTCTGCGGGAAGCTACCGGTACGTGTCTTCATGTTTCGTCGGCAGTGCGGGCTTCTCCATCCAGGAACGCCGTTAACGCTTCTTTGGCGATGGAGTCAACAACACGGCCGCCGCTTCAGCTGCCCATCGGACCATCAGTGCACACCGTTCATGCCTCCTCTGTAGTACAAGGGCATCACCCAATAGTCATTATGCTACCACTTTGCGGCCGTAATACGCACGGGCTCCTGTCTTTTGGGAATGCTGTTAAAGCTTCCCACGGCCTGCATTTCCTGTCCGGTACTCTTCCAACATTCGAGCCACCAAGAAACGCTGTTTATGCTTCCTCGGACGTTCGTGTCACCGCCGTGAGTACTACTAGAACTACGTACTTCACAGACGCGAACCAAAGCGGTTCAGAAGCCTCGCGCGACAGTGTCGTGGAACTGCGGCGTACCATCGGGATACTCCGCGCCGAGACTAAGAAACTGACTGCGTTTATTGCCGAGCGAGCTCCTACAATGTTGCCAGCATTGTGTGACATTAACGCAGTGTGTGATCTAGCTGCCTCATACGATCTTGAGGCAAGCACACCAGAGCAACGCAGGGAGCTTCGGTATTCTCTAATCGAGCTCTCACACCAGCTCGACTGCTGCGCGTCGATGACCTCTGCGTTGCCACATGCCACCTCACAATCACCAGCAGTCTGTTAACTACCGGAATTCCACGGGGTCCGGAACGACGCTGACAGCTGGGTGGCAACCGTCAGCGCGATAGCAATGCGCGAGGCCTGGACGGAATCTCAGAAATGGACCGCGGCTGTAGACCATCTTCGCGAAGGTGCAGCGGCGTGGCACCGGTATGAAGGCTTCAAGCAGCAGTCCTGGGTGGATTGGAGCTCCACGCTCATAGCTACCTTTGACCGGACACTCTCCGATCTCCCTTCCATCACCCAGTTCAACCTGACGACAACCGAGTATAAGGCGCTGGAGGGTTTCCGCCTCCTGGTTGCAGTCACGCGTTGCAGTTCACTTGAGCTTTTGGACTCTTCGCCATCATTCAATTCATGTTCAGCTCAGCCAAAGACCACAATCTAAGACGGGCCTCGTGAAGGACGTCACTCAAACGACATAACCACACTGAACCATCCCGAATGTGCAGCTGTGTTCTGCATAAGCTTCTATGACCTTTTTGCAGAACTCTCTGCAGGGTACACTGAAACAGGCTCCAAGGCAGGCGTCGCTCTTCCGATGCCAGCTTCCACACCGGGAACCATCTCACGAACTTTTGTGCCAGCAACCAATGCCATTTCCAAGACAGAGCTGTCGAAGACAGCCGTGGATAGCAAGGAGACAATCTTGAACCACTTTGTTCCACATCTTCAGTCATTGGCCGAGCGTGTGAGCTACATCGATGCGTTCCAGGCAGAGAGAGTCAGCATCGGCCTTTCTGGCAACATGATGCACGATCTTTCCGACGACGACAAGCACGCCATTCTGACTTCCAACGTACAACCTGAGCATCGCGCACACGCCCATGAAGTCATAATCATGGAAATCACCCCTGATTGTTCAGGCCATGACCAGCTCAGTCAAAACAATAGCGATAACAGCAAGGAAGCTGCGGGCACGTCGCATCATGATTGTGTCCAGTGGCCTGTGAGCGCTCACACTCACCCTCTGTTGCGCAAACATTTTCCGGCTCGGCATTTAATTGCGCATAAAAACCACCCAACCACACTCAGACGACATAAATGTCTACTCGGCAAGCAACGACTGCTCCAACACACCCACTGTCACCCACCAAATCTTTACACCATGTTACAGCGTCGTAACGACAGACCACCGAGGTACAACCACTTCCATACCCCCGAGTCTTCATCGAACAAGGTGCGAGCGAATGCCAATGCCCTACGTCAACAACGACACTGTGGCCGACCAAGGCAACAAATACAGTCTCAGCGTGCCAAGTCACAGCCTAGACGGGTCCGGCCTAAGCGAGGAAGTCAGTGCCACCAGCCAGAACTGTTTTCGCCAAGTCTTCCAAACACGTCGAACCTTGGACGAGATCAACCGCAACGACAGAACTTATTCCGCCCGTCGGAAAACGCACTGGAAGCGTCAGAACATGGCCGAGGTTATAGACCGTCGCAACACAAAGTCGTAACTCTGAGTCGCTATCGGCCAAAGTTTACGCCAAACCTCAGCAAACCTCAGCGTCTTAACCGACATTTCGAACGACCACGGCCACATAATCAATGTCGGCCACTGGATTTTGCTGCAAAATATTTTCAGACGAAGCTCAAGAATGGAAGAGTCTGACGACCACAATGCAGCCAACCGCGCCCACATGAAGCACTGTCGGGCGCTCCACGCACTCGCAGTCATGGCCGAGTGTGATGAGCACTGATGACTAAGAGCAGCGGAATCGGGGCTCTGGGTGCAAGGAGCTAGCTGGTAGAAGCAGAGAAAGACGAAGGACAGAATAAGAACAGCTGGCCCAGGATCGGGTGTTGTCTCTCGTTCTCTTCATTACAATATATATATATATATATATATATATATATATATATATATATATATATATATATATATATATATATATATATATATAGCCACAGGTTCGGTTCCCGCCCATGGCAAGTTATCTTTTCACTCACTTTTCTTCCTTCACAGTTACCTTGCGATCCGGTCTAATAACCTTCCCAATACTTACCTTGGCATTATTGTCTATTAGATTTCATTATTATTGTGTCAAAAACACAAAACATGAGCCCTTAAGTATACACTTCTTTCCCTTCTTTATTAACGAGGGTTTCGTACTGGCAGACTTTGTGCCATTAGGTTGTAAACGAGGGACTATTCGTCAACTGCCAGCTCGTAAGAAGTTCACGTGCTAGGTTACATCAAACGAGCTCATAAAAAGTGTGCCACACTTGCCGCCATGGCTATAGGTGGCGCTGACTGACACTCCCACGTTTTATTTCACATATAAACCCAATAAAGCGGCTGGGGGATAGCCGCCATGGTAGTTTAGTGGTAGAGCATAGAACGCGTTATTCGAAGGTCGCAGGTTTGATTCCTGCCCTCTCTCTCTCTCTCTCTCTCTCTCTCTATATATATATATATATATATATATATATATATATATATATATATATATATATCTGTGTGTGTAGTGGGGAATTCGCAAGGCACTGACTAGTGGGACCATCACTGAGTGCGAAGCGCGAGCGTGTGCACGAGCTGTGAACGATGGGCTGCCTGAGGATTTGTGTCTGTACCGGCTGCCTGCCTACTACCTGGCGTTGCTATTAAACTCCCTTGCAAAGTGCTGGAGGTGCTAGGTACGCAAACCTAACTTCGAAGCCGGAAGCTGCCCACTGCATCAGCAATGCCTGATCAGACGACCGAGCAAGACACCACCCTGAAAAGCACAGCCCCATCTCAACTGGTCATCGTACCTACCACCCTGCGCCAACGGAATCCCCCCCCCCCCCGCTACAACGGCGCGGAGAACCAAGATGTGGAAGACTGGTGGCAGCTGCTCGAAAATGTGAGCGCCACCAACAAGTGGGACGACCCCTCGAAATAGGAGTATGTCACATTTTATCTTAAAGACGTCGCCAGCCTGTGGTTCACAAACCGCCATACTGAATCTACCACTTAGGCCGCTTTTAGTACCACCCTTAGAGCTGTGTTCGATCACCCCGCAGTGCGCAAGCTGCGTGCTGAACAGCACCTACGCGGACGAGCACAGAGGCAGGACGAAAGCTTCACAAGCTATATTGAAGATGTCATCGATTTATGCCAGCGCTTTAACCCTGAGATGACCGAACAAGACAAGATTAGGCATATCTTGAAAGGAATAGACGATGATGCCTTTCAAATGTTGATGGCAAAGGGCCCAAGTACCATATCCGAACTTGTGACCTTGTGCCAGAGCTTAGAAGAGATTCGGAAACAACGTGCGTCAGTTCGAAGGTCGATGACAGCAGACGACTCTCTCGCTGCCCTGGCCATCGGTGGTGACAGAACCCTGCTGGAGCAGATAAAAGACTGTGTACGCGAAGAGGTCGCACGACAGCTTTCGTGTCTTTCGTATCTGCCGACCACCGAAGCACCAACAAACCGCCTAACGCCGACAATCAGACAGGCTATTCCAGAGCAGGTCTCCGAGGCGTTGCCATTACCTACGTCTGCCTCTCCACCAACACTTGTTGCCGCGCCACTGACTTATGCGGCCGTCGTGGCAATGCCTCCACCTCGTATGCCACTGTATACGCCACAACCTGTGCGACCTTCTACGGCGCCGTTTCCACCTACACAGCAGCACGGCGGAAATCCTTGGCGCACTGCTGACAACCGGACCATATGTTACTTTTGCGGAACTGCAGGTCACGTTGCACGTCTATGTCATCGGCGCTTCGCAGTTAATGCACAAAGATACGCTGACTACTTGTTTTGGCCTCCATACCAGGCGTCTCACGTGCCACCTGAAGTTCACGAACACGATGCGCAAGCTGCTTCCAGCACCTGAACCTCTGCTTCTCGACGTTCTACTTCCCGCTCGCCTTCCCCTTCAACAAGTCGTCGTTCTGTATCGCCTATGCGTCGAAGACCCACCTCTATTGAGACGGAAAACTAACTGCCGCAGCTCCGGAAGCACGAGCAGCGTCATCTTCTAATTGTTTAAGTCCTTGCTTGTCTCCCGCCAATCTTATCGATGTAATCGTCGAAGGTGTACGACCACTTGAACTCATCGATACCGGTGCCCCGATATCTGTGATTAGTCAAAGACTCTGCCGCTCTCTTCGTAAAGTGACGTACCCCGTGGTTTCTCTTAGCACTGCGAGCTCCCAACAAATTGAGTCCGTCGCGGCATGTACAGCAAAAATTGTTATTCGAGACGTGTTGTACATCATTAAATTTCACGTGTTGGCTTCATGTTCCCACGATGTCATCCTAGGATGGGATTTCTTATCACGTCATCGCGCCATCGTGGACTGCGCTTGGGCCGAAGTGTAGCGGTTACCACTTCCTTATGCGCCTTCTGTTGATGCGGCCGTATTTAGTGTGGCTAACCTTGTCGTCGCGACGGACATTGACCATCCTCCTTTAAGCGCCCAGTTTGTCCCTGCTTGCTGCGCTTCACTTTCTGAGGCTACCATTCTATTCACACCATCTGACATCTTCGGTAGCCGCCACCACACATCGCTTCCATTCGCCGTTCTTGAGCTTTGTCAAGACACTATCGGATTATTTATTTACAATTCCAACTCCTGTCCCCTCAGTTTGCGCCGCAACGAGACACTCGGCCACATTCAGCTTATCGATGAAGGTACTATCGTGCCTGCAGATTTCTTCGACACCAAGCCGAATATGGAGCTGAACACGTTGGTTCCTCACTTTGCCTCGAACACCGTGTCGTCCGATGCATTTCACCGTTCTATTGACAGCCATTTCGCCCCGGCTCAACGAGAGCAGCTTGTTACGCTGTTGCACGAATTCAGGCGTTCGTTTGACTTTCCCCAAGCGGTGCTAGGAAGAACGAACACCGTTGTGCACACGATTGACACAGGGAAGAGTACTCCTTTGCGCCAGCGACCCTATCGTGTGTCTCCAGCGGAGCGTCGCGTAATCGCAGAACAAGTAAACGACACGCTTAAGCGTGGAGTCATCAAGCCTTCTAGTAGTCCTTGGTCTTCACCAGTTGTACTCGTCAAAAAAAAAGGATGGATCGATCCGGTTCTGCGTAGACTACAGGCGCCTAAACAACATTACGAGGAAAGATGTTTACCCTCTTCCCCGCATAGACGACGCTCTCGATTGTCTCCAAGGTGCATAATTTTTTTCCTACTCTTCAGCATAGTTTATTTGTTATTGCACACTGGAGTACTCGTCTTTGAGCAATGCATATTTGCCGAAAAAGTACTGTTATAGCTGAAATCCGCCATTATCACAATGACCGTGTGCTGACGGCGAAGAACGTCAAAAAAAACAGAACAAATACAGCAACCTAACACATTTATTATAGGAGCACAATCTTGTAAAAATGAAAGCAATGAACGCACATTAAACGTCAATTATTTCTAGTGCAAATGATTGGTAACATGTTTCCTCATTCTCACAGGCTATTTCTAACACCGTAATGTGTAACTGGGGCTTTGGAAAATGGTTCTCAAAGATTATTGCAGGAGAGGTTTTCTTTGCCCTTGTTCAGTACTAATTTTATAGGTTCTTCAGAGTGGCAGTCGTGCAATTTAAATGATTGATTACTGCGATTGCTTCTGTCTGAGCACATTTATTTTTTGCTATAGCAGCAAGTGGACGCGTTAACTGCCCTACACATCCCGAAACCTCCAGCGCCCAGGGTGACACGACCAAGCGAAGAGCCTTTACCACTGGCTCGAAATACCTCAACGACTACGCCCCCTGAACAGAGACATCTTGTTCCGTCATCTCACCTAGTAGGAGACGAATGTGTAGGACCACTTTGCCGCGATGTGGTCATTAAGCTGCGGACCGAACTCGAGCTCGCCACAGACCCGTGCCATGACTTCTACAAGTACGTCTGCGGGAAATTCAGAGGGACGACCGTCCCGCTACACGTAAGTCGGAATAGCTATTTAGTTTACTGTGGACTACTACTGCTTCGTACACTGTCCATCGATCGATAATTCCCCGCAGTGTGAAAACAAAAACTAATAAAATGTATGATGCTGGCTATAGCGATCCATCGTAGATCGGGACCTAACCACCTCGTTCGCTATAGTTTGTTTTACTACAGTTTGTTTGCACCACTCCCTTTCACCCTTACAACTAGTGTGCCTGAGGGAAAATCTACAAACACCTCATATACTGGTATTACCATAATTACCAACTGTATTTTTACGCTTATACAAAAAGAATACAGCCCCTTTACATCATCATCATATTTATTTCATTTCGCAGGAATGCTTGGTACGCGGAGTTGCGATGCTTTTGTGTAACCAGCGAACGTTCACTGATCAGTTGTGTGGAAATAAAACATAGTCTGATAAGTGAAGTTATCTGCTACCTACTATATTTCACATGTGAAGCCACTGCACCTAGTTAAACCGGCTGAAGACGAAGGCGAACCGGCAAGGGCGAAGGCGAAGCGGCAAAAAGCACGTGACTCCAAACCGTAGTAAAGCTTACCAGTCGGGATAGACGCAATACATGGTGACGAGCCTGATCGCTCGGGAACAATTATTTAATGCGAAACGTTTGTCCACGAACTGCAAGCTATCTATCTATCTATCTATCTATCTATCTATCTATCTATCTATCTATCTATCTATCTATCTATCTATCTATCTATCTATCTATCTATCTATCTATCTACTATCTATCTATCTATTTATCAATCTATTTATCTATCCATCTATTTATCATTTCATTCACCTATGTCACAGCGCTCTCCAGATCACCTCCTTAACTTGAGATAGACCAAATAATAGGGAAGTAGGTGAATAGGGCGAATTTCACAAACATTTCTAGCCACACATGACATGAAATTCCCATCGCTTACGTCGTCAAACCGTTCCCTCTAGACACGTGTTGCACATTACTGTATATCAAGGGTCATGGTATGCGGGTTTTTCGCAAAGATTGACAGTTTATATCTATTACCCCTTGACGGTGACAAAAAAGTAAAGGCACATTGAGTATTTTAATGTGCGAGCTTTAAGAGAAATTGACATCGGTAGCGTTGCAAGATAGTGTTTTCAAAGGCCAGTTGGTACAAAATACTGTTTCTCCTCAGTATCGGAAGCGTTGACCTGGTGAATGTGAAGTAAAACTATTAGGTTTCCAGGAGGAATCAAACGGAAGCATTCGGCATGCCAATCCAATATTTTACCGCAGAGTCAGGGCAGGTTTCGAAATTGCTTTGGAAAAAGATCCCATACGTGTGCTAATGTCGGCGAAACGTCAAAAATGGTTGCAGTGCTGGCTATCTAATTTTATATGCATTACATATAAGACCTGGGGCACAATTGTTGGAACATACTTTCAAACAGCACAAGAGAAGAAGGTACAAACCGCAGCTCTAGTGTTACTCCGAGTTAACGTTCATTATATAGTTAGTGCTATACACTGAGGTTAATATACGTAGCGATATCTGTGCAATTTTTCTCCCTCGCGAAAAAATTTGGTGTTGCCGCAGCCTGGCAGAACGCCATGAGGTACCGACGTTGGCGTAAACATGTGGTTAAGCCGGAGAGATTGTGATACAGTATGAATGTCTCGGGGGAGGGTGGAAATTCAAGTGCGCCGTTAGGGTGACACGTTCGAAAAAAAAATGGCAGCATATCCACGGGGTGATTGATGGAGAGTGGGGCGAAGCTTTTGTCCGTCCATTTGTTCTTGCTTCCGTCCGTCCATGCGTCTGTCTGTATGACCGTCCATGCGTCCATCTGCCCGTCCATGCGTGCGTCTGTTCGTGCGTCCAACCCTTCGTTCGTCCATGCATCCGCCCCTGTGTTCATTCATGCGTCCATCCATGCATCTCTCTGTCTGTCCGTTCGTCCATCTATTCAGCACTCCAAGTACCACCATCTCGCATTTTTTCATCATATATTCCCCATATAGAAGCACCGCCCTCCAGCGGACATTCCAAGGATTAAACGAGAAGTGGCACACGCACACTTTCTCACGGCTTGCGCTTCGGGTGTACTTCCCAGCTTTAACCACCTCGACTTCATGGTATATGCTAGGTCACTGTATTCATGGCACTGCGGCCCAACGCTCGCTAAACCTTTCTAAAACCAAGGAGTTTACGCCCAGCGAGTATAACGTAGCAACATTTTCTTGTCAGATAGTGCGCAAGTACATGCCAATAGCTGCTAATGGGAAATGAGAGACAGAAGAATTTGGATTTTACTTTCTTACGGCTTGCGCTTCGTATCTACTTCCCACCTTTAACCATCTCGA